>NW_028262391.1:17007500-17632500 GCF_047370975.1 Nipponia nippon
CAGAAATGCAACATGCAAAAAATGTAAAATCAAAAGGGTGTCCTTGCTCTAGTACTAGCAAAAGAACCATTGCTATTATTCCAGCAGACTGCTGCCTTTAAGAGAATTAAACACTGACAACTCTGTTCACTCCCTGTTTCAGATGATTGAAGTCAGATTATATTAGCCTCCTCTACCTCCAACTCCCTGTGCAGTATAACTCCCATCCAAAAATAAATCTTGAAAACATAATTGATTATGCAGGACAATTCTAGCTTTCATTTTCAGTTAGGAGCTGAGGTGGCAGACTAGGCAATGCTAATGAATACTAAAGAGCCTGCAATTGACTTTACACAACTATCATGCCAAACCTATAACATACGGAAGCACATATAAAGAAAATACAAAATCCATTTTAAATTATATGGAGATGAGCATTGTATAGTGGGAGAAAAGAATTAACCAATTAATGTCTATTATTCCAAGATTCAACCCTCCTCTAAAAGCTGATTTCCTTTGCATTTTTTATGTTATTGACAACAGCATTATTCTAAGAAAAAACAAAACAAACCAAAACAATTTAATCGGATTTTACACATGTTTTCCTAGTAGATAGTGTTTTATGTCCAGGTAAGCCTCCTTAAAATCTCATTAACAATCGTGAAATATTTCTCCAACAAATGTCTTGTGAGTGACACCTACATGGAAATACAAAAAATTTTACTCTTTCACAGATAAGTTCTTGCTACTGTAAATTTAGGTTTGCAATACATTTAAGAGTCTATATGGAAAAGCTTGAGGTTATCAGCTGCCCAGATTACCTGACCAGAAACAAGTTACTTGTAATAACTTTAGGACAGTTCAGTGAAGTGGATTCTACTCATCTTGCGATGAAATGCTGAAATACCTGGTGGCATAAATGCAGCTAACACACCGGTAACAATTCAGTATTCCCATTTGATGCTAAATTTCCTTACTTTGACCCCCACCCCCACTCCCCACCCCCCCAAGTGGAAGAATAGGCTGAAACTTTCTACAAAAATGAAAATTCCAAGCAACTTTTTTCAGGGAATATACAAATGACCTTGTCGATATGCTTTATTTTGACAAGTTGAAAACACATCCGTTTTTTTTCAGTTATACGATGGAATGACCAAACTGACAATGAAAAATAGTCACCTAATATGGTTCAAGCAGTGCTTCATGGAAAAAAAAAATAATCAAAATAAACATGATCCCTCAAAATAGTTCAGTTTCATCCAGTTAGCACTCTGTGATGGAAAACATTTCTCTCTAGTTTGAAAAGCTCTTCAGCGAATACTTTTTGTCAAGTATAGTCAGAAATAACAAGAACCAACTGAAATAGTGAGAAGTCCTTTTAAAGCTACCAATATCCTCACCTGAACTCTTGGTTAAAGTATCTAGGGCCAAATATACCCTTAAGGACACTGTTCTTCCCTATGGAAATGTTTAAGCATATATGTGAAATGAAGAAAATGTTATTTAGGAAAAGTAGACTGCAGGAAAAGATACAGCCCTTTCTAACTGAGTGCAGTCACAGCTACAAGGAGCCATGTGGGAGCCCCCTCCCCAAACTAACAGAAAGTGTCCGGAGAGGGCACTAAACCCCTGCAAGTACTGCTGGTGAATCCAGGCCTGAAAAGTTTGGAAAAACCTGTTGATAATACAACTGTCTTAACCAGTAAAATATTTCCACGCAGTAACCTAGATCATTATGTCAATGATCTTCAGTTACTGCAAAGACCCTATAGGAGGCAAATACTCTTTTACTACATCACTTTCCTATCCCCTAATTCCAGGTCCCATCTCACATCAATGCCTAGAGAGGATGGCATGTGTTACCCTCTGCTGATTTCCACCAAACTGATAAAATTGTCAAATTTTCAGTGAATAGCTGAGCTGCAAAAAACCAAGGGATTGTTTTCTTAAAGAAATGTTATGTGCTGTTTTTTTTCCCCCTAGCATTTCATTTTCTTAGAATTACTACTCTGGAGAAGAATGCAAAATATACCAGTTTTAATCCAACTGTGACTAAAATAAAACTTAGAGTCAAAAAGTTTTCTCTTTTTTGTTTTATTTTGGGTCAGCTCAAGGTTAAAGCTCCGTTCCCTAAATCAGTCAGAAGTTTCACTTTCATCTATAGAGTATAGAAAGATGGAGCTCCTAGGAATTTATTCCTAATGCTCCTGGTGGTCTCTGCATTTAACCCAGCAAAGGAACAGCAGGGCTTGACTCTTTTTTGGTTTTTGGTTCTGTTTTGTTTTGGTTTTTTTGTAGTTAAGTAATATGCAGAAATGGCAGCTGGGTTTAAATTACTGGGAACGTACCCAAGTTTCTGGACAGGCTTATACTGCTCATGAGAAAATCCAGTCTTAATCAGTTAAATGCTGGTGTGGGTAGACATTTAAAAACTGCTATGACACTGTTTGACCTAAGCTAGCAGAGTGGAGTCAACACTATTCTTTAAGCCTATGTTATCAAGGATGGCCGCCCTACGACAGACCCTTCACAGTTGCATGATCCAGTCAACTTAATTAATTCTGAATTTGTACTTAGTTCAAGCAACTCCTGCCCTGTGTCATTTTAGGTTGCTCAACAGGAATGAAGTGAAGCTTCCTAGGTATGCTCTTTCCCAAGTTTACCAAGACTTTAGTCTGTAAAAGAGAGCACCTTGCCTTCTAGAGCTGCTACCGTTGCTAAGGTCTGGGCAGCAAGCTCATGGAGATGGAAGACCTATATGGAAATGTATTCCCTGATAAATAGGAACAAAGACCTCCTTACTTCCAAAACTTGGTGCTACAAGACTGAAAGGCAATCTGAGACAGATTTCGTAATGGGGAAAAAAAGGAACTGGTAGAGAAGGACACTGGTTACAGCAAAAAGTGGATATTTGAGGAGATCTCACACAAAGGAATATATAGATGGAAATACTGGCCTAATTTCAATTTATTACTACAGCAGTATATTTCTCCAGTGTCCTGGAGAAGGATTAATTAGAACTATAAATGGTGAAAGTTGGTGGGGTTTTGCAGTACAGATCTAGTCCTCAACACAGTAAAACCTTTTTGAGAGCTAGCTACTGTATTATGGCTTGTGAATGCTATTTTTCCTAACCATCCATTCTTCAGCAGAGCCAGCCAAGAGTGATTACTCATTTATGCAGACAACAAAAAAAGTGACAGTAGAACTCTCTGGCTTTGTCCCTCTTCTACAGAAGTCACAAGGCAGTAACCTGAAGACTAGTGAAGGAAGAGCATCCTCAGTCATTCAAGACACTCAAGTTTAGCTAGTTCCTGAAAGGAATAGAACAAGAAGATTTTGTATTTCAGAAAGGGCTAATGTAAACATGCTAGAATGGTAGAGGTGAGTGATTCTTCTTATACACTTGAATTCCATAAAAAAACTAAGCGGGGTTTTTTTTTGTTTGCTTGTTTTTAAGAGAACTTCATTCCCTGACACCACTGCGTCCCTCTCCAGGCTGCCAGGTAAGGTCAATGTTTATCTCACACATATAAAACACTCTCGAGACTATCCTAGTCTCTAATAATGACACCTAATAATTACACCTGATATCACACAAGTTGTTGTTCCTCATGTCCTCCTTTAAATGTCTCACTTGCGCTGCTTAAAACATCATCAGTTTTTACTACTTCTTTCTCATTTTTCTCTGCAGTACGTTGCAAAAAGTGAGAAAGAAAATATTTTGTTGAAAATCCTTACTAACTCTATGGATAACAAAAGTCTGTGTGTTTAGACTTACAACAATTTTACTGCAGTAATGTTAACTTCTCTCTTCTCTGCCCACTGGTAAAGTCTGCATAAGAATTCTAGTCACGGCTTTCTTAGGGATACAGTCACACATCAAAAGAGGGTGTTTCCATCCACTTTCTTCTATAGCTCAACTGTTCTAGTTAAAGAATTATTTATTATTACTGTCTAGAAGAAATAATATTTCATCCATATTTTGAAGGTAGTTAAACATTATGTTCATAAAATGAATGTTTGTATAATCAATTACTTCCATGAAGTTTCCCAGACATGTTCCATGAAAAAAGTGAAAACATCTGAAACTGGGCATTTGCCTAGTAGTTACCTCCTGTAATTATTTCCTTTTATGATAGCTATGTATTATTTTTCTTGATCAGTGTTCAAAAAGATATGATGATTTCCAGCAATCCAGAAAAAAAAAATATTTTTAGGAAAAGTGAAGGTAATAATAAAAAACAAGTAAATAATGCATTTCAGTTTTAAACTATTATTTCACTTTAAGACAGCCTCTGCATATAAGGAAGTAGGGCAGAACAAAACTGAATAACAATATTGCAAGAATGGATCTGTCGATTATAATGAACAGAACATCTTAATGTTTTATTATTTTCCCTGATATCATCTGTGTTCAGGTAAACCTTCATGTACCTAGATTGAGTCAACAAGGTACATAAGACTGCCATAAAGGGAGATGTCAGAACACCAGAGGCTCTCCTTCATTGGCTGCTAAAATCAAAGAGAGATCGGTGACCTCTAAATCTAGAATAGGATTCAAGAACTGCCTCTAAACAGCAAATTAAGCACATTCTATGTGCCTTAATTTTTATTTTATGTTTGGGTTAAATGCACACGAATTTAGAAAAAGGTAGTTTATTCACAATATTGTCAACATAATAAGCATTCTCTCTATTATTATAACCTTCTTGGCATTAGTGATGGCTCTATGGGAAGAACGTCCTCTTTTTTTTTCAATTGGTTTTAATGGTCCGCAAAAAAAAAAAAATAGTGATGATGGAAGGTATATAATAGGCTGAGATACAGAAATCTGTTTTCTTTCTCTAGAGATTTATACAGTCTATGTTGCATGAATTGCCTACTTTCAAAAGAGAGCAAGAGAAAATGAACAGACGGAGAATAAGACGGATGTCTGAAGTGACTGATTAAGCTCAGTTGGAAATATTGTGTGCTTGTATGTCCTGTGTGTATGGAATTAGCTTTAAAAGAAAAATGCCATCCTTCCCCATCCCCATTCACATCAAAATGATTCTCTATTGAGCTAAGTCTAATATATTTTACTCTGAGACATGAAGTACTTCCTTAAAGACAGTGGAAATAAAGCTTTTATTTTATGACAGGGAAGGTTAAATTGAAGCACTCTTTTTTGTATTTGACATTTACAAATAGCAGAAGTCATACAGTAATAAAATAAGAATGAAATTATAAATAGATTACTCTTCATTTGAATTGCAAAGATGCGCTTTTATGCTTTCCTCTGAGCTCACACATGTTGGTGTATAATGACCTACTGAAAACAACTCCTTAGTGACAGCTAAAATGAAAAGTTCAGGGGGCAATATACTGTATCGAATAAAAGTTCCACCTTACAGCATATGTAATTTTACAGTAATATGTATAACTTCAGTTTTACAGTGCCTTTTATACTGATACCTTACCCTGCTTAACCAGTGTTAATTAATTCGTCTTCATGACCCCTGAGGGATTAAACGACTTGGCCAAATTTAAAGAGAACAGATCACACAGTGAGCAATAAACTAAAAATACTGAAGCTTCCAACCTAACTGTTTAAGTAGTGGGGATAAGTTTAATGAATAAAAGAGAACGAAAACTATTTCATTAAATGTATTTAATATCTAGCTCCTACTCCTGTTTATTTCAGTATATGCCAAAACACATTTCCTCATAGCTGGCCCTGTTGAATTGTTTTGTGAAATTTCAGAAGTGGCAGAGGATCATCTGCCCACAGTGGTCGTTCTTCTCATGTATGTGAGACACATTCTCACACAGTGTTTAATATTCCATACACAGAATGTGGGATTGATTTTCTATTTTGGCTGAATAAAAGCTGGGAAAAAAAAATGGAGAGTATTGTCTTGGATTACAGAGAAACTGTCCTATTACAAAAAAGCACCTCATGCGATTTTGAATATTTGCTTTTCATTTAACAAGTTCTCACAAAAAATCATCAAACTTCCATACATTGCAAGTCAGAATAATTGACATGCTGGCAAATAAGGACATTTATTTAAATGCCTAACATTGATGTAGATGCTCCAATTAAAGCTTGATTTTGAAAGCTTATTTTTCCCTGCTTTTAGTAATATTCTAACGAATAGCATATTGAAAATAATTTTGGACTTTTCTATGAAGAATATGATCACTGAACTATCATGATTTGCATCATTTAAACACTATAGAAAATCTTTTGTAAAAACATAGGCAGCCATGTTTTCACTTCAAATAGCCGGTATTCTAAGTAATATGAAATAAATAGCGTCATTTATATCAACAGAATTTGTAGTTTCTTTGTTTTAAGATAACAGAATATATTCAAATACTTGATTTTTTACAGAAGAAAAACAGGAAAGATGACCATATGGTCAAAGCTCTGGGATAGCATGCTGGATATAGTGCCTTCAATTTTAAAATAATGACCTATAGTCTTCTTTTGTGAGCTGCACAAATTCACAACTCACCTGATGCTAGCGTTAAAAGAATAAAGCAAAAATGTGTTTATTTTTTAAGCATTTGCATAACTGTCTTCCAAATCAACATCCATTTCTGTAACTAATCCACGCCATCAGAGACTTATACCAAGTCATTCCCAAAACTATTTCTTTATCTCACTTCTCTAGCTGGGACATTTGAATGGTGTTTTTCATCTGCCATGTAGCACAAAGAAAGAAACACAGCAATGGTGAGAGTTCACTGATGTCAGCATTTAACCATGTCCCAAACACAGCTGATCTCCTAAAGCAGCGCTCTCTGTGCTTCAGCTCCCTACATGTAAAGTGGGAGCAACAAATGCTCCTTCTCCCATATGGAAAGTCTGCCTTATCTGTTTAGGCTATAAGCTCTGCAGAGGAGGGGGTGTCTCTTAAACTAAGTCACTCAGTGCCTTGCAGCTTTTTTGCCAGTATACTTTGTACTTTTCAAACATTCCTGACTCTTCTTCCAATACACAAACTCCACCAGCAAGTATTTACCTTCCTGTGAGGAGGTTTGGCTGGCCCATACACCTGGGGGCAGTCACGCTTCTTCATAATCCTGAGTTAATTAAAATATTTTAAAAAAAAATTAATAATAAAAATGCCTCCACTACAGCCCTGTGTTTTGCTCTAACATTGCTGGAATCTTTACTTTTATTGCTAGTACAATGAAAGATGCGTCTCCCTTATTGCCTGGGGGCAGAAAGCTTCCTCGATGCTGAAATGAACGTATCTTTTTCACAAGAAGGTGCCTACGAAGCACTCTTTCCATCTATAGCTCTGCTCCGTAAGTCCTTACTGTACTGCTGTTCCTTTAATCCTACATCGATATTGCAACTGCACTGAAAAAATCTATCTCCTATTTTTGTACTGTTTGGCATGTATGCCAAATATTTTCATGTACCATGTTGCATTTACAAGATGTTAAAACTGTGTCACTTGCGCAGACCAATAGCTTCTGAATGAATTAAGAGGTTTCAATTTATATGTACAAGCTTTCTTCACCAATAAACAAACAAACATCATAGTGCTTTGCCTCTGCATCAGATATATTATCACTATAGATTTGACCTTCAAAATTGCTTCACAATAAGCTGTCCAGTGAGAGAATAGAAGTGGTCAGGAAGGTTTGAGATTTATTGACTAAATTTTATTGTCCTTTTTTGAACATCTTCAGCTGCTATTTTCCTCTTAAACGATTTCAGTTCTCCAAGTTTACTGATCCTCATCCCTGAAATTCTTTCTACCATCCTCCTGTACACACTGGCCACAGCCTTCAGAACTTCCAAGATTTCTGAAGGTGGCTCTGACACATTTTCTTTCATCATAGATGAAAGTCGACATTTTTTTAATCCTTTCAGATTTCAATGTCATATTTCCTCCCTACCCAGATATTCCTCCAGACTTTCTAATTACTTGCTCCATGCAGTAAATGTCAGAACTGCAGAGCACAGCCCTGAGGACAGAATGACCCAAATGTGGAGACATTCACTGACAAACCCAAGGTCAGCAGCTAACATAAAATCGTTATTATATATGAGCACACCATGGCTATCTAAGCAGGACAAAATCTGACACATGGAAAGACAAAGAGGTGTGTCCTGTTCAGTTGCAAACACAGATGCAGAGAGTTATAACAGAGTGGTATGGCTACAGTGACTACCTGAGCTCTGATTCTTAAACTTTTTAAGTTAGCTTAGAGCAGAAATGCATAAGAATGAGGACAGACAGCTTTTCCTTCACTAATGCCAAGGCGAACCTGTTATATATCACATTTCAGTGAAGAACTTGGACTATTTCTAAAACCTCTTCAACCAAGTTTCCCTATTTTATATTGAACATTTCCTGTTACAGACCATGCAGAGACTGTTAGCTCTTAACCTCCTTCAAATTACACATCCTTGTGTAGGTTAGAGAAGGGGCTGGAAAGAAGGAATTCAGCAAATACTCTACCAGAGCATGACACTTCAGTAATTAGAGCACAGCCATATCTCGGATCAGCTCCTGTCCTGGCAAGCAGACTGTCAGCAGCATTGCTCGGCTCCCTCTCTCAAGAAGTAACTTTTCACTGACTCGTCACTTCTCACCATCTAAGAAAAATATGCATATTTTTATGAACATACAGATGCTTAGTTGGGTGACAGGGAGACAGACAGTAAAAAGGTTCTTTTTTTTTTTTTTTTTAAATGGAAAAATTTCACAGTGCGGAGGACTGTAGACCTCTTATTTCTTCCTTTCTTTTTCCTTAAACAATAAAATGACAGGCTTTCTGGCCACACAAGTCTGCAAGCGCACACACTTTGATAGAGTTCGATTATGAGTGGATAAAATTGATACGTACAATATGAATGTGTTTAGTCCATAAAAGAGATCTCACTGGGGAAACAAATGCTTTGTTTAACAGCTTACATTTAAAGCTTCTTTTTAATAAGTAAGAATGAAAACAGAAGAAGGAATAGAACCATAATGAATAAATTAAATAACTGCCAAACCCAATCGTGATCATCTGCTTTTTCATCCACCTTTCCAGTTGCAACATCCTCTCCTGGTTGATACACATTAAGGCTGTAGAAACGTGCTGTCATACACTGCAGCATTTGTAAGGTACACTTTACATTTACAACCTTACTAAGAGTCATTCTAGTATTCATTGTCATATTATTATTATTATTGCTATTATTTTTTTTTTTTTTCTTCTGTGAGTCTACCCTTTCTTCAGCCACTTGGAAGCTGTGAAGCCTATTCTGGACTCGTACACAAAATTAATCCAGATTTGTGGCTCCTTTCTACCACATGCACCTGCATTAAATCATCCAGTTCAGGGTTTTAAATTTTATTTGTGAAACAAAACCAACCAAACAAAACAGACTTATGTAGTCCTGGCATGAGAAATTGCTTGCTTTCTTTAAATAAAAATCTACCACTGTTCACTGAAATGAAATATTTCAAGCTTTGACTATACTGAAAAAGGGTATTGATTTTTCTAGTTTTTTCTACTGTGAGAGCTCTTGTAAGCAACAGAGACCATTACATCATTCTGGTTTAGTAGTCAGGATCTTTTGCAGAAGATTTCCAAGCTGCTGGCTGTTTCTGTAAACTGGTTGCTTTTAAAAGCACTCGGATTCCTTTTATCTATTTACATCTCCAATGGCAACCTTATTCTATAGCGGAATACAGGTATTACACATCTGGTATCCATAATCTGGATGGTATTATCCATCTGGTATCTGCCCTTTTTTGTCACTGCACAGTACTCAAGAAGAGACTGAAAGGCTGTAGGCAAGACTAAGTGAGTAGAGTTGGGGTTACACACCTTATCCGGCATGAAGACAAGCATCAGGAAGGACATTAAATTCTGCATTTGTTACAGAAACAGATTTTATTTTAGCTGTGCAAAGGCTCTCAATCCTCAGTGGTTATCCCCTAGTCATATTCAGGAGTAACTTTCAGACTTAGATTGTCTGGGCCTCCAAAAATGTGAATTCTTTTCTCTAGTTCCGTATCTCTCTCAGCCTGGATATTTACTTTATAGTAAATTGTCAGAGAGACAGAAACTCTAGAACAGAAATAGGAGAGAACAAGAGCAGCTCTGACCTACTGAATTTTTGTGGAGTCAATAAAAGATAACCTCATCTATCTGCAGCCTTACTTAATCTCTACTTTTGTTAGTAGGGTCTGATGTGAGGATACAACCTGTCCTAATTCAGACCAAAAATTTATTTTTCTATTTAGTTATCTATCTATTTGATTATCCTGAACTTGACTTCCTGCATTCTGTTTGTCAGCTTTGTTTGTCAATTCTGCTGATTAGGTGAGACAAAATTCAAAGAACATAAAAAAAATAATCTGATTCATTCTGGAAACAGAAATATGCTTATTATAATACAATAATGAGGAAAAAAAAAGTTCAAAATTATTTTCCAAAAACTGCTATAAGTGAATACAATTTGAAGTTGGAAAGCTGGGATTACTGATATGGCTGCAGGGTGCATTCTCTGCTACCTTCTTATGTCCAGTTCCCAGTGAAGTCATAACATGATTTTGGAGAAGGTTGAGGTATAATGCACTTATGTTTCTATGGTTTTGATTTACAATTAATCCTGCACAAGTTTATGTTTGTTCATTTGTAAAGCAAATAAAATTTTGTTCTTCTATGGCTCATACATATACTTTTAGCCAATATGGAGGCTAAGGCTGTGATCATTCCTTTCTACTCCACACACAATTAAAGATATGGTGATGATACTCAGAAAATGTCTCATCTGAAGGCTGTATTTTATCTAAGCATTTGAATGTGACACTGCAATTAGTATGGGAAAACTCAATGCTACTTTCCCTGAAACTTCAGTCCACAGTGCTTGGACCATAACTTTGTTAGAAGCCAGGAAGTATTCCATGAAAAATCAGTCTTCTGTCTAATCAAAATGATATCTACAAAGCCAGAAGGATAATCTGAGATTTATTAAATTCCAAGTGAAAACAATTACATATTAATAGGTATTCTCCACAGGATATGGTCACTTCTTACCACCCTGTTACAGTCATACAAGAGACACATATTTGTACTGCTAACATCATCCACTGCAACCCATGTCCAAAGGATAATTCAAGTACAATGCACATCCACACAGCATAGCGCTATCCAAACAACTTTGGCATTTTGACCACCATCTGGCCCAATCTGGCCTTAACAGAGATTAATTCTAGGTCATCCAGTTCCTTTACTGTTTTCTTTTGATAGATTTCCAGTATCAGTGCAGGTCCAGCATGAAAAACTACACTTCAGATTACAGAATTTGCAAGAATGAACCTTTTACAAGAAAAATAAATTTTTATTCATTTTTTTTTTCTCCCACAGTAATTACAGCATAAAAGTCACTGAGATCTAATAACCTTCTCAGTTCAAGTAATGTGATGGACATATGCCTCCCATTGTGCTTTCCATCATGGCTGTCTGTACCCACAGGCAGAGGAAATCTGACAAACCTGAGGTCCAGAAAAGGGAAGAATTTTTTGAATGCAACACTGATCTGGAGGACAAAGGAAATCTAGATAAAAAGAGATCTCTGGAGGATTATTTCTAAAAATGGGATGGAAGAAAAAGACCTCCAAAGAGAGTTTTCAATGTTTGCAAGCTGTAAAGGGAACAGAACTATCTCAGTGACAAAAATGGGACAGCAACACTACTGCAGTGTGACTCTGCACACTTACTAAGGACTTGCCATACACAAGGGAGTTAATCTCAGAGCTGTTGCTCAGAGATTTTGCACTTCCCTGACAAGGATGAAACTGAGCAGGATCAACACTGTAGCAAAAATTACACTACCACTGTCAATGTCTAGCTTTCTACTCTTCTCCTCTCCTACAGATGTTTCAGAACGCTTTTCAAAACGCACAGCAGAAATGGCAGTAACTGAGCAATGAATAAGTACCAAATTCAGAAAGTTCCCTAAGAAAACAGCAAGGTAGCCATGAGTTTTCAGAAATATCCTTTTCGAGTTCTCTGCAACTGCCATCCCAGTAGAACTGCACAGTACCCCACAATTGCAGTGCTCTGCTTCCCAGAAACTGCTGGATAGGGAAACAAGACACTGCACTTGCAGGGTACTGTGCGATTCTACCAGTATAGAGGAAAGTACGTACAGATTCAGGGCATTCAGTAATTAAAAACAGATGGCTAGTTTTCAACACACACCAACAACTGCATTAAGTGCTCTCTTACTTGCTTATATACTTTCATATACACTCAGCCATTGAGATACCATTGGAAAATAGACTTTACTAGAGCAAAGGCACTTGAATGCCTATTCGGATAAAGAGTGACTCAGCCTAGTGATCAAATAGCACAGAAAGTGCAAATCCTCATGATTTTTATATTGATAATTTTATCAGTAATCTGGAATACTAGACATAATCATTAAACATAATAAATTGTATTAAAATTGTTTTAATGAAATGGCAACCTATGTTTCACCTAAGCAATTACCAGCTTGCCTACACTGAAGACTTTTGTGGAACTGCTAAGATTGACCAGTGCAAACCAAGATGCTTTACAGTTTCAATTTAAACTTCCATGTGTGCAATGGACTATTGTGTATCACATAAAAATTAGTCAGCTTTTTCATTGAAGTATTTTCCTCTCATGGCACACCTCAAGTTTTAAAATCAAATATTTCACCCTACAATAAGAATGTTTCAGTTATTTAATTCTATGGGAAGAACAGGAAGATAATATCCTAGTATACTTTAAACTAACAAGGATTAATCACACTTTTTCCACTGCAGCACTATACTAAAGTAGTATATTCTAAAAACAGTTCAAACAGAACTAAATCTACTTACTTTTCTAAGTAACTTATATAAATTTACTTACTTCAATTTATTCTGAGATTCCTACTGGTACCAGATACAACATAGCTGTATGAAAACAGAATTGGCTTGTTCTTTCTAGTACTTATTTGTATAAAGAATATCTCTTCTCTTCCTCCTGCTGGTTTCCTTTTTCAAAGGAAACAACTGATTTCTTACCATTAGGTCAGTGGACAATATATTCCATTAGGAAAATTTGCAAAGAGGTAATCTAACTCAAGGTGCTCAGAACACCTTGAAGACACAAGTTTTTCAACAAGATGCATTCCAGATTTCTCTTCAGGAATGCAAATTCCTTATCAATGCCCAACTTGCTACCAAGTGGGGCTTTGACAGGCCCTACAAAGACTAATCTTACTGACAACAGAAGGCAATATTTTCCTCTCTTTAGGAGATATTGGTAACAACACTGGAAATGGTTTAAGACAGAATTCAGATTTTATAGCCTTCTATTCTCTGACTGTTCATACAGCAATTATCTGTAAATTAGACCTGATAGTTTAGACATGAGATATCAGTTCATGGAATAGAAACTGTATCCATATTGGTGATAACTTGTCATCCACTGCTCAGTAAGAACCCCTTCGCTATTTGTCATATTTGCAGATTACACTGTGCTGCTTGAACTAAATGTCATATACAATTACTCAGTGCAACCATAGATTTTACAGCTGGGTATGTAACTTGGAATTCATTTTCAGTGATTATACAAACATTTCATCTTAACTTTTCCTTTAATACTATTCATGCAAGTGAATCTCAAATTCCCTAAGACTTGAAAGCAAGAGCAAAAAGATCACAAACAGGACAGATACTTTCCTTAAGATTTGCATAAACACTCCAGTACAACAAATATGCTACCAAAACAGGAAGGAATTTGGGAAATACAAATTAGAAGTGGTTCCTGACTTCCTGAAGGAACAATAAAGAAAGAACTTTACTTGCTCAGTAGTCAGAGAGTGAATAAACCTGGAGAAGCAGTCTTCAGTATGTCATAATCCCAACAAGGAGTAATTCACAGTTAATAGTCTATACCCAATATCATGGCTAAACCAGCGCATTTAAGTCTCTGTTTTCTTCAAGTTGACCTATTTGATCATACTCACCAATTAAAAATTATATTGGCCAAGAAAATTTTAAGGTTTATGAAATGGAATTCTAGTTTTGTAATATTATGTATGCTATAATACACAGCTTAATGAATTCACTGTCCTGGATAGTGTAATGAAATATTTAAATACAGTGAATACTCTTCTGTTTCACTGATACTTCATTTGTATGATTAATATATTATTTTTCATTATTTTTTAACAATGGAATAAATGCAGGTAAATGTAAATGTTATAGGCTATTAAAATTTTGTCTCTATATTATTATTTGAATGTGTAATTTAGTAATGAGGATAAAGGACAACTTGTGATAATGTGACAGGAAACAGACATAACCTGTTTCAAATCTTCTTAGAGGTACAAAAATCTAGCTTTAACTGGGGATGAGAAAGAAAACACAGCCATTTAAAAAGGACAGGAATGTTACCAAATTAAGTCAACCCCAGTTAACTGCACACGGTGGAACCCAAAGGGTTTTGATGTTTTACAGGTTAAAGCATTATTGCACGGTTTATTATATGTAGAGAGAAAAATATGTAAGGGATAAAAAGGATAAAAAGCTTGTAGCACAAATTCTGGATTCTTGTACTATCTCCAGGGGTCCTTAATCCACCAACAGCTTTTTTTCCATTTGAACTGCTAATCTAGCAAAATACCGGGGGGGCGGGGGGGGAGGGAGGGGCGGGGAAGAGAAGGGTGTTGCATCCTCAGTATGAATTATTTTTCATTCACTTTGGTGTGCTGAAAATGCGGCCTTCTTTCTCA
Source organism: Nipponia nippon (assembly GCF_047370975.1). Taxonomy (NCBI): domain Eukaryota; kingdom Metazoa; phylum Chordata; class Aves; order Pelecaniformes; family Threskiornithidae; genus Nipponia; species Nipponia nippon. The sequence goes on from NW_028262391.1 coordinate 17,022,238, forward strand.
TGTTTGTTGTTATGGTGCATGACAGTAGCTTCTGCACTTGGATTTCACACTAGCAAATTACAGATTGCTGTTGACATTTCCTTTCATTTCCCTAATCTTCTTTTAGATGAGCTTGTATATTTATTTTTTTTAAGATAAGTATACATGTCAATGTATCATAATTAAAGGCCTTCTTTGACATTTGTCTTATTAGTTTGCTTCATCTATAATAATAAAGACAACTGGTGAAATACATGTATCCAATACACAAGTAACTCATTTGGCAGAACTTACTCATTTCAGAGTCTATCTACTACTATTCTCTTTTAAATGTTAATTTTATCCAGAGCAATATCAGCTTAATCACTGGACTTCAAAGATTACTTTAAATTTGGCATCTTTTTTGTAGGCAGAACTCCAACATTTAGCACTAACACATCCAGACTCTGCATCAGCAGCAGCCAATGGGCCTTGCTGAAAGCTCTGGACCTGACATGACAATTCAAGATATTTTAAAAGCTTATTATCTTTCTAAAAATGAAAATCATTTATCATTTTCTTATAATTTAAACAATAGTAGTTGCAAAGGAAAAGTTTCAGGGTTTTTTGTTTGTTTTTAATTACCATTGAAATTACCTTGTATCTGAAAACAGGTAGTTTTCAGATTCTATTAATCTTTTTGATGACTTGTAATTACATTGCTAGTCTGTATGATCACAAATTCCTTGTAAAATGCATTGGCTCGTATTTCATTCAGCAGTCTTTATGAAAGTTTACAGGCTTATGATTTCATAGATTTAACTCGATCACCCAACAAGGTACTTTGAAAAGACACCCATATTTGCATACCCCTGTTCACTAAGCTCCATTCTTATTTTAAAGCTCAGCAGTGCAATTTATATACTAGGAGTAACATCAGAAACAGAAAAGAAAACTTGAAGTCTGTTGATATTTTCTTGTGGCATCCAGACATAGTTTTGTGTGTTATTTCAACAAGTCTCATGAGATAAACAATCAGGCTGAGGCAATATTTCAACTCAAATTCTTCAAAAGCAATACAGGGACTTAAAGAAAGTAACCTCACAAGTCTGATAAATAACATTTTTTCACCAAGATATTAAAAGTATGGGTTTGGGACTATGAGAGCAGACTTGCTTAAAATGAAGTGCAAATGCAGTAAGAAACAAGGCAGGAAAGGAACTGAATAAAGAATTCTGCACTGTTAACAACTATAACCTTGACAATGCCAAAGTACACAACTTCATTCTGCATGTCCTAAACTATTCCAGAAGTTGCCTTACATGATGTTTTTTGAGACAAATTTTTGAGTAACATTTAAGTTACTAAGGTGTTCTCGCAGTCCAAAACAATGCTGCCTGCTTTTTCCTGCTACTGAAAAGGTTTCTGTATGATCAGATACAGTGAAACAGTCTTCATTAAACTGCTACCCATTAAATGCTATTAATGAACTTTTTGATGTGAATGAGAACCCACTGCCAATAAAGCATTTTGGCTGTTGATGATGGAAGGTATTCTTTAGAGAGATGATCAGTTTCTCTATATGCTGTGAGAAAAGTATCTTTAGCTGTCTTTCCTGATTTGAAATAAGATGGAAAAAGAATCAAATTAACTAACAAGACCAAGTTAATGTTATCAGACTTCTATATTCAGCTGCAAATAAGTCTAGTTCTGAATAAGACAAGGATGTAAATGTCAGACACGAGATTAAGACTTTTATGTATGTATCAAAGATTTACTAGCTGCTGCTAGACAAATTTTCAATTCTGTTACTCTTTCAAATTCCACCAAATACCCAGTTTTATTGGTTTCTAAATGTGTGTTTTTATTCAAGCAGGTCTGTTACTGAATAAAACTATAAACATGTCCATTGATTGCACGATGAGTTAGTGCTAGACAGGTATTGCTGCTTATTCTTGTTTATGCTCATGTTATTGAATATACCATTCGACAGGTTTAATTAACTCTGTAGAGAAGGCAAGATCGTAACTTGGAAGATATAAAAGTTTATTGTATTTTATCAAAGTGTAAAGAAAACCTAATTGTGTTTAAATGAGATTTGACAAAGCAACCTACTATTTCCCCCAAGTTATTTTTTCTTTGAACTATTAGCACACAGTATTAAAGGATTAGCTTCTGCATTGATGCTGATTCACAAAACATAACAATGCAAGTTTTCCATGTAGAAATGGATGCATCAAACCCCATAACAATTTATTCATATATTCTTTTACATATCCCAGAAACTGAAGGTCACAGATGTAATAAAACCTTTTGTAATAGAACCCCAAATACACACAGTCCTACCAGAAGCTGAAAATAATTTTGAACTATTTTCCCATGTTGAAAAACATTGTTACACATTAAAAAAATCCTCCCCCTCTGCATTAGCATGAAACCAAGACAATTCCAAATTCTACACAAGAAAAGATCTACTCTCGGTTTAAACCACCAAATGTCTAATGCCTGAAATGAAATCCCTGTGCTGACATTACCCAATATCTAAAACAAGAGTGTTAACTGCCATGCCTTTGTTTTTTCGGGTATGAATAATTCCCATTGGAGCTGCTTTGCTGCACATAGATAGATTAGAAAAGGAGCATGTGCTGAATCAACTTTCACTACCTCTCCTATAAATGCTAGCTATGGAGTCAGGCTTTGTGCTGGGTGAAAATGTAATTCGCCCAATGGAAAAGCACAACTGACCATATTCATGAGCCTGATGGCTGGCCAGTTGACGTAAGATGTGTACTGAAAGATTTTGCAGCATCAGACACCACTTCTCAACACAAGTTTAATGAAGAAAGACGGCACCCTGAATTAAACCACAACTTCATTATGGAGATGAGACAAACAAAAAATTTTCAAAACTGGTATGCTCCTGAGGAAAGCTTGTGTTTCACTAATGAACATTTTCCTGGCAAAATATCTGCTTAATCAGAATAGTTTCTGATCAGTTCCAGTTTAGGTACCTTGATAGTCCAGATGAAAAAACAAACAGTTTTTTTGCATAAAGTGCCATTTTTCATGATACATAAGTCCCTTCAACATATGGGGCTAAAGGAGAAGACAGTGCAACTTTTTGAGTCTCGCAGCAGTTGAACCATTAGATGAAGGCTTTGGTATGTTTTTTTCGTAGTAGCCAAGGCAGGGGAAGATCAATACTGCAAAAAGATCCTTCTGCTTACAGGGTCAGTAAGAGTGCAAGAGACAGTCACTTCTCTTTAAAACTGTTTCTTCAGTAATTCCCCACTTCTGAAGAATTTTAACATTGAATTTACAAACCATGTGACAGAGTCTGTTTAAAATTAATTTTAGAACAACTCATAGATGACAATATGTGGGTGATGGGGTAACCCTATCTTATCTCAGTTGATTAATTTATATACTTATTTTGGTACAAGAAGCAACATTCTTACTCTGAAATAATAAACAAGATAAGTCCTAAGCTCATTCTATATTGAAAACCATGTACATGATCGTCACAGATAGATACCCTTCAAAAAAATTAAAACAAGTTGATTATTTTCACTTTCATGTTTTGTTTTACATAGTTCCTTATTTTAATTTCTCTTTTAAAATTAATAGACCAAATACATGGGTAGATGGCAAACTGAACATCTGATTTAAAATTCACTATCTGATGCCACATTAAAAGGTATCAGCACTGTAAAAATGTCAATACCATCTCTTGTGTACCTAGCTGCCATGAAAAATACAGAAAGAATTTCTCAACAAAATTCCCATTAGGCTTTTCCCGAGTAACAGCAAATGTGTTGTATTCATAATACGATTTGGAACAGGAGAATAAACAAACAAGGAATTTAAATTTTATGCATGCATTTGAATCCAGCACCTGCTTATACAATAGCATTTTTAAAATCAGTATAAATGCAATCCCCTGTGTGGACAGATGTTGTTGACTTAACTTGGATTCAGTAAACTGATCTGTTTAGCCAAAACTCTCACAAACGTGAGTTTAATTAGTCTATCCTTCTGTGTTTCAGAAAAAAACTATTTTTGAAAAAAATTTCAATGTACGGCTATACACAAGAATATAACTAGGTTCTACTCCTAAACTATTGCATTTCATGTCCATGAAGTTAGTAGCGAAAAAGACTCTATTCTACCTATTACTTTTAAAATAAGAACTTAAATAATACCTTATTAAGGAATAAATTTAAACCAGAAATCCATATTGAAAAAGATAAGCAAAACCAAACCCACAGCACTGAGAAACATTGAATCCAAATTTCACCTCTCCATTTCATCTGTAGTAATATTGCAGGGGAGCAGAATAAAATTTGCCAATCAATAAACATTATTCAGTATTTGAATAAATATGGAAATCATACTATCGGAACTTAAAAAGAACAAAGGCAAAATAAAAGTAATAAAATGAAATTATATTTTCTTTCTTAAATGTACTTGAGAGAGAGAAAATTATTTTGCCCGATATATATAGTCTCCTGATATTTTAATAAACAAGGGACTTTCCCCCTTCTTCCACCATAAATATTACAACAGAAGCATAATGTACAAGCGTTGATTTCAATGCACTTCATCTGACTTCTAGGAACAAGAAAAAAGAAATCACACTATATTTCCTCCTCATTAAGAAAGGATCTATAGACCTGAAAGTTTTCTGAGAATCAGTCCAGGGACTTAGATTTGAAAGTTATACTATAGCCGCTATGTCTTTCACTGCATAAGACCACATCAGAAACCAAGATATCTGACCACTTATTTCTTCAGAACACATACAGCCGTGAATAGGTGTGAATAGGTACAACTACGTTAAAAGAAAAATAACCAACCAAAACCAATATAGCTATATAGAGAAAAACTTAGTTGAAAAGTTTGCCCTCATTCGAAGAAAAAGATTTTTAGGCTAGTTCTTATTCAAATATAAGCACCTCTTGTTATGTTGCCACAGATTCTGAGTGAGAAAAATACTAGACTGCATTTAGAATGAAGTTTCATTTATTCCAAAGACTTCATACCTGAACAGTCAAGTGCAAAAGTTTCTGGCTTGAACTGCCAAGTAACCAAAAGACCTGGCCAGTGAAAAGATTATCACACAAACCTCAGAATTTCATCTGAGCACCAGACTTTGGAAAAGGACATATTTCACTCTGCTGGGGTTGTGTGTAAAAGGGCAGCTGAAATTTCGCTTAGTGCTATGACATGACAACACGCTGTTTCTTACAAAGCTGATTATAAACAGAAAATATATTGTTCTCTTTAAAGTCTCCATAGCTGTGATACCATCCAGTATATGCTACCAATGAGTATCACCAGCATGCGGCTTTAAAAGCCTGCTAGCTTGTTTGAACTCTGTTGTGACCCTTCTGTTTTCTTTTGGGTGGCTTTCAAAAGCTCCCTTTTCCTTTAGGCGGGTGCTTAGCATTTGCTAATGAGACTAATGCAGAAAACCCTTTTGCTTGTTTCCGTATAGGCAGTAACTGAGCAAATCCCACCAGGTCAGGAAAGCTCATGGATGATGGACCAATGAAACACAGGGTTTTATACAACTATTTCAGATATATTGTGCACATGGAATATTTCAGGTTGGCTTATCATGAATTTTGGAATATATTCCAAAGCATAGCTATGCTCCCAACACAAAATGTGCAAAGATTTCCCTTCTGCTCATTTACACTGATGCACTGTAATATACTCAACAGCAAGAGCAGGGTAAAGGATGTTCTGTGACTTCTGAATCAGGCCACTGTGCCTCTCAAGATATTAAAAACCAAAAATCAATAAACAAACAAACAAGGAAGCTGATGCCCTCAGAAGCTATCAGAGAAAAATATTTCTCCAATGTTTTGATGTATTTTTCAATCTAAGCATGTAGATGTTTCAGCAAAACTCCAAATCAGCTGAATCTTTTTGTTCCCAAAAGTAGAGCTCAAAATCATGAGAAAACAGAAGTGATAACAGATGTTGGCATTTTAGCTTTCGGCCCTGGCCAAATCTACATGATACATAAATAGGAATGTGCAAATAGGAATGGCAAAAGACTTAACTGTCTCTGGTGCTAGCACAGCTCAGACAGCGTTAGGCAGCAGCCAGAGCTCTTGAAGCCAAATCCTTTGAGGGCAAAGGTCTGTGTGGCTGCTGTTGTGTCCACCGAGCCCCACCAACAAATGGGAAAAAAGGCTGCCGTTTGATTTGATGGAGACATGGCCTCAGGCCTTCATGTTCTGGGCCCATATTAACTGTCTCATCACATTACGGATGTCACTGAAATTTAATTATAAGGGGTATCAAAAGTCCAGCCTATTTTTTATATTTTAAGAGCTCAGACAATAATGTCAAAACCCCAGAGAAGGCAAATTAGACATAAAATCCTCTTAGGTCAATAAAATCACCTAAAATTAAATCTTGCACTTAGACTAGGTTTTAACAGATATGTTAATTCATTCAATCTGCAGCTTAGCCAAGTTACGTTAAAATAATTTTCACAAGTAACAGATTTTTTTCCCCTTGAAAGAAATTATATACACCCCATTTAAAATGAAACCAATATGACAGGCCTTTATAGAATGAATTAATGTCACATCTTGAGGAAAAGGTGAAATGAGGCAGCATTTTAAAACAGGAATAAAAAAAATATAAATGAGTATTTCAGATACTCAGTATTTGAGATGTTGTTCTATGGATCATATAACACATATATGCAAATAAAAATTCCCAATATGCATATAAAAAGCAAGTTTTATAGTCAAGAGGTGGACAACATCAACCTATTTTTGGCAAGCATATTTAAGAGAATTTGGGCAAGATGCACATGCTTTTATTGCACTGCTATAAGCACTTGTTATCTAGACCATGGGATATTCCAAGAGGTCTTGCAGTTCTCAAAACTGTTAGAAAACTATTCTCGCCTGAATTATTTGTTCATAAATATTCAACTCGTTTAGATCATGGGCTGCTCAAAGTCTTCCCTTTAATTCTGAAATCTTTGTTAGTATATGCATATTCTGAGAGTTTTTCCCTGATAGGGCACTGACTCTTCACAATGACCAAATTGTTGAGTTAGAGCAGAAAACCTGTTCTGCAGACAAAGTACTGAACTGGGTTGTTTGCAGCTGACTTGAAACTATGTCTTTTACAACAGTCTCTGCAAGAGTCAAAGTACTTCACTCATATGTGCTTTGTTTTATGGCAAAGTCACACCTTTTAATTATGCACTCCAGATACAGCAACTATGCACAATTAGCAGGAATGTTGCCATAGTCATAACACTCTAAGTATATATACTTTAATAAGGCAAAATTTTGGGGCAGAGATTGTATCTTAATTAGGCTAATAGACATCATGAAAGGGAAAAACACCTTTCAGGCACAAAAGCTTTTCTGAAACGGAATCAATGATCTTCTAAGTTAAACATAAGCTGTAAACTATGGGGATGAATTTACCAGTTGTGCTACCTGAGAGAAAATCCTGTTGATATCTGGGGGAACATTAGCAGGTGGAATTGCATAATGCCAGTGTTAGCTGACTTACAAACAGTAAATAACAAGATTTCCAACAAACCAATGTGGTGAGTGGACAGCTCCTCTGAATGGGAAATTACCACATTGTTAGGAGGAAATGCTGATGCTTTCATTGATTTCTGGCCCAAGCTCAAGGCACAAAAATACAGCATCCTTCCACGGTCTGGAACCATATTTAAGCAAGCCTGATACATAGACATTATTATTCTCCCTCTTTTATCCAATAGCTGAAAGCGCATACTCATGAGAATGGAGACAGGGGGCCCCAACTCTTGTGCAATGGGCCTTAGGTACCTATGTGTTCAGCACAGTTAGGATGTACACAGTCCCGGCTGTACCTAGCAACTCCTTTTGGAGAAGCATCAGAATTGAGGATTTCAAAACCAACAAGCAGCTAAATGTGCTTTCTGAAGGGGCAAGTTTTAGATCTAGGCAATAATGGATTTCTTGTTATCATTTCACTAGGGTGTTCTCTTTCCCTCTTAACATTAAAGCACAGATATTGTAGATTCTTAAACCACTGTGGTAAAAAAACATCCTGAAACTTCGTCCCATGGGCTGTCTTTCAATATAACTTTGTGCTGAAATGAACTCTTCAGAATTTCAAGATTACACATCCTGCTTACAGAAGGTCAGGCATTACTTTTTTTTCCTTCATGAAGAAACAAAAATTCACTTCAGATGAGCTAGAACAAGGCAGTTTATTCAGACCTTCCCCATAAATTTCTGTCTAGGATATCATACGCAGTACTAGCTACTTACAACGTAACAGGAATGAGAGTTAAGAAACGGCAGAAAATCGCCACATCTGATTTTACAGCACACAGACATAAAAACTGAACTATAATTAATCCAAACTGCTTATATTTCTTTTTTAGCTATTTTCTTTCACACACAAATATTTTGAAGCTATATCTAAGCATACTTAAACAATATGTTACTGTTTGTTTGGGGCTGTTGGAGAGAGAGATGCTTGTTTTTCCAAAGATGCTGGAGATCTTCCATATTCAACTCATCTCTAATTTTCTGCTTTTGTAGGTCTGTGGAGGCATCACCAGAGGGAAATGATAATGGAAATTAGAAATTGAGCAGACTCTGTTAAAAACAAAATTAAAGACCTCCGAGAAATTACAGACTTCAAATCTGATTTTTTAAAACTGACAGCCTGGTGAAACTCAGAGAAAGATAAACACATTATGCTCAACTTCTGGGTATCTGCCTTACAGTTACAAGAAAATATCCTTATTTCAAGAAAATGCACTTTAGAAAAAAGGAATAAGAAACTGAATTTAGGATGGCTGGAATTAAAACAATTTCAAAGGCTTTGACATCAAACAGTTTATTATCATCTGCTTTCTAATTGCATCTGTCTAGATTTCTAATCTAGCAGAAATAGAGAGTTTCTGAACTTGTCATGGGAACAGTCAGGCCTCAATGAGAAACGCACATGAAAGTTGCGCTCTTGTGTACAAGGAAAGAACAGGGGGCAGGGAAATGGTGATCTTGTGAGACGATTGAAAAAAAATTCTTCTACAAAGTGTGTGCTTTCCAAGTGCAAAAGCACAAAGGAAACAACTTCTGCTATGAATCAGTTCATAAAAAAACCCAAGAAGTTTGGTCTTAAGCAATTTTCAGTCCAAGTTTAAGAGAAACCAAAAGAAAAAGGCAAAGGCAAAGACAAAAACTGGTCAGTAACAAGAAGCAATGTTAGCACATTTCTGCATTTAACACTGTCAAAATTGTTTTAATCAGGATAGTAAAAATATGTAGTTTTACAGTAGTATCTGAAACGAGTTAATGAGGTATTTTGGCATGTTAGTATTGCAAGAGTCTGAGGAAACATGGCAAAAGGAAAAACATGTATTTAAGAGTTTTAACAAGGAATGAAGGCTAATACCCTGGACTAACAGAAAATGAGGGTTGATATTTCAGAAGCAACTAAGAGCACACATGGCTATGCTGTGGAGAAGCAACTTGTCTGGAAGAAATATTTCCACAGAGAGGGGCTAATAGTGACTGGCTGGAACAAGCCAGGAGAAAGATCTCGGTAGCTGAAAGTGGCACTGAAAGTGAAAACAAGAAAAGCATTTAGTATTTGTCACATCCAAGGGACGGATGCAGTAGATATATTTCAGTTATAACACATGGAAAGAAAAGATACAGTGTTGGAGATGCCATGTGTGTAGGGCCTGGATATTGCAAGCCAGAGAAAATGAAGGATGATATGCATAACATTTCCTAAATGTCCAACAGAAGGCAGCGTTTTCTTAACAATTGAAAGAGAAAATCATGAAAATGAAAATCTGAGGGTAAAGAATATGAATTCTGGTTGGTTATACTGATTGGTTGCATGTGGACAGATGGAGACAAACACGTAAAAGAGTGGGTCTGCCTCAGGTAAGGAGAGTAGCTGACCTTGTGCTTTGAGATGAATCTACCAGAGATGATATGTAAAAGGAGAGAAGCAGAAAACCAGGCAAATCTGCATGAATGAAGCTTTGTAACTAGTTCTTCTCTTTAGATATTTTGGTGAAAACAAGAGACAGGAGCTGACTTTACTGTCTCCAAAGGACAATAGCAATGGGCAAGTCGGATGAGCTTAGTGACAAGAGAAGACGAATTTTGGGTACCCGCATGGGCCACAAGCATCCTCATTGCTCTGTTAGTGACAAAAAAAAAAAGCAGAGATCCTCAAAATAATGATAAGGGAGGGGAAGTCAGGGGCAAAAGAGAGATCTGGAGATGAATTAAGCAAAGGTCACTGGCATATGGGTGAGGATAAGATCAGACACAGTGTATGCAAGAAACTTCTACATCCAGTGCCAAGAGATAAAAAGGCAGAGTTGTGAGTGGGGAAGAGAGGGCAAGCCAAGGGATGGCTTATAGTCAGTTTTCTTAGAAAGAGCACGTGAAAAAAGAGAAATGGAAAAAGGTTGTGATTAGAATTCAAAGGCAATAAGAAGGAATTGTCTAATCTCCTTGAAAGAAAAGTGAGCTGCAAGACAAAGAGAAAGGACTACATTGTTTTCTACAATAAAGGTTGGTGGGTTCAATCTGGTAAGTCAGCCTTTGTTTCAGTTCTCTGGTGGTAGTTTTTAATCTCAAATAATTATCATTGCTTTGTAGTATTCTCTGCATGTCCCCTGGCTGAAAAGATATAACAGTGAATAGGAGAAAATTTTAAAGGATTCATCAATTCAAGTAGTCATAATTTAGACAGGAAGTTTTAGTTTCTGCTTTTCTTTATGAAAAAATAACTTTTCTTCTATCTGTATTTTATTTAGCCTTACACAAGCTATTCAACATATTAAACATAACTTTAAGTTAAATATGCGTCATATCAAGATGTCACACCATTAGAGTTAATGCATAAACAATATCTTCACCACTTGACTATACCTCCTGCCCAGCTCAGTAGCAATTTACAGATTACCCTATTTTTAAAAAAAGATATCTTTTTAAGAGAAAAATGAAGCAAGGAAGGGATTAAATACAGTGCAATACCTACCACATGACACCGAAACATTTTCAAGCAATTAACAGTAACAACTAAAATACACTAAAAACAGTCCCCTAAGATAGGCTCAGCCATTCTAGAAAATATCCTAAGCCTCCTTCCTCCCTTTCTTCTTATGTGTGGTTTTTCCAAGTCCCAAGCTGACTTAATGCACTTCAAGTTCTTTACATCCATGTATTTATCAAACTGCACAGCTAGAATTGCACAGAAAAAGTATCACTTACGTCAGAAGGTCCTTAACCTCTAAAATGATGCCACATCAAATTATTTCAGAGAACTCTTATTGCCCTAGACAGCTGGCGCCCTCTCCTTATACACCTACACAGAAACGTCCACTTTCTGTCTCAACCATGAAAGCAATTCTCAGCATCATAGGTTGTACCATAACTAGGGACTCCCTACACCAGCCATCAAAAGAAGGCCAGGCCAAAATTGCCCATGTGCACCAATCCTCGGGGCAGCCTCACCCAAGGTGGCTGAAGAATTGTTACCCAGCCAGCTCTGAGCCTGTTGCAGCTGCACTGACTGCCTGTGCTCTGAAACAAATGTGCAAAATGTATCTTGTTCCAGCAAAACAAGTAAGAGGCAGTAATATGGTGAATTATAGCAGAATAGTCCACAGAGGCAAAGAGTGTTTCAGAACATTCTGCTGAAGAAGAAAATATGAACTAGCAAGTAGATTGTTTTGCTAATAGTTTAAATAAAACCTTTTTTAGGGAGGATATATCCACATGTATAGAGTTGTTGAAATTTTTTTTTAGCTGTTCCATTTCTGAACATATACCAAACTCTTTATTTGTTTTTTTCTAAGGGAAATACAACCACTTTGACCACCTAATTGAACAAGATTATCTTAGGATTCTGCTTATCCTATTAGAAGAGAATTGCATTACAGTGCATGTAACATTGATTTAATGCACATTATCACAAGTTCGTATAACAAGCAGTTCTTCAACCGTTTCTACTTGATATTAACTTATTTTACCCATTTATATCTATGGATCCTTTGGAATTTTTGATTCCTCATTAAGATTAATTTTCTAATTTGAGCAAGAAATAAGTCTTTTGCATTATAGTAGAATTTTTTACTTAACCTTGGATAAATTTATATTTTCCTCCACAATATACAGCTCACGTAGCAAATTCAATTATTTTGCTGTTTATTAAACTGCATTTTAAACTCTATTTGTCAAAATTACTCTGCTGTTACATTACCTTCCTCTTTACTAAAGCTAGGCAAAAATAATGCTTGAATATTAGTTTATATCAAAAGTCTAAACACCAGTACATCACAATGGAAAAGCACAGAAATACCTCTGAAAAATATATCTGCAATTCTGTATCCTTTAGCATCAGTTACAGAAAACAGTGGAACAAAGTCCCAGTTAGAGTGTGTGTTCTTTATGAAACCCAGGAGTCTAACCTGACAAGCAAGTGAAGAATCTAGAAAAATATTATCAGCTTGATTTTTTGGTTTTTTTTTTTTTGAAGTCAGTAACTACATTTCTTTCACCCTTTTATTTTAAACAGCAAGCTCAAAACCCACACTAAATGAAATGTCCATTAAACATTTCAGGGTGCATTTTTTGGTGGGGGGTTTTTTGTTTGTTTGTTTTATTTAGGACAATTTCAATGACATCAGTAAAATTATGGAGGTTTGTTTATACAGATAGGACTTAGAAATCACAGATTAACAGAGGCTGGAAGGGGCCTTAGGAGGTCTCTAGTTGTATCAGTAGTGTGGGATTTCATCTTAAATGACTATGAGATGAAGAGAAATTCCATCAAAACCAGAGAATATAGGATTTGTCCACTTAAAACCTCTTAAAGTATAATCAAGTTGCTGTAATTAGGGCTAAGAACAATTTGGCTGGTTACAAATGTCAAAACAACTCAACCTTATCTTTCTATATGATAGTACAAGAAAATACAGATGATACAAAGCGAGTAGAACATATCAGTAGTGATGCTGGAAAAACAAACATCTTGGGACAGAACTGGATAGAATATTTTTATGGTCTCTATAAAAAGCCATGTAACTTTTCACAAAGGGAGAAAAGTAGCCTCGGGTGGGGCAAATCTAGGAGTTTTACTTCATAAATCATTCAACACTTTAATCCAGACCTTTAAAGATCCCTTCCAACCCAAACCATTCTATGATTCTATGAAAACCAAATTAGCTAAATTTAAAGCAATTGCAAAAATCCCGCTCAAGTGTTATAGAATGCAACATTACTCACTAGATCAAAAGTGCTATTTAAAACAGTCCTTAGGAGGAAGCGGTCAGCTTACACTTTCACGAAAATTGATGAAAATACACACTGGTCCCCACTGCAGTGGAGTGACACCAGGTTTGTGTGCATATTTGTGTATTCTGGGGAATTGGCCCTTGTTCAACTAAATTTAGTACCTCTTTCCTGTGGGCTACTTGTTATAAATGAAAACACAATCCCTGGAGGCAGTCTCACAATTTCACTTTGTCCCAAACTTAAAAATCTTTATATAATTCATATTAAAGACTGAACACTGATGTTCCTTATTTATAGTCCCTGATAGCTGTTTGATCAGTGATTTTCTCCCGCTAGGAGATCAAACTAATACAACCTTACTGATGATATGGGCACAATATGTAATTGCCAAGAAATGCATTGCCATGAACAGCTTTTCAAACCATTGCCGCTGGTGGTTTTAACTATCATTGGAACTCCTGCTTCTGAAATGTACCTGTACATGAGAAAAGGAAAGCTCTGTTTTGTACCAATCATCTTAGATACCCTATCTTGCGGTTTTCAACTTGTAGGATTAATGTCTTAGACACAGATTCACTTGATTTACACTACTTAAACGTCTTTCGGGTATATGTAACTATCAGAACAAGTGCAAAATCAGAACTTAAATTTTGCAGTAGTTAGAAGTTCTGGAAGAGGAAAATGTATTTAATGTTACTGTCAAGGATTAAGGGATGTCAGAATCAACCCACGTTACTTCTGATCCTGCTTTTTGCATTACTGTCAGACATTGTCTGTAGCACAGCCAGGTATCAATAGCATTCTTTATATGTGTATTTGAACACCACATGCTATATCATACTGAATGCTCCTAAATCCCCTTTTGGTCTAAGGGACCCAAGTCCATTGCTAACAGCAAGAAGGTTCACTATAGGGTTCTCTCTGCAGGGAGACTACACTGGCCAACAGTGCAGGGTGCCCCACCACACAGCCCACTTGGGGATTAAACTGGAAAGCAATCATGAAATCTAGTATAAAATTTCCTAAAAAGAAATTCTTTGTCAAGGAAGTTTCCCTATATGATGGATGCACTCCTCTTGTTTGAACTAACGGAATTTTGGTCCAGCCACATGCTTAGCAAGTAGACCTAACCAAGTTAATGCTATTGTGTGAGGCTATCAGTAAGAACACAGCACCAAACCCAAAAAAGTGCTTTGGCTGGAGCCTGGGCTGATAAGCAGCCGAGAATGCATTAACACAGCAGAAAATCTGACTACAAATCAACCACTTTACACTATAAATATCTGCAGCCATCAGGGTCTGTTGAGCTCTCCCTCCATAGCAGCTGGCTGCATGGTGATCTCCCCTTGAGTGGGATGCCTCTCAAGGTTACCCCTCAAATCTGAGAGATCCCTTATCTGACACCAGACATTGTCGGGTTAGTTAGTGACGCTTTTTGCATGCATGTAACATTTAATATACTTATAGTAAGCTCAAGGGATAATTTTTGTATCCCATACTAACTTTAAGTGCAGCAAAAAGTAGAGTATTAACCACCAATCCATCTATACTTAATGAATATTTTACATACCTAATTTTACTGATTAGAACTCAGTAAACTGACTACTAGATCAGATCTGTCTGAGTGATCTCCGATTCTTCTCCTGTGAAACCCTAGTGCTCAAAGTTATCCATATTCTTCATTTGTTGCCTGGGCAGCAGTGCGCACGTGTGTCGCGTACCTTCCCTCACACCCCGGAGGCCTCCTGATCCCTCCACTGCCAGCCAAAACCTGGAGAGAGAATTTCCCACCAGAAGGCAGAACAAATGACTGACCTTTGAGAGATGGCTACAGGGCTTGACTAAGGGACAATATCTCACATCTTTATTTTTTATTGCATCAGCTGACCGAAAGGATCATATCTCAAACATTTAAACGGGCATAAAAGGTCAAAGACAGACATAAAATGTGCTGAAGTGGTGCCAGCAGTATATCAGTGAGAAACTTGATGGAAGCTTCTGGATTAACTGAATTATTTTTTAAATTGTATCAATATTATTTCTTAAGAAACAATTTTCTCATTCACTCATAGTGCATTTGATTTTTTTAAAATATCTATGTCAGGCAAAGACATTTCTTTTTCATCATGTTTTGAGTAAATAAAATATTTTTGTTTTATGAATTACTTAGGAAAAAAAAAAAAAGACTACAGATATTTACTGAATCCCACTTGAATCTCACCACAGAAGATGAATGTTTTCATCTCTCCTGTTCAATAACTCACAAGAAAGAAAAATTAACCATTAATTTTTTAGTGCTTGTCTGTACGAACAGAGTTTAAAAGAAATGTTTCATTGCCACACAAAAAAACTGATAAGTATCGTCTTGAATATAAAGAAAATGAGCATTTCATATGTTGAGGAAGGTAAAAGCAATAAGAGTGCTACAGATGAAGGAATTCAGAAATTTTGACTATGCATTATTTATTGCAACACCACAAAAATGGAGAAGAGGCTTTGTTTTCTTGTGGATATTTTGTACTGCTTTATTTTTTTATTCTGTACTTTCATTTTTTGCACAAATTATTTTCCAGCTGTGACACCATGAATGTGAAAACACTAATAAAAAGCAATTCTATCAGAACAAAACCTACGCAACAGTACTGACTCGTGAAACATTCAAAACCACAAGAAATAATACTTTCTTTTCAAGAAGAAAAAAGATTCAGAATAAAGAATTCATAGATACCACTTACATTCTTATTTTCACTTTTTCTGTTCTTTTTCTTTTTGTAATAAAAATGTTTCATAGTTTTAACTTTGTTCTAGACTCATATCTTTTTTTCTCTTTTTGAGAACTCTCCAATATGATTATACTTAGAGCATCATGAAAGGGAAATTTCTTTAACATATCTATTTAAAGGGGTGTAAAAATAAACAAATAAAGTTATCATTAGAAAGAAAACTCGGATCACAGTGGAATCTCTTTGATTTGATGTGAAGGGATTAGGGTTGGGTTTTTTTTAACTAATTTGGAAGGATTCTTGCATCTGGGCTTTTCAGTTTCTTTCAGTACAAACCGAGCATTCTCAGCTGTGCAAATCCCAAAACATTTCCTGGAAAACTGCAAACAAACAAGGTCTCCTAGCTGGTTCTGGCAAGGCCAAATATCCTAAGGACCCGTGGTTAGACACAGATGTGCAGTGAAATGAAGCTTCCCTTCATGAATCATCTTATTTTGTGTATCTCCAACGGATTACAGGCTATGCGAATAACTTTCTAACAATTAATGTAATAGGACATCTAATTAGTATAAAAAATTAAGGGCTAAATGGATGATGTAATTTGAAAGGCACATGACTGCGAAATACAGTGATCTTCAGAAGACTTCTTGTCCCATTTAATCTTGTATAACCGCACTCTGGGAAAAAACTTTGAAGTGTCTATTCTGCTGGTGGAGCGAAAAGCTATTTTGTTTCATCGTTTATTTATACTTTTAGATGGGGAGCTAGAATTATTTTTCTGTAAGCATCTGCAGAGGAAACAAACTTGATAACATAACTGTTCCTGCCATCTGTACGTACTTTACACATTGTCATATAGAGTCACTTTGATAGGAAAACAAACACAAAATTGCTGTGTTCTCTAAAATGCTCTGCTTCTCAGTACGGTTCAGTAGTGCCCTCATCTACACTGAAGGAAAGATGTTAATCTAACTTTGACAGAAGTGTTTGCAAGAGGTAGGAAGGATTATCTGTGAAGCTTAATAGTAGCAGCAGTTTAGGACATATTTAGGCCTTCTCACTTGCACGAGGCAAACTTTAGGAGTGCAGTGAGCCATCTGCTTCTGTACAGAATAGCCTTTAAAAAGTAATCTTCCTGTCAAACAGTGCTTGACTCATCCTCAGAAGCTTTTTCGATGGGAAACCAGTCTATACCACCTGAGGGTATTGTCTTCTATGGCTGTCAGAGAAGAGCATTCACTGTTTTCTCCCAGGTTCCTATGCAACCACATAGGTAACATGATCCTTGGGTACTTTGTTACCTTTTGCTACCTTTGCCTGAAATCCGCATCTTTCCTTGCCACTATAAGCAGTCTAAGGGCTATTTCATCTTGATTCTGACCCTGCAAAGAGATCAAAATCATAAACTCAAGTACATGTTTGAGTCTCAATAGTTATATCTATTTTACCAGACTCTGGAACAGCCTGGGTACATTCCATAGCCAAATCCTTTCTATGGTAGTGAAAGCTCTACAGCACAAGCCTTCTGTTTTCCCTCTCTCTCTCTGCACTCGCAAGCAGGCACTGACACCACACTAAGGTCTCCTGGGAGAAAAAAACTCAGGCTGGGCAGCAGCTCACAGTCATTTCCAGTAGGGTTTCAATCTGAACAGAGTACAGCACTCCAGGACAGACCCAGCTGTCCTGCAGGTCAGGTATAACCACCACTGTTAAGGACGGCATGTCCCAGAATGCCTGTACTGTGTCAGTGCTTTTGTGATACAGAATTCCAGTAGAAACACACCTGCCCCCCCAAAGGTTTACATAAATCTTTAACCAAAGATTTTTTGAGAAAAAATAAACATCCCAAACAAAGGATATGTCTTATCACTCCCTGCTCTGATTGTACAACTGTCAATCAAGCCACATTAAGCTTTATAACATAATAGCTACATGATATAATTGATTACAGGCTGAGAATCTTCCGGACTAAAAGTAAAATGCAAAAAAAAATCCCCTTCACACCATCATAAAACAGACATTAGAGGAGAAATTATGCAACTGAGATTATTTTTACTCAGCAGCACAGTTTTTTGTCATTTCTTTCTGTCTTGAGGTTAAGTAAGCAAGCATGACAGGTATCGTATACAGCACTTAAAATGAACAGCCTGTGCATGATGTGTATGCTAAAAAAAAGAAAAAAGATTAATACCTTTGAATAAAAAGGAGGAGTCATTTCAACCCCACACCCCCTTCACACCAGAAAGAACTGGCCTCTTTCATAAAATACATTCCTGCTGGTTAACTGAACACACTTCCAGCAGCTTGCTTAAAGAAAAAGTATCTTAGTAAGTATATCAAGATGATAAAGAAGACATAATAAGAAATCCTATGATGTGAAAATGTAATCACATAGTTCTTTCAAATGGTACAAGGAAGAACTTCTAAAAGAGACATTTGGAAGCTTTGGTTCACACATGAAGACTGCTGGTGTCTGTATTAGCCTCATTTTAAGCCAGGAGTATTCCCAATCATGGCATTACCCTGAGAACAGCACTGCTTTGGTTATGGCCAAATAAGGGGGGAAACATAAAAGCCTTTGGAAGGGACACGCTGGATAATCATTCTATTGGGACTGCACCCAGTGGATGCAAAACAGAAAAAATGGGAATAACAGGAGGAGATAACACTTGCCCCCCTGCACTTAATGCAGAAATTTGGGAGGTTTTACATAATAAACTTCCTTGTGGTCCTACGTACGCTAGCCAGCCTCCTTTCCTCTGTTACAGAGGTCATCAAAAGGTGTCAAGGCGGCAGTAGACATGAGAATCTGGGACCTCTTTACAGAGTTAACAAAGTTGCTTTTTGAATACCAGCCATGCTTGTGGGGTTTCTCTTTTTCCTTGTGTGTGCAGAGAGAGAGAGGAAACAAGTTGCTTGCACAGGTATCTGGGCTCCAGGACAACAGAGAGGGTACAGGGAGGCTGTTTAGGCCAAGGAAGGTCAAACCAAATACTAAGCAGCCTGCTTATACAGAGACAGAGAGGGTTCACAGTGCCTGGCCACTCAGGGGAAACTTAGTTTGAAAGTCTGGCTCACCTACATTGAAAAACTAAGAGTATATAAAAGCTGACAAATAGGTAATGAGAAAATGGCCCTCGTATCAAGTACATTGGCAGAGTGCTTCTGCCTTTATGAATGGAAAAGGAAAGAGAAACTACTCGACCATTTAGTTTTAAAATATCAGCAGAATATTCAGTAAAGGAGCAAGGAATATGAGACATGCAAAATGAAGTAATTCAACCATTTGGCCTTGCAGCATGCGTTAGAAATTGTTGGTTTTGGAAACAGCCACAAAGAATGTCAAATTTTCCAACAGTATCATGGCATTTCTACAAACTGGAAGCATAGCCTCACAAGGTGAAATGTTTGTGAGGAAAATGCTGCACAGACACATACAGGAAAGATGGGGAAATGGACAGTTCTAGAATACAAACCTGCGCTCTAAGGTGCAGCACTAGCTAGCACAAATTCATAAATTTTGGGGGCTGAAAATATACAATCCACAGATAACATTCTACCATTTTAATCTGCAAGACAATAAAGTGAAGTATTAGCATTTCTGTGTCATCAGGAAGGGTAAAACTTCAAACATAATCTGTTTAAGAGCAGAATTATCAGATGACTTAAAATATCAAGATATCTAAATACAGAGGTGATAGCTTCCCTACTTTGGAATTTTTACATTGAAAGTGACACTCATCCTAAAGACTACATGGGAGCCCTCTATGCACTGAAATAAAATACTCGGAAGTACCAGAAAATGTATTATATGCAGGCTGGGGCCAAAAAGAAAAAAAAAAAAAACAAACAAAAAAAAATCACTTTTGGACACTGCAACTCCCCTTAATGTCAGCAACGTGAAAAAGCATCGCTATGTTTTTAAAGTTTACTGTCAACCCAACACTACAGAAAGATCAGCATCCTGTATCTACAGAAGATAACAGAGAAGAAATACTTCACAGTTAATGGGGAGATAGTTTTCAATGAAGTAAATTACTGCTGGAATATTAGCTTATTACTTGCATCTACCACATGAACTAAGGGACAAGTACTCTATTGCATGGTGTAATCAGGGGACAAGACTTCTTAGAGGAGAAAAAATAGCCTTGCACTTCAATATCTAGCCTGTCTCTTGTATCTGAGATAACTGATGTTTTGATGCACTTAGTCAGGTGATCTAATGCAAAACATCTTGACAAACACAGGCCGTATGGCTTGGGAGATTGAATGACTGTAAGGAAGGAGAAATGAGTTCTTCAAAAGTTCAGTTGCAATGAAACTGTCACAAATGATGCACCTCTTATCTATTAAACATGCCACTATTAATGTCAAAACAACTCAAAGTTACACTCAAACACAGTGAAAATGTAACATTCGTTAAATGAAAATTTATGCTTTGATGAATTTAATACATTTGTCATACAGAAGTGTGTTATATACACAAATGGATTTTTGCTTGGAAAATTAACTTACTGCACTTTCTTAGTATGAGATATGGATAACATCTTCATATGTCATAGAACTTATTACTGAATGCCAGCTGCCTTTGCTTCTCGATATCTTCCCTCACCAGAAGAGAGCTCAAATCACATTCATACCACAAATTGGACACTAGTTGTATTGTTTCTCAAATATAATTTAAACCTCCGACTAAACAAAGATGAATTCACCAAAATAGTCTTAGAGCCTAGATGCGCAGTTTTAATTTCAAAGAAAGGGTATAAGAGATACTCAGTGACAACAGGAACGGTTACAAAAAACATTCTTGATTACAGCTACAAATATGTCTTAGGGTGACAGAAAAAACTGTGTATTGGGTCTGTGTGGCAAGGTTATGGTAGCAGGGGGGCTACAGAGGTGGCTTCTGAGAGACGCTGCTAGAAGCTTCCTCCATGTCCGATAGAGACAATGCCAGCCAGCTCCAAGACCGACCTAACGCTGACCAAGCTCAAGCCCATCAGCGACAGTGGTAGCGCCTCTGGGATAACATACTTAAGAAGGGGGGAAGAAACCTATGCACAACAGTGATTGCAGCTGGAGAGAAGAGTGAGAATATGTGAGAGGAACAACCCTGCAGACACCAAGGTCAGCAAAGAAGGAAGGGGAAGAGGTGGTCCAGGTGCCAGAGCAGAGATTCCCCTGCAGCCCCTGGTGAAGACTATGGTGAGGCAGGCTGTCCCCCTGCACCCATGGAGGTTAACGGTGGAGCAGAGATCTACCTGCAGCCCATGGAGAACGCCATGCCAGAGCAGGTGGATGTGCCTGAAGGAGGCTGTGAGCCCATGGGAAGCCTGTGCTGGAGAAAGCTCCTGGCAGGACCTGTAGACCCGTGGAGAGAGGAGCCCACGCTGGAGCAGGTTTGGTGGCAGGACTTGTGACCCCACGGGGGACCCATGCTGGAGCAGTCTGTTCCTGAAGGACTGCACCCCGTGGAAGGGACCCACACTGGAGCAGTTCGTGAAGAACTGTAGCCCATGGGAAGGACTCACATTGGAGTGAGTGTCTCCTGTGGGAGGCACCCCATGCTGGAGCAGGGGAAGAGTGTGAGGAGTCCTCCCTCTGAGGAGGAAGGAGCAGCAGAGACAACGTGTGATGAACTGACCATGACCCCCGTTCCCTGTCCCCCTGAGCCACTCGGGGGGAGGAGGTAGAGAAATCGGGAGTAAAGTTAAGCCCAGGAGGAAGGGAGGAGTGAGGGGAAGATGTTTTTAAGATTTAGTTTGTATTTTCTCATTACCTTACTCTGATTTGATTGATAATAAATTAAACTAATTTCCCCAGGTTGACTCTGTTTTGCCCGTGACAGTAATTGCTGAGTGATCTCCCTGTCCTTATCTCGACCCACGAGCCTTTCGTTATATTTTCTCTCCCTTGTCCAGCCGAGGAGGGGGGTGCTAGAGTGGCTTTGGTGGGCACCTGGCATCCAGCCAGGGTCAACCCACCACAAACTGCTTATGAGCACTAATTCCACTGAACATCTTTACCCACGGTGCCTCTTAAGCACCAAGGCAGTGACAGAGTCTTCTTGTTTTGGCAACGATTGACCTGAGGAGTACAGTGTTAAGATGATGTTGAAATAGCTGTAAAAGCAGGGTTAACACAGTTATGCCTTCTGTTGTGATGCTTATGATACATGGAACAAGAAGAAATACAAATAGCCTCCTGGAATCAATCTGAAGCACTGCTGTAGCTGCATGACGCATAGAAATGAGAGCACCGCTGGTAGCGTTGTGGAGTTTGTGAGTGGGGAATTCATATATAAAACTTTAAAAGAGCAAGACCTTAACCTTCATGATAAAGACTAAAGGAAAACTATGAACCCACAAGACTGCAATAAGAGAGTTATGTATTTAATTCTTTTGCGTAAAAAAAAAAAAAAAAAAAAAAAGACCCTGTGTATTTCTGAAAGTACTAATTATTTTACCAGGTTGAATCACAGCTCAGATGTATCACTGTCATTAACCTCATTGTTAATTGTCTTTTCAATAAATTATCACTGGGTGTTCCTTACAGCCCTTTTAATGTAACATAAAAGAAAATGATCTACCAACTTTAAAGGCTTACAAATCTGGATCTTAACACACAGATGAGTGAAGCAGCCCTTGGGGGTTACAGCTAGCTGTTGAGTAAAATGTAATGGAATCAAAGACACCTGTATTGCAACACAGAAAGAAACACAGTCTGCAATTGCCTAATGGCTATGGTCATCACCAGCATTGGAGACTTGATTCACACCCTGGGCTGCACAGGGAGGAACAGGCTGTGAAACACAGGATAATCTGAGTTTTTAATAGCAATAGACATATTGCACAAATGCCAGATTCGTGGTATACCCATGTCCTAACCATCTCACCTGTCTGCAATCTTGCTCTTCATCAGCCTGGATCTGCTGCTAGACAGCACCTCTTGCACCAATCCCTACCTCCTTGAAAGCACCCTTACTGCTCCCCCAAGAGTGCCGGTCACCAGCAACATAGAAAAAGTCCTGCAAACAAGGCTTTGACGTTTCCGTGGAAGCAGCTGGACATGAGAAGAATTGATGCTCACAGAAGACCACCGTTCTCCTAAATTCCATGGGACCTCATGCTCTTCAGTCTTTCAACAGCATGTGGGGCTTTGCTAGGGTGGGGGAGAGGGCTGTAATAAATAGCAGAAGGCAACTGCGTACAGCAGGTGCACGTAGACAGTTTTAACGTTCTCATAACCCTCTCTGCTAAAATTCCTGATAATGGCCAATATCATATTCTCTTTAAGTTCCTCAGTTTTGGAAGCTGTTACTCCAAGCAGATTAAGATACTTGCTGATGATAGCAGACAACTAGGGGGAAAAAAACAACTGGAGTAATGGCAGGACAAACTTTATTTTCTTAGAGGTTTTGTGACAATCAGATTGTTGAAATCTTGCTCCTATCACTGTTTTTCTGGTAAATACAGCTATGACAGGCACCCTGTAGCTAAAATTATCATTTGAAAAAAGTCCCCCACCCATTTTATAAGTCCACTTAGTCACAGGGAAGAAAAAAAAAGTAAGAATGACCTTACCCGGGGGGTTGGGGGAGAAAAGAAATATTTTAAGTAAGGATCAAAAGGGATTCATATTTTAATTAGTCTCCTTAGCTCTGTCTAATGATAAACTGGTTTCTGAATGACTGGATGATTCTGCTCTCCTATTCCCTGTATGCTCACATCTCCTCTCTAATGTATTAACTTTTATTTTCAGTTTTATGTTGGAGCTATACATCTATCCAGTTTGATAAGCTGTATCTTTTCTGTTTTTCCCTTTATCCAGAAAGAGTTGGAAGACAAAAGCCAAGAATTATTTTAAGTATGCAGACCTGCCGAATTCTGACATTTTGAAGAGGATAAGTACAAAGCAAGAAAAACCCCCAACTTTTAAGGTAGACATTAAGTCCCCCCTTAATCAAAAATTGTTTTCAAAATCTGGAACTCTTACTGCAAACTGCTCAGTAAAACCTTCTGCCCATCAAAATGGGCAGAGAATTTGTTTTGCCATACTCAGTACGAAACGTTCACCAGATCAGAGTGGCAGAGATGGGATTTGGGCTCTGACCTCCTGAGGTTTTCCAAATAAAGCAGCCTTGGGTCTGCCATATGGTTTTCACCAGGGAGGCACACCAAGGAAATGCAGTCTTTTGGAAGAAACAGAGATGCAAGTTTCCAGTTATAATTAAGCAGCCCATGGAACTTCTAATGAAACTGTACTCATTAGCAATGCAGCCAACCGAGGCAATTAAACTCTTTTACTATTCTGGTAGCTATAAGACTGATTATGGTGTTCTGTTTTCTTTCCTTTTTTATAATTTTGCCTTTAACAATCATAGCAGCTGCAGTAACCCAACCCAGAGTTTTGTTGTTAGCTAATCAATTTTAGTTTGTATTGCATAGAGCTTTTAATTATGCAAGATATTTTATTTCTTCACAAGGACACAACACTAAAAAAGAAAAGATAAAAGAAATAAATTATTTCTGGAACATAAAACTGACAGACTCTAGGTGGCAAAAAGGGATAGGAATAAAAATGCGGAATATTTTGAAAATGGTTTTTAGAAAGATAATTTCTGATCCTGCAATAAATGAAAAGAGGAAAAGACTGTCTAACACTGATTTAATGTCTTTTTGGCAGTAGACTGTCTGCTTATTTTCTTTTATGAAGAATAAAGGTGTAATAGTGCATACTAAACAGAAAAAAAACCACAATAACTTTATTAAGGTAAAATCGTCACTATTATTTGCAATATGACAGTGCACAGAAGCCTGTAATGATGTCCAGTCAGGTTCTGCCCTAGCAGATAGTAACAGCCTTCATGAAGAATTTATAGTCTGAGGAGGGAGGGAATTCATTGTCATCACTTTACAAAACAACAGCCAACATTCAAAGATATTAAAGCTAATACTCTCAAAGATAAGTAGGCACTTAATTCCCATTGAATAAAATAAAATTTTTAGCTAAAGACTATATATGGTACATTTCTGACATCACTTGTCAAACCTAAAAAGGAAAAGAATTAAGATCTCCCTACATGTTTTCTTTTCCATCTATCATTCCAGAGCCAGAAGAATTCAGAGGTGGAAATGCTCAGACTCTTTACACAAAGTATTTTTAAAACATAATATTTTTACAAAAGAATCTTTTATAAAATGTGTGTCGATAATATTTCATTGGACACTGCTATATTCAGCTATTTTAGGCAGAACAGAGTATGAAACTTCAAGAAAATATTAATTGCTAGTTTGTTGTTAACTGTATAACTTCTTATCAAATAGCAAGATACGCGAAAATTACATTTTTAAGAGATACAAGGAAGAGGCACCCTACATTAATGAAAAAAAACACAATTGAGAGTTTGCCAAGTAAAAATTGTTGTTTGTTATCATGACATTTTCACACGTCTCTGTTTACACAATGCATTAGTGTTTAATATAGCCTGTGCAAGATAGAAATATATTTTAAATTCAGATGAAAAGGAGAATGAGGAGTATATGGTACTAAGAAAAAGAAAATTTGAAAATACCCAGAGATATATATATAACTAGGCTAATTATAAATCTTATATTAAGATGTTGTATTTTTTGTTCCCTTCTTGAGGCTTCTGTGTACACAGATGCACAGATAGCCGGATGCCTCATTATGTATCTTGTCATCAAACTGAAGATATTCACAGCACTTAAATAAGCGAGGCACCAGCTATGGGCAGAAAACAAAAGCTCAGCAGCTGAGTCTTGCATTCACGTGATTAAGCAACCTGGAACATTCAAAGGCTTATGCAAAACACAAATGATTATCTTTAAGAGAAACAGTATCTTTTTGAGATACTTTTTCTCTCTACTATCAAACGAAAAGATGGTTTGAGGACTCATCAGACCATTATTCCTTTGTCCCATTCATATAGGCGATGAAATAAAGACCAAAAAGATAGAGACCAAAATTTGACAAATTTTGCAAGATATGAAATGAACTATTTAAACAATATTTCTGTTATTATTTACCCAGGCAGGGGATCTCGGGTGAATTTGTTCACATGCCAGGTCACTGAAGCACCCCTGGAGATGCAAGGACACACCTGAGACAACAAAACCTGAGCATTTTCTGAAGCAGAGAGATAAAAAACAGGTCTTGTTTGACTGGAGGTGCATCTCTGGTATATCACCACCACCCAGAGGTGCCCGCTGTAGCGCTGTACCAGAGGATGGCAGTATAGCCATGTCAGTGCCGATGGCCAGAATTAATTACTGCTCCTCCAGCGCTGCACTGCTGCAGCTCCACGGCATCCTCCATCCAAGCTGGTCTCTCCTCCCTCCCTTGCACCATGCTCAAGCACTGGTCCCCATCAAGCTCCCAGCACTGGCATATCTGAAAATGCCTAGACTGTGACAGTGGACTTCAATTAAAGGTCTTTCCTCGGCTGTAAAATGGGGTATTATTACTCTCTCCTGTAGGACTTGGCCACACTGATACCGCTGTGATAGGGCAATGTATGAGAATATGGTATTTACAAACATTGGGGCAAGTTAAACCTACGTGGCCCACTTAACTAAGGTAATAATATCTTCTCTCTTGGCATTAACAAATAAGCTTTTAGGGTTTTTTCTGACACTGTATTAATATTCTTTGTTAGTTTTAACATAGAATTAGCATTCTTTCTTAATTAAACATAAGTTTAGTGCTCACTTTATATCTCTGAAAATTACAGCAGTATTTTGAGGGGTTTTTTTAATAAAATTCTTCTTTGAAAGGAAAGGGATCTTTTGTTATAAAGGGAAAAAAAACAAGCTTCAGTAATTTTACAACACTTCTGCAATATTAATCTTTTGTTCTAATATTTAAAATTATAATGTATTATTCAATATTTTCATCATTAGAATTGCACAGAACAGACAGGTTTCCTGAAACCAACAGAGAGGCTCCATTTCAAGTGTTTTGCTGAACATGTTGGTTATAGCTTTATGTAAATTAATCAACAGGACAGATATTCTTTTCAGGTTTGGCCACATGGGCATTTTGATTGAATTGCTTTTTAGAGGCAACAACAGAAAGCACATCATGTGAGATATAAGGCCTTTTTGAATAGCTTATACATATCAGAACTGAAGTGTTTGCTAATCCAGATACAGACAGGCAAATTCGTTCATGCAAAAACGCTTGCATTTTCAATACATTTTTTTTTTTCAAAGGGTCCTCACGATATGTGAATATTTCATATGTGAAGAGTGTGAATACTAAGCATTTAAAGCAGTAAGCATGGTACTATAATGTGCCTGAATCTGAACTGAATGTACAGGGATGTTTCAAAAAATCACTGCTGCTACTGTGCAGTAGATTAATTCCTCTGAACCTCCTGGTACCTACCAACCACCACATATCCCTTATGAAAAATACATAAACCTGCCACCTCTAAATTTCTACTTTATAATCTAAAGAATGCTCAGAATAGGGCTCAAATAGTAATCCCCAAGAAAATACACAGCTGTGCACTTGTCTAAATAAGTCAGGCCTGGAATGCCTTGGGGTAATTAAAAACCAGTGGGTTACCAGTGAATATATATGACAAGCAAGGAAATCCAGACCACAAACTGCACCCTTAATGAAGACTCAAAAAAAAAAAAATGGTACTGGCATCTAAACTGCCTTTTTTCCCCAGCTTAGAAATGAGGTATTACTGAGAGAGAGCGTAGGTAAAAATACTATTGCCATCTTTTTTGCTGTGGATAAATAAAGCACTTCCATTCCTGGTCTATAAATCCTTCTAAGAAGAAAACAAACAAACAAACAAACAATAAAAAAAAACACCCAACAAAAATAAACCCCAAACCAAACAAACAAAGAACAGCAACAACCATGTCATAGATTAGAAGGAATAACAACAATAAACCCCAACCTGTCTCTGAGAAATTGAAAGCCAGAAAGGAGCAGAACTTGGTGCACCCGCTCAGGGACCTGCAGGCTGAGATTGCAGGTGGTGCCCAGAGAATTCACAACCCAGAGGGAAGAAGTGGCTGAAAAACACCTTTGCAGTCGTCCGAGATCAAGGCTGCTCTGGAAGCTATTCTTTTTTAGGAAGCTTTTGAGGGCTTAGTCCTATCTACAGGTACCATGGCAGGGCAATCTGTATGGTACAGACCTGCTCAGCATCCTTACACCAACAGCTAGACTCACTTCTTGCAGTTTCTTGCCCATCTTCCTCCATCAAGGCTTGCCTTAATCTAAAACCGTGTGATATTACCTACAGCCACCTCTCTCTGACCTAGCACAAACACCACGCTGAGAAATTTTTCTAGATATCACTGCAACATTATCACAAGAGAAAATCTCAGAAAATACACCTGTGGCATAGGTAAAAATCTCATTTTTCATTCTACTCCAACCTTGTCCCTGAATCACTTCTTCAAGTTGAATACTTCTCATGTTTTAGTGTGAAAACAGAGACAGCAGTGTTCATTCATCTGTCATGCAACATAATTGTAAACTTAGGGTAAAGATATGCAACACACCATCTTTTATTATATCTAATTAACACAGGGTAGTCTGAAGAGGAAGAGCAAACACACGTGAAGCTTTCAGCAGTGGTTCTCTCTACACTGCTACTTTTGTTATGTAAAAATAAGCAGGAAGAGAATTTCTATCTAAAATGCCTGGACAATGTGATAGGTCGTCCTTATTGTGAAAGGTAAGAGATCAACTCACTATTCCTTAAGACAGGTAGAGAGCTACAACAAAAAGAGGAGAAAGGGTAGGTGGAAACACATAATTAAGTTCCCAGAAAGTTCTGATTGATAAAAAGTACATTAGAAAAATTTCTTCATGCAAGATTAAGCTGCTATAGTACACTGAATTGTCAGCTGCAGCAGAGTTATTTTCTATTGGCCATAGTTTTACTACAGAAATTACTTATTACTAAGGCATTAGCTCAAACAAACAGATCAAACAATGAACTGCAGTCTGTCATCTGATATCATGTTTTTCCAAGCCTTGGGATTATGAACTTTGAATAACAGCTTAATGCCATGGTATGATGTGCCTGGATTTGCACTTAGTACATGCAGTTATACTGAATTTGTTTTCTAACCATAAAAATCAAGATAACATCTTGAAATCTAAGAAAGTTTCTTTCTTTTCTTCCTCTCTGATGCTAATAATACAACTTAGTAACTAAAATCTAGTTTTTACTAGCCTCTAAGTATTACATAATAATTAACTAATTGCTTTGATCAAATCTCAAAAACAGTGTAAGACACATGACAATAGAATGGATCGTAATGGCCCTGTCGAGGTAGATATAGAAGTTTAGCATGGGCCTTGTTGTACATAAAAGAACAACATTCTAATGACAGCTTCAACTTCAGCATCTAAAACCAGAAAAATGTACATGCAGACCATGACACAGCATGGTCTCTAAGAAGGCAAATACCTCAGCAGCAAAAGAGATCAATTATTTCCTCAAAGAAGCTCCTCAGCAAAAAACCTCTGCCCCCCCCCGGGAGTGCTTGGCCCCCTTTGCCACCATGTCACTCCTGACATGGAGTCACTGTGCTGCAGAACAATCCTTACAAAAATGTTTGCAAAAACAGTAAATAAATATGAACAGCAGTGTGAACTCCTGATTTAAGAAGATGTATTAAATTTTGCAGGATAAGGCAACAAACCATGTAATATCAATAAAAAGCCTTTGATTCTCCGTGCTGTGGAAACTGAAGTGATCTTCCTGAGCAAAGGGACTGCTATGGACAATAGCTACAACAACTCTTACAGAAGGGGGTCCCACTTGTTGTCAGGAATATTACAGACTGATAGAAATCATATTCACACCACTCAGTGATACTGAAAATAGTTTGAATTTAAATTATGGATTCATTTGTAATCTAAAAGTAGCTTAATCTACAATTCTAAGGACTACAGTGATAAGAGTTTATAATAAATGATCAGTAGTTTATTTCCATTAACATGATAACTAACTGATGTGAAGTTACTTTATTGTAGAACTATTAATACATAAATGCTTTATTTTAGGGTAAAACCTAGATGCTTTAGAGAGATTTGGGTGAGTTAATAACCTGAGCCAGCATATGAGAAAAGTTTTTCTCTACAATTACCAAGCGACTTAAAGCTATTTCTTTTCTTATTATAGCCTGAAATTTCCTACCTATCATTTCTTTTCCTGTTGCCCTAAATTCTGATAATTTTAATTTCTCTTCAGTTTTAATTAATCCACCCTAAGGCTTATAAACTTGGAAAGTTTTTACATTTCATTTTTTTTTTAATAATTAAAACTGCTTCAATTTGTTTCAAAGGCCTGATGTTTAAACAGGGAGCATTTTCATAAACCCTCAGCTCTGCTTGTAATAAGGAATATATTTGTGGAATGAACTGTTCATTGCACCATTCTTTCAACTGCTTAGATCAAAGTCAATTAATGTGTGTGCACAGCTTGAAAAGTGCTGTAATGCAAGGCATACTTATATTAATCTAAATGTGTTAACCTTTCTGGAAGCTAAAACAAAACTGTGGACCTGATCTGGTATCATCACGCTTGGTGAATGCCAAGTTAAAACAGACAGCTTTTCTAACCATCCATCATATCAGTAAATACCGCATAAGAGGACTTGGAAATCTTATAAAACTGCTTTAGGAAAAAGTTTCAGATGGTAAAGGGAAACTTCCAGCCTTTAAAAAGGAAGTAAGAAAAGTCACTTGTTACCTCTGATTTGTTGAAAATAAACTTAGAAAAGTTTTATTGTCTCTTTTCATAATCCTAACTGAAGTCTTTGTCATTCACAGCAAAACGGTTGTTTTAGAAACTCCATGTTTCATGTTACTACTTTTCTTCACGCTGACATACCCTACACAGGCACCAAACACTGAGAAAAGGGAAGTACAAAAGGAAAACAAGAAACATAAAAAAATTATAAACCACAAGGTCCATTGCCTCTACATTAACAAGAAGCTATTTCGGAATCTGACCAGCAGCTCTCAAATGCTTTCTTTTTGAACAGAATTTAAGAAGTCTATATATAACCCTGAAATCTTTGCGTTGGAGGTGCTGCACCACACAAAGGCGACCACACTGTTTTCAGATGTAACCAGGCAAATCTATATGGGTTCACTGTTGTCTGCCAGTCTTAGCACTGGGATCTACATGCCTCTCCGTTTTGTGTGTAGCCATATCAGAAGAATTAAGAAAAGTCTTAGAAAAATATCTTGCAGGACAAGCTGACATTTCTTCAGTATGTCAGGAATTCTGTATAAAAGTAGCAGCTGCTTCCACAGAATCTCACTGCTCTCAAATGCGATGTAATATTGACAACAGCTTTCAAGCAGGAGATGTAATCTTGACACACGCTCTTTACCTGGCTTCCTCTGTTCACGTACAAATCTATTAATTCCAAAGTGCTGGCAGATCCAAATGCTGAGAAGACTACAAGATATGGCAAACACAAAAGTAGATAGAAATGACCTTGCCATCAGTGAGAGGTAGGAGAAAAGAATACCCAAAATAAGGTGGCAAGTTTTCAGCTTGGTGGCTGACACAAAGTAGTATTTATATCAGCTGGGTCTATCTTAAAGGAAATGTTTTAAGGAAGTTGAATTAAATATAATTTTGGTTGAAATGAAGTATTTTGACTCAGCCAGTACAATTAAAAGGAGATTCAGGCACCACAAATCCAACCAGGCAAAATCCATGACAGGTTACATGGTATTCTAGGTCCCGTTCCCTCAGCTGCCAAACAATATTCATTTACTAATTTCATACTTTGAACTAATGTGTGGTGAAGAGGATCACAACCTCAACAGCACATGGGGTGGGTGCCAGTCCTGAATTAGGCCTCAAATACTCTCAGTTAAGGTACGTACAAAGTTTGTGACCAGCATCTACGTCACTTTGCACATCAATGGCCCCCAGTATTGCTTTTGGTTTTAATTTGCATGCAAGAGCATTTCTGAAACATTTTCCCAAAGGTTTTGTAAATAAAAAATAAACAGGATTTTTAGTATTCCCATCTTTTGACAAGATTAAAAATACTTTAACAACTTTTCCATATGCCCAATCTAAAAATTCATAGGAAAGCGAGGAAAAAAATAATCAATAAGAAATATACAGAAAAAGGACCTGACTGATGTCCTGGTGGGAATTTAGAATTTCTGTTTCTCTCACTACACATTGTCCAAGTTTCTTCCACAACTGATTAATTCATTGAGGTCACCTTATGAAATATAATACATTACAAAGTTCAGGATCACAAGAAGCAAGGGAAAAGTTTTGCTGACTGAAAGTGTTGCACCGTAGAGCAAGCTCTCAGTCACCAGGTGATTAATCCTGCACCTGGACACCTTTAGGAAATACCAAAAGAACCTCTTGCTTTGGAAAAGCTTCTACACCAAAAAAGTAAGCATCTTTCTGTCCTGCACACCTAAGAGCATAAAGGGATATAACACAGCTTTAAAGAGTAAAGATATAACTCTCCCCTAAGTAAAGCTTTTACCATGAGACGGCAGAGCATAGCAACTGCATGGAATCTACCCTCGACTTTGCCTTGTTCCTTGCACTCGGTGTCAGCATTTACTCTTCTGTGCAACCCCATAGGCGTATAACCTGCCCTGGCATCTCACCGTAGATGACCAAGATGTTCAGACAAAAAGACAAAGCGAGACAGTTTCCTCCTCTTTCCCTCACCACACCAGCACGTTCCCAGCAACAGCCTTCTATAAATAAAAAAGTAAAAAGAGGAAAAGCATATATCTTAGTGACATGAGTGATTTATAGCCCCAAGGAGGGATAAAATGATCCATGACTAGAAGTCAGTGTTTTTATTAGAAATGATGATTCCCAGTCATGGTGCTTTTTAGTTATGTGCATAATTAATGTTAGCTTCTGAAAGCTGCCAATGACGCTCATCACCACTGGATGTTCTTATAATATATGTGTGGATTTGAATGCATGATGAAGTTTTGCTGTCTTTTGGGATTCAAAACAGAAGTTTGTGAATAATGCAAGACTGAAAACCAAAAATAACAAAGAAACTGCTATTTGCCCAGTGAACAGTAGAGACAAGAGTGTAGAATACAAAGTAAAATAACCAAAACAGGCCCAGACTTCCCTGTAAAAACTAGCATTCTGTTTGGTTTTTACTTAGAAAATATCTGCAAATGAGGAATTCAACTTTACTGACAGCTTTGGAAACAGCAAATTCTTTGTTTACCCAGTCATCAGAATAGAGAGAGGCCACACTGGAAGTCTTCACAACAGAGCTCTGTCTGAAACTCCAGCCTTGAGAGAGCATCTCTACTGCTGGGAAAGAAGTCAGTCTGTGGACTGCAGTTACCTTCTTTTCCGAGTTCAGCGTGACATGCATTTGACTTTTGATGGTGTGGATTAGATCTAAGCAGCTGTCAATTAGCTGAACCCATCTTATGCCCAGCCTTCAACACTATATATATAAATCTGGTTATGTATTTTATCCTGTTTTATCATTAGGAAGCAAACAACGTTGGCAATTTCAGAGGATGTATATACATGCATAATTTGAAGACTAAAGGGTTGTATACTCAGCTACCACTCGCAACAGAGAAATACTTATACTGGGAACACTACTCAATTTATGTTATATTACTGCAGTAGCACTATACTGTTTTAATTACTTCCTGAATCACATTGCTATATTCTAGAACAAGCATTTTACCTTTGCCTTCCTCTCAAAAAACACTTCAACATGCAAAGTAGCCTTTTCCTAGCTACTTTAGATTCCTCTGAATTTCTTTTTATTATTACAAATACCACACAAAAGCCAGCAATACTAATACTCCAAGAGGAAAAATGCTGCCAATGGTTATGTTTCTAAATAGTATTTCCTTTCATTCTGCATAGCCCATTGCATTTGGATTTATCAAAATATTTGCTTATGGGAATGGCTTTACTCAGTGCCTTGTGGATCACCAATTACACATTAACGAACAAGGTCATAAAATATTGATAAAATCATTAACTACAGTTTTATCCATTTACCATGGCTAAAAACACATGCTGCTGCAATCTTAATTTGATTCCCAAGGAAATAAATTATTTCAAGAACAGCATTTAATTGCTAGAATATTTCAAAAATGAAAGAAAAAGAAAAAGAGTACCTTTCCCCAGTTTCAACTTTCTGTTCATGTATTTGCCTTACCAGTATACTCTGGTGATCTGAATGAAATGTCCCAGACCCAAAGTTTCACAGGCATGCTGTATTCCTGAAATAACACAAACTGCGACTGGAGTTGCAGCTCCTCAGAACTATCAGTAATTGGGCTCTTTACCAAATTAGAAAGCACTGTGTTGAATTTTCCTTTTGATGTTCTTGATGTTATTCCTCTATTCATCATATCAGACAAATAATTGAGGGAATGTTGCCGTGAGGCCAGATATGAAATACTAATTTAGTTCTTTAGACAAAGGTCATAATTTTTTTCAGAAAGTTACCCCAGTACCTTTGTTTTCTGGACAAAATGGTTCTTGTTTTTCTAGTGACCAACCTAAATCTCCAATATGCATGTAATATCACCAAACAGAACTGCACATATAAGACGGAAAGAGGAAGGCAAAAGCAGGATGCAATTCCCTTTCTGCCCATGCAAAATTGGTAAGAGTTATTGCTGGCAGAAGATCACTGTCCTGGGTGCCAAGAGCTGCAGTGTGTGCTGGTGGCAGGCAGACATTGCGGGGTTTGGAATGGAGATCTGGGCCATTTCCCAGAGAAATGAAGGATAAAATTCTTTCTCAGACAGAGGAACTGTTACTTAAGAAGAGAAGCCAGTGGATTTGCGAGCAGAGCTGGCTGCAGACTCTGTTGATACTGGTTTTGACATCATTATGGGACACCACTTTTCCATGCAGACAATAACTCTTCCCCAAGCCTAGTACTTAATTTAAAAAAAAAAAAAAAAAGAAAAAAAGTTTTTATCCTGCAGCTCCTATGTCCAGATAAAAACAATAGTGTTAACTAATTTGACAAAATTTGGAGTAAAATCCAAGAGAAGGCATAGCAAATGTTTAGTGCAAATTAGTGTCTTTCCCCTGCCTCAGCAGTGCCAGAGCAGAAGTGGTGCTGAAGGAGGACCACAGACCCTCTCCCAGCACAGATGTCCACACAGCCCGCGAGCAAGCGCAGACAGGATGCATGAGGCATCCACACACTTCAGATGAGTTACCCCACGCAGCCTGGTGAAGGCTTGCAGGAGCTGTCTATGCAAGCATACTCTTTTCTTCCTATATAATTTATTACTTAAGGTTGTTTTCTAACCTCATTTTAAATCTGGTTGGAGACTATCAGCATAATTGGCAAGCAGATACTTTGTTCCCCCTGTTGTACTGAAGTTGTTTTTCTCAGTTGGTTTTCAGAGCTCCTACTGAGTTGTTAATGAGCTGTCAATTATTTGTGCAAATTGGGAGGCAGGCACTTAAAAGTAGCTGCACTCGAAAAGAAACATATTCCCTCAAGTCTTGTGAAATGCAACACTACTTTTAAGGATTCTCTTTACTTACGAATCTTCATCAATATCAGTACAAAAGCTACTTTATATAAGATAGCTGACCATTTAAAATGGGTGCACTGTAGTTAAAAAAAGACAGAAAAATATTTTATTAAATACAGAGACTTAATTCAGCTACATTCATAGCAATATTTTGAAGGAGAAGAATGAAAATGTCACTCCTGCTGGAGAGAGCACCGTTCCCTGATCACAGTTCCATATCACTACTAATGGTAACCTGTTTGCTGAGTTTGGTTTTCATAAACAATACTCATTTTATCTTTTTATTCTTAAAAGGACTTTCCTATTTCAGCCTCTTGTTCTTGACCCCATATGTAAAGTGTCCGATTTCTCAGTTGGTGCTCAGCTACACAAACAGCTGCTTGACCTAATGGAACAAACTGTTGGTGGCAAAGACAGGATGGCAGGGAAACCTGAGAACCTGCTAAAGCAGATGGAAGTAAAACTTGCTTCATCAGTGTTGGAAACACCATAGAGTTCTCCTCTCTGTCTCCCTGTCACTTTATCCTCTGCTACTCATTTCCACCCCGCAGTTATGTGAATACTAATTGTGTGTGGCTACAGTCTGAGAGCCTGGAAACCTCTGATGTGAAAAATGAGAACAATAATAATTTTCTAACCATCTTTTTTCATCTCGATCACCAATTGCACTTACAAGACAAAATTAGTAATTTTAATCACAGTGACAGAACTTTTAAATCATCCTCTCTGAGAAAAAAAAAAAAATGAAGACGTTCTAAGTTTTAATTATGCAAAGGGTTACTCTTAAGAGGATACAGCAGGATATTTCATATGCTTAAGTTTAATCACATGCATAAGTCAGTACAGACTCAGAGACTGGTATTTATGCTGGGACTCCCAACATTTTCCCAGTAAGGGAGGACTGCTTCCCTTTGACGGTCCTCCCAGTTCTCATGTTCTGAGAAACCTGGGTTCACACTGAGCAGACATGAGCATCCAAAAAGCTGCATTGATCTACAGTGAAATGTTAGGGCTTTTCTAGCAAGAGGGAAAATTAGGTGAGTTTTACCAGGTGCTCACTCCACCAGAGGGTATAAATCAAGGGTGGAATATAGAGGCTGAGATGAAAAGGGTTAGAAATCCCTGAGCTTTATAAAAATTAAAACTGCTGGGTTTTTTTCTCCCCGTTCTCTTTCAGAAATCAGTACTGACTGAAAAACTCCTATTTTTTGATGCAAATTTTGTAAAAATTTCTGAAAATTATTCATGAGATTTTGCTATTCTTTTAATTATGAAAATAAGGACCATTCACAATATGGGCAGTGAATATGGTCATCTACACAGCCACAGAGAGCAGGGAACGTTTTATGCTTTTTCTGATTGCACAGAAAGTAAAAGGGCTATCCGAGTCTGCTCCACTGAATTCGAGAGACAGGCAAGAGATTATACAGCATCATTTTATCTCCACATCTTTTCACCCAGCTACACGCATGTGTGCTACAGGGTAACGTATAAGCAACACCCAACACCATCTGTTTGACTGGAGCACAGACCCTCACACCAGATGCCAGTCTGAATTTAAGTCAGCTAGGTAGCGAACAGAAGCTGTTACCACGAGCTGTTCAGGCTTTACATCAGTCTCATTATAATGCCCTGTTAGGAAAGCTCCAGCTCTCCTGCTACTAATTTGTATTCTTGCTAAGCAGAGCAGAGACCAAGGCTCAGGTAGAAGGACTAGCTGCATACCCATCCCTGCCTTGTGAGGTGCTCCAGGTTAGTGTTGGAGAAGCCTAACATTCTTTGAACCGCTGCTACACATTTCGCCTAGTCTAAAAACCAAATAATTTTGGTCTCCAGTTCTAGCTCTCTTTCCATTACCTTTCACAAGCAAGTTCACTGAAGGAGGAGACACAAAATGAATAATGTCTTTTTATTTCAGGAAGATTTATTTCACTGACATCTGCTGAAATCATCTGTTTAGGAATACAGACCCTCCAAAGGCATGATTAAAGCTTTCAGCATGCTGGAGTGGGGCCAACTGCAACTCTGTTAGCCTATGGTCTGCTATAAAAATTCAATTTAAAAAAAAACCAAAACAAAACCCAAAAACCCATCCTGCAACAAAACCCCATCAAACTAAGAAGTGTAAAAAATGGTGGAACTTCTACTGATTTAGAAATACAATGCTCTTAATTCATATTAGCAGTGAAACTTAGTCGTGCAAACATAACATTGTCACAGAACCAGTAATGTGCACAATGGATCAAGGAGCTGATAGACTGATTATATTTCGATATTGCTATTAAATCAGTGCAGGAGTTATTACTATGTTATCTATATCGCAGTCAGACTCAAATGTCTCAGGTGACATAACAGGAGGCAAAGTAACTTGCCTATGGCAAACAGATGACGAACAGAATTAAAATCTAGGTCTCCTGAGTCTCAGACCAGACCCTTAAAATCACTATTTTTTTCTGATACCATCTGTAATGCTTAAGAACCCACTTTCACTGGGAAAAACATTACAACAAACAATGGTAAGCTATTATAAATTGATTTCAGGGATTTTAGCTTTTTCCTAGATTTAGTAAATTTTCCTGAAACTGAACTTAGATATCTAGGGGGAAAATGGCACTTTCCCTTTGTGTTATAGAAACATCCTCTGGCAATGGAACATTTACTTAAAAGAAACAATAGACACTAACAGCACTGTCTCGGAAATCTGCACATTTAAACTGACTACTCATCAGCTAAGTTTCCTATCTAAGAAAAAAAAAAAAAAAAAGAATATTATATAGTCCCAGAAGTTTTTTAATAATGGGCTGCACAAAGACAAGTTTGAAATGAAATTATGCCAGGAAATTTGCCTGTAAAAAAAATGCCATGCATCTGATGGAAACATGAAAAATAAACCCACATGACCTTTTTTGCAATCTGAAAATTAGCAGTGATGAAAAAATTGCTGCATTGTTAGCTGCATTTTAAATGAGTTTCCTAATTATATTTTCCATGATAAAATGAGCATAGACGCTCATTTAAGAAGACTTCAGACACAAAATTATTCTCTAAAAGATTTATTTTTTCTTTAAAAAAGCCTAAAAAGAAATAACACACCATTACTATTTTTCCTCATTCAGTGAAATATCCACCAGAAACCTGTGCCACACAGACCACAGAATAAATACATTATAGAAACTGAGGTGTCAAGAGTATATGCAACATCCTCCAAGACACTGAGAACTGAATTTAATGCTCCATTCCTAATATTAATAGTAATTTAAATATTCAGCTTTAGCACTTACATAGCACTTTATTTCTCAGAGCAACTAAGATGATGGTATCTCAGGATCTATTAACACTGAAAGATATTTTTCTGATGCCAAGATAGATAAGGTCTGAATACTGATATGATCTGTTGCATAGACTTTCCACAGACATAATGTTGACGGGGATGGGCTGAAATTAAAGCAATACAAAAACACAGCTATTGAAGCCAAAACATTTAAGACAAAGGCAAACAAATGTTCTCCTTATATGTCATCTTGCATTTAGGAGTAAAGTCTTGGCCTCGCTGAAGCCAGGATTTCCTCCAAGGTATTAACAAATACACCTGCATACTAATTCTCTACTAGCAAGAATCAAAATATGGAAATCAAGAGCAGAGATATACAAGCACAACTCATAGCAGTTGGCACCTTTCCATCAACTTGACTGGATGCCAGTAAGACAAATACCACTGTCAGTTATCATAGTGTAAGAAGAGGAAAAATTCTGCTAAATATTATTCTGAGTGTACAGCAGCTTATAACGAGGAATGGAGCCCGAAATACTATTTCCTCAAAAATGCCTCATCATGAAATCATTTCTTTTCTACTACATGAATGCTTCAGTTCACAAGGTATTTCCTAGGTGAATTACACTGCACACACAGACCTGAGCTTGATGACTTCCTGTGGAAAAAGAATTCAGAGTGAATTTCAGTAGGAAGTTGATTAAATTCCCAGTGTGCCTTTAATGCTATTTAAGAAAAACACACACACACTGGTTAATTTCATGACCTCTAAAAGGAAGTGCATGCCTACAACGCTAGCATGGGCAAATCAAATAGGCAACAAAAAGGACAAATGCCATGAAGATATATTTTTTTTAAATGTTAAGTATTTTGAGCCTTCTTTTGTACCACAAATAAACTCTATTATGCTACCACACTGCAATCAGCTATGACTGTTTTTATTGTGCAAGTAATGGGTAGAATTAAACAAAGTAGCTGGCATAGTAGATTTGACCTTTGAAAACAAAACTCTGCATTTTTACTTCAAGAGTTTATATTATTTCTGTAGCCTTTGGAAAGGAGCAGACTCAGGACCCTGCCAGTTGTACAGTTCTCACAGAGAGCTCACTGTCACGATCCAGCATCACTCTGCTTTTGTTTAGGAAGCCTCTGTTCCCCTGTAGCCCCTCCTGTGGACCAAGACTTAATCTGGCCACCCTCATGGTGGCATCTCACCTATGTGTGTTTCCACCTTCACACACCCACATGGTAACAAAGTGTCAGAAGCCACACACAGGATGTGTCTTTGTGGAAGTACGCTAGAAAAAAAAAAATCAGTATAAAGTCATAAATTCTTGTCTAAAATGAAACAGAAATATCCCTGCTACACTGTATTCAACACAATCTCATTAGATTAATACTAAAGATTTAACACGTATGTAAAAACTATTCCCTGCCTGTTATATTTGTTTGACTTTCTATAAAATAATTATGTCAAAATCTGTCTCCCGTGGTCCCTCTGATAAGGCTTGAAGAGTTGTGTGAGGATCCAGAAGGACGTGTGTTCCCCTCACGTGTGGTATAGTGTTTTAATTTTAAATTGCTTTATGCCCATCAGAGTTGGGGAAAAGCCTCTGACTGCCAATTTTCCCAGTGCTAAGGGATGCTCAGTTATACTGATGCCAGCACTCCTCTGTATCCTCCACAAAGATACACAGCATGATCAGCGCAGAGTCAACTCAAGGCTCTTGATGAGTATAGGCTAAAGCATGGGGCTGGGACTGCCTTGCTCCAGCCAAACTATGGGAATGAAGGATCCTGGTTTTATTAGCCACAAAGCAGTCCTACAGCTTTGGGTTCTGTGGTACCCGGTGAAGAGCAAGAGAGGAAGTTTCTGTACAGAGAAAACCTCCTCCAGCTATAGCCATCTCCCTCCTACCCTCAGGTCCCTTCAACAGCAGCACAGCAGTTAGAAAGCTGGATCCCCAGAGTCGGGGCATAGGCTAAACATCAGCATTTTGCTGTGCCAAGCGGCCTGCCATTCGAGGCAACTGCCTTCTTTGTTAGCCCTGATTGCAGAAATCCTATAAGCCCTTTGAATCAGAATGGGATCCCTTATTCTTTACTGCAAAAAATGCTAGCTCTTATGTTTGTCATAAAAGCAGCTGCCCTAAACTGAGAAGTTCCTTTATGGGCCAACCAGCAGGTAAACCTCATGCCCAAGCGAAGGTACTGTCTACACCATAGTAGTATTTTAAAATATGTGGAAACAATATTCTTACTACTGCCTTTATCATTTATGACAGGAAGATCTTTAATATATGGGTAAATTTCCATTTGGAGAAATCAATACTCTTAAATAATAACTAAGATTTCAGGTCTTTCAATCACAATGCAAAATAACCTACCATTAACTTTACAAATGAGAACCAAGTTAAAAGGCTTCTAGCAAATTACCAGTGAATCACCAGAATTTGCTTCAAGCAGACATATTATTCCTAAATTGTTGCCAGTGATATATAGCTTTAGTATTTTTTATTGCTAATTTGCACTGGTTTCTCATACTCTTCTTCTAATAGATCATTACAGGAGTCAGATAATTTGTACTGCTGCCAATAACTGTCTCAAGGTAAGACTGTTTAGGTAGACCAAGAAGAATGCTCAGCAAGAGAGAGCCTTCAAAAAGAATTCCAAATTAAAGAATTGTTATGAAAAAATAGGAATCCCTTAACAGAATAGAAAGGTACATCCTGAAGTATCTGCTTTCAAAATCAAGGCCATCACAGATAAAATACTAACGTAATAATATACTGTTAAGGGTTGCCTTTCTTGCTTTTTAAAATTCTGTTTGCTCTGTTGTACATCATAAAAAACATACTGGGCTAAGCTGTACTTGGAAATATTGCAAAGAGTGACACAGGCATCCAGAAGAATTAGATTGTAATACTATGGAAAATAAAACAAAAATTACATATACACTGAGATTTCTTGTGCTGCTCCAAACTTTGTTCATATACAACCCACCTTAAACCTTAAATGCTTATAAAACCAATCAGTTATATAAAGGCTAGTGATAACAATAATTTATGGATCAATAAAAAATTATTTAAACACAAACTAATAAAAGCTCAAGTTAAGAATTATTGGCCATAAGTGGTACTCAAATCGTCTTTAATATGATGTGTTCTTTTTTCCTATTTTTCTTTGACTACACTATGTTTTTTTCCTTCCAACAAGCCTTCTAAATCTATTCTTGGAGGACAACGGAGTAGCATTCAAGAGTGTCAGTGTCAATACAACCTATGCAACTGAAGCAAAGGACACTGGAGAGGATCCTCCAAGGAACCAAACTCAGACCCAAAACCAGCACGTGAGCAGACCTTCTGTAATACCTCCATGCACGCACTCCTGTAAGTAATGTGCATTTTACATGAATGGAGCCCAAACCATTTCTTTGCTGAGCACCCACGTACACATACGCAACTACTGAAAGCCTCTTGCCCCATCCCTGAGGTTTGTTTTCACACCTTCCCACTGAATTCGACTAGATTTGTACACAGGTAGTGTGATCTCTTTACAAAAGGCAGACAGTCCATATTCTTATGCCTATTCCTATAAACTGTTGGTAATTGTTTTGTCTACACCTTTAATATCTTCTCATTTTTTAAGTTCATAAATTTGGAGACATTCTCTAAAAGACATACACAAGTATTTTGACCTTACCTTGTGATCAGTGAGCAGCAATAGCAATGCATTAAGCATTACCTTGCAGTATTAATTGTGCATTTAATAGACAGTGCGACTGTCACCTCACCTGTCCTCTGAGTGGTCTGGGGCATCTGAAGACACTTAGCCAACAGGAAACACAAGGCACTGAATTTAGGTCTATGAATCTGGACCTTTCTATACATATGTATAAGCTGGTGTACTGAAATGCAGCTGCCAACGATTCAAAACTCTTTCCTGAAAGATGACACCTTTACAATGTATTTTTGAGCTCACTGGTTCAGGCAGATTTAAACACATTCACTTTTTTGGTGTCTGGCATCTTTCTGTAGAGCATGGTGAAAATACACTACCTCATCCTGCAATGATATGATCAGGGAAGAGTTCACATGCAAGAAACAGGCCCGACAGATGGTCCCACTTCGGTGCTACTGTCTTTCAAGCTAGAGAGCTGGACTGGCTGATGACACAAATAGCTAAAATGGGAGGAAAACAGACCTCTGTCATGGATGGCTGACTTGTGACTTGAGAGCAATGATTCTTATCTCCTTTCTGTAAACGAGGGTTGGAAATACCAGGAATGTCAGACTCCAGTTTTCTCTGCCCAGTCAGACACCAAAAAAGAAGATAACTCCCCAAAGCAGAATATAACATGGTAGAGAGGTGCATTCTCCAGGATCGTGCTCAATTTAACTGCGTTACTTTTAATAACAGTTCTGTTGATGATACCTTTATTTTACATAACCTAGCCCCTTAACCCAATGTGTACATTGTGTTGCTAAACAGTAGTTTTCCTTAGTATGTAGAATTTCCATGAACCTTGAGTTTTCTCAGTAGTCCTGGCTGTGATTTCTTTCTCTAATTCTGTTTCTAGGGGAAAACTCCCCTTTCCACCGAACTGCAGAGCCCTGCTCAATATGTCACTCTCAGTCCCTGTGCAGAACCAACATGAACAGCTATTCCACATCACAAACTGGTACAGAATAAGCAGTTGAGATCCCAAGCCCAATCAGAGGAAAAGCAGGGAGCTTGCTTTCTTATTTTAAATGTCAAGGAAAACAAGAGTGAAAGAGCATTCAAATCACAGCTTTGGACCTTACCAACTATTGCAGTTTGCTCTCGGAAACAATGACTTGCATTTGACAGGGACCTCCTCTGAGCCCACTACATTCATCTAGACAGAAACAAAATCAGCCTCTTAATGAAGTGACATCTCTTGAAGAGATATGATTAACAAGTTTGACTTAAAAACATGTTGTCATTACAAGTGCTGCCACTAGCTTTCCACATAAGTTAAAGGAAGACATGCCAGGTAGGCCAAAAAAATAATTAACAACAAGGCTGATACACAACAAAAAGAAATGCAGGATATCTAAGCAAAAAAGGGAAGGGGTTTGGTTTGAAACTATCTGTGAGGATATGACGAGCTTATGCTTAGGTCTTTTCAAAAGGGCCACCCTTTGCCTTCAATCCTATCTATTTTGTTTGATATACTGTACTACCATATAGCATTTCTCTGAATTTATATCAAATAAACCCATCCACTACTTACTTTCCTAGTGTTGCAGGTGTCAGCTCCACAGCAAGAGCCAAACTTAGATAAATTATTTAATAAACACGCAGGCATTGCAATACTTTCCACTTTGTTTTGCAAAGAAAAGACAACATGACTTTTTTCTTCCTTAACTTTACTCATTCTCAAATTCCTTTTTATTTTCAATTATGCCAAAATTAATCTTATTTTCCCTTAACTAATATCCTTCATAAAGGTAGCAGAAGCTCTAGCTTGAGAATATAGACACATTTTCACTTTTTGAGAAAAATTAACCAACTTAAGAGACACTATTTTTGAGAATACTAGAATATGAATATAAATCCTCAAAATTATTAAAACTTATTTAATTCTAACAAATTTATATATAATTTTAGTTGTTATACAAACATTCAAAGACATCAGTATGAATTTATCTAATGGTATATAGCTGAAAATAATAATTAATTGGGTTTTTATCTATCTTGATTCAATTTACTGGCAATTCAATATGCAAAAGATGTATTTCTATTCACCTATTCCTTAAAATCCAAAACCAGCTTCACACTAAGAAATTCTATTTAGTCTGCATTTAAGTACAGAAAATTGTGTTGCATCCATTTTTATGTCCTTAAAAACTATGCTATAAAAATGAAGAGATAGAAGAATCAATACTCCACTCAAGTGATATATAAATCTAAGTATCAAGAAATACTGGAAGCCTATATTTATAAATGACTTACCTCAATAGCGAGATATAAGTTATAAGGTGTAAAGAGCTCTAATGGAGGGTTCAGAAGAACTTTGTGAGGAAAAATTAAAAAAAAGTGGACCAGGGAACAAAATAACAACCAAACAATTCAGCTAATTGCTTTAGTTAACAAACGTCCTCATAGG
The DNA here is from genome assembly GCF_047370975.1 of Nipponia nippon. NCBI lineage: Eukaryota > Metazoa > Chordata > Aves > Pelecaniformes > Threskiornithidae > Nipponia > Nipponia nippon. Next base: position 17,067,196 of record NW_028262391.1, read on the forward strand.
GAAAAATTGTTATCATGATCCCTTTAGTAATAAAAGCATAAAATATATGAAACTTCAGCTCAGATAGTAAGTGATGAAGACTATTCAAGTTTTACTATGTGCTGTTCTGTCATAAATAACTTTAAATTTTGCTCATTTGGTTTGTATTTGGTTTTTCTTAACTACTGGATTTTAATCTAGTTATTTCAAACTGTCTCAGGCAAAACTAATGGCAACAATACAGAGCTGAAGTTGCAGCCACTTTGCCTGCACTAATACATTCAAATGTTGTCATCTGGGAGGCTTCTAATTAGCACCTGAATAACCCCTCAGATTCCAAGCATCTAATTGGCTGGGGTTTACTGACTGCTACTCTGACGTTATCAGCTCTGAGGCTGACAATCAACTACTGAGTTATTTTCATCTGAGCTGCAGGTCTGATGAATGCAGCCTTTGGATACCATCAGCAAAACTGCACAGGTGGGGGCGGAGGGGTGGAAATCAGCAGGGGGAGGAGGGATTCACAATAAAAGCACAAGGAAATCATATATGGTGACTGGCTTTTAGTGACAAAGTATTGCAGAACATGAAGTTGAGTAGCAACTGGGCTTTGAATTTAGGCATGTCTCAAAAGCATATGAAGAAAAAATGTCTTAGCAATATAGGGGCTTAAGTGCCCTCTCAGATGCTAACCTTGAAAGAAGTATCTACATTGGTAATTAATATACACCAACCAGCTGATTGACTTACTGCCAATGCACCAGAAATTTCAGGTTTATTGCAGCCAGAGAAGGAAAATCTGGCAGCGAAAACTGCAGAAAGTTAAAATGTGCTAGCAGAACCATATCACCAATATCACACCTGGCACTGCAGGCTCTCTGCAAGACCTGCAGCAAGAGCTGGATGGGCAGCTGAGGAATAGGCACACATGTGAAGACTGTTTAAATCAAGGGAAAAAAGGAGTTAGGGGAAAGTTAAGAAAGAAAAGAAAAAATAAGACCTTTTTTTTTTTTTTTTTCTGTTTACCATCCAGAAAAATAAAGCAAGGCCAAAAAAATAAATTCTTTTGTCAGTCTCTGGAAAAAAGTTAGAAGGGAAAGCAGCTCAAACTCAACCCACTATTCCAGATTACTCAGAAAGTGCAACTTTTAACTTTGATAAACCTTACTCCATTTACAGCCCCTTGAAGCCAAGGTAACTTATCTATTCCTGTGTAGGGGCAGGAACACTCACAGACCAACTTCTGTAGTGAAATGTAGCTGGTTGTTCAGTCCACAATGGCATTGATAGCCCATTCACTGAAGTTTATAAAGCACTTTGGCTTCTTTAAATGGAAAGTGTGTATTCTGGATCATTATCTAATCTCTGGCAATATGATATGGACACTCAATAGCAAGCTTAGCTTTTATTGAAGCATTACTGTTTTCTGCCTTCACTAGCTGCTCTTCAATTGGTGCCACTTAACCCATGACTGACCAAATCCACTGCTACCCTTTTCATGATCTGCAAGAACACTTTAAGAGCAGTTTCAAAATTCCAGCTGTTTCCTTTTATTCTATTTCATTTCCCGGACTCCATTCCACTTACCACATGTGAAGCATCTCTTATTATATACTACTTTTTCATTACTGTATTTCAGAAAAATTGATGTTAAAGTTTCCATCTAAGTGCACTGCATTTCATTATACCAGTATATAAGTGGTACTGTCTTACTTTTAAATTTAATTAATTAATTGAAAATGTCAATACGACACAGATCCCTTCTTTCTATTGCTGAATGAAGAACAGCTCAGAGAAATGTCACTAGTGACTCAGACAGGGTTCTTGGTAGGTGTTTTGCACCTCCACCCTTTTTTTTTTTTTTTTTTTCCTTTTTTAAAACATACCACTTCCTTTCCTCTATAATGCTAAAGAAGAAAGAGACAAAGAAAAAATATTGCCTCTAGTCCTACTGAATTCCCAGATTTGGATAATGTTATAACTTGCTTAAAAATACAATAACTGGAGATTTTTAGACAAATATTCAGCTGTGTCTTGAGCTTAACAGAACAAAATGATCTCTAAGTAGGAGTTGATATCTGGAGGATCTAGAACTATTACAACAGTTCAGTATTGCATGCTGAAGGGAGACATTCATTTTGTAAAGGCTCAGAAAAACATGGATAAACTTTAATGACCAAACTACAGATAATGGCAATACTTTCTCTAATTTTATCCAGTGATTCTTACTTCATTAACCAGAGATAATGTTCAGAAGAATATAAAAATACCAGTAAGAACAGAAAGAATCATCTTCCAGCGTGCAGAATCAAAATTACTTTCACCAAGCAGCACAATAGATATACAAGGCAAAGTAATGCTCCCTCATGGAGGGCCCAACCAACTGCTGATGTTTGTTTTTAACTTAACTTGCCAGTATCTATTGGACTTGAACTTTAGGCAACAGTATTCAAAAGCTGATAAAGGAAAAGCAACCTAAGACATCAACCCAGGAGTTAGTACGCGAATTAACAACTGTAATGTTTTAAAATGTAATATTTTAGCCTGTGGGAACCTGCTCCAGTTGTCTAGACTGGCTGCATCAAGTAGGAAATGTTAATGGAACACCTCTGTCCTAATATATCAGGGGTATAAGATATACATAAATTAAATATCTGCAAAATTAGCTGACATGGTTAGATTAGCGATAGATTAATATAAAAGTGATAGGTCATAGGATGACATCCAAGTACGCACCCTTGAACATCAGTCATCCAACGCATTTGTTTTGTCACAAGCAACATATGTAAAACATTATCACCACTTGAGTTTTAAAAATGTAGAACTTCTACTTGCGGAAATTGTATTAGGTGAAAAGTTATTAATAAAATGCTACGTTTGATTTCTAAGATAGGCTTGTATTAGTTGTGAGGTTTGTTACTTCATTTTTTAATAAAACTACATGCTACTGAATGCTCAAAGCATATGGATCTCTTCTCTTAAATATAGCCTTACAATTAATCATGGGCATAATTCTGCATTTTTTAAGGTAGTATGCAAATAAATTTTCCTGGACTTATAAAGTTGTTTTAAAAATATATGTTGTAAGTCTGCCCAAAGAAAGGATACTTCAATACTGAATACATTCAGTAACAAGCACATGCATGCTTTTTGCTAAGTTGGAATGAAAATGAGAAATACCAAACTGTGAATATAAATCAGTCAACTTCACTATATACATTGTATCTACATCTTTTTTTTTTCTCTCCTGCTTTCCTTACACTCTACTGTAATAGATTTTTGCATATCAGAACATTCATATTTTAAAATGAAAATTCAGTTGAAATGTTTCCTCTTAATAGACCTGTATTTTCAGCCACTGCAAACCTTACCAATGGGAATCAGAATATGCTCTTGTACAAAAAACATTTTCCTTAAAGGTATTAAAACTTATGAATACTGCCATGTAATGAAAAATGTAAATTACAATTGGTGTCTGCACTAGAAGATCAAATGCTTTTTTCTGTTTCCTTTAAGATCATTGAAATGAGGAGTTCTTCTTGTTATTAATCCACACATGATCCAGCTTCTGTTATTGTCATAATGCTAAAACCCTCTGTGACTGCATAAAAGGTGACTAAATCAGTCTTTGATCACAAGCAAATACCAGTATTTCAGATGTCATCTGTACTATGAGTCACTCAACATCAGCTCTATTAATCAAAGTGCCTGATTTTTACTTTTTTTTTTTTTTTAAACCAATGGGTGCCAACAGCTATTATGTTTGTACCTATTACAAGTATCTCATTTTGGTTTTGAAATATTTCCTCTCTACACTCTTTGTTTTTACAGCACAAATTACAAGCTCAAAATAGTTTACCATAATGGAAAGCTAAAGAAAAGTTCCGAAACCATCTCTGTAAGAAGCGTAAAGGAAAGCGGCATTCAATAGCAATGGTTAGTATCAATTTTATGTCTCCAACAAAAAAATTGAGTTAGGAACGGAAAATAAAATTCTTGAAAGGCACATCTTTTAGATTTTGCTTCTACCCAATTGACAAGATATAGAGCTTTACCTGTCGAAGAAGATCACATCAGAATAATTGTTATATTAAATTTTTCATCTTTTCAGATGCAATAACGTGCAAACCCCAAGATCTTTCCTGAAGAGACATGTTGCAAGTATTATGAGGAACTCTGTTTATTTCACCACCACCACCCCTCAATGCATGCCCATCAGTGCTTCATTATTGCTATTTGTAGAACAACAGAAGGTGATTTTACATCACCAATTTGTTTACGTTCTTGATAAAAAAGCAGCTAAGTCTAGGAAAGGCAGTGCAATTCCAATAAGAAGTGGAGAAAAAATAAACAGAGCTGCCTTGGTATGCCCACTGTACCTGTAACATGACAGCAGTACCCTAATGACAGTTCAGCTAAGAATCACAAATCCTTTATATGTAAAGGTTCTGTGGCGTATCCATTCTGATGTGGCAGCAGACAGGACTGTGATAATATGTTTGTGCTGTGGCCTTGAAATCTCAGAAAAATGAGGCTTCCACTATGCACATGGGGAACTGTTGTCCAAAAACACAGAAGGCCATGTCCCCGTCCAAAATCTGACTGTCATGAAAGAAATCCAACTCAATAACCAAGGGGTAGATAGGATACAAGTAATAGTAACGTTACTGGTATATTGTTTCCACCGAGTATATTGTTTCCACTGAGTCAAATTTACTTAATGGTGCCACTGAACTAATAGTTGTTGATGTTTCCAAATCATAGGGGATTTTCAGATGAGGGAAGGGAAATATTTGAATGATTTTACTGAAAATGGGATTAGAAGAGGGCAGTAGTACAGTGCGATTTGCTCACAGGATCCTTAGTGCTAGTCTGAAGAACAAGGGGGAAAATTGCACCTACAGAAGAATATTTCACAGAGTAGGAGTGAACAGCTAGACACTGTGAATTACATTAGCCATAGGCTGTAAGCTCCACTTAATGTACATTTGAAGTACCGACAGTTCCAAATACATGAAAAGTGAAAATCACTATCCATCACTCAAAGATTAATGTTTTTCTTCTTATGAGACCCTTCATTTTCAAAACACATGGGAATCTTTGCAGCTATTATAAAGCCTATTATAATTAACATGTAAAACCTTACATCCACAAGTTATATTCTTGTGCAATGTAAATAAGTGCAACTATTGCAGAAGTTCCTAGACTGAAAACCAATCCTGCTGTAAATATCCTTGATACCAGCTAATTGTATATTCCCTGCTACAGCTTTTAAGTCACTACAGAATAGATCCTACTTCATAGCAACAAAGATGATGTCCCTTGGGACTGACTTTCCATTGAAAAGAGCTTTAATTTATTTATAGCTACACTTTATACTGCAAATGACACTGGGAACCCAGATAAGCTGTTTGGAGGAATTGCTCTCTCCTTCTATTAAATTAGCTGCTATAGTTAACTGATTAAAATCTTATTGCAAAAATAAAAGGCTCAAACAAGTTTGGCTTATAACAAGGAATTGAAATGCATTCTGTGGTAAGAGCTAGTGAGAAAATAATGACTACAGCAAAGATGTCTTTTACAGTTTCTGAATGCCTTTTATGCCAAAAGAAATAAAGAAAGCTTTACAAAGAGTAAAAGAGCTTTCCAAGAAAGCTTTTTGTGTATTGAAAGATATATGGGCTGTTCCTGAAATGTTTTGAGCAGGCACTCAGTGTAGGGCTGAAGAAATGCAAAATGGCTTTGCCTGCTCAGTCCTGGGGTTGCTCTGTGAAACTTATGCTTTAGAATAAAGCAGGTTCAAAAGCTTAGAAAATACTGTGTTCTGTACAGAAGTATAATTGTGATTATTTTTAAAGCAACTCCTCTTATCTGCAATAGCAACAATTGCAAGGCAAGATTAACTCAGGATCTTCAGAAAAAACGTCTATGTATTGTCTTAAGAGAGCTTTCAAATACAAAACCTTTACCATTCTCTGAACTTATGACCTAAAGTCTGAATATTGGAGAAACACTACGTTAAAATTAAAAGTCTATTACAGATGTTTTATATGTTTCTTTTGGTGACTTGTTTATTAAGTGGAAGACACTGGGTTCAGTAACATTGTCTCTATTTTTATTCAGTACCTAGAGAAAGTATTTTTAAATGTTTGCACTAGTACTCACTCTTTCTTTGGCATGAATTTTTCCTTTTCCTTTCATTGGATAATCAGTATTTGAATATTCCTTACAGAGCTGGGACTGTCCTGCTGTGAAACCTCAGACAGCTTCCATATGACATTGCAAATCTAACAACAAAAGGCCATATATGAAATGAAAAATAAAAATGAAACTCATTGGCTGCAACAAATCTAGGCAAAACCTAAAACAGCACTACATCCACCTTGGTTTTCCAAGAATAACCAGTGCCTTTTGAGACTCCAAGTCCACATTTCAATATAATTTTTCTAAGCCAGCAGCTCACTGTTGCTCTTCCAGGCTTCATATCATTAGGTCTCTCAATGACTTATCAGTCAACTGGAAGAATCACTGTCATGGACATTAATGTTGACATCGACCTAGTACTTTTCACCAAGTCGTCTTTTTATTCGTAGCAAAAGGTTTCCCCAAAAGCACACCGAACAGCAGACTCAGATGATCAGCTAATTAATCAGGTAGGAATTTTGTGTTTATCCTTGATCAGTCAGGTGACAGGCAGGGATCTGAGGCAGTCGCTCATGCTCTCGGCTTCAACATTTGTCTGCAACATTTACGAAGCCATGTGTCTTCTGAATCTGCTACTAAACTTGCATCAAAAGAAAATTTTCAAAGGTTTTGTTTATTTACTAAGGTATTTAACTTCCATATCCACTGGTAAGGATAGGGGTTTGTTTTGTGCTTTAACTATAAACATCTTCCCTATATACAACACATAAATGTCTCATCTAAAGGTTGGCATTAACAGCACTTTATTTACTAATTAGTTCAGCAGCTTATTGCACTGAAATTTAAATGTACTAATCAAATGTTTATTTTGTAATCATGTTACATTAATGCTAATTAGCGATGTATTTATCGCTTCATGGATTACATTTAAATTTAAATGCTCCAGTCAAAAGTTTGACATTAAATTGCACCTACCTACTTAACCAGTCTCTAATGTATTGGCTAATTTTAAATACCATTAGACTAATACAAGTATTGCTTTGTATCATAAGGACGCATTTTTTTAAAACATCACATAGATAACTTGGTAATTGTTATTCTGTGAATGTGATAATTATTTCTTTCATAATTACAAGCATGTAGGTATGAACCGAACATCTTTTAAATAGGGTTTTTTTTTTCTTTTTCTAGTATAACTTAGAGAAGCAATTTTAGAAAAACATTTTAGTCCAGACCAGATGTACCAAACTTCCAAGGAAAATTTCAATAAAGTTAGACCTAATTCACAAGAGATTATACCTGAGATTTAATTATTATCCATTAATCAGCTGCTCTGGTTATTGTTAGGCAAGGAAGACATAGCTTGTACCACAAGACAACAACAGATAGAGAACCCCACATAGCAAGGAAACTACCAGGCACAGCCTAGTTCTTACTAAACTGCACCTGTTTGCAGCCAGGTTTTTACATGTCTATAGCTCTGAGGGAGATTTAAGCAGTTTTAAGAAACCCCAGGTGGAACAATGGAGAGAAAAAAACAGTAAAAGCAAGCATTCTTCAGTGGATAATCAGTGTATGACAACTTGACTATATATAGAAAAAAATTCTAAGATCCTTCGCATTTCCAGCTTTCCAAATATCAGTACACTTTGTTGTTATCAACTCCCATAAACTATTCAAGCTGGAGCGACTTCATGATCAGAGTTTACAGGCAGGACAGAGACAAATGAAGCTTAAGAAGCAAAGATTCATCATCTTCATGAGGTTGTTTATAAATGACACAGTTCAGGCACACCTTTTCCCTGCCAGATATGAACATTCAGTTGCACTAACTTCCCAAAGATTGAGGCAGAGTCCATCTCTCCAAAGATATGTGAAACATTTAGAGGCAAAATAGAAATCTTCAAACTTTAAAGTCTGGATGATTTATTTCATGACCTATCCGTCCTTTGTTTAGATGCCAGCTTGAGTCACAAGGTTTGCCTTTTGTTTCTTCAATAACTGGCAAAGCCTTAAATTCATATACGCAATTTCAAGGATTTTTTGTTTTGCTTTGTTATAGATTATCATCTTCACTTACAGAATTGTCAGGAAGCATATTCCAAATGCGATCTGATGTTAGTGTTCTGCTCAAACTTTTTGTTTTTTAGAAAACAGCAATAAAGTAAAGCTAATGTGAAATTCTCCTTCCCCTAGTAACTTGTTCAAGTAGTGTATCAAAAAGAGGTAAACCCCTGTTACTTTCATTAAAAAACCATCAGCTGTCATCTTGCTTTAGATTTACTGCTTTATCTTTTCACTTGGTTCTTCCAACCTCCTTTAGTCTCAAACTGAGCCTTCTAAGAGCTCTTCTTTATGTTTTTCTTGATGCTGCTGAAAAACTTTGCATTCTATAATGTCTAAAATGGTCCATCCAAGGTAACTTATTTGCCAATGGCAGAGTCTGGAACAGAGTTCAGATACTCAGAATCCCAACTCCACTGTTCTCATCTACAAACAACTCCCAAAAGACTTAACTCACATTAATGGAACCTGATGTCAACAGGTCTGAAGATTTGTGCAGATGTACTCTGTTGTTAGTGGCTATTCAAAATACAGTTTTGTAATTATAGTTATAAAATTCAAATTTAATTAACAAAACTTTAAGAATACTGTGACCTATAGCCTGCACTCCTCCTAGTAAACTAATGTTTAGAAATGTAGTGCATTTATAGCAGAAGATATTGGGACTAAATCTACAATGCCTGTGCCAGTGCATTTACTGAAGGAAGCGAGTGAACAGGAAGAACATTTCTAGAAAGGGAAATTATGAGAATTTGGAGATAGAACTGAGAAGGGAAAAATGCCAAATTGTAAAATAAGCAACTAAAGAAAAAATAAACAATTATAAAAATAAGAATGGCTCAGAGGCGACTATGTGGCAGAGGACTCAGTATCACAGCAGCAGTTCCAGTGATCAGAAGACAATCAGTAAATATGCCAATGTCTATTATTCTCAACTTCCACGTTGCCCTGAGTGATACAAATTTGGAGTTGAATAGCCAGTAGATGTAGGAATATCAAGGCTTATAGTAATGCTCATTATTACACAGAACTACGTTGCAGTGGAAGGGTAAGAAATTTGTACTTTCAAATATATTTTAGAATTTCTTATTACTACACACATAAGTAGTTTGTTAAAAAAAGTTCTATTTCAAACACCAGCTTTCCAGGGGAAACATAGGAGCAGTGTAGACCACACTGACCCAACACAGGTGCCAGATGTCCTCACCCTACTCAGCCCACCCCAACCAGCTTCAGAATGCTCATTAAAGCAGAGGTTGTGGTTACCTTGCCCAGCTTTGAGACATGCCCCCAACCCTTAAAAAAAAACTTCCCACACCCATGACATGGATCAGGCATTAAGACAATCAACAAAATTCTTTCCTTCAAATCTCTGTGTTGGAAGAGGCTAATACCCAGAGGCAATTCTCAAGTAAATGAGCCAGAGGGACGCTAAGGTGCTGGCAGCTGGGTAGCTGAAAGGAAAGAGGCAGGACTCAGCACAGGCCAGGGGTCTTCTCTAATTTGAGGAACTGACACCACCAAACAGCAGAAAGGAAATAATTAAGTTCAGTGCATGCTCTGATTTTGTGAGCTACTTTTTCTTACTGCTCTTCTGGAAACTGTGTCAGAGCTAATTAATGTCATCTGTGACAAGATGGCCCTTCTTAATGAACTTGCTTTTTTTTCCCCTGCAAGTAAACTATGCCCCTCACATTTTGAATGCAGCGTCACATACAGATCCTATCACTTTTGCCAGAAATATTGCTGCAAGTTTTGTATGTTTTTGCCATGCTTATTTTTTCTATCCAAAATTTATTTAAGCTACTGACTGAATAACGTAGGGCTTTTGTTTGTTTGAAAACTGATTAAAAAAGAATTAACCATCTCTTTTCTTCAGACTTTTCTTCTGTATATCACGTTCTAATATTTTCTCATTTTAAACACAAGCAAATGCCATTTCTGTTCAAATGGGTACTTTCCTTCTTTTGCAAGTATTAATGTAGATTTCAGTATTTATAAGAAATTACTAAATCTTAAATAAATCTTCTTTGGAGCATCAAAGCTATTTTTCATTTCATTTCATAACTAGCCTTTTTTAGAATTTAATGAAAATACTTAAATACTTTTTTTTTAAAACCAAAAAAGTAGGTCAGATTTTCATTTCACAGGGAAAGGGGTAGCAGTACATTTTTACCTGCTAATTTACTAAATCCTACATGAGTAATAACATATGAAGAGGTCAATCCCCACTAGTACTGTATTTTAATTATATACAGTTATCTCCCAAATTAAATTTTGCTTGTAGACTGATTATCATAATTTAAGTTCTTAAGTGATCACAATTATTTTGAACATACTGTCTTTCACGTGTGTCTCATTCCATGCCAATATTCTTAAAAATGACTCCAAGGACAAAAAAAAAAAAAAAAAAAAAAAAAAAAGCACTAAAGCACTACTAAATAAAACACAAAGAAAAATACTTCTTGCTTCATGATTCAGTAAATCATGAATAAAAATGAGCTTTGCTCACTAGACCTGAGAATATACTGTACTGGAGAGACCTAAAATCTTGCTAGAGTATGGTTCTAGTTGGTTTCTTCACTACATGAAAGACATTATGGATCTCATTCGTCCCTAACAGCAAAGCAAATTCATCGACTTGGCCACCCACTGTGTGATGAGCAGGAGCTCAGGTGGAAAACACAGGGCAGAGGATGGCAATACAGGCACCACTGGTCACAGACCTCTGACAGGGAGTGTACAGTGTATGACTGCTCGCCCTTGGACACATACCTTAAAGTGCTCCTGGAGGAGGAGGATACACACGAGGAGGCATCAGCATAAACACCAGGGAGACCACAGGGCCTCATCTGCTCCCCAAACTCACCACTTCATACACTGAGGCTTTTAGTCCACGTCCCAGCTTTCTGCACATCTCTCCCAACAGCAGCTCTCACATAAATTGCGTGAGGTAGGTGGTCATACACAAATTTCAACCCTCAGATTGTACAACTCACATACTGAGTCAGTCGTTATTCATTCCTTTATTATACCACCAATAAATAGCTCTTTTTTGTTTTATCAGTTTTTCATTTAATAGCCATAGAATACATAGAAATACCATGAAATCACAGGGTAGCGTGTAGCATAACAGAGCACATACACTAAAAATATTTTTTTTTTCATCTACCACTTTTTTGTTTTTATTCCATCCTCTTTATTTGAATTTCTTTTAGCATCATAAAACTGCAGCAACACTGATGATGGAGGTCAGCTTAATTTCAGACTTGCAATTTTGTACACAGATAACTGGAGTGAAAGTGCATGGAGGAGTGTCCACTGTTCATTTTCTACATGTACAGGACAAACCCCTCATTGCTCAAATGAAACAAGGCATTTAAATGTGTGAAGTCGATAGTTAAAGTCAGCTAGGAGACTAGATGCTTTGCTATACGTTTACATTTATCATGAGGCCCACAGGCATCATGGCAACATAACTAGTATGAAACTGAAGCAGGTAGAAAAGAAAATTAGATCTGATTTTTGAGGTTATGACATGTTGGACATTGGAAATGTTTACCCTCTTTCTAAAATAGGGAAGATATTTGGCGCCAAGGTGCATAAATATGATGCTTAAACAACTTAAACAAGGAAAATCTACAAAAATTAAGGTTTTTCTTATCAGCTCATTATTAATTAAATTTTAAAGCAAACAGTTATCCAGAGCTCTGATTTGAGCTCATAAGCAGAACCTTTTATACTGGCTTTTACCTGGTGGTTTCTGGCTGCACAGGGTGTTGGGCTGTTTGTATTTCAGTCTTTTCAGTTGGAATCAATATGTACAAGATTTGCTATTGTGGGCTGCCTCCGTATCCCAGATGGCCTCTCTGAAATATTGGTCCACCTCCTGATTCCACCTCCCTACAAGATGTTTTAGAAGGAGGCTCATAGACTATATCAAGCAATGTCTCCAGATAGTTACCCAGTGCTATTTGAAAGCTCAGAAGTTGCAGCCCACCTAGCCACAGAACTGCCGTCAGAGAGCACCAGAGGATAAATGGGGCTCTGCAAGCAAAGAAGTGATTTAGGAAGTCTGCTGAAAAACTTCAGCTGAAATTTATGTGCTTTTAGAGAACACAGTTTGAAGCTCACAAAAACTGCAGTCCCAGAACCTCAGGCCAGAAGAAAGTAGATGTTGACTCACTGCAAGTGTTTTGCTCAACTGGACCTTTGGCAAGGGCTTACTTTCTTTGCAGTCTGAACATATCAGAGAAAACAAACTGAGTCTGTGATAAAACTTAAGACTGGGATCTAGCTTCTATATTAAACACTTGATACTGCAGAAGTCTGTTCCACTACTACAGGGCTCACTCACCTCTCTTCAGAGAGGCTCAGCATACACCGCATAAAAAATTTACCTTAAAAAATCCTATATACCTGTGTCCAAAGAGAATCCAAAGATTCCTAATAGCTATCAACTCTCAAACACCAAAAATATATATATTTTTTTACAACCTGCCAAGCTCATATGTGAGCTACCACACATCATTCCACACCAGTTACATCCCAGTAGCCGAAGTCAGCTCAGTCACTGTCAGGCAGAGTGAATCTCAAAGATCTCTCCTGCTTTAGGTTCATTTTTCAGCTGTCAAAACAGAGGCTATCACTATTGCTGTCAGAATTATCATCTGAGTTTGTAGAAGAATTTGTCTACTTTCACTGTTCATGTTAGTCTAAGTTGATAGAACAGGCTAATTACACATGAAGAAAAGCCACAATTCTTGGCAATAAAACATATTGGCGGGGTGGGGTGGAAGTACATGAGAAAGGAAAATGAAACCCAAACCTGACCCATGTTGTCTATGAAAAATACTGTGTTATTATTTTCTAATAAATTTTTTTTTGTGGTCAAACAGAAGTTTGTGAGATATTCGCTCCTAACGCACTGTTAATAATTGTCACAATATACTAAACCAGTGTAGAAGGGTGGTTTTTCAATGATTGAGAAGAGAAACAGGTCAGAAGATGGGAGGTTGTATTAAACTCTCTTACTTAATGGCTGTTGTTCCATAATCTAGAAGTTTTATACGCCCACCCATTCTACCACTCTTTATCTATTCCTGACGTGGTAATAACAAGCAGCACATTGAGACTTGTGTGCTATACATCTGGAACAATGCTGCTGTGAGCAAAAAGCTTCTCTGAAGCCTTCAGGGGCACTTTCATGTCATAGGGATGCCTTTTGTGAACTGAGTTGTGCATGTGCTCAAAGCCTCTCCAGCTGTGGAGCCCCCCTAGGAGATTTTACAAGCTATAACAGACCTATTGTTGTTTCAATAGTAAAACCAACAAGCTAAGGAGATCAAATTTAAAACAAATGATAATTGTCAGATTTCATCCATGGGAAAAGGAGGAAAGAAAGAAGTATGTAAGCCAGATACTAATAGAGCTTTCACCCTATCGAAGCTGCTTTAAAATGAGGAAGAAAAGTGTCATTCAAGAATTGCATTGACTACATGCTCCTTTACTCTAGAAAAAAAAAAAGCTGATGAGAAATGCCCATTTGGTCTTAATTTCAGTCTCAGAAGAATGTCATCGTCCATTTAAGTGGAGAAAAAAATCCTGCCAAAAGCTTAGCAGGGCCTTCTAGGAGACTTATGGCACAACTGTTACTGTGCAGAAAGATTCCCTTTCTTTGTCATCTCTGTCTCTTTTGTAAGCGCTAAGAGATATGACATACAGGACAATCAACTCCAGCCATTTCACAGAGCAAGTAGCATTACTGACCACCTGCACTCAAACCAAGTGTAATATTTAGGCATTTGAAGAATCAATCGGAATTCTGCAATTACTTCACATAAACATGCACTTTGTATAAATTAGCATCAGTTCTAACAAGTAGCTAATTCAAATATCTTTGGCTATCCAGAAGTTAGAAACTGTTGGAAACTTTGTGAAGTTTTCTTTTGAAAACTCATTCCACATGTCACTTAGGAAACACAAGTTCTAAGTTTGCTTTCCCCAGATAACTATATTCCATGCTTACTGAAGCAGCACAATTTCTGCCACAGTATTTAGGGTTGGGAGAAATGAGATTTCAAAAGCTTATTAATTGCTAAAAATATGTTTCCAAAGGGAAACAAATGCAACACAATGCATCAACATCATTCCAAGTTTGCAGACAGCCTGAAATAATAGCTTTGATTTAGCTGAAATATAATCATACAAATGTCAATTAATTATTTCCCTAGTGATCAAACTACCAGCTTTGTATCTGTTGTAAATCCCAGACTTAGCATGGGACCAAAAGCCCTAGCTATCATTTGGCCTGAACTGACAGGTTTTCCTTGAAAGTGTTCAATATTTTTGCTCTTTAAATTCTCTTGCACACTGAATCTTAAAAATAAACAAATAAAGGTATAAAACGATTAATCAAGTGTAAAATAAAAATAGGTACAACAGAGGTGCTGTTTTATTTGCTTAATATTTTCATGTTTAAATTATCACTAACCTTCCAACTTTATCTATTGGAAACAGCTGCATTATCTATACATTAGTTCCCAGAAGAATTGTAAAACCCAGGGTAATTTGTTGCAAGGATTTAGTCAAGATAATTGTGTAGTGTGCAAGAACCTGGTTTCCATCTTCAGTTTGTTGTGCGTGTGCTTCCCTTCACTTCTAATTCAGGACTTCCCTTAGGAGGAAATTTCTTCCCTTCCTTTTTTCCAAAATAATCTTCCTGAAACCTTCAGTAAAAAGTATGTCCTTGAATTCAATACTCACTCAGCACCACTCAGAACTTTACTCCAGAACAGTACATACAAAATCATATTTCCCTTATTTATTCATCCATGGCTAGGGCTTCTCCTCCAAAGCCCCAGTAATTGCTAAAAATTTTAAATCCAGTTTTTATTTAATGGAAGCTGAATGTAATCTGTTCTGGTATGACCCAAAGTGACTGCAGCTTTACTCAGACTCATCATCTTTATTAAAGTGATTTAATAATTACTTTATTGATTTAATTCAAATTAGATAGCATCTGAAGTTGGCAGAGTTAAACCTCTTTGAACACTACCTTTTTAATTCCAGGAATAGCACTGACTGCTGGCTAAAAACCCTCCACTTTATGTACACATATACAGGCTCTGAATCTTTACTCAGGATGGTCTGCTTTTTTCCATATGTAGCGAACACAATCACAGTTCTCTACAATATTGGGGAAAAAGTGTTGGTAACAGAAAGGAGGGTTTATGTTGCACAGATGCACGGATGAAAACACGCGTTAAAGACAGCACCTAGCCTGGATATAAATTCTTCCTACTCAGAAAGCAAATAAGATACTCATCACACTCAGGCTACCAAGCTCCTAGACATCAATTCAAGACTTACATACTTGTGATTCCAAATCCTACTGAATGAAAATATTAAAAAATTGGAGCTTTATGGCTGGCTGCCAACTTGTGTAGTGCTAACAGCATGTTTGAACTATTCTCATGCTGTTTTGGACTTCTGATGTAGTCAAACCATAGTGATGGTGCTTGGACTCCAAAATGGTGTGGGCTGTCATTTTTTTTTTTTTTTTTTTTTTTTTTTTTTACACTTAGTTACACATTTATGCAGAAAAGCCACCCACGAATGTCACAATATGCAAAGATTTACACCTTACAGCCCTTGGACCAGGGAAAATGACCAAGAATCAGGGAAAGCCCAGAAAACTACTGTGTTCTTGGATACTGAATTGTGTCCATCAAATCCATATGACAGCTCTTATCACAGCTTGTAAGGATCAGTGGGGCACTATCACCCTTGACATTCACAATATTTACTAAAATGTATTTAAAAATTGGGCTTAAATGTTTAGTGATTACTGTTCTCTGGGAAGAGTATGCAATACCTTCGGTCATTTTTATGTGGTTTTAGACAAACAGTGCCTGAGTAAAATAAGTCCAATGGTCTCAATTTCAATGGAGCCGTTGTAAATTAAACTCAAAAATAGGACAGCAAAGAAAAGTCAGATCTTATCACCTCCTTCACACTTACAATGTAAATATAACTCCACTGATACGAAATGGAAGAAGCACCCTAGCTGCAAATACCTCAGTTTATATTAATTAGTGAATTATTTCCACAGTGAGACAGGTGTGAAAGTAGATGTCAGGTGTCCTCTGCTCATCTTTTTTCATCTAATGATTGACAAGAATGATTATGGTTCAACCAAAACAATTTATATTACCTGAAGGAATTATTTCAGTAATAGTTCTTTATCTTATATTGTTAGGTTATGCAGGGAGAAAATTAGAAAGGCAAAACCCCGACTAGAACTTAAACTGGCCACTGCAGTTAAAGATAACAAAAAATGTTTTTACAAATACATCAGCAACAAAAGGAGGGCCAAGAAGAATCTCCATCCTTTATTGGATGTGGAGGGAAACATCTCCACAAAAGATGAGGAGAAGGCTGAGGTACTTAATGCCTTCTTTGCCTCAGTCTTTAATAGTCAGGACTAGTTATCCTCAGGGTATTCAGCCCCCTGAGCTGGGAGACAGAGATGGGAAGCAGAATAAAGCCCCAATAATCCAAGAGGTAACAGTCAGCAAAGTGCTACTCCACCTAGATGCCCACAAGTCTATGGGGCCAGATGGGCTCCACCCAAGGGTACTGAGGGAGCTGGTGGAAATGCTCACCAAGCCACTTTCCACCATTTACCAGCAGTCCTGTTAACTGGTGAGGTCCCAGATGACTGGAAGTTAGCAAATGTGACACCTATCTACATGAAGGGCCGGAAGGATGATCCGGGGAACTACAGGCCTGTCAGCCTGACCTTAGTGCCAGGGAAGATCATGGAGCAGATAATCTTGAGTGCCATCACACGGCACATGCAGGACAATGGGAGGATCAGTTCCAGCCAGCATGGGTTCATGAAAAGAAGGTCCTACTGGACCAACCTGATCTCCTTCTATGACAAGGTGACCCATTTGGTGGATGAGGGGGACGCTGTGGATGTTGCCTACTTGGACTTTAGTAAGGCCTTTAACACTGTCTCCCACAGCATTCTCCTGGAGAAACTGACTGCTCATGGCTTGGATAAGTGCACTCTTCACTCAGTAAAAAACTGGCTGAATGGCTGAGCCCAGAGTGGTGGTGAATGGAGACAAATCCAGTTGGCAACTGGTCATGAGCGGTGTTCCCCACGGCTCAGTATTGGGGCCTGTTCTGTTCAATATCTTTATCGGTGATCTTGATGAGGGGATGGAGCGCACCCTCAGTAAGTTTGCAGATGACTCCAAGTTGGGTGGAAGTGTTGATCTGCCTGAAGGTAGGAAAGCTCTACAAACAGATCTGGACAGGCTGTATTGATGGGCTGAGGCCAATTGTATGAGGTTCAACAAGGCTCAGTGCTGGGTCCTGCACTTGGGTCACAACAACCCCATGCAATGCTACAGGCTTGGGGAGGAGTGGCTGGAGAGCCACACTTAGAGAGCTGCCTGGCAGAAAAGGACCTGGGGGTGTTGGTTGACAGCCGCCTGAACATGAGCCAGCAGTGTGCTCACGTGGCCAAGAGGGCCAATGGCATCCTGGCTTGCATCAGAAATAGTGTGGCCAGCAGGACCAGGGAAGTGATAGTGCCCCTGTACTCAGCACTAGTGAGGCTGCATCTCGAGTACGGTGTTCAGTTTTGGGCCCCTCACTACAAGAAAGACATTGAGGTGTTGGAGAGTGTCCAAAGAAGGGCAGCAAAGCTGGTGAAGGGTCTACAGCACAAGTATTACGAGGAGCGGCTGAGGGAGCTGGGGTTGTTTAGTCTGGAGAAGAGGCGGCTTGAGGGGGGACCTTATCTCTCTCTACAGCTACCTGAAAGGAGGTTGTAGCAAGGTGGGGGTCAGTCTCTTCTCCCAGGTAGCAAGCAACAGGATGAGAGGAAATGGTCTCACATTGTGCCAGGGGAGATTTAGATTAGATGTTAGGAAAAATTTCTTCACGGAGAGAGTGGTTAGGCATTGGAACAGACTGCCCAGGGAAGTGGCACAATCACAGTCCCTGGAAGTGTTCAAAAAAACCCTGTGGATGTGGTGCTTAGGGACATGGTTTAGAGGTGGACCCGGCAGTTAGGTTAACGGTTGGACTTGATCTCAGAGGTCTTTTCCAACCTTAATGATTCTATAATCTATCTTCTTCAGTTGCAAAACACCAGTGCTTTTTGTGACTATTAAATCTGTAAGACATTAACACCTTATCATTTGTCTAAGGTGACTATAACCTTAAGCACCAGTTTATAGGTAGGTACACTATGTTCCAGGTACTCTCATTATGGGAAAACATAGAAACTATATTTTGCAGGGGCAAATAATTTTGGTTTTTCTTATTGAGAAGTCTGCATGTCTCAGAAGTACTGTCAAACACAAATTTGCCAGCATTTCAAAGAAAGGGTGTAGAATGGGGAGCATGTAAATCAACTCCACTTTCCTTTAGCAAAGGAGACCTTGCTCTTATCAGGATCTACTCTGTGTGTCTGCTGTAACTGTGGAAGTACCGCATACCTAGTGGCAGAATACAAGACTGCAGGACAAGTCCCTCTTGGTGGATGTGATCTTCAGCAACAACATTTTACAGAGCCTCAGACACTGGGCAGGTACCCATCTCAACGTCACAGGAGGTGTAACTGTAACCATCTCCCATCTGCAGGTTGGACATACTGATACAAGAACTTTCTGCTCCCCCCTCCCCTATGCTAATATTCTTGAGCTTTATCTTACAAGACTAATAGTTATAGATTCATAAATTGCAATTGTGGGGACCCTTACACAAACCCAACATGGTGACTCGCATACAATACACTTCTCTAGAGGCAAATATAACAATAAACAGAACAACAACAAAAAAACTAGATTACATAGCATGGTTTCTGTTTATGGTCAGAAGTGCCAGAAAAAATAGTGCTTGATTTTATTAACAGTTGGTTCAAGATTAATAAAACTCATGCAGATTTTATAGACCTGAACTTATTTTTATGAAAAAAAAAAAATATAGATAAAATGTATGCTCTGCTGTACCTCAGTAAATCTGCAAGCTTTAACCCACTTCAGTGGAACTGCTGTGGAATAACAGCAGCATAATTAATATGGTAGTTTAACTGGGGAGTTTGCTTGAATATAGATCAAGTTCTAGTTTTATACATACAGCATTTTTCCACACTGTCATTCGTAAGTTGTGAAATAGAAATTAAAGATGAGATCAGCTAACAGAGTATCTCCTAATATATGTAGATATCTTCCATCAGTAACAATGATATTTTTTCCAAGGAAGATTGTCCTTATCTCCCTTTAATTCTAACAATATAAACGTTTCATTCACTTTTAGTATCTGTTCATCAGTTTGTCTTGAGTGCATTCAAGTATTGTTCAAATAATCCTGTAATTTATTAAGACAAGAGGAAATTAGCTGGGTAAAGTCATCCATGTTCACTCTATTTACTATTTAATCCACAAAGTCCTGTCCAAAACACAGTTGAGAATTAAAAGGAAAATATATCTTCATCAAATCTTGGTTTATAAGATACTCAATGTATTTTTCAATTGTTTTATAAGTAGTAGTAAATGATAACAGGCAGCACAATAAACAGAGTTATGGTACAAGAAACAGAAATAAAAACACAAGTAATTGAATGCATAATTACAGAAGTATAAGCTGGGTAACATTGAGCAAATGAAAAACCAAAATCCAGTTTTCGGCATACCCTTGCTAACCTGTTAGTTGATGCATACTTCTTTGAAACAAACAAGGCAAGCAAGGCAAAAACAACCTTTATTCTGCAGGTTTCCAAAAAGATTTCTCAGGGTTAGATTCTGATTTCATGCAGTGCATGTAGATATATGCAGTAAATGAAGTTCTACTGCTGAATTCAGGGAAGCAAGTAAATGTTTCCTCACACCAGTTTTTGGTGCCTCAAAATATGCATAGGTGATGATGGCCCAGTTAGAGCCATCATCTTCTTCCTTTCTTTCCCAAGCACTAGCAATAAAGCAGTAGTAGGTACTGGCCTGGGCTGACCCGGTGTGACTGTGCACACTCAAACAAGGTATGAATAGGGCATAACTAATGCATAAACTGACACAAGCAGCACGATATTATCATCAAGAGCCTTTTGTATCTCATTCTCTGATATGTGGCATGTGCTAACACCTGAATAGGCTATATGCACACACACATATTTCATGAGCATGTTTTGTTTTGTTCCCCCCACCTCCCCCGATGATACGCATATCCTTTTCCAGGTTCTCTCTAGAAGTCAGTAATGTAACAGAAATCTAACAATATTTGAAATTAAATCCAGGACAGATAGATCAGTCTTGCTTTGGATCCTGACTTGCAATTTGCTCACTTGAAGGTGCCATTCCAGGGTCTGATGCACCTTCCAAACACAAATGATAAAACCACAGTACGGGAACTGCTGCAGCCCTTAAAAGGAGAGCTATCAGCATGAATAAAACAAACCAAAATAGAAACAGAGGTCTATTAATCCAAAACTCAGGAAATTTTTTGCAGACCAAATTATTATAAACATGTACATGCTGCCCTATCAAACAGACAGTAACTGCGTAATTTTTTTCAGTCATTGTAATTCCAGCCTAACATCTATCTTCTTATACAGCTGTGTAAACTTTATCACCTTGAATGCACAGTGTATAATTAATCCAACAACCATAGACTCAATTTTTTTCTACTTATCTTGTTTATAGGAAGCCTGCTTTTTATTTGCACTGCTATGTTACCTCTGATCCACAAAGTCCCAAGGGAACGTCTTACTATGCACCAAATCCCTTTCTCATAAGTTTGTCATAATGTCATGACTAAAACTACATGAACAACTGACAATAAAACTAAAATAAAATAAAATTTAAAAAACAGAGCACAAAACCCCAAACCTTGTGGAGTTCAGATAACCAAATTTCATTTTCCCACAAGATGTAGCAGTACACAACATACTCAATCTTACAATCACTTAGCAACCTTAACTGACCATTCCATGAAGACCCAGAGGGCTGATGGTAGAAAGGACCCCTTCCTACTCAGTTTGGAAATTCTGTTGTAGGTTCAGCATGCACCTGAGTGAGTAACTGCAGTGCCCTGACTCATCAGGTCAACAATTTCCCTTTCTTAAGAGTGCACAGGGAATTTTGCACATAATGGAAACCATATTTAAAGTTGTAATACATAACAGTTTAGATCATTACAGCTAGAAAAGTAATTTCTGTTTGATGATGAACAGAAGTCTTCTGTGAAACTTTAATAATTTTCTAGTTATTTTTGAGTGAATGTGTTTATAAATACAATTTTCCAATGTATTACTTTAACACTTGTTTTGGTGAAAATATATTTATTTATAACTGACTTTTGTAACAGGGAAGCAACTGTTACAGATCATGTTAGATTTTTCTCTCATGTGGCTTTTCTATTAGATTTAGCATTAATCAGGGAAATAATTGTGATGATTCTCTGAACGCACCTCATTTATAAAAGTGTATATTCTATATACCAATATTGTTCCACAAGACTTTTACTACGTTACGTCATATAAAATGTGTTGTAAGAAAAAGCAATACAACAAACCATGAAAATTAATTACGTCATGTCCAACAAAATTCAAATATCTCAAATTGAACCATACAGAGAATATTAGCGACAAGAGAGAAAATCCATTTGTGGGTATAGTTTCTTAACAGGAGCTTGTTTGCAGAGGAAGTTTATTTCAGTACATAGATGAATTTTACATGCACATCACTCAACCCAAGGACTCCTTAATATTAAGCTGAAATTTGCATGCACATCCCTCAACCCAAACAGCCCTTAATATTAAACTGAGCAAAAAACAAGGATTATTTTTGTGAAAGCTTTTGAAGATTTCATTCAGCCTCAGGAATTCCCAGGTGGAACAACATGTGGAAAAATACAGAAGCTAGAAAAGGTAGTACAAGGGCCCAAATGCAACTCCCAAGTCTAAGTTATGTGAGAAGAGACTTGAACTTTGGTCTCCTACAATGGAAGGGGGTCACTGTAATGATTAAAGTACTCGCTATGCAGAAGTGCCTCTCTCTCAAGGAACTTTACCAATCGTTTTAATTTCCCAAGAGAAGTGCCCATTTAGAATAAAAAAAAAAAAAAAAATCAAA
This sequence comes from Nipponia nippon, assembly GCF_047370975.1. Taxonomy (NCBI): domain Eukaryota; kingdom Metazoa; phylum Chordata; class Aves; order Pelecaniformes; family Threskiornithidae; genus Nipponia; species Nipponia nippon. Next base: position 17,089,533 of record NW_028262391.1, read on the forward strand.
CAAAAAAACCCACACACAACAAAACAAAAGACCTTCCAACAACAGATGAAATCTTTATAAAGACAACTCTTATCTCTAATTTTTATATTTGTATGCCAGAAGCATCAATCATCCTTTTAATATTATTAGGCCTCTGCAGAGATAAGAGAGTGTTTACAATATCACACTTCATGGAACAATAGACACATGTATTGGTTTCCTGGCTCTCAATTCATAAGCTTGATAAACAAGAAGCAGCAACAACAAATCAAATTCAGGTTTCAGGACACATCAGCCATTCCAAAGATACTTGGACATTTAATTACGTACTACCACCCATTTATGTTTCTCATAGATTTCTTTAGATTCACCCAGACAGTCAAGAACAATGTTTCTTTTGTCATTGAACAAGTGATAGCCTACAACCTATTAACCAGGCAATATCTATGCCTTCTCCCTCTCTCCCCTGCTCCCTTGGATAGTTCATGCTTGGATGTCAGACTACAAACTTGAATTAAGGAACCTGATTTACCAGGAAAAGATTTTTCTACAGAAATCAGCCTACAGAAACTGGCACAGTGTCTCTCACTAAGTATTTCCCCTCTCTTTTGTTTACCCCACTCTTCCTTTTCCCTGTCACTCAAAACCTTACAAAACCTACTCAAAACAGAACTATACAAGAGAAAAAGAAAGAAAAAACCTCACACACACACACACCCACACACCCACCCAAAGTAAAGAGCTCATCAAACCCCTTGCAGGTGTTAGTCAGGAAACCAGAAATGTTCTCAATTATATAAAGCTGGATATCTGCACTAAGTTTCTGAAATTGATGGATTAGATGAGTTTGGGAGAAATATTGTTTTCTGAACAATGATTTTTATGTTTTACATTTCTAAATGTAGCTGACCAAACTAGTGGACTAACACTTTTCTAATTATAAGGCATTTCAAACAAGAGAAGTGACTCAAGTCATGTGGTTAGGAACAAGTACTAAGCATCATCCCAAAAATTCCTGGATGAAACTTATGCTATTATATTGATGAATGGGAAAATTTTCAAACCCAGTTTAAATGGAACTCCAATACTCAAACTCGTACTTTTATGGCCCAGTGGAAAAAAAAATGTACAATCAATTATGATGCCTGTAAATTTTTACTTCCTTATATAATGCTATATAAAAGTACTTCCTGCTTATCTCAGAAATAAAGTAACAGAACTGTTGCTATCCAAATAATATGCTATTATCTTACATCTGTCAAGCTAAAATCTAAAAAATTTTAAAAATCTTTTTATTAAATTTGCATTTAGTTTCCTATTGCTATATACAACTTACAGGCCTTGAGGAAAAAAAAATAGTGTCCTTCAATCACTCATATACAGGTAAAAGCTACTGTAAAGTGAATTAACTTATTTTTTATTTCTTGGCAATCATATTTTCCAAATCTATTGATTTGCAAGCATATAAAGCTTTTTTAAAAAAGATTGTACTACAATCTATTAATGAATATGTTATAATAGCTGTGCTATAAAGACAGATGAGTTCTAGTATCATAGAAAAGATTATTTTTCCCTTCAAGACACAATTACATTATAAAATACAGGAGAAAAGTACATATTGCATGGCCTTTGTTCTTCTTCTCCCATATATTTTAAGACATTCCTGTGGCCTAACATTGAACATAAGGAAGATTTTGCCTAGTTGGGAAAGGTGGCCATGCAGTAACAATTTGTCTATTTACTCCATGGTTTGGATTTTTTTTTTTTTTTTAAACTCTTAAAGCACTTGAAATAACACCAATCTTCAGTCTCAATTTTCTAGTTATAGATGTGGTTTAGTATCTCTTTATGTTCCTGCTTTTAAGACATTTATTTTTTAAAAAGTAATCACAGGCAGCATAGTGCGCGTGATCTAATGTCACTAATAGAACTTAAATGATTCTCTTTTGCAATGTAGAGTTAGTTCCTTTTTTTTTTTTCATACTCTAATACTTTGTGGGGCCGATAACTGTAAACACGAAACCACCTGCAATATGAGAGCCAACCCCGAGCATGAACAAGTATTAAATAATTTCTGCCTACACATTACTCCAGCAACTCTCAGCTCCCTCAAACATTTCATTAATACATAGACAGGTACAAGAAAAGGAATAAGAAATCAAATATTCTTGTCTCTGTGCAACCTTTCCAATTTCTAGGATGCTTCCAACCTTTTCAAGGAAGCTAGTTGGCTTCTCACTCCAGTATCATTAGGTGGTGGCATTACACCTCAAAGTATATAAGGAGAAGTTCTGTATTGCAGGAGAACTTGGAAAACCTATTGCATTATCACTACCCATTAGCCTTAAACCATTTTTAGCCAGAAGCATGAGCCATAAATAGGCTAGTACTGTCAATATTAAAGCTTACTGACAAGAATGGGAGAAATATTAGCAAAGGAAGCAGGTGGTCTTCTAAAAGTAACTTTTCTACTGCTTCTAGAAGCATCCTTTCATTAATTTCTTGATTGGGTATACAGAAGAGAGTAAAAGCAGCAGGGCAGGGAACAGGCAGCTGGCTACCCCATAAGGACATCAGCACAGCGAAAGGTTATGAGATTGCTTGTCCATGGCTAATGCACAGGACAAAAGAGGAGCCACAGCCTTGAGAAATGGTCAAATCAGAGGGGAAGGAGAGAACTGATTTTTCTGCATGAACAAGAGGTGATTCTCTTCCTTGAAGCAAGGAAAGAAATACAAGCTACCAGGAAATTTCAGGGAGGACTAGCTGGGCAAATCAAATCTTTTCATGGGAAATGTTTATGTTGCCCCTCTGGACTCAGTGAAGAGGATTTCAGATCCATGCCTTAGCTAAGTGCAGCTGTTAGCCTGAGGCAGTACAGCATCATGAGAGAAAGCAGACTTACAAGCAGGACTATCTTAAGTTATTAAAGGTGCAAGGTTAATACTGACAATATGCTTGGGGGCTAAGACACTTTAGCAATCAGCATCACATTTAATTCCAGTGGATAAACTGTAGTTATAAACTGAAATTATAGGAAAAAAAAAAAAAAAAAATCTATATTCAGTGAAAACCTGAAAGGAGTCAAGAAAGCAGTATTTCAGCCTGCAGGTTTTTGCTATTATCATCTCATTTCAATCATGCTTATATATCCCTTTGAAAAACACTTAAATACACAAGAAAATATTATGATGTTTGTGGAAATGCTTTAAATATAAACCTCCAAAGTTTTAGTAATTTATGTCTGAACACATGGAACGGGGACAAGGCTTTACATAAAGCACAATTGTACTTGCATTCCTTGAAGTGTTTGATGTTGGCGGTAGTGTTCACTTGTGAAAAAAACACAGACAATATAAGGTGAGATGAAAGAAGAAAGAAAATAATTTGCATGTAATTCTAACCCTTTTTACATTAGTCACCTGTTAACAAGTATGGCCCTTAGCAGGACTGAAGAGAAGAAATGCTGCAGAACTGAACTTGAAGAATATAATTAGAACTTCATGCCTAACAAACTATTCCGTTCATTTCCAACATGATTAAAAAGGTCTTCACAGTTTACCGGGACATTTTAAAGGACTGGTTGTAATCACAGGAAATCAAATCAAATCTCAAACATCCCTGCACAATCAAAAAATCTTCCCTTTTTCTTTGGTCAGATTATAAATTAGTTTTTGTACACTAGCTGTTAAACTATGAATTTAAGATGTTCCCACACTGTGATAACTAGATACTATGAAGCATTAATTTAACATAACAACAACCAAAAAAAAAAAATCTTACCTTGTATTTGTTGCTACTAACTTGACAAATAAAAAAATTAAAATACGGTAGTACCTAAGAATCCCAGGTTTATTATGCTAAACTGCAATACCACAAAGAAGTAGGAGTACTGCATTTTTTTATATTAAATCAATGAAATTTAAAATAAGTATTTTAAATACCACAGGAGAAGTGAAATTCAGAATTACATTAAATAGGTATTTTCAGGAATTAGAAATGTGTTCTCAATGTGTTCACTTGAATTTTCTGCAAAAAAATCATTTCCCCACAAAATGCAGTGTTTTGTTGTAACATCAGCAGCACCAAAAAATCATCAGTCCCTAATTGTAATCAACTATAATGTAATTCAAGTAGAACTTATGAATAGTGGCTTATTAAAAAATGTACTATTTACATCAGTAATGGAAACATAAGTAAAAAACAATTACTAATTCCACAGCAACATGCCATATTCTTCTTGTTAAAAAAAAAAAAAAAAAAAAAGAAAAAGCATACACTATGAAACTAAACAATGAAATACAACTTGAAATTGTGAGATAAAAAAAAAAAAAAATCAAAGCTTCTGAACTTATTCTATTTCACGTTTGAATGCAGTAAACCTTTCCCAAGAGACTCTCATAAGAACTCACATTCTTTCCATAAAAGCCAACGAAACAGCCATTGGCTTCTCCTCCACCACTCATTAGTCTGTGGGTAATATGACTTGAAAAAGACTAGAAAGGAATAAAAATCTTCTGCTTTTTTTCATGGGAAAAAGCATCAGTGAACAGCTTTTTGTTGAGAATGCATTAGAATAATGAAGATAGACTATTTTATTTTTAATATTTTAGGCAAACAGATTCCTAAATGGCTTGGTCTTCCCTTGTTTCTTCAGATCACTCTGATATTAAAATAACTCTGTTTAAAAAGTTCTCTAGTCTCTGTTTTCAAGAAATCATCAAATGTGCAGAGAGCTGTCTATTCGTTTTCAGATATGTATGTGAGGTAACTAAGTTCAGCTACAAGAGCAACAGATAAATATTTATGTGAAGCTATCCATATATTTTATAATGGCTCTTACAATAGAGAACATCCTTCTTCATCTAAATCAGCAGAATCATCTTAGATTTCAGAGAAAAATAACAAGTATTTGGAAAAACTAATCTGAATATGAGAGAACACTTAATTTAAGCAGTCTATTTCACATGAATGCATATAAATATTCCCATAGGGAAAGATTACCCTCACTTCAGAAATGCAAGCTGGTCGTCTTTTTGGTTTTGGTTACCGTATAATCAGCACACGATGGCTTTGCCTCAGTGACAATCTCAGGCACAAACATCATTAATACTTTTAATGTTCTTTCAGCAGTATACTTACTTTTTTTCTAAATAAAATGAGGTACACTTTGAGAGAAACCTGAAGAGAACAGCAAGGAACGTTTTTTTGGTAAGAGCCTGGCAACAACTGCACTGGTGCCAGCTTGGTGGCGCAGGAGACTAGGTTGCACACTGATGTCCAATGCCCACCTCCCTTCCCATAACAGCAGCACCTTTACCAACGCAGATAGCAGACCAGTACCTGCACAAACACCAAGAGCCTGGAGTAGCACACAAACAGTCAGGGTGCAGGAACCAAAAGCCAGAAAGGTATACACTCTGGAGCAGGACGCAGCAGCATGGCTTTTGCAGTTTACGCTGTAGCTGAAGTCACGTTCAAAGAGAAAACGCGGAGGGGAAAGCCTGCTGGCTTTGTAACTGGTGCAGTATTTGATCAGAACCCAACCACATGGTTAAAAGGCAAGGGCTGGTTTAGCAAAGACACAGATATAACACAAGAAAGTGGTCCTGAATCTCTGGGAAGTTGCACAAAATGCAAGACCTCACACAACAATGTCCATAGCAGAGGATTTGTCCTGACACAGACCTCTTTGAAATCTTAGCAGATCGATGTATAGTATAAGGTAAAACCAGTTTGCCTCAGCGACAAACCAAACAGTAATCATCTCAAGTCATCACTCTCCACAAAATCTATTCATTTTCAAGTGCCCATCACTGTAGTTTTTAACGTAAACTTTGAGGCTTGGTACTTGGTGCCTCCATTATCGCATAGAATATGTGGTATTCCATGCTAGCATGCCATCCTGGCTTTGAACTGCAAAACACCTCCAGCAAACCCCTTGCCGCAATGAACACCAAGAGTACGTATTTCAGCTCTGACCATTGCAGTATTCTGTATGTGAGCATAGGGCGAGGAGAGGATGGAGCACAGCCCCATGCATGCTGCCCATGACAGGACTGGGACTTGCCACCACAGCATCAACTTGGTTCTCAAACATGGGTCAGAGAAACACAGGCCTGAAAATTTCTCTGATCCTTTTAGTTATAGGGACTTTGCTTTAAGAGATATATGTATAGGTGATCAAAACCAGCTTGAGAGGAAACGGAATTCATCCTGCAGCTACACTCAGATTTTTTTTCTTCACAATGTCTATGTTGTTCAGAGCATAAAGAAGCAGAACTATATACATATATATGCAAAATTATACCAAACAAGAGACCTATGAGAGTTTAATTTTGCCACCTTTTTTTTTAGGCAAAATTTGGTAGAACATATTCTTGGTAAAAAGACACACACAAAAAAGTTATATAAAATTCTCAATAATAGTAGTGTGATAATTTACACAATTTTTCAGCACCAAATTTCCTGTTAGCCAGTTAAAGAAAAAGCACAATTGTATTACTGACACATATCAATATGGGTAGATAAAGTATTTTCCTGATTAATTATACATCAGTGCCTGTGTACCGGTCGCGGACCTTTGGCTGGAAAATATTTAAAACATTTCCATGTGAATGCAGCATATTTCTACTGTTCTCATTAATGTTCCAAGCAATTTTTCTGCTTGTTGATCAACTTTCCAGCTTAACAAATACCAGGAAATATGGATGATTACATGGATCTTGACAGGTACAAGTCTCCTGTTAAGGACAGCATTCTTCACAGAGACTTCAATGACCTATAATACTGTGTGCAATTAGGTACAGCACTAAAAATTTCAGTAAAGCACAGGAAGAAAAACATTATTATGGAAGAGATCTATTGTACAGTATCTAAAATATAAAACTTCCTCCCTTCCATACAAGAAAAAATAAGGAATGAATAGGAAGAAAGATAGACAACTGTGGGCCTAAACTTCCTCTCATCACAAGTTGAAAATAATTGTTGGAGGTTTTAAATCTCATGTTAAGCGCCAAGAGACAGAATTTTGCCTACCTGAGGCATGCAAAGGAGTATTTTTTTCTTCCCATTTTAAATACTTTGACCCTGAAAAAGCTGTAGTAAATTGAATACCACGGCCACAGAAATGAAATTGTCACTGGGTACACAGAGCAGGAAAGAAAATCATAAAATGTCTGAGTGCAGCAAATATACAGGCCACAAATTTTGAAGGTAGGGCTGGAGGAGGCACAGCAGGCACTGCTTGCTGTCTCACTCAGAATCCAAGCTGCAGTTTTCTCTCCCCGTCCGTGCCAGCAGGGCCACAGCTGTGTAAGCACAGCTACCCACCAGGAGCATCGACACGTGCTCGCAGGTACATCTGGCAGGTTAGGCCCATTTGAGGAACATCAGAGCCAACAAAACAGGAGGACATGGTTCTGAACCCATCCAGCAGGAGACAGTAAACATATTTGGTAAACATATTCATTTTACATTGCAGCTTAAGACTAAAGACATGCCAAAAGGGGCCCAAGACCTTTCACTGCTCTGCAGCAATCTTCTGGTTTTGTCTTGTTTAATAATCCTTCGGAAACTGTTCTGAGACCCTTGACAAACCAATCCAAGCATGCAAAGCAGACATATGATGACCAGATGGCCCATACTCTCATGCTTCAACATCCGTATGCTTCAAGTGTATTTTCAGATTGCTGCTAGAGAGTTGTGGTTTAGATTTGCAAAGATCCTAGTTGGCAGGAAGAAGCTTTACAGATGTTGGAAAAAACCTTTCACTATAGAGGATTTCACTAAACACGCATTGTATTTGGAATTAAGCTGATTTGCTGTATATCTCTAAGGTAGCAAAAAATTTCAGTTCTCTCTGATGTCCTACTACTTTTTTTTTTTTTTTAAAAAAACTGTTATTGGGGAAACAAGACTGAGTTAAAACAGTATTCTTATGATTGGATTCTTCTGGTCGACAATACTGGCCACAGAATTGATAACAGTGAAAAATACCAATAAAATAAATGCCTATCAGTTTTGCTGATCCATTTATCCTTTTAAAAGCCAACTGTATTGAAGAAAAAGACTTTAAACTACAATTGAGGCTTTCCATTTTCTACAAATCATTAAAAACTTTTGAGCCATAGAGAAATAGCATATTTTATTGAGTACTGAACATTATACAGGGTTGTCAAGAATGTAATAATTTCAGTAAGAGTAATTTAAAAGATTTTATATATTTTATAGAATCAAAATTTCATCTTAACAAAAGTTTAAGAACAGTTTATATTTTTATTTCAGATATGCTTTCCTGAACTCACAGATCACAGGACTGGTAATAGATGAAACCTGAGATACTGGTATTCAGGAAGCCAAGGTTTGCAAGGAAAGTAGATTCTTATGCCAACTGAGGTAGCTGGGAAAAAATTAACTTCCTTTAATTTTTCCTGTACTATGAATGATAAAGCCATGTTCCTTGAATTGGCAGCATTTATCCTCTATGAGCTCATATAATAATCTCTCATACACCATGACGAACATTTGGCATTTCTTGCATAATGGCTTACCCAGAGTCGCTTTAACAAAACACTAGCAAAAATACAAACACATTTGGAGTGAATTCCTCATCCCATTCCCACCAACAGAATTTTTTTTTATAAAAGGTATAAGTACAACAAGGCAAGATGCGTTTAAACTGTTCCCTATGATTTTACCCATTTTGTGGTAAACTAGGAAAATGAATTAATTAGTTCACTGAACCAATATGTATGTCCCTAGCTCTGTTTGTAGTTAATGAAGAAAAACAAGCATTTTTAGAACATTATGTAGCTGATCACATGGAAACATCTCCTTTAGGGTGATGCTAATTAAATCCTAGTTTTCACTGAGTTTATAGACTAGATCTTCAGCAAGTCCAAAGGGAACATACCATGACTAACTCATCAACTCATCCACTGATCACATCTTATTTATTTACAAAATCATGTGGTTTAAACTAAAACATTTCCATTTTAGCAAGCTGGAAATGCAAAAGCAGAAATACATGCCCAAGGGTCTTGGAGAGTAAAAAAATCTTTGAAAAAGCCTGTATATCAAAGCAGTACATTTATAAACATGTAAATATTTGTCAGATAGGTCAATAGTTCAAAATAAGAAAGATGATATGACAGTAGCGCTCCAGTTTGTTACTTATGAGACTAAGTCACCTGTCTACCCATGGTGGGCCTATCATGAATAAAAGAATATTAAAAAGAAAGAAACAAGCAAAATTTCTATTTAAGCCTTATACAGAGAGGAAAATATTGTGACCCTGAACAAGAAAGAGGCTCAGAAAAGACCTGGACAGTGCGGCTTCTGCCTTAAGTGGCATGAAATGGGCTTAGTTGTGGGATAGATCCTAAGCCATAGCAAGTTTCCTTTTTTGAAGAAGAATACGCTTGGACATGTGTCTGGTCTCTAGAAGACTTTCACCTTTCCCCTCGTCATTGCCCTTCCTCTGGACATGCATCATGTTCACTAACTCCTACTTTTCATGGTTGCCAAGTCAAGCTACAAAAATTCAATCATTCCTGAAAGCTATCTATGACAGGGCTTGAGGAAGACTGAATAAGGTCAACATGGGCTGCATATACTTTCACTGATATGGAAATGATGATATATAAGGACTTTTCAGTACACAACTTTTGTACAAACCATAGCATCAGTATATATTAATAAAGAGACTCAATCTGGATCTCTTCTATTAATGTGCATTATTTCTGTTTGCATTCTGCAGTATATTTCCATAGCATTCAAATTACACAGCAGATGTTAATGTCTGTAAATCCTCACTTGTGACTACTCCACTACTTAATGCTCCAGTTTTCTACATCTAAAAATACTATATATTGAAAATTATGTTTATATTTACTCCTGAGATAACCAAAATATTAAGATATGTGTTCGCATTTACAATGAGTACTTTCAGTCCTTTTTAAATAAAAGGAAAGCTATTATATAAAAGTTATAGAAATACATACAAAATTATCTATAATGTTAAAACTAAAATTAGTAAGACATCATTCTCAAAGGCAAAGGAAGGAAATATATTTATCATCCAATAGACATAAAGAATAGACTAATTGTTCTTAAGTACAAATTTTCAGAAGTAACATGATTTAGGATTTCATACTTCTTCAATTTATGTGTTCTGAAATCATGAAATACTAAGTGATTTTCAGAAAGGAAAATTATTAAAGAAAGCATCAAAAACTATTCATCCCAAAATCGAAGCGCTCCAGGTCACTTCTATTTCTCACATAGAACTATGAATTCTAGGGATTTAAATATTAAATTATAGTGCTCCACTAGCATCTAACATGATACTTAATATACAAAAAAGAAATTGCAAACACTGTGATATAGAATGTCAGTGTCTAATTCAGTCCTCATCTGTAATAATTCATGCTGCTTAATCAAGACTATATAACCCCCTACAGTTTAGAGTGTATATAACCCCCTATAGAGTAACAGGGTTTTGCATGGTGGTCTAACACTCCAGTAGTTTTACTAGAAGGATCTTGAATGATGCAATCTGCAACTGAATTTCCCTTTTCCCCCCACAGTTACATCACATTGGCAACTCACAGTCATACCTCTATTAATATATACTTCAAACTATTTCTTCCCCCAAAGGGAAGGGCAGTTAGACCAATGTGGAATATCTTTGGTTTTTTCCCCAAATGCATTATTTTATGTTTTGAACTATGGAATCTAATGTCTTTTTTTTTTTTTGGGGGGGGGGGGGGGGGGGTGTAAAAAAAAAAAAAAAAAAAAGATAAAATTCCACCCTTAATGTCATTCCACGCTTTCTGCCCAACATTTCAATCCATCTCCTCGGTTGACGAGGCCACCTAACTTTGAATCTAGTAACTTTCAACAGAATACTACACTTTCTGTGCCAAAGCTATTACTGAAAACATTAAACAATATTGGTTCCAAGAATGATTCTCAGGAACTCTATTAAATATTCTTTCAATATATTCTGCTTCCTCATTTTAACATGATTTATTCTGAGTCAGGTTTATCACTCCATTCTATGCTTATTTTCTGGAAAGCATACAGAAACATAAAATAATTCAATTCAATACCCTGGCTTGAAAAGTATTTGCTTGTGTATGTAGCCTACAGTTTATTTACTAAATGACAATAAAATGGATAAAACAACCTTACCATGCTAAAAGTTACTGCCAATATATGACATTGTTAAATTAAAAATTAATTGCCTGAAGAAACATACAGAAATGCATACTTCAGATTTTTTTATTTAGTGTTACTTAATAATTTATGGATTGAGTAAGAACATGCCTCTTTCAGCATAAAAATGCTAATTGCATTAAAGAAGAAATAATCCCTGAAGCACAGAAGCAAGCATTACAACTTGTTAGTCAAAAATTAATACTCAGCACTGTAACTCATTTTTATTAACTTACTCTACAGTTGTAATGGCCACACAATTACAAATAAAAATGAACTATTCTCTGAGATGTAGGATAAATGATCAAGTGAATTCTTAGTTTAGTAAAATATTTTGTTATTTCAGTCTGACTGACGGATTGAAGCCCAGAATGAGAAAATACCACAATTTTCCAGTATTTCCTTTCCCGTACTTTTACAACTTCTGATGTACTAACCGTCCACTGTTGTGCTTTCAGTAGAGATATCAGTGAGCAGTGACCATTACGGCACAAATGAAACTTTTTTTTCCTCTGTAGCTGAAGAAATATCAGCTCCAGCAAAATATTTCCTTGGTTTTTAGTACACTGGCATTCATTTTTTAAACTCAGATACTTTTAAGCGGCTATTTCCTTTAGAAGTTTTGTAGAATTTTCACACGTTCCCCTTTTTTAAATAAAGCAACTTGACAAAAGTTTGCAGAAAAATTATGTAAGTCACCCTGCATTTCTGACAAAAACATTTTGATCAAAAAATGTCAGCTTTGTCTCTCAGTAACAATTAAGTGATCTCCCACATTAAAAACAAACAAACAAAAACCCAAAACCCAGCAACTGCCATCTTGCAGTAGAAGAGTCTTGTCTTCCTCTGCGCCCAAACCATACACATTAATGTCTCATTTTAACTCGATTTTTGTCACCACGGTGAAAAATTTAGTGCTTATGCAATATGCAGTGTGTATAAAGTAAGTGTACAGAGCTCGCGTCATGTCAATGGAATCACATTATGTTTGGGAGGCTGATCCTTTGGCAGAACTACATGAAAGTCTCCTATCAAAATTGCACTTTACTGAGAGCATGTCAAGGTTAAAGAGTAGCTTCCACTACAAAAAGAGAGAATCATGTTGGAGTGCCACTAGGACAGGACAAAGGATAAAACTAGGAGAGAAAAATAGGTAAAAGATGGAAAAGTACCTCAAGAGCAATTACACATAAGATACAACTGGCTCAAAATGCCTTTCAAGGAAAAAATTGCTGGAGGCTGCAGGTGTCTTCTGGAGGAAATATTACTAAAGTTTTTCTTTTTTTTTTTTATTCTCCTTCCTACGTATTTGCTTTTGTGGGGGATGAGATGCCAAGAGAGAACACCAGTCTGAACTGGAACATACATTTTTATGGTGAGAAGGTTCCAAACAACAGCTCAGCAAACAAAGGTTCCGAGAACAAAGTATGGCTTTGGGGATATGTACCATCATCTTGTGGCTTCTCGTCACTGAGTTCTCTGCAGTTCTACTCTGAAGCAATGGGACAGCTCTCTGCAAAGAGATCGCAGCTCTGTGGAAACCCTCAGGTTAAGACCTGCTCAGTGTGTCCCTGGGGATTTTGGCTGGCATACCTGCACTGCAACTGCCTGCTTTCACCATTAGGGAAGACCTCAGTGCTATGAAATACCTTGCCTAACCAAGAGACTACAATTACAAAACACCACATGTAAGTAAGCAGATAACCAGGCAGCTTTTCTGTAGTAACATATTTCAGTTTTCAAACAGAAAAAGCGTGGCTTAAGAAAGAGTGCATCTGACTATTCTCAAGAAGAGTTACTCTTTACAGGTAGATTTTCATTTTAGAAAGGGCAAAATTTTGTCAAAACATTTCATAAAATGTCGCAATTACAAAGTTTAATTTTGCCAAAGGCTATGAACAGTTTAAAACTTTGTTTTGATTAATTGGTCAGTATAGAGATTTTATTTCCCATCAGAACAAAGTACTGTAGAGAACGATGACCAAATTAACACTCTCCTTGTTTGTGTCTCACCTAATTAAGCATTGTAATTATAAACAGCTTCAGGCTGTCATAATTAGACTCCTGTTGATTTTACTATTGTTGTATCACACACAGCTCTCTGCTCACTGTCCGGTCACGCAGAGGTTGCACACAGTCTGTCTTTTAAAACTCCTGGCAACTGGGTAGCAGTAGAAGTCTTCAAAACCAGTATCAAACAGTGCACATTTAAAACTAATTTCTAATCAGTCTTATTTTTAAAGAAGGACTAAACTTAGCACTTATCCTCTTTTCCTTGAGAGCAGAATTTATACACGACCAAGACATTCCTCCTCAAATGTTTGTGGCATTTCCATTAAAAGCAGCTCTAAGCAATTGCTTCCTGATCAAATGTCATCCTTGTTAAGGAATTAGTGAAATATTTATCAAGATGAATTTTAAATTATTTGCATGCATGTCATCACTAATTACATTTGCATATGCGTTGCTCTAATTAGCCCAGTGGCTTTAATATGAACCAGAAATTGATACTGTGCACATTCTCAGGTTTAACTTTTAAAAAGTGCCATGATGGTTATGAAATGGCAAGGTAGTTTTGATTTACACAGCTCATTTCAAGCAGGGCCAGTGGGGATGTGTTTTCTCTGCAATGACATGGTGACTAACGCAGAGAGGAAGCAATTAAAACCGTTCATAAACTACCAAAAAATAAAGACCAAACTAGGACAGGTGACTGGCCATTTTCGATATGGGTAGGATTTGAAATTTGTTGTAAAGTGGTTGAGATTGTATTATTCTTCCCTCACGCACTTTCTGAAGGGCAATCCACTGCATTTTCCTTCACCTTTGTATCCATTTGAAACCTGTTACCAATGACTTTTCTGCATTCTGCTAGGCATTTTCAGTTTATACATGCAATTAGTCCGTCTCCTTTCTCTTGTATCACTGTGTGTCAATGACTTTTTCAGCCCTTCTGTTTCTTTGCTCACTTTCATCAGCAGGCAAGTTGGGGGAAAAAACAACAACAACCCCACAAAACCAAAAACAAAACCCGAACGCTGGGGTTTAAGACATGAGGTGGTTTGCAGTTATTCCCATTGCAGTAATTCCTAAACATATGCCAGCAAACGAGTGAGAATGCTCTGACACACTTGTTTTTGTCCCTTCACATGACATGATCACATTGTGAGGGTGGTAAATGCACATGGTTTTCTAGTAGTCTTTACTCTGGTATGATTTCATGTGTATTGGGAGAATTCCCAGCAGAGAGGATGATGCATAGTATTATAGAGGAACGATAAAAAGCAAGAAAATAACACCCTACCTTCCCTCTAATAAAATGGACCACTACAGAAATACTTTGAGGGTGTCTCGGCATGGATTGCTCTGAACACAGTCAGTTCTGAATTTTCACAGAAGGAAGTCCTTTGGGAGAAGACTTAGTAAATGGAGTTTGCCCAAACAGAAACTGGTTTTGTTGTTGTTCTTTTTTCCTGTCTCTCCTGACATCTTTTTCTTCTCTCACCGTCTGTGCTTCCCAGCATCATTTACCGAGATCAACAAGGAATTCCCGTTGTAAGCTTTAGACCTTTTCACAGCACATGACACATATTGGAAAGCCAGGGTACATTCCTGCTGCCCTAAATATGTAACATCATTTAAAAGACTGCTCTCAGCTAGTACCTACAGAAATTATTTTGTTTGTAGTTTTGGTATATAACGTACTTACTGCTTTCCTAATATCTTAACCAAACTTTGCTTTTCTTCTTTACCCTTTAGAGCACAGAATTCCCAAACAAATGAACAAATTCAGACCCCCAATAATCTCTTGAAATGCAATAGTGTTTCAGAGAAGAACTAACCTACAGGAAAGCACATACCTATGGAGGTATGTGCCTCCCATGGAGGCAATCATCTTCCAGTCACATGTTTACATTTGTAAACCCGAACCCTTGCCTCATTTCTTTACATCTAACCTGGCCAAAGGGGTGGCTTGCAAGTATCGTATAAGAGCAAGGTAAGAAGAGAACATATGTCAAGAGAAACAGTGATTTTACCACGTGATATGGAAGAGAGGTACACATAATCTGCAACTGATCAGAACTATTAATAAATATATATATATATGCACAGAGCATGTATAAAATACATGGTGGTATGACACAATATAAAGCACTTATAGTTATGGGTTAGAATGACAGCATTATTCTTAAGTGCCTGTATAACATTTATATAACCACAGTACCAAGACTTCTACACATACTACATATTTTATAGAAAAATGAATTTTAAGAAGTTTATTTTTTACTATGGAGCTTTGAATTTTATTGGTCCTATTTTTCATATACTTTTGCCTGCAAAATAGGTTCCTGCAGCGTTATGATTTTTGTGGTATACATTTTGCAGAAGAAAAAAAGAGAAGAAAAAAATTCATAGGTAATAAAACTTTAGAACCTTTTAAAAGTTACTTAATGTAACTTCACTTTCCATAACAACATTATTACAGTTTTAACATCTCTCATGTAACCAGCCTGGGGTAGCAACAAGTAGGATATTGTGAGCTATTTCCTACAAATCCTAGTCACATATTGGCCACTTCTTCACTCCTGGCATAAATCCAAAGGGTTTTGTTCTTCTTTTAGTCAGTACTTATTGAAGAAAAGAACAACTTAACTTTATCCCCTTCCTACCATAACTACAGTTGTTTGGGATGGAAGTAAGTTATGAATGAAAGTTGGCACCCGGCCTCCTCTTAAAAACTCAGCTCATTCCAATGCTGTCATTAGTACTTGACTGAACGTCGTCTGGCCCAAAGTTCATACCAAAATAATACAGGAAATGGAGGCAAAGGAGAGAAGAAACTAAGTCCTCAAACTTTGTTTCACTTTAAAAGCAACAGTGATGGATCAGAGCGCGGGTGAGGTTTGAAAATTCTGTATCGTACTGCTCTACGCAGTACAGATACTCCCACTCCCTAAACAACCAATCAGATCCAAAGAGCCATAATTCACATGCAAGAATCAAACAATTTCAGAATGACTGAGCCTATATTGGATGCAGTAAGACGACCAGGAACTAACGCAGATTTCATGAGTTTGTGCTGTACTGTCAAGATTCTGACCTCAGAGATAAACACATAGGATTGGGAAGAAGGAGGTATGAGAAGCTGATAAAAGCATGTATTGCCTGAAGTCAACATTCAAGGATGCAATTGTGCTGCTGTACTAAATGGAAAAAGTTGATTAAAGTTATAAACTAGAGTGTGTAGGTTGAGTATCAAAGATATACGAGCAGAAATTCGATTATAAATAGTACAGTGACAACAGGATGAGAGAAATGACTTTTCTAATTTGGGGGAACCTTATGTACTTCTGATCTCACTAGAGAACTGGATCTTTTATAACCATATGACTCAGAATTAAAGTATGTACATAACTACATACATATAAATACAAACATATGCTTATACAAGTCAGTCCTTGCCACAGCTTCTCTTGAAGCTCATACTATCTCAACTCTCATGAGTTCAGATAATTTATGCAATAATTTCATGCACTGGAATTCCCAAAGCAGAGCTACCAATAGGTGCAGGGAGCAATCCTCCTTACAGCATTCTAATACACTTCACGAGTCTCACCATTACAAATCACCAGATTTGGCTGGTTTCCCTTTATAGCCACCTTTAAGAAAGCACAGAAAGCTGCACCATGAAGTTGACACCATTGCCTTAAAAAAACAACATGGTCATATTGGTTATATGTGCCTGGGGTACATTATTGCTTATGTTAATATTTCATGTTTACTGACTCTATTTGTCATTTCCACCAAGGAGTGGGTTCTCAGTTATTGCTTCGATTTGGTAGAATGAAACAGAACCATTCTATGGGGAGTATTCTCTGTTTGTTTTACAACAAGGAATAGGAGGAATTGGATGCTGTACTTACTGCTTAACACTCCAGATGCTTCAGCTGCTAGTGGATAGGAATAAGACCTCACTGTCACTCAGCAGGGAATCCCAGAAGCATAAGAGTTCCCCAGCAGCTGGCAGTTTCAGAGCAAATGGATCAGATCACAGTGTAATTGAACAGCAAGGCAGTAAAAAGCCAAAATGGTTTAGATGAGACTATTAATTTCAGGATCACAAATCTTGCTTGTAAATATTGAATTGAAAGTGCAGTAAAGTAGAATTTCCAAACTTTGATTAAGAAAAGTAGTTATGCAAATTCTCTTAGAAGAAATCAGTCAAGGGTGTTTCGATGCAAAAATGTCATGCAGGGCCTGAATTACAGATCACAGGGAGCTGGGCTGGAAGCATTGCTGTATGCCTGCAAGGTGAAGCTTCAGACTAAACTGAAGAAAATAGCTCTTCACAGAGCCCATGGATAAGCTGTGGAATTCCCTGTTCTGGAGTGCTAGAGATGGTAAAAGAGGAGACTGACACATTTGTGGGTAAAAAAAAATGCAAAACATTATTAAACTTAAAGAGATCAGCCTTGGCTCAGAAAATCTCTCAGCAGTAAATTGTTTACTGAAAGATTATTATAGTAAAGTATCACTACAGTTATGTTCTGTTCCTGTACCTTCCCCTAGGTATACACTTCAAGCCACACAGTACTTTGATCTGAGCCTGTAAAGATTTTATGTTCTCATGAAAAATAATACAATCAGATTATAGATTTTATATGTGAAAAATTTCAACCAGCAAACAATAAATTCAAACTTAAAATATTTTCTAGGGGCAAGAGTGTGCCAAGGGGACATGTGACAACAGAAGCAGAAAATCTTTTTTGAAAATTGATGTAAAACTTGAAATCATAACAAAAGCAGTCTCAGATTATTTGCATATCAGCATGGGATCAGTAGTCATAGTACTGCTGAAAAACGCACCTATAAGTTGATCGCGTAGTAGAAACTTGAAATAATTCAAAGTACTGAAACACAGAGTGAAATCCTATTGAATAATGTTTGTACATTATTGCTAATTGAGTGGTGTGTTCTATGCATTATTTGGGGACATAACTGTATGTTAAGTACATACATTGACAACAGTAAAAGAACATTTCCACATACAAGCATGTAACAAGTTAAATTGCTTTCTTCAGGTTTTTTGTTTGTTTTTTTGTTATTCAACTAGATCAAACCGAGATATCAAAACTTAGCACTCTGATGGTGGTGTTTTATCAACAAATACAACAAAATATATGTATCAAAGAAGTAAATTTACACCATCTATTGTAATGATTACATTGGTGAGGCACTGGTGGATATCTAGCACATTTCAAAACCAATTTAGCATGTTCTTGCTTCCATAGGAACAAGCTATGCAATTGTACTACATTAATGAAATACTGTGCAGCAAGATCCATTTTTTTTAAATAAAAAAGACTGCAGTGATTTCCGTACTGTATGTTTAAAATCACTTTATCCAGATAACATGGAAGGCTTAGAAAAACTTGTGCCTTGTATTCTTCTAAAAACTTGTGGCTTGTATCCTGTTACATTTTACACAATAAAAAATTGTATGGTTAATGTTTTAGTAGAAGTTGAGGAAGAATTCTGGCTGAGGCTGATTTTTCCATTGTTTACACTGCATACCAGTTTTACTATTATAAGGAATTTCTTGTCCTTTCTTCTGAAACTGTTTGTTTACTTTCCTGAAAACCTGCAAATAGTTATCTACTTCAACAGAACAAATTGAAATATTATTATGTAACATAGTAAAATAAAATGTAAACAGATGCACTTTAATATTATACAATGCAGCATTCTATGGCTCATTAAACTATATTCATTACTACGCTGGATTCATAGAAACAATTTTGTAGCTTTAACAGTGTACCAGATGTCAGATGTTTGCTCCGTCGGATGCTTTTATTTTTTAGCCACTAGGAATTTACAGTCAAGCTTGCCTCAATAAACACATGAATCTGGTCACATCTATCAAATTTGCTAGTATATGTTAGAATTAAATTCTGAAACAGTAGTCAAGCCCCATTTGATTTTATACATAAGGTTTGCTAGATAAAGGACCAAAGTGGAATATATTGAGGGGAAAAAAAAAAAAATTCTGGTCAAATGAAAACAGGATTTTTCTAATCCTTCTCTCTACCTAAAACAAACCTTGTCAGTGTTTAAATGTTTCTCTTCCCCTGCCCGCCCCCCCCCCCCTCTTTTTTTTCCCTTCCATGTATCAGGGAATAAAACTCCAGACAGACATTTATCTTTGAGTTATAGCAACCAGAGAGGACTTTTGCAACCCAAGCTACTAAGTAACAGTAACTGCACCCATTGAAGACAGTAAGGTTGATAGTTCCTTAGTTTCATTATAGCTGCTGAAAGATTTCTGTGTTAATGCAGCAGAGCAGTATCTTTCCCAAGCTGACAGACCTTCAAGGTCCCCTAGAAGCTCTGTCTCTGGGACAAAGGCACTTCTGTGTATGTCCAAAGAGAGGTGGGAAACACATCTGCTCCCTCCCTGAGGTCTCAGTCACACTACGTTGCTTCCAAGAGGAGCATGAAGCAACGCTGCCTCCTGCATCATGAAGGAGCAGCAACCTCCACCAGCCCATCTCTTTGTTTTTTAAAAAGAACTGGAAACACTGAAAAGACGCTGTCCAGAAGATCTCTGACCTGGGAGTAAAGATTGGTTTGTGTTCACTATTACTCACATCCAAGTTCCTGCTCTAGTACTAAATGGCCACATGCTGCTAATGAACCGATAGTCACTTCAGCAGTCTCAATGCTAGATTCAAAGAGCTATTTAAGCTATCTATACAAACGATTGACCACAGAGAGTCCTATTCTGTTATTTACGGCAACCCTAATGATTTTAGGCTTTTTCCAGTCTCCACTGAACAGAGTTGTGAAGTGCTCCCATGTTATCAATCTTAATAAAAGCACTGGAGCTGATAACCTAGAACCTAAACGATTTAGTTTAGCTGCCAGGTCTAATATTAGTCCCATTTTCCACTTATAACATTTGGGCCTTGTGGTTAACGAACCACTTTTAACCCAGCATCCTGAAGTCTCCTGGCTTCACACAGTGGAGAGGGTAACAGCAGCCTACAATGATGTTACCCTGAATCCAAGTAAGCCTGCTTCATTTCCATTTGAATTTTCTGCTTTCCAAGGTAAAATGTCATGTAGCTTTATGGGATATTTTATCAGTACAATATGTTTTTAGGACTATCCCACTCTCTATTGTTGTCTTTTAACTGGTTTCAAAGGGATGGATGTATGCCAAGGAACTAACATCAAATCACAGCTGCAAAACATCCCAGGCTACCAAAAGCATCTTGAAATAATATTCTAAAAGTCAAAGCAAAAAACTCAGTTCTGCAGTGTAAATTTAACAAATCCAAACACGTGCACACCTATTACTCTGCCTTTATTCACAGTTCAGTGTGACCTTACTTTAGCTTAAATTACTACTTCAGGAAGAAAATCAGGAGGCTTGTTTGTTTGCTTTTAAGTATATACAGACAACTTCAACATCTGCACTTCTTACCAAACCTTTACATATTTTTAATTAAAAATCTTATCCAAAAGATTTCATAACTCCCTTCTTGATCATCATGGCAAGGCATCCTCCCTAGCTTCCAGCAGCTACAGTATTTGGCAGCTTTGCCAACACTGACCACTGGAAAATGTTATCTTCATCCATACATCTGCAAAAGCAGTTCCCAGAGCAGTCAGTACAGCTCAGTGAAGGCAGCTGCTGGTAGTCCCTGACGCCAAATGTAAGGACTACTGCACTAGCAAAGATGGATTTCCCTTCTTAGCCAGTTAGCTTGAAATGAACTTTAACTCAAGCCAGACTAAAATAAATTTATTTACAGATATGCAAACCAGACATGAGAAAGGTGACTAGAAGAAAACCATGCATAACTTCTCCCAAAACTGAATCTGTTAGATCTCTCTCTTTTTTTTTTTCTATATCTAACCACAAGGCTCTTAGAAACTACTGGCAGTTCTGCAACTCTCTGCCCTCACACTGCATTTACAGAAGGGGATCTGAATCTGGGAACCTTTGCTTCCTGTAAGCCTCTAAACCAGATCAAAAGAACTGACCCTTTCCAGAGAGGTACAATCTCTTTCCCATTAACCACTGATCTTTAATCTGGTGGCAAGTTTTAAACTGTCTGTTGCCTAAGTTAATAGCTGCCTCCTCCAACTTTGAGGTGTCTTTTGAATATAGCCTATTGAAATGTTCATCTGCCTATTTAGACCCAGAGTGTTGTTCCAGTGTTTAGATAATTAGTAGCAAATCATTTCTAAAAGCATAAGTGTTGTGTTCCTTACCATAAGAAAAGCGTCAGACATCAGTGTTAAATACTTCATTCATTGGACCTCGTGTTTTACTTAAAAATATAAATTTTGTATTACTTGAAAAACAAAAAAATATCAGCTTTCAGCTGTATTCTACACCAGCTTCTCTGTGGGAATAAAATGGACACAGCTCTTGATTTCGAAGGGTAGCAATGAACCATTCACACCCAGGAAAACACACCAACTTACACCACTACCATCACACATCTCTCCTGTTCCAAAATTATATAAAGGAATCAATAACAAAACACAAACATCACAATGAGCACCTTATTGAATGTTTTTCTTATGATCTTCTGATGCCTCTTTTCCCATGCCAGATTCTGAATTGTGGGGGGCAGAAAATAGCTCTGAAATGGTGCCTTCTTAAATGCCACTGCTAGGCTCAGCACTCAACAGTTGTACTCAGGCCAAATTTAATTTTAAAAATTCTACTTATCAGAGATTTCTCTGCTATGTAGCTATGTGGAGTTTAGAGCAGAATAGTCTTCCCAAAGCATCATAATATTGAGAAAAGGGAGTTTCTCTTGAAGCAGTGTCATCCTAATGCCAGAAAACTCTCCTCTGATCTTGCTGCAGCTACATCCACACAAATGGAAAAATTGAAATACTTTCACAGTTCAGGTGGGACTATCTGCATTCAGTGCTGTACTTACTGATGTTTTTATGAAGCATATCTACTTGGTTTGAAAGAAGTCATAATGAAAACTTTTTTCCATCCCCTGATATTTTCACTGTGTTAGCTCTTAGCAGACTATTGAATCAATCAAGTATATAGGCCAGTTCAGGGGTATTAACAGATGTGTTGCTCTCTTTTTAGAAACTGCTCAATGCTCTTTATCGATCCAACAGTTGATGATTACAGTGGTACAACGCTGTCAAACAATTGTTTGTTCACATTATTGATTACAGAGATTAAGTACCCAATGTGGAAAGGATATTTGCCAGCTGAGCATTCAGAATATTAAACTTTCCAGGTTAGTTTCTATTATATGTTATCCATAATTAGAGTATCTGATTTATTGGTTCATATTACTATTTTTTACTTCTATTTTCTTATTCGTTCTTAGTCTGACCAGCCTGCCTGTTTCTATAGTTACTGATCTGATTTTCTTCTTTAAAAAGAACAAAAGAAAGAAAATCTACACTTTTTTGGAGGGAAGAGGGGCTACCCCTTCTCAGAGACAGAAGGCAAAAGTTTCTCGTAGAAGAGCAGTGGGCAGGCCATGGCTCTTGGGCAGCGTGCAGCTCCCATCCCAGGGCTACAAGACATAGCTGATAACAGGGCTGTGTCTGCATGGAAGCCAACAGGTAATCCAAAAGTTTAGTAGGAAAGGCTGCTTAGTGCCACATCACTTGGCCCAGGGCCCAAACCCATTCCTCTAGAACTTACGTATGTAGTTACTGCCCATGCGCTGATGTGACCTCAAGGTAATTTCACTTTCAGTGAGACTTCTCGGAGGCATATACATCTCTAGTATGAAGAGGTTCCTCCTAAAATTAACTCCTCTGATTCCTTTAGAGTTATTTAGAAGTTTTAAATACTACAAATTCAAATAAGGAAGTTTTAACTCACTCCCACCTCCCATCCTCATGCACTTACCAATTCTTCTCTGAAAGTGAAATAAAGCATCAGGTATTAAGAGTATTTCTCAGGCTTAATCTGAAGAGACTTGCACATTTTCATCAGTGCATATTTTGCAGTGATTGAATCACATATTTTTAACCAGAGGATGCACAGGATCCATTGCAGCTTTCTGCATTGATTTCTGTGACCTATATCAGAAAAGTTTTATCCAGTAGTTCTTGTGTCAAATGTAATGAAGCGGGAGCTAATCTAGTCTAGAGCAAATCTCTAGAAGAAAAACCTTTCTGTAGCAATAGAGAATCCATCATAATTTTTAAGCCCCTCACCCCTTATGCTTTCCTCAAATAATGAGCAGAAGAAAAAAAAAAAACAAACAAACAAACAAAAAACCAAAAAAACCAAAAAAATCCACCAAAAAGGACAGATCATAAATCCTAGAAGCCTAAACACAACATTGACAGATAAGTGATATTGTATCAGCATGATATAGATTAAGTAGCACAAGACAATAACATGGCTAGCTGTTATACCTTTTTTGTCAGTATTCAGTGTTATACAAATACTTTGTTTCATAGATAGAGAACCTTCAGACACGATGTGAAACCCATATGCAAAGAATATGAATGAAATACTAGTTCCTTGAGTCCCACTACAAAGACTCCATATATATAGATATAGATATATGTGCCTGAGAAAGTTCTTCTCTAGGTATATCCCTACTCAGTAATCTCAGGTTCCAGAGTGGTAAACACCTTTCTAGAGTATTGAGGAAAGCAAGCAGCAGCCCCTATCAGTGTTTTTTGGAGTACTCCAATGTAGTACTAATTTTCGCATTTTATTGAAATAACAGTTTTGACTAATGCGCTAACCTTTTTTGCAACAATAGGTTAAATAAAGAGCATTGATTTAAGCAATTTGTCTTATTTTACTGTTATTTAAGTGGTTTTGCCTTGTTCAATATACTGTTTTATTATTAAACACTTCTGCCTTAATGTTCACTTCTGCAGTTCCACAAGATATCAACAATATTACATCAGCATAAAAAATGCTCTAACTGAATGTGTAAAGTGACATAAGCTTTCATCAGTAGTGGTGTTTAGCACTGAAGAGACTTGCATCAAAGAACTTTAATGGAAGAGTTACAACAAATCTGTATTGTAACTCAGATAAAATGTATTGAAAATAGCATGTGACAAGCATTCCGTATGAAAACTTGATCAAATAGAAAATATTCAAAATAGTTTTAAAAAATTTTATAATTAGATGCTTTCACATAAATTGTTGCACAAAAGAAATATGGAGAATACCTCAGTTAACAATACTGCTGTCACAAACTCCATGCTGTTGTATGTGGAAGAAACAAAGGAACAAGCTTCCAGCACCCTATTTCTGACATAACTTTTTTTGCTTGCTGAAGTTTATGCTTTAAGCATTATCTACTGGAAGGGACATTAATGCTACTCAGTGTACCCCCAAAACAGCCCTCTCATAGCAACACAGAAGAGTCCAACATCTATGAACATCTGACAGAAGATGGCAAGAGAGTAGAACAATGCATCAGAGCTGAAGATGACTCCTGAACAGCTGCAGCAAACCAGACTGATGTATCCAGTGAAAGGAAAAGAAAAAAAAAACCAACACCAAACACAAAACAAAACAAAAAACTAAGCAAGCATGTGGGTTTATCTTGCAGCCACGCAAAACAGAATTTACCTCGCTGTCTCTAACACCAGTCAGAGGACAGGGACACATAGCTATGCAGTATAGTTCTGAAGCCTGAATTCATTCACAATGTAACTACTGATATGAACATTTTGTACATTTGTTGTGCAAATCATCCCCTTTCACTTGTATTGAGACTGTAGTCTTTAAAATGGCTGTGGAAACTGGGGTTGTTTAGTCTGGAGAAGAGGAGGCTGAGGGGAGACCTTATTGCTCCCTACAACTACCTGAAAGGAGGTTGTAGTGAGGTGGGGGTCAGGCTCTTCTCTCAAGTTACAAGTGATAGGACGAGAGGAAATGGCCTCCAGTTGTGCCAGGGGAGGTTTAGGTTGGATATTAAGAAACATTTTTTCACCAAAAGGGTAGTCAGGCATTGGATCAGGCTGCTCAGGGAAGTGGTTGAGTCCCTGTCCCTGGAGGTATTTAAAGGACATGTAGATGTGGTGCTTAAGGACATGGTTTAGTGGTAGACTTGGCAATGTTAGGTTTACAGTTGGACTCCATGATCTTAAGGGTCTTTTCCAGCCTAAATGATTCTATGATTCTCAAATACAGATGAGTACAAGAGTATTTCTAGTCTGCCTCAGAGAGAAGGCCAGCAGTCTGCCTCAAAATCATCTTCAGTGCTTCATTCATGAAGCTATTTACTCTAAAATAATATGAAAGTGCTCAAGAAATCATTTCCCCAGTTTTAGTAAGGAGGCAGAGAGGAACAGTTGCCTGAGCAACTTTCCTAGGGTATGTAACTGGACTGCAGCTCTGGCACACTCCGTGTGCAAATTCTTGGCAAGGACTGTGAGCACAGGCAAAGCAGGGGGACTCATCCCAAAAGAGGTTGACTTATCTTCTATACAAGCATTTCAGTTGTGGATGATTAAGGTGATGAGTCTCAAATGCTTAGCATTCTGCATGCTCATGGGTCTTTGGGTTTCCCAAGGCAAAACACCTGCGATTTCATCAGACAAATTCTACCATCACTGCATTTCATTAAGGTACTAAATACTATGCCTAAAACCCTAAAAGCCATTACTCCTACCGCTAAATGAATGCTTCTGATTTCTGTTCAGAACACTTGGAATATAAGAGCCTTGATTTCACTAGATTGTTAGAACTATGTATGTTTTTCATTCAAGATTATTTTTGTATCCTTGCGGAAATTACACAAAAAGAAATATTACCTAAGCAGTCATCAGAAAGGAACTTGAATTCAAAATTGTTAGTTGGTTGAAATTATATAGAACTCCCAAGCGTGAATTTCTGATAAAACAAAAAATTGTTTCAGTTGCACATTGCCCTTGAAACTGTACTTGCTGTTAATAGATTAACATGTAGTTTCTGTGACCCTGAGTGAAATTTAATTTTCATAATTCACAAATGATGAAAGCCTTGTAAACCACTAGAGAGGAGAAAACTAATTTGCATCCTATTGTGACTTAATGTCATTTAATATTCCATACATTTCTGGCAGAGATGCTTCAAACAGTTCATAAATAATGCTGATACATCAGCATTGTAACATGCCCCAGGGGGAACTGTATTACTTCTTCACCGATCAGTGATCAATAATAGTAAAAATATCAAGACGACTATGAAAATAAAAGCTGACACAAACTGCATTTTTCCAAACACTTACGGCCCCATTCTGACCTTTGTTACTCAGTTAGCCCAGCAGTCTATCACCACTCCAAAAGTATCCACACACACAATTTAATTTTCAGTGAAGACCTTGCCCAATGTAGTCTGAACTCTTGCTTATGCCTAAGAATTTGCCACTACTTATTGAGTTTGAGTAATTCTGATTCATGGGGATCAGAGAAATTAGGAGTACTTGGTCCTGGATAGTCTGACTACTCCAAGTTGTTGAGTCATCATGAACCCATGATGAAGTAATATAATATTTCTCAGGACACTCAGCAACTTTCTGTAATTCAATGGGGTGTGAATGGGGCACCAACTCCACGTGGTCTGTTTGACCATAAGAAATGCAATGGACATTTATTGATTCTTTCTGAAGGAATTAAAAAAAAAAAAAAGAAAAAGCCCAGCATGATATGCAGCATGCAGGAAGAGGGCATGTTTTTCATATGCAGTCTGCCTGGGCACAAAATGCAGCACGGAACACACTAGGCACCTTGACTTCATCCACTGGAACCTTATATCTACTCAAATCAAACACTTCATGACTGCTAAGCATGTTTCATTCTGCTTTTGAACTGTAGCATTCAAATGCACTAGAGTTTAATATCCTGGGGAAAGCAAAACCAATACAAAATCATACCTAAAATGTAAATGTCGCATTTGGAAACTTAACACTACTTAAATTTCAAATTCCATAGCATCAAAGCAACCTCAACAAGCTTCCTGTCTAACCATTTGCTTGGCTATGAAGAAATAGAGACAGAACAGAAGGAAGCTGCTAAATTTCATGACACACTGTTATTTGCTGGCCAGTCCCAGCCTTTTCAGTGAGTGCCAGGAATGACTGGAGGGATGACGGAAGTCCTCGCAATGCCATTAGCCAGTAGTGCGACACTGAACACAGCCCCAAGAGTCTGCCTTGCCTTCTTGTGCTATCCACAACCCAGAGCTGGTTAGCAACATCTCTTCATAGAAATTCAACCTTATTAATTCCCAAGTCACTCTTGGATTATCTGAGCTAAATTTTCTCCAAAAACCTCACAGAACACTGGGATAAATGCAGAATGCAAAACACAGCCTCTTGTTTGAAAACATTAGCTAACACTGTTCCTCAACACGTAGAAGGAAGTTTCAAAGGATGGTAGAAGAAATTAGAATAGCTGAATATCAGCCACAAACCTTTTCCTAGTGACTCTCTGTATTGTCTAAACAGTTCTCCAGACCTTCAGAGATGCTTCTCCTTCTACAGTACACATTTATCTGATGACTCCTAATTCATTTTAATACTGTGACATTTACTGAAATAATGTTATGCTCCATTATTCCCAATGCAAGCTGTTTGTTTATTAGTGCACACACATATTCCCTAAAGGAAAAAATACTCAAACCATACAACCAAATTACATAAGCTTTCTGAAACAAATCAGATGTATGCATGCATTGTGGATAAAGCATTTCTTCAAGAAAAAAACAGGTTAAAAATAAGTGTTACATACACTTTGTTCTCATGTGAGCGGATTAGAAGTGGATTGCTAAACATCCATGAGACACGTGAATGGTGAAAGGCTGAAAGCACGGGAGCAGAGAAAAGTGCCAACTTAAGCTCTCCTTTGTTCTTTTCCATTTACCGAGACCACCCGGTACACATAAAAACAGTCATGAATGTTTGATTAGTTCTGATTTAAACAAAAGTATCTTTTATATTTCTTTGAAGGCTGCTTGTTTATTTAGTGTTTTTACAATAGAAAAGCTAACAAAAGCTTTGCATTAGCTGAACCTCATGGTAAACAAGGCTCTAACTAATATTATAATTTGCAGAGTTGAAAACTGACAAGGTTTCCTCATGGTAACTTCTTATTTTCTATCTCAGCTCTCTCATATAGTGGGAAATAATATTTCTTGTTCATTCCAGTATAGGCTACAGGTATATATTTGCATTTTTAGAAATGCTTCAAACTGATCTAGGTTTAATAAAACAATACTTGCCTTGTTCAATTTTGCTTCATAACTGTGTTTCCCAATTAAAACACTGCAGACTGTTTCATTCACTTGCCCAGAAGTACTTTGAAATCTTTTCTATATTTCTGTGTTGGAATCACTAATCTCAGATGAAAGGTCATAGAACATTAATTGACATAAAAATGCAGGTAATATTGCCTTTGTCAAAGACAGAATTAGGAGTTCACTAATGAGATTAAGTAGAAGAATGTGTCAGAAAGGTATGAAGAAACAAAGATAATTACATTTGGGAAAAATCCATGCACAATATGAAGAATCAAAGAAAAATGTAGAGAGTCAAATTGAGTAGGCAATTGTCAGAATAACTAGAAATAGTTTAGTATTTTTTGAAGAGATATAAAAAATATTCCTATATCTTACATATAGAATTAATGCCATATAAAGATACTATGTATGCTGATACTAGCTTTTGGACTTCTGAAAGGAAGGGGAAGCAAAAACTAACCCTACAGATCCTACTTTATATCAATAGTTTCATAGATGTCATTCTAGTATTTGCAACCAGACTTCTTTATTTGTGTCTGTAAAGCAACTTCAAGATAAAAGATTAATACAACAAGTTAAAAAACTTTTCATTCCAAGGCTTTGTTTTAATTTCTAGCACTGCTGATTAGGTTAAGAATTGCAACACTGGTGAGCAAGTTTCAGGGTTTCAAAGCCCCAGGCAGCCAGAGAGATCA
Organism: Nipponia nippon; assembly: GCF_047370975.1. Classification (NCBI taxonomy): domain Eukaryota; kingdom Metazoa; phylum Chordata; class Aves; order Pelecaniformes; family Threskiornithidae; genus Nipponia; species Nipponia nippon. The sequence goes on from NW_028262391.1 coordinate 17,118,687, forward strand.
GGTTCCTCTGCTGCTAAAATCAGTGAATTAGAAAATATAATAGCTGGGTATATAAATAGTTGGGTGCTATTAGTCTCCATCAACAGCTGCTAGACAATAAGCTCACAGGGATCTGCATGGATTTTTGGACATCTGCAGTATTGCAGCATCTCTCTACCACCTGCAGGGGATATAAACCCTGAAGAATAGATCCCAGGCAGGTGGAATTACACATTGCATTAGCCAGCAGTGAAAAGCTGGTTCAGAAAGTGTTATTCTGTCAGAGATTTGAGATTTGTAACACTAAATAATGTACAGCCGATGTAATTAGAGTATGGGCAGTCTCGAATTGGTGCAATTTCCTGCTACTTTATGTGTCAGCCCATCTGGGTGAACCTCAGGCACATATTTAAGTAAGTGTCTGTACATTTAAATCTCCAATTCAGTTAATCATAAGGATGCTGATTCATTTTACCACTGATAAAAAAGTTTCCAGTGACAGCAAGCCTTTTTCCTCTGCATGATGTGAGCTTTTCAGAAGTTCAAGTATTCCATTTTGATACTAATACTTGATATACGCATTTATCATTAGGAGGTGAAAATTTCTGTCCCATCTCTTTCTAAACATTAAGAACGATCTACTGAATAGGACTTTGCCAGAGAAGAATATAAAATAATCCACTGCATACCTCTCACAGCTCCCCTGGTGCAGATACAGAGAAACAGTGCTGGTATATCCATCACCACTGGAAAAACTGTAATATCTAACAGCACATGGATATGTGAAATGAGAAGATCATTAATGCTGGTTAAATCTGTATAACAAAAGACCTTTAAGTAACACTGGTTCAAGCTAATTACTAGGCCCATAGAATAAAGTTGATAGAAGAGATTATGCTTGTCTGAGACAACATAATAGCCTTTACTCTGGCAGTCGCAATAGCACACCACTGGCCCCGACAAGGTTAGAATCTATTCACAACAGCACTGAACAGAAAACTACACCCTCATCTGAAAAATATTAGGATTTCAAAACGTATTTTAGAACAAACCCAGGATCTCTTCCCTCTGTCTGTAGAGATCCAACCAGCTTGGTCACTCCCCCCACCTAAACAGTCATTTATCTGCCATTCACCCTCACGCCAACCAAGTGCCCTAGGCACCTAGATACTACCACATGGATGTTAGCATCAGTATATTTTATTATAGAAGTTTTATTCAACATCTGAGAGAACAGAAGTTATAGCAGAACTACGATGTTTATACCATTGTTTGTATTGAATAAATATCTATAGATCTTATTTTTGAAAGATATGTCCTCATTAGTCTTTTATACAATGTTCTTGTGCTGTAATACTGGTAAAAGTCTAGGACCGTGATCTGTTGTATGACATTATGTCTGGACTCAATTTCTTCAATTTTTCTTTTTAAATTTAGGTGAACGCATCTATTAACTAAAAATCTTTATTGCTTCTCCTAAAGTAGCCACACTCTTATTTTTTTAGTAGATAACTTTTTTTCATACTTTGTAGTATAACAATGTAGGTTGTTGCTTGGTTTATTATATGTCTCATTTCAGGAAAAAACTAGCAAATCCTAGTCCTAAAGCTAGACAGACTCTTCATCACTGCAGTTGTCACTCCTGAATGACACAGCATGAAAATACAACCAAGTATTTGCCCTGCACCTTAAAAAGATAGATAGAAAAGTGAGATATCGGTGATTAGCTAATAGAAACACTACATAAATATACCGTACTTTTAACCTCCTTCTCAGCTTGCCACAATACAGACAAGGCTGTTTAAGATTAATGTTCCACCAGGAATAGTTTTACTCACTGTTGCGTTTCCTCCCCACAAAATTACTACAATAGCAGTGATATATACTGAAAATTATCTCAAATATCTACTCAATATTTATTAAGAAATATAATAGTATAATTCTTTTTTCTTTATACACCTGATCACTACACAGAAGTCCAAAGTATATCAAGTGTCTGATTTTAGCTGCCATCAAAAAAAATTTCAAAATCTTCCATTTAATTCAGCACATTGAATATATAGTCTTAGTAAGCCTTTTTTGAGTAAATGACTAATATGAAGATGATGAAGTATGTCATTTTTATGAGTAAACACTGAAGAAAACTATTTTACTAGTAAGTGACTTCACAGGTTACATCCGTATCTAACATCAAAGCCGCACAAATCCAGACTGATGGTACTGGGGCAAATGAATTGTTGATGTAATTCCACTGGAATTACCATGGAGAATTGCTTAAAACTCAGTATTTCATAGGCATGTAAGGATTTTTTTCTTTCCCCCTCATTTTTCATAGTCAAAATATTTAATTACTTCTTTTTTCAGAATTCTTCACGCAGAAAAAATACCTTTAAAAATATAAGAAACTCATAGAATCGTTTAGGTTGGAAAAGACCTTTAAGATCATCAAGTCAACCATTAACCTAGCACTGCCAAGTCCACCACTAAACCATGTCCCTAAGCACCACCATCTACACGTCTTTTAAATACCTCCAGTATAAAAATAGTCCACAGTTAGCTCACAGCCATTAATATTTTAAAAGTCAGCATCTTATTATGGGTTTGAGATTTCTGTATGCATGGAAGTATCTAAACGCTTTAATATCAAGGTGAATGTGTGAGCAATTCCAAGCCCTTTTTGGATTAGGGATCTGTAAAGAATTAAAAAGAATGACAAGACAGCAGTGAAATTAAATGATTTTTTGGCACAATCTTTATCATAAGGGATAATGAGGAGATTTCTATTCCAAGGGCACTCCTTATAAGATTTCACAGCATGGCCTTAACAGAGATTGAACACTACAAAGGAAATAATAGAACAACCTGAGAAACGCAAGTCCAGTGAATCGCCACCATATGGTTCTTGTTCCAATGTTCTGGAAGAAATGAACTATGGAATAGCAGAGTACCTGAAGAGTAATTTAATTAACTTAAAAGTAGCAGCACTTCTTGAGTTTAGAGGCCCTCTTATTTTACCCAAGTCTTCCAATGGAGCCAAGAGAGATCTCAAAATACAGAGCCAGGGGGGTAACCTTAGTCTGAAGAAGCTACTTGAGAGTCTAATTAAGCATAAAATAGTGTAATTATATTCTAATTGGTGCAAATTAGAGCAACTTGTGGAAGAAACAATAATGCCTTTGCAACCAATTAGGTGTATTTGAGTAAAGTTAAGAACAGTAGAGAGATGTGACCGAACAGCTCAATACAAAGCCTGACAGCCTGTGCCTCATCACCCACCTTGTGGACTGGCAAAAGCACCTTAAGAACCACCAAGAAGAATGCTAGAGGTTTGTTGGCGTGGTGCTTTGGTTTGGGGTTTTTTTTGTTGTTGCTTTTTTTTTTTTTTCTCCCGGAAAGTGACAGATAACTCCGATCTCAAGCAATGAGCTGAACAATGAAAAGACCAAATGACAATTCTATGTTGTTAATTTGCATATTCAAATTATTTTAACACCCATTTCATTTATCCCCCAACCAATCAGGTGCAAATTTATCTTGCTTTGTACAGCAAGCATTTACCTTGGCAGAAGTGGGATGTGTGGTCAGAAAACAAACCTGCCACTGCTATGTGTTGCAGGAAGAATATCCAAATTCAGTGTATCAATGCATCAGCATCAATCAGTGAGTTTTCCTGCAGGTAATGGAACATCTCCACCAAACCTCTTACTGCATTCATTTATCCCTTTTCTCTAATTCCTAAGGTACAAAGTTTCAGCTCACCCTTACTGTGCATCTGTATATTTTCTTGTATAGGTTAATTTTTCTAACTCCCCGACAATAATCCATTTCCTTCAGAGAAACTCATAGATATTCACAGCTCACCCAGCTCCCACTGCATAGCTCTGCTTTTTTTTTTCTTTAAAATGCAATTAACTTATGCTGTTGATATACTCCATAATTCCATAGACCTTGTGTGTCACAGTATCAACTTATCAGTAAAATACTAGTCACAAGAAAAATCTCAGAAAAATCTCTTCCTTAAATGTTTATTCTGCTACATTATACTATGAGAAGGGTAGTGACTTTGCAGCCAAAAAATTCATGAGGAATTGATTGACTGTAGTCTTCCAAAGGAAGTGTGAAACACGTAATTCAGCCTTTGCTTTCAATGGGAAACTGAATTAACTTATGAAGCTGGTCAGATTCTATGTCTGTGATGCTGACAGGACTACCCTTCCAATTCCAGACTGTGGCTAGTTGAAACCCCATCTGACAAAATGATCTGGCTTCAGGTCTCCCTCAACAGTAATCAGCAAGGTGTTTAATATCCCCTGGAGGATGGATAAATTAGTTATCATTCTTCTTTCCCAAAACGATTTCAAAGATGATGCTTTGATCATAACACTGGAATAGCATTTTTTAAACATATCTCAAAGTTGTAGGGTATAGAAAGAAAAAAAAACAAAACCAAAAACCACAACAACATTCTGAACTACTTAATTAGTGCATTTCCAGGACTAATAGAATTAAAAAGGATAGAATTAATTTAAGGGAGATGGATGTCCTGCTGCTTGTTTTCATTGAAGTCCCAGGAAAATAAATGATCTTATGACCAATTTATGAAAAGTGTACTAAAATACCAGAAGATAGGAAAAGGAGATACTATAAAAAAAGTACTTGAAAAAGTTAAAGTGAGGAGAAAGTGAAAAAAACATAAAAAGATATAAAATACTACAGATTTTCATTACAGCAGTTATAAAAGCCTAGAGCAGGTGTATGATTCAGGCTGCGTAAAGCAAAAGTATTTCAATCAATGAAGGGGTCTTAAACACTGTTATTAAAAGTCTTTGTACTTGCACAGGTTCAGTTACAAAAATGTTTGCAATGAAAGGTTATTTAACTGCTTAAGAGCAATTCTGAAGTGCTTTTAATAATGCTCTTTGGAAGCTTCAAATAGCACTAAATCTGCAGTGGAAAAACATCTCTGCTAATTTGGACCTACGTTTTTAATATTCTTCTACCTATTTTGTCTGAACATAACTCATATTATCCTGAAAGACATAAGCCTAATTTACTACACTGCTAGAGACTGAACAGAAGTGAGGTTTTACTTCCAAACGTCTGGTTTGTATATAGCCACTAAAAGCTTATATTGATCCACTTTTGGTGTATTGGAGTATTTTTCCTGACTGTTTAAAATGCATGTTTGTGTATCTTTGCCAGCAGCATAATATAATGAAGTAAAAGGGGAAACAAGCATTTGTAATACCAGAAGGTAAAAGAATAAAACCACTGCAACAGTCCGCAAGAACAATCTGGCCTGACTTGCATCTTTTGTACAATTTATAGGGATAAGTAATACCTGGAATACTGTCTAGAATTCCAATTACTTCATTGGCAGAATTGTTCTTAGGAGGGAAATCAGAAAAGAACAAATATTCTTGAATGACTAGTGAGACTGCTTGGGATAAACTTACAATCCCAAGAGAGAAATCCTAGCCCTACTGCAACCAAATAGTAAACTCCTACTGCTTTCATTAATTTAATGTAAAAATACTTCCAGTCCAAAAACATTAACAGCAGCAGCAGCATGGCACATCCTTGCCAGGAAGAAGCCAGCTTCTCTGTAAAAGCAGCCATTAGGGAGAAATATTCAGCATATAAAAACATTACCTTTCATTGCAGTTTTGCATTGAAGGTTATACAACGTAATTCAAACGTAACATTAAAATCCTCTCAAAAGAGCACAATGATCACTCAACTGTGTCTATAGCCAACAGCAGCAAAGATTGGTATGTTGCAAATGTTATGAGAAATTTTTCTGTTACTGAGCATTTGACCTATTACACTTCATTCTGGAAACGGAATGGCTATTTGAAACAGAAAATATCTTCAAGTTTAGAACTAATTTCCCAAATCAATAAAGTAATCAAATTACTGCCTAAATCTAAGACTATGCGTAATCCCATTTAAAACCACTTTTCTGCCCACCGTCAGTTTCCTGTACTCAGCTACAATCCACCCCACAAAAATCACTGCACCAAATCAAAGACCTGGCATTAAACTATCAAAGTGACCGGGTCCCGAGGGCTGCCGGGGAGCATGGTGTTATCCCAAGGCCAGGCCTTGTATGGCAGTCCTTCTGTCACCTGTGATCCTTTACTATCTGAGCCACAAAGAGCACAAAGTCACACCCCAGACTTCAGAGAGCTGGGAGTGCATGCAGTCCTCCCACTCCAAGCTGAGGCTCACCAGCTGTTGATCATGTGCTTCAAAATCCAGTTCAGTATTTCTCTTTCCTTAAGGAGGAAGAGAAGAGGAACACATGGTGAGCAGAAGAGCAATTATTTCTTCAGCCATCATTTCTTCTGCCAGATGCTGCCCGTTGTACCTGTTTTCCCTCCCTCCCAGAAAGTACAGGGCATCAGAAAGCAGCAATGCCTGGCCACATTCTCTTACTCATAATGACTGGGGAACAAGAGTAAAAGGAAAATTTGATTGTATTTCTTGAGCTCCCCTGTATGCTTCTGTGTAGTACCACCTATCACATGACTTTCACTAGAAATTAATATTGTAACTAGAAGCTAAAGTATTGTAGTATGAAAGCAGAAATAACACATGTAACAAAGATTCCATATAATGAATGTGATTTAACAACATCCATCTACAACTTCTGTAATATCTGGTTTAGAGGTTGTTGACAGGGCACGAAAGAAAAAATTTACATTAGCTCCAGGAGTTGCAAGAAATAACAGATTGCTCTGGAGATAATACAGTACACGCTTAAAAACAGCACAGCTGCTGCTGGGGCCTCTGAACTGCCTACTAATACTGCCTGCTCCAGTGGTGTGTACTGTTCCAACCTAAACCACAGATGCATTCATCGTTGTTCACCTTCAGCTGACAGAATGACTGGCTTTTTTCTGTTTTGTATTTTTTTCCCCCCCTCAATGATGAAACAACATAAATCAATGTCCCAAAAGAGTCATTGCACCCACTAAATGGTCAACAATTAGGAAGCTTTAACTGGAAGACTTACATTAAAAACACCCCTGTGAACCTCAACTGAGAGCTTAGTAGGTTTTTATTATTAATATTATTCATGAAAACAATTAAGTTACTGAAACAGATACTCATGGAATTTATAAAAATATACCCTTTTAATTTTCAAAGTATTTCCTAAAAATTTGTAACATTTTTGGTGGTTTTCAGCTCAAATTTTATGGATGGAATTTTTAAGTGTTTTAGTTTTACTCTATTTTCAAACTCAAAGTATATTGCAATAAAATAACAGCAAAAAAGATCAAATTTTAAGATAACATTTTGACAGAGTTCATTAATCTTTTTCCAATTTTTTTATTTAAAATTGAGAGGGTTTTTTTTGTTTGTTTTAAACTTAAGTATCCCCACTGGCAAGAGACGTTCTGCTTAAGAGTGAAAGTGCAGAGATCAAAGAAATTAAAGAAAATTGGCCACTAATTTAAACCTCAAACTTCAAATGACTGACTGTAATCCAAAATAAAGTTTAAGAATGACTTAAATTAAAATTCCCTTCAAGAAATAGACCTGTCAGGAAAACAAAGTAAAACCAGATTCATATGCTGCCTGTAAGTGGGAAATAATGATAATTAAGATAACTGCTGTAATATTTTGGCAAATATGAGATAGATTTGGGGGTGGCTGGGGAGGATTTGCAAACAGAATAATTTAATATCATGTGGGGATCATATGCCAGTTGTGATATTTTTGCAATTTAATGTAATATACCAAGCAATGTGACCTGTATAAAATTAACTAAACGTCTTAGTTATTAAAATGAATAATTACAGATGTTAAACCAGTGACCCTTATCACTCATAAAGAGCTAATTGTTTTTTTTTCAATCCTGACTGATACTTAAAGAGCTAGAATCAACACTTATTTCTAGAGAACAAGATTGAGGTTCGAAGGCAACATTAATCTTGAAAGTTTATAGAAAATAGTAAAGCAAGATTTGTGAATCATTAGGAAAGCTTTTTTTAGCAGACAAAATACTGTCTTTCTGTTTCAAAACTTGGGAGCCAAATTGTCAGTATTGATATAAATGACACGACTTTTGGAGGCCTAAGACCGCAGCTCATTGATTGGTTTCATCCAGACCAGTAGATGGCTTCCACTCAGAGAGGCATGTTTACATTTCTGTGTTCATCTAGTGAATACAAACTCACAAAATATTAGCAGAGGATCCTGCAGACTTAACAGTCTGAACTACTCAGTTTTTGTGATGGCAGACTCCCACTGGATTTTCCATATGTGGATTTGTGTGGATTGGATAAACCTTAAAGCCACAATTATCTTCTACAAGTGATCATTAGAAAATTATGGTTTAGATTTTTAGAGGAGTCTAGTTGGTTTGGCAACAAAACTGCACCAAAACCCACCAAGAATTACTCAGCTTGGTTGCTAATGATCCTAAGAATATGAGTTTGAATGGAATTCATTATCAAAGATAAGCTAAAAATTCCAATATTTCATTTAAGAGCAAAACCAAAACGATATTTTGCTGTTCAAGGGGAAAAAACTGATTTTATCCCTTCTTTTTATAACAAAGCATCAAGCAATTATGATGAATGGGAAAAAGCAAGATCATTGTCATGGCCAGATATAAGCTAATGCTGTCCAAAGGCTGTTCAGCAGTTGACAAAAAAATTGAGAAAAAGTCTCAGATTTGTGGGTCAATTCCAATCAGTCACAACTCTTTTTTACAGCTTTAAAAAAAGTTTTCTGTAATAATGAACAAAACCACTACAGGCTCATTATTTTCACTGTAGTAGAGAATGGATATTAAAATTTATGAGTAAAATAAAATTGTCCCCAGGCCATAGATCTTGGATGTAACACGTACTCATTCACTGGGTTCTTCTTACATTAATGGATGTAGAAAGTACAGGTTAGGCTAAATTACAAGCATATAAATACAGTGAGATGGTTCAGATGCATATAAAATATAACATTACACTCAAAATTATTTTTTATTACCAGCACAGAGCACAGATTTACATTTCTTCATGTCCATTGTTTCTTTTTTGTCTTTATTGTTGTACCAATTAATCCATATTTAAAATATCAGCAGATGGCACTTGCAGTTAGAACAATGTTATTAATGCTTTTTAAAAGAAAATTATTTCCCATCATTCCCTGTTTATCTTTCAGTCATTATTTGTTTTTGACGACAGAGCATTTTCAATGCAAGTCCAGGTATTCTGAACATATTCAAATAATACATTCTACCTTATAAAGAAAGTCACTCAGGACTAAATTGTATTTCAAAACTCAAAGATTTAGACTGCTATAATTTAGCAGTAGTATTTTCAGAAAAGTATAAAGGGTTCTAAAAAAGTTCTTTCTCAAAGTAAGTCTTCATTCACATAGCTAGTAACTTGGGAGATTAGGCAAAACTCTGTATGCGCCAAAAAAGGTAAAAATTTCATTCCTCTCCAAAGAAATTTAAGTAGTTAATTCCTTTCAGTTTCTTTTCTAAACTTCCTCTTAATACTTATACACACAACTCCTTTACAACTCCTGTCACATGATTTATTACAAGAAAGACTTTAACAGGGAAAGGTAACTTCTGCATATTTTTTTTAATTGGGTATATATCAATTGTGTTAAGTTTTAATCTTAAATAGACTTGTAGGAAAATAAAGCTGCTGCACAACCAGTTGCAAGCTATTAGTTTTATAAAGACCCATAATTAAGATACTCATTTCCACCTTGAAATTTTTAAGACTGACAACATTAGGGCAGTAATTCACATGTCTTTCAACTGCTTGATTAATTTTCGCTTTATGTTGGAAGCCTTTTTCTCCCCTCCAAATAACTGTTTCCTTTTCTTCCAAGTGGCTGGAGAATTTATGAACATTCTAGTCCAAAAAGAAACAGTACTTGTCACCACTTATAAGGTTGGAAAGCAAAACTGCTTTAGAATCCAAAGGTTTATATGTCAGCATAGAAGTCTATTCTTTTTATGAAGAATATGTTACCGTAAATAATAAAGCCTAGGAGCCATCTTAACTGAAGACAGGTTACGTAAATTAGTAATATGTGACTAGAAATATATTAATTTCAACAATCAGTAGAGAAAATTGAGAATCATATTAATCCCTAAAAGAACCCTACAATTCCTTAAACATTTCTGTTTTGAAAATTGAAGTAGAATCAATACTATTATATTCATATGTGTATGCCTGGCAATGTCTTAGACCGATTGTTTCTTTAAGTTCTGGGGTTTTTTTGGTTTAATTTGGTTTGGGCTTGAGGGGGTGGGGCTTGCTTTGTTTGGTTGGTTTTGTTTTTATAAAAAAATAGAACATAACTAATCCTAAATCAAAATTCAGAAACCGAAAGCGAGGGTTAGCTGTTCAGGCTGTGTACAAGAGCCTGAATCACTGTATACCATAGCTTCAGCGATAAGGTATACTTTCATCAAACATATTATTTTAAAACACATACACACACACACAAAAGTGTTGCACAGAACTTATTGATATAATACATACCTGAGAGCCAACTATTAGGTGCAACCTAACAGAAAACAGTGGTGGGGCAAAAGGAGTATTATTTTACCTAATTTTAGTTTATCCGGTTGTTATGAAAAGTGTAGAAAAGGAAGAAGAACTGAACAAGATAAAAAGATTCTGAAGTAAGATCAGAAGAAAACTACTGAGATAATAGTAATAATACTCTATATTCTAATATGTATAATCCTGTACAACTTATATTGCATTATTAAATTGCATAATAATTACAAAAAATAATAGTAATAATACTGAGAGAATAAATGCAGTGGGTTTTGACCAATATAAGTACAGTCTGGGGAAAAAGAAATCTCTGTATTTTGTGTTTTGCTTCTGAGAATGACATTTTCTGAAAAACCACCTTTAGAGCTGTATTCTCCCATTAAGCAGATGTTAACCCTAGCAAGGTGTCACCAGCTACTCAAGTGCGGTAAGAACTGCCCTCTAAGTAAGGTGGCAGCCCTTATATTCCTTTTATGTCGTTTACACTTCTAATTGTGTCAATAGTACTCAAACATACTGAAAGGATTGCTCACAAATTTAAATTATAATAGCATAGCGTAGGAATAAAATGTTGCTTCTTCATTTCAAGGATTTTGCTAGTGTGTGGTGGGGCCGGGTTGTTTGGTTTTTTAATAGGGGTTTGCAGAGAATTGTCTTTCCTCCCTTTCTAAATCATCATGCTGCGAGGAGGTTTAACTTAAGCAACAGCAGAACAGCAACTACTGGACTTCTTACAATGATAATTTTAAGGAATTATTTCAGAAGAGGAAGGAAAAAGTGTCTTTGCCAAGTTTGAGCCTCATTTTATCGAAAAACACACAAAGAAGTTAACAGAAAATTAACACTCCCCCCACACACACATAAAAACCCCAACCTATCACGGGCAGGCAGGAGGGGGACTCCACCAGAAAAAAAATTCACATCTTTATGCCCTTTAAACCATGAACCAGAAACACCAGCATGCCAACCTTGACCTCTGGATATGTTATTCCTAGCAGACTGGCTGTTAGATGGAAAAAAAGCAGGGCTGGTTCCATAGGAATACTCCACAGCCAGCCACGGGGGAGCATACGTCATCTTTAAGAAAGATCTTGGGGGCAAATCTTCAAAATATGCCTTCTCCATCACCACCATGGCCAGTCTGGCTATGCCTATGCAGAGAAAGCAGCCATTAAACACTATTCTCCACAGAACAAGGGAAATCAAGTTGCTCAACCCCAGCTGTGCTCTGAAGGCAAAGCAGCTATATACTTTCTTAGATGGACTGGAAGACTTCAGTACAGCCCTTTGTACTTTTTAGATAAAAGTGCATTTATCATTAAGTACACAGAACTCCAGGACTCTACAATAGGTGTGCTTTTTATTTAAAAGCCTATATTGCTTCACTGTCACCATATGAAAGGAATGGGAGGGTGTGGAATCAGACAAAAATTACAGACTTGATCTGCTGTATTTGATTACATGTCTGTCTGTCTGTCCTCTGCCCTCTGTCACATTTCTTTTGAGTGCCTTTATTTTTAATAGATGGGCAAGTACTTTGGTTTTTTTAATTCACAACTGAACTGTCTCTATTACTTTTGCTTTACCTTTCTTCACCTCCTTTCTGGTTATCTTTTCACTTTATTCTACTTCTTCAACTAGTGGAAAAAACAACCTGCCAAAGGTAGGAGGCAAGTGCAAAGAAGAAAGAGCAAAGAACAAAGAATACTACTAGTGCTTTAGCAAAGAGATAAGAAAAAGTTTCAGTAAAAATAAAAACCAGAAGTTTTGACATAATCGCACTGCAGTATTAAAAAAAAAAAAAAAAAAACACCAAAAACAAACAAAAAAAACAAGGAAAAAAACAAAACCTATAAGCGATACTCAAAATACTGGTTTGCTTCTTTGTTTGTTTGTTTTTTAACATTCCTCCTTGCTGTAAACTCACTCTACTAACCCACCACTGGCAGTGCTTAAGCTTCTAATTAAGATTTTTTTTTTTTTGATAGAAAATCTGAACCATAAAAGAAGTCATCTACAAGCCTGTGAGATAAAATGCAAGCCAGCTATACCAAGATCACAACTCTGTTGTAAATACGACCAAACTTAGGCTTAAAGGAATCTGAAAAAAATACCTAGCATGTAGAAATCATAGGAAAGCTATACAGCACCTTAAATAATCTGATCCATCTCCCAACTCAAAACACATCAGATATTGAAACATTTGACACATGCTTTTCTACCTTGTTCCTGAAACCACGCATGATGGATAACCTGCACTTCCCTGTCTGCACAGCAATGCTTATCCTTGTAGAAGGAAAATTCCCTTCATATCTGGCCCAAGCAGTCCAAACTACACGACAGACAACATGAGTGGCACTACAAGACCTTTTGAAGTTCAACATAGCCCAGTCCTGAGCTCAAAAGCTTCACAATCAAAGTACTAGTTGCTACAGTCTGTGCAAGAACATGGATCCTTGATCAGGCGTAAATTTCTTGCTGCTGAAATCTAATATCATGGATTACTGTCCCAGCCTACGCAGTAAAGAGTTGTGGGGTGTTTTGGAGTGTTTTTTACTGAGAATTGGGGTGTGTTCTTTTTTGTGGATTTCGTGTTGGGGGAAAGGGGGAAGCGGGGGATGTTCTTTGTTTTGTTTACTTTTCTTTTTAAAATACCAGAGACTTGTCATGCCCCTTCCTTAACTTTTGTTGTTAGATTAAATTTTTTCAGCAAATTTTCAGACCCGAGATTATTCCTGCATCTCTCCTGTTGTCTTTGGTCCATGTCTTTCTTGAAGTGCAGTGCCAAAATGGGTAGTACTGCAGCTGAAAGCCTTACCAACACTCGGGTGAAAGAATTACCTTTGCTTATGTCACAGCTATCACTCCTATTTATACACATATCCAAGAAGAATGTATTTTTGATTTTCCATGATTCTAACATGCATCCACAATTTATCATTCTCCCTGTCCAAAGATACCTTATAAGGATAAGTGAATAAGAATTTAAAAAGAAAAGGGGACTGGAGAGAGACCTAGATCAAATATTGCTTTTCTTTTCAATAAACTTATGTGGGCTCACTCATGCATTATGAATGTCCAGATAAACAAAAAGCTTTTACTCTGCAAATTAAGACAGAATAAATAGGCTTAAGGAAGGTTGGTGTACTCAAATGCTAAGCACTGCTTTGCCCTCAAACCTTTTGGCAGTCCAAACCTCTCACCTTTTTTAAAGAGCTAAGATTTACAAGGTAACTGAAGTATTGAATGGAGGTTGGTAGATTTTTAAATGTTATCATTCAACTCTAGTCCTGGGGAAGGCATATCTACCAGAAACTCACAAAATCAAAGAGGGAAAAGCCTTGGAAAAATTACTTGGCTTCAACTTTACATAAGTGGTCCTGCACACAGGCATAACTCTGCAATCTCAAGGACAACACTAGTAATTTACATCAATTGCAAATATCCCCCTTTTCTTATAAATAAAAGATAAATCAATACATGCTTTGAAATCATCCTTGCATCTTGTCTGCTGCTGAATCTTTACCTTGAGAAGATGATGCTACAAAGTAAGATAACTTCTATTTCATGCTCTTATGTGCAGAAGGGAAACAGAATCTCTCTTTCATTATTATGGACACCGGGACTCAGTGCAGCCTCCTAAGTATTTAAGAAAGCGTGCTGTTTTCTTTCAGGCACAATAAAAATATTTAGGACTTTCTTTTGTTTCATCCCACTTTCCTTGACACTTCATAAAGATTAATGGATACTGTTGTTTACATACCTTATCTCTGAGGAAGCATGACCTTCAAGGCAGTTATGAAGTGGAAGTCAAGAACTCTTCCATCTTCATTAGTTTTATATTAAACCTGATCTGTTGTGGTTTTGGTTGGTGGTTGGTTTTATTTTAATTGTAGTTAACTATCTCAATACAGCTGTTAAGGGGTTTTATTTCAATTACCTTTTAACATGGAGTTGTTCTTTCATATAAGCAAATAAACAGAGATCATTCCTCATTTCTCAGAGCACATGGAGACATTTCATGTTTCCTGAGTGAGGGCACAGCTGGTGCATCACTCACCAGCCATCACAGACAGCAATGCTGTAGTAAATTGGCAATAAATTATTCACCAAGCACTGTGTAAAAGAAAGTTTAGATATCTTTCTGGAAAATACTATTAGCTTAATACCTAAGGAACCAGGCACATGGAGCCAAACCTGCTGAACATAGCTCTGTGTACACATCCAGCAGATCTACCTAGAATACAATCGTTGTGATTCAACAAGCAAACCCTTGAGGTACCCTAAAACCAAAAGCTGGTTTTTCAGACACTGGTCTTTGTTAGAAAGTAGTTACAAATACATACACAGAGACACACTAATAACACAAGCAACCATCTAATAGCAAAACCAGTCTCTTAAATTTGTATTCTTCACTGTAGTTGCAAATTACAAACTCTATGTATGGATATTCAAAGTTGAATCCTCTGATTTTACATAAAAATAAAAATAACTCCACTTCTTTTACTACTGCAGTACTAAAGCACTGTGAACTAGCTTTTTTCCTCTCTTCTGAAGTATCGGGGGAAAAAAAAAATATCTAACTTTCAGTTACATATCAATATCATAGACCAACTTTCAAAATCCATAGTAAAATTTTACTGATCTCACAAAAGCAGTCAACTGTTAAAATAGATTTGAAGTACTTTTAGATTTACAAATGTACGTGTAAATATATCCAGCCTGCAATTGCTACAGCAATAAGCACAGAATTAGTATAGCATAGCATATCATGTAAATAATATTGCATTTCAGAGCATAACTTTACCAACGCAGTTTCTACTTGCAACAGGCTATTTTAATTTCTCTACACACAGTTTTTCCTCATCTATCAATCCTTCATTTCACAGAGCATAAAGCCAATAGGAGAGGTATCACACTGTCTCATCCTGATAGTCTTCCATTCCTCCCATCCTCCTTTCATAAACAGGAGATACCACAACGCCTCTCAACCCAAATTTCGCATACAACAAGAGGAGACAGCTTTGTGCAGCCAGTTTCATCTGAAGGGGATTATCTATTCAGTCTGTTATTCCTTGGCTATCTGAATAACAGCAAGGAATGGCAGGAGATTCACAAGGCTTTGGTTGCTTTCTTTTACCATGAAAGACGAGGGGTCCTTTTCTGAGAAACTAATTGGGAAATTACTTGTAGATGCAGTAATTTAGGGCAGAAAAAAACCAAGGCGAAGTTATGAATAGGCATTTTGTAATTTCCATTTTCTCTTTGAGATAGATTCCTTTTTTATCTAGTGTGAAAACAGAGCTCATTCCCACAGTGCACAGCTAGCTCTGGCTGAGAGCATCACAATGACTTTACCCCGGCATCAGCAGGGCAGAGACAATACTGCAATACAAGTGAGATTCATTGCTATAACCAAAAAAGCAACATCCCCTACTCATAAATCCACAGGTAATCTTACATTGTTATAGCTGCAGTGCCTGTGCTTCCTTTTTGTCACTTATAAAAATAGTTTTTATTACAGTCTATTCTGGGTGAAGGTCAAGCAAGAGAGACAGGATTGGAAACTTAAGTCTTTTAAATGGAGACACCACATAATGCAAATTCCTTTAATACAAATTCTTCTGCCTGCAGTATAAGCCTTGACCTAGAAAACCCCTGCATCTTTGGCTTTCCAGGTTTTGAAATAATTCACTCTATATGCAAGAATTTACCAAAGACCTTTCTGACCTCAGCCACACAAACATTTGTTCCAATAAATGGAGATAGTTCTCTGTTACAGAGTACTCTACGCTAGGGCTTGCACTGTGATCACCAGACTTAGTTTATTAGAAAAATCAAAGAATGACTTGACAGGCTATGAAAGACAAAGCCTTTATCTATTGCAGCTCTATTGTTCAGCTTTCTAATTTACAGATTACAGTGGTAGAAAAGGTAATCCTATTCAAACACAAAGAAAGGTGTTAAATTGTCTGAAAAAAAAAATTAAGCATTCTACAGAGAAAGGGAAATAAGAGGCTGCTTGTCTTCTGAAATGGTACCTGCTTATGAAACAGCCACAGAGGAACATTAAGTGAATCAATATAACCAGTAAATCTATCTGAAAGAGCGAGGACAGCCAGGGTCATAATTATTACCCCAGTGCGTTGTTAATATATGAAAAACAGAAAAAAAAAAAAATGTTGATTGATTGCTACGAATTTCTGGCAGCTGTAGCTTTTGAAGCATGAAATACATTAGCATAGTATCCTAATGTCTTTGATAATTGTTCGGAGTTGATGCTTGTCTTCTGAACAAGACATATTATTTATTCACAAAGAAGTCACTGGCTGTAAAAATTAAACATGTAGAAAATAAGTTGACCTCTTTTTTTTTTTTCTTCCCACAAAATGACATTTCTTTGAAGGACAAAAGAAGAAATAACTTACACTATCAGTAATTGTTACAGGTCTAATTTAATGTGCGTTGTCCAAATACCTTTGCCCTTTACAGGTTATTAACTGTAACAAGCTCCTGGGTGAATTTATTGCATCATTACACAGAAACTATAGGAATATTTCTGGTAGAAAAACCTACAGTGAAATATCAGCTCTGTTGAAAGGAACATTTTTGAAATACAATGCCTGGTTTGTAAGAGTCATTAAAAGAGTTTCATCAGACCATACTGGGAAAAGTCTTCATATTCATGTGTACAATAAAGGTTCTGAAATGACATAGCTTTAAGAGTGTGTTTATACATGTATGTCTTAGTATTTTTTGCTTTCCCACATCTTTCTCCATGTATAATCGATCACTGAAGAAAGCAAACCAAATTATTTTATTCTTCTCCAATGATTTAGTTTTTGTTTCTTCCTGATGGCAGAGAAGATGTCAGATGCAAGGTGCCTAATAGAAGCAGTATTAAAAGGATTTAAGTGTTCAGGGCTGAACTGACTGTTCTTTTCAAAAAATTCTGCAAGTATCTCAAAAGAAGAAAGAAATCCTCAAAGAAAAGCACAACAGAGCCAGGTAAACAGCAACAGTGGGTACTGCAGTCATCTTTATACTCTAAGCAATAAAGATGTCAATAAATAGCAGTAATTACAGTTCCTGAAACTCAGTGGGGTTAACTGCAATGACATTACTTTCCAATCAGCACAAATACACCCAGTTAGGAAGACTGTTTTTTACATTGATGAGAACCCTGCTTTTTCTTCTACTAAGGTTCACAATACAAATAAATACAAGATATATTACATATAACTTTTGAAATACAAATCAATACAAATTCAATACCAGTGCAAAACTCACAAAATCTCTGTCAAAGTTGCGGGCCTTATTGGCATTTGCCCGCTTAAAGCGCCTGTTGGCCCTTGCGTTATTACCAATATTTGTATTCACACCATAGTTAATCCAGGCTTTTCCACAGCCATTGCTCCTGACCTTTTCCCTGCCAAAATACAGAACTGTTTGACCTGAAATCAATGGTGCTTTTAACTCAACTGCCTGGCTCAGGTAACGCCTCCAGTGTGGACTGCTAGCCAGTTCTGTCTGCAGGAAGGTAAAACGCTTGTAGACCCTCATTGTCTGCCCATAATTCTACCATTGCTAGGAGAATAGAAGACTTCTGTCACAATTTATGGTGAGAAAATGTGTGTGGGTTGGCTTTTTTCAGAAGAAAACCAAAACCAAAACAAAAGCCTATGCAAGACATTCACGTAAATCCCAGCCAGGCAGAAAAAGGTAAAACTGATAACACTGTTAAAAAGGGCATGGTTCCACAGTGTGCTTACCAATACAGAGACCCTGTTAACACTCACAGATGTAGAAAACCATCATCACAGCAAAGACATATCTATGAGAATATAAAAAACATAACTGTTTGCTGAAGTAACAAGGCAGAAGCTCCACCTACTACATAAGTCAAAAAACCTAACATTCTACAAGCTTGTGTTTAAGGGCTCTTAAGGAACAATGCCAAAGCCAGATGCCTCAGTTGTGTCTCTCTAATTCTTGCTCTGCAATTGGCAAAGATTTATTTCTAGCTTATATGGTCTATCATGCTAGCATAATAAAGCACAACGGCACTCAGATGTGTATGACTGAATTCACATACATCCACCTTAGCACCCGTTTACAGCAGTGCTGAGTAAGAAAGACCCTGGGGTGGGATCCAGAGTGTGGTTCAAATTCATATTAATATATTTTAACCTTGTTGACACATTCTGAATCTTGTTTAAACATAAGAGATTAGACTGTGGGGCTAGACAGATGCATACAAAAGAGACAGGAAAATGTTAAGGCAAAATAGGCTTATTTCAGAGGAAGAAACATACATTTTTGCTTGTAGCGCAGATGCAGCTTAGCTGATGTTAAATCTGCACTTTGTTTTCTGTTGCTTCTAAAATCCCCACGCACGCATCACCACTACTATACTGGTATAGTATACCGGTTCTCTCTTCAGGAAACCTGAGTGGCTGGTGAGCGTCCAGGTAAATTGATGGCTTGTAGTTCTAGCATTGCCAGTTTGAGGCAGCAAAAGGAAGAACTGTAAGATTCTTCCCTAAGACTGATCATCTTGGGGTGCACTATGAGGGAGAAGCAAACAGACAGAAGTAAAACAAATCCTATAAATTCAATGCTAAAACTTGAGCTGCAAGCATCACCATAACCGCTACTAGCTTCACTACATTATAACACATTATGAGAGAAGAATCAAGATAATTAGCATTATGTTTTTCCTCCTAACTTGACTAAGGCATTGCTCAGCCAGTATAGCTCCCTTGCAATATGAAAACACAGTCATTAGGGCATGACATCAAAACTGAACAAGGGCACCCTGCAGGTGATACTGGCATACTGTGATTCCTGGGACAGCACTTTCCCAGGCTCACCATGCCTTGGAAATAGATAGTAGACTGTAAGAATCCACACTGTAGATTTCACTGTTCTGTAGGACACAAAGCAGCCAATCTCAATAATCTCCACGTGTGTATGATTTCCTATCTCTAGATCACTTTGTAGTATGGTAATTCTGAGATCTGTATCAAGAGCTTCCTGCTAACACTAATGAGGATTTACAAGGTATTTCCCTTCAGCAGTGTCCCAGCCAGAGCACCACAAGAAGGCAGGTCTGATATTGCAAATCTGTTCCTGCTTCTTCAGGAGTCACATATACCTATGCTGCAAGCAAGATTTCCCTTCCCTAGTCTAAAGGACCCTTAAACAAATTAAGCCAGCTATTAAGAAGATAAGATTTTCCCCCTGTACTCGGCACTGGTGAGGCCACACCTCAAGTACTGTGTTCAGTTTTGGGCCCCTCACTACAAGAAGGGCATCGAGGTGCTGGAGCGTGTCCAAAGAAGGGCAACAAAGCTGGTGAAGGGTCTAGAGAACAAGTCTTATGAGGAGCGGCTGAGGGAGCTGGGGTTGTTTAGTCTGGAGAAGAGGAGGCTGAGGGGAGACCTTATTGCTCCCTACAACTACCTGAAAGGAGGTTATAGCGAGGTGGGGGTTGGCCTCTTCTCCCAAGCAACAAGTGATAGGACGAGAGGAAATGGCCTCAAGCTGCGCCAGGGGAAGTTTAGGTTGGATATTAGGAAAAACTTCTTCACCGAAAGGGTAGTCAGGCACTGGAACAGGCTGCCCAGGGAAGTGGTTGAGTCCCCATCCCTGGAGGCATTTAAAAGATGTGTAGATGTGGTGCTCGAGGACATGGTTTAGTGGTGGACTTGGCAGTGCTAGGTTAACAGTTGGACTTGATGATCTTAAAGGTCTTTTCCAACCTAAATGATTCTATGATAACTTGTAGTGAAAGATCTATAATAGAACAGTATGAAATCACAAAGAACAGCTCTCATTTTCTACTAGTCTCCTTCCTTGCCCTCTGCATAGAGGGCAGAGCTGGAAAAAGTAGCTTCACAACTGAGTCCCATCCTACCCTGGTGCTTCCTGAACATGATGGCAAAACTCTCTGGGCCTAGGAAGGTCTTGCAGGATTTAGACCGATTTGAAGCTGCCCTTGAGTGCCCTGACAGTACTGAAGAATAACATTCAGCAATTTTAATTCACAGCTTCTTGAACTATTCAGGTAAAAACAACAAAACAAAACACAAGATAAAAAATAGGGATCATGGGACTTCTCACACTGACTTTAAGAAAAGGATTAGAGTTTCATAGTCCCTTATTTCCCTGTTCTAATGTGCACAGTAAAAGACGTCACAAAATAATTAATGGAGGATCACAAGATTTATGACATTTTAAACCAGAATGACCAGTTAAGGAACTTAAAATTTAGGAAGCCAGCCCTCCCCAGGCACTGACCCCACTATTTCAATGTCAGCAGTAGACTCTTCAGACACAAAGACCCTGAGGCAAACATTATAATTAGCTTTTAATCAGAAGATATTTTTGTTATTCTAGGATGTAAAAATATTGTACAAATACAAAGATCCTATGTTGTTGTTTTGTGGTGGGTTTGTTGGGTTTTTTTTAAATGTAGGATTTAAAAAAAAAAAAAATTCCAGGAAAGGTCTGATGCTTATTTCATTTGCTCTGATTTTACATCTCTGTAATGCCATAAGGCATAGCTACAATCTGCAAATTGTTCTATGATCATGGAATAACTTTACCGAAGACAGCAAACTGTAATTTACATCAGTGTAACTAAGACCTAAGTATATCTGCTAGTTCTTAATGGTCTATCAGGCTTATTCTAAGTCATATTAAAATGACAAAATAAAATAAACCAAAATAAACCAGAAAATTCTCCTGCCTCTATCGGCACATTACAAGCAGATATTCCACAAAATATATTTATCAGCATTGTGACCAGCTATAAAATGTTGTCATTGTAGAACATTTATGTACTGTAGCATAGTAAAATTGTCCCCCTGTTAATTCTAAATCAGCTTCTGAACAGGTATTGGTGCTTCTTCATCTGCAGCCTGGCTCAAAGGGAAATGTCATTTGTGATGTCTGGAATAGCATTTTTGCAATGAAGGATGTCACAGTTGAATTGTGACTTCCTATAAAGGCAAAAATTGCTGGATTCGGTGTAAATAAATCATAGAGACAGATCACTATTATTTACCTTTTGTTTTTTAAAAGGTGGTTAAATTTTAAGTGAACAACTCAAGACTTGTAAACTTCAGTTTGATTCATACAGTGCATCATCTACATACTGCAGCCATATTAATTCATACTGTTATCTCATCAGATCTCATAAACAATATAGTGCCAGGACTTGTCACCATCAGTATGTCTTCACCACAGTCTGGGTGACTGTCAACCACATCCATATATCTGAAATAGCTTAGGCCAAATGCAAGTATTCCCCCAGCAAAGCATAACCCACATTACTGTCTTTTCATTATTTCCTAACTCAATCAATATTTAGGATACATCCCATACTGATCTGACGGAAAAAATAGGTTATGGATTTCACCCTCCCCAAAAGTAAAAACTGTTAGATATCAGATCAAACAAAAATTCTCTACATATCGAAATATTCTTTGTGGTCCTGAACTGTTTTTTGGCAGCACTGTGTATTCTCTGGCGTTCTCCATGTTTCTCATGAGGAAAACTAATATTCAGCAGTAAAGGAAGCAATCTGTGTAACACAGGTACATGAACACCAGTTTCACAAAACCAACAAGTTAAATAAAATGCTCTGTAATGCCACATTAGCCGCCAACAGATAATATTCTAGTAGCAGATCCAAATGCAAACTGACACCTCACTTTGCACTGTACATGGAACCCTTCAGGCTTTTCATCAATTATTCTTTGGGAAAGAAGAGTTAAGTTTTTAAATTGAATAAAAACTTTGTTCTTTATTTTGCAAAAATTTGAACTAATAATTCTGAACAAATACCTTATCTATCATAACCGTATCAAAACAGTAATGGAGCCTAGATTCATAAAATTATTTAGATGTTCAGTTCCACTAAAATCCATTGAACTTAATTCCTGGATCTTTAAGAGCATCTACAACATAGAAATCACATTTTAATATCATATGGTCACAGTTTAATATGTGTATCATTTGCTTTTCAAAAAATAATGTTCTCCACAGTATCTAGTAACTGCTGCTGAAGAAAGGGTTACAGTAGAGAACGAGAGATCTAGCATGTTGGTTTTTTGTCCCATAAAAAAAAAGCCAACAGTTTTTCTCTGAAATACCATATAGTTAAAAAACCCTAAACAAACAAATCTAAGTTTCACTTGAGAATGCAAAGGATCACCTCAGGAGTTCAGACTGCACCATAAGGTGGTTGTTTAGTCAATAAGAATTATCTTTTGTTGATTTAAAACATATGAAGTTTGCCTTTTTCAGTCGTCTAATGCTTTTCAATACTAATTCCCAGTCTTAAGTCTTTCCTTTTCTCCCCCCCCCCGGATTTTTTTTTTTAATGAGAAAAAATATCTTGCTACTCTCTCTTCTCCAGGTCCCTAAGGTTAGAAGTTATTTTAAGCCATGTATTCTCAAGTATTTTTGTAGTGTTGTATGATAAAGAAAGCTTCGTTTTCTATAACAGTCACAGAAAGTTCACTAACAGAGAAAGTGCAGTTCTGTATTAATAGTATAAACAGTCAGGCATCTTTGATTTAAAGTGAAAGTTAGTATTTCAGAATTAATATCTTCCTTTTCGATTAAGCTTGCCATTGACAATACATGCATTTATTTCTGTGTCTCAAAATGCAGTTCTGAATATTTTAAACCCAGTCCCACTAGGCGCTGCCCAGCTCAGTTGAGAGAATACATGAACCACCTTCCTTAGCTAAGTTCACATACGATTAGTGTTCATTTATACCTTCACTGATTTCCTCTCAGAACTACACCTGGAGACAGCACAAGATCTACACACCCTTTAGTCCAGTGAGGTACAGCCAAGTCATCCTACCATATCACTGAAAACAGGGCTGACACGACCACCAACTTTTGTACAGTGAAAATGAAAAGTTTCTATTAAATGTTTAAATGTCAACACACAAAATGACATGAAAATGGAAAAGGTTATGTTAACAATCCAAATTTTTGGAACTTCCAGTTGATTTTTAAGGACTTCATCGCAATAGGGTGGGGGTTTTTTGTTTTATCAAAAAGTATAGTAGTTAAAATATTCCATTTCAAATACAAAAAGACATTTCAGCCATAATTAAAATAATTAAAAAATTAAAAAGTCAGAATCAGTGGTATCGGCCTTTTCTCTTTCCCTAAGCCTTTTTTATATACATATAAACAAACACAGCATGAAGCCATGCATGACACAGTTACACAAGACAGATTATTTTTAACGAAGACGACAAGTTCTGACCCAAAACTGCATGAACTAAAAGTAACAGTTAGGATAAGTAGGTTTAGAAAAAACTAGTTTTTAAAGGAAGCTAAACTTAAGGGAAAACTCTGACTTTTCAAAGCCTTTCATCACCTTTAGTACCTTAGGTAAGAGCAGATACATGGTCACTACTAGCTCTGTTATAGATCCGAGGCCCAGTCCTCAGTACAGGTAACGGTTTATAAAAGGTGAGCCTCCAAGCAGGGGGAAAAATAAGACAAAACAAACAAAAAAACCAAACCCATTCAGGGTATAGATACCAAAGACATGTACTTCAGAGCAACCACAATTACACTTTTTTCCACTTTTGTTTGACAGGCAGAGTGAAAAGCTGTCTTTCCTAGTTGAGCAAAGTTTTCTACTGTTTTAAACAAATTGCTTAATTTCTTTTTCAGTCTTGCAAAGTAAAATCAGAAGGCACCATTTGAATGCTGCTTACTAAACTAAGAGCAATACTTTCCCACCTTTTTAGTGGGGGGAATAGTGTTTCCATGACCTGGGAACTTGTGCAGGACAATGGTGATAAGTGTCCAAATCCCTCCTCCAGCATGGAGTCCTGAAGGTGCATTTCCCACCAAGAGCCTCAGCAACCCAGCTTGCTGGCATTTTGAGGGACAAAGGTGACTCTGCTAAAGCCATACTTGTTCTGGAGAGGCACAAGGGAAAGCACAGCTGGTACAGTCACACTGCAGAGTGTTTCCCATGCCTTTTTTCCTGTCCTAATTAAAATTTTATGTGACCTTTTCACAACAAAGACCATTCCCTACACCCAAGTGGGCAGAAATAACCAACTGGTATTTCAAGCCATGATCTTCTCCCAACAGACTGAAGTTGAGCACTCCCAGTTCTACACCAGTATTTTAACTAGCAGGATCTTATAGAAAATAAGTGTGATTGTCATCATTTTCTCTTCACTGTTTTACTTCAGCTCAAGAAAAAGTTTGCATATCACTCTGCCTTTTCTAGTCATTTGGATTTTTTACAGTGTTATATTTGGCCTTCTTCAGGAAATTCACTGTTAAAGTCTCAGACAGATTCACCTCAAACCCCTTTTGACTGACAGCCCCTAAAAATGACACCAGAATGCCAACCAGCTCACATTATCACCAAGTTAACTCTGTCTAGTGTGATGTAACACAAAATGAGCACTGCATGGTTATACTAACTGATTGGATGGTTATTATGAATTTTTAACAATCAAAAAGAAAATCTTCCTCTGACTACACAGGTGTATCTTGTTGTCTTCTGCAGCTGATGAGAGAGCTTGTCATAACCTTTCTTTTTTTTTTTTTTTCTCCAAGGGTGAAAGCAACCATTCAAGATTTGCAGACATATAGAAGTAGGTAATTAGACTGGTATTCACTTTCTAGCTTGAATATAGTTTATTTATTAATAAACTAATTAAGGTTAAAATAAGATACAAATGCTAATTTTGAGAACAAGAAGAATTACTTACATAGAAAGAGCAGCTCGATGTTGGTCAAAATGCTCACGTACATCTAACGTTAGCAAACAAAGCAATTACATTGTCAAGGTCTGTCATAAGTGCTTGTGCTGGAGAAACCATTTTGGTTTCTACCTCCATTTGGAAAAGTCTTATCTGTCACATTTTCTGTCTTTCTTTTCTTTTGGATACTCATAAATTATGAGCTGCAATACAGCTTAGACCTTCAGGACTCACAGTACATTTCTGTGACCTTTTCAGTCGCACAATTAGACTGATGAATTAATCCAGAGGACAACATTGCAAAATAAAGTATTAAGGCAGGCATATGAGGTGGTAAAAATGCATCACATACAAACTGTTACATCTATTAATTCAATTCAGTTATTGAATCTGATTTTAGGATACTTCAGACTTGTCAAATGCTGAGTTACATAACTGACTTATGTCAACAAACACACAGATGATCATTGCTTGGTTTGTTTGTTTTTTTTTTTTAAAAAAAACCAAACAAACTGTTACCTGCAGTGTGAGTCCAGTACTGAAGTTCTTTACACTCATTCTGGACCAAACATCCTGACCTAGAATCACCTAACTCCCAAATCCATAGCCATTAATGAAGCTATAACATTTCAGCCAGCAGTAACCAAGTCACTAATAATATGTTAAGACAGATTTTAAGATAGCTTAATAAATAAAATTCATACTGAGGAATGAGAATTGGCATCTAGTTCATTCAGGACCCTGGAAAGGTCTGATTGCATGCTCTAAGCCTTTACTCCATTTCAACAGCATATTCAGAAAGAGTACCAACGACTTGTTATGCAAGGCAAAAAAATTTAGGTCTCCAAAGATTTCTTATGAGGTATATCATAAGTCAGTTGCATTTATTTAACTACCACATTTTCAGGAATGTTGAGCTTATGATCTCCATGATTAATAGCAATTTGCATACAAAATACAAAGAAGGGAAATTAACTGCATTGTCCCTGAAGAATTGCTGGCTTTACCAGATAATTAAGAAATTCTGCATTTTTTCCTTATGATTAGCTGTATGCAAAAATGTGATCTTTATTATGGCCTTTTTCCATCAAGAATTCTGCAATAGATAATAGAAGATTGAAAAGGACAGAGCAGAGCAATCCAAGAAAATGATGGTACATACTATGCAACAGAGCCTTGTGTATTCCAAAAAGAAGGTTAAAATATATTATTCTGATAACTACTTTTAACTTCTCCACATAGAACTCTAAGCAAGCACTATATTTCAGATACGTATTCCATCTTTACCTATCGCTTACAGTAGCTTACTGTTCATTAAGAAGTATAACTGCATTTATTAAAGTCTTTCAAAACATGATTTCTAACAAGGATGTTTGAGTTATTTCCCCACTCATTCTGCATAAATCTACAATCTGAACGAACAGAGTATGCTGAAGTACAGCTTGTAGATTTACCCATAAGTAAGAGAGCCTGATACATCTACTATTTTATCAGATATTTTAATACACATTTGGCTATTTTGGAGACCTACACTAATTGCACAGGTTTGCTTAAATTAAAAAAAAAAAAATCCTTTATTTGAAAAGCTTCAATGCATACACACTATTGTGAGATTTGGTATCCATTATATCTGGGTCTTCTTAGAAGACAGCAAAAATTTGCTCTGCACTGGACATGCGTTTGCCTGTGGTGGAACAGGCTTATTTTCTAACGATGGTTTAGGAATGATGACTCCTCCTCTGGTCTTCTGCATGAAGAGCAAGGGCCCTCTCCAGAGTCAGAGCAAAGGAAGAAACTGCTCAGTGAAAGACTAAAATGTGTACCAAAATTAGGAACTTCAGGAAAAAAATGTCTTGGAGTGATACAAGAAAACTGAGAAGCCTAGGGCTTGCTTGGTAAAGCAAGTGATCTGATCTGGGGTTTGAATCATGAAAAAAAGAATAAGTTTAGCACACGTCAGTGGAAAGGGGCAGAAAGGCCCATGCCTGAAAGCAGAGACAGAAATACATCTCACTGCGCATCAGCCTGGCTCAGGAAAGGCTGGAAAGCCTTTTTCCGCTTTCTCCAGAAGGGATTTCCCAAGAATCCAGAATTCACTTAAACCAAACCTTCCAGAAACTAAATTTCTAGCATATCTTATAAATCATGTAAAAACTAAAGGGAAAAGTTGATTGGAAGAAGAGGTGCAAATGAGATCAATAAAACAAACTTGGAACATAAAATACTATGTGAAAGACTACTATTTGAACAGTACATACTGTATAGCGGTTCGATGAAATGCTTAGATTTTTGCATTTTTCCTGTCCCAAAGAACATCATTTCCAGATTTCAGCAATTTAGGTTGCTGAAGGTTAGGTCTTTTCAAAAAGCTATTACTGCAAAATGCAGCTCATGCAGTACAACAGGGAATAAGCCATTGTTTTTGTTATTGAATAGTTTCTTGCTTCAGGGAAGACACTTGAAATTCTTAGTTTTCAAGCGTTACTTAAATGGGTGATAAAAAGACATTTTAATTGTACCCACACTGGAACATAAGATTTTTAAAATCTGTAAATGTAAGCATCTATATAGTTGGAGGTATGCATTATTTAACCACAACAATAGCTCTCATTAAAACTTAACTCCATTTTTCAGCTTTCTCAAAACATCTGCTTCTCACAGTATCTGTTTTCATAATTATAATAAACCAAATTTCTCTAGTGATGCTCCTTTAGTTGCAAAAACAACAGGTTTGTAGGATTTCTTCATAGCTTTAATAAACTAAACTTTATTGGAATGGAAATATTCAGTAGATTTTTTTTTTTTTTATTTCAATCTATTGCTTTAAAAGTTAATGCCAAAACACTTGACTTTGTTGCCATAATGCAATCATTTGAAACAAAACTCTGGCAAGCATGTTTTTCTTTCCCCTAATTTAAGACATGCTTTAAAATTAACACATGACAAGTCACAGGTGTAGTTTGAAAACTGTACCTATACCAAGGATGCACAGGATATACGTGTCAAGGTACTGAAAGATTTGCAGCAGTTTTTAAATACCTGATGGCAAAACTATCTGAAAGGGATTTTATACTTTGGGAAGAGGCATTATAAGCAATTATTATAGGTTTTGGTACCAGTACTTCAGATTAGCAGGTTTGTCAACTTGCCAAAAATTTAAAAGACAAAACATGATGCTGGTCTTGTGACTAATAACAGTTGCTATGTGTCCCATGTAGAAGATTCCAGAAAATACAGGCAGGCCTGCCTTTCTTTTTTTTCCCCCCCCAAACCAGACTTACAGCAAAAGTTTAATCTGCCAGTCTATCTCATATGACCTCAACAGGCTTAGGAGATCTCACCACATAGGCCGGCTAACTGGAATAGCAACTTAAACTAAATTAATCACAAATATTTGGACTTATGAGACAAAGATTCACTTATTGCATTCTTTCATACCAACAAATATCACACAGGACCTATCATAATAAGCAAGTACAAAAGGCATACGTCTTATTACCCTTAGATGGAGATTCTGAACATTCACTGGCACAAAAAATGGCATGATTTTCCAAGTCATTATCACCAGAGGAGAGTTAAAATTGCTGGTCTTAAACAGGTATTTGAGAATGATCCTTCAAGGATACTTTCTACTGGGAAATGTTTTTTCCCTGTGAAGATTTAAAAGCATAGTTATGTGAAATTGCAATGAGAAAAAACCAGAAACTGGTACTACTCATCGGTTTGTTCAATGCCACAATTCCATCTTAAAGTCTGACTCGCAGGTGACAGTCTGCTAATTGCTACAGGATGCACTCAAGTTTACAGCTGGACAAACTGGCTTTGTCACCAGTTTCAAGCTCAACAGTGAAAATCTGCGGGGCCCTCACAAAGTCAAATGATTGTTCGACATAGAAGTAAATGCATAGAGCTTCACACTTTTTTTAATTATACTTTGTCTCTCAACAAAGACTGACTTCAACTCGACATATGGCATGTGCCTGGAATGACTGAGAGTCCCAGCACACGTGAGTATATTAAGTATCACTGGAAGGCAGCTTTTACCTGTCAATTCTGGATAATGCTCTATTTCTTTTTGCTAAGAATAAAAACCTAAATGCAGCATTTGTGCTAGGGAATTGACGGGATAAGTGTGTTAAATGCTGATTCTCAACCACACAGTTCCTATATTACATGTCCCCTGTTTCAATCAAGGTAACATTAAAAACCACCCAGATGACATTTTGCCAGAAAAAAACCC
This sequence comes from Nipponia nippon, assembly GCF_047370975.1. Classification (NCBI taxonomy): domain Eukaryota; kingdom Metazoa; phylum Chordata; class Aves; order Pelecaniformes; family Threskiornithidae; genus Nipponia; species Nipponia nippon. The sequence goes on from NW_028262391.1 coordinate 17,148,209, forward strand.
AACCAAACAAACAAAATACAAAACAAACCCCCTCAAAACCATAATGATTTTTTGTTTTATAGATCATGTCTGCTGTATTACCTTTCTGATGCTGAATAACAACTGCTGTGAAACCAGTGGTGCGTACATCTTTTGGGAGAAGTCAGTAGAGAGCAAGTTGGAAGACTAAACAAAGGCGAGGGTAAATATGATCATTGGAAAAAAAAAAAAATATTTAATTGACTCAGAATTTCTCCATTTCAGGCATAGAGCTGTCATTTCGGACAGCTCTGACAAGTAAAGGAAAAAAATAAAAGCAAACAAAAAACAACCAAACAAAAAACCCAACTCATCTATCTTCCATGGCTAACTAGAATCCTAAATCACTTCTCTGACTCCAGATAGAGTTCGTTTCAAGAAAAAAGACAAGATAGCCTAGGATTCTCATTTAGAGATCACCATCACAAATACATGCCAGTTCATCACCTAACCCTAAGCTTTCATTTCAGTGCTTACAACTGTATTTCCACTTTGTTTCCATGAATATATACAACCTCACATTACCATTATTTTTTCATCCCCTGTTTCAGACATTCATCGCCAATCAATCAATAACCTTCTGCTAACTACCATAATTATTTTTTGCTGTCAACAGAAGACAAAAGATCTCAGACACTTCATCTATGAAGGGCAAATAAATGGAGTGATGGTAAAATGTTCAGTCACACAGATCAAACAGCTGAAAGGTTTCAGAAGAATGATCCATTCCAAAAGCCATTTCCCCCATTTGCCTACACTGTTCCTGCTTTTGCATCCCTCACACTACATCCTATCCTTATGCATTTAAATTTTGTTCCTATGTGTATCTTAAAACCTTGCACCCATTTCCCTCTTTTACAGTAATTCTTAAATATTTGTATAAATAATTTCCTTAAATAACTGTTGGTTGTTTTGGTTTTTTTGGTTGTTTTTTTTTTTTTTTCTTTTTTTAAATCCACCACAGTTCTCACCATCACATGCTTCAGGAAGCTGTCGCTGCAGACAGCAGAATATAGTTCTACTTACTAAAAGTCTGCAAACTTTAAGGCAAACATTGTAATGTGCTTTTTAGGGGAATTGCTGCCTATGCCCAAAACAGTAGTGTGCTGAAGACCTAAACCATTGAATCCCCTACTGCAACAACAGGTCTTTAAAACTGGGTTAAGTTGATCAATTAATACTGAGTCATTTCTGCTCGGAGAGCACAATATAGGTATTTCCTTTTTATCACAAGCTTGTAACACAGAACCAGAACTTTGCATGTTTATAAGATATTTCATTAGTTACAGGAAATATTACATCTTATTAATGTCATTAAGCTGGGTTTTATAATTTTTTTGAAATGAAAACCACACACTAAATGTTTGGGGATTCCTACAGAACAAAGCAAAGGATTTGTTGGGCAATACTTCCATGTAGATTTTGCTGATTTCATCCCTTCTTATAAAACGCATCTATTCAAGTGCTGGAGAACAGCTTACTAACCTCTCAGCAGAGACTTCAATTTTCCTTATAGGACCCCTGCAAAGATTATTCCCTTCACTCCTGATAAATGCACATCAGCAGCAGTTTCTCCCCCGTATTGTGCATTGTGCTACATTTTCCTCTTATTAGCTTTGCTAAATTCACAAAAAAACAGAAATCCTGTTTAAATGGAGAATGAAACCTATGGCAGATTCAGTGGAAGAATAAACCCTGTGGTTCCCCCCTTTCCTCCTAGGAGTCATGCACTACAATTATTTTTTAATTGTTCCCTTTTTACAACTGTCAGCTCTTTTTTGTCATGGTAGGAAACCAGATGTCCAATATCTCTAGAAGTTTCTCACATTACTGTCAGAGTAATAAAGCACCCAGTTTGGCAAGAAATTCTCACTTGGTTCTTTGGAGAGGTTCAGGCTCCTGCTAAGTACTTCAGCTGTCTTTTTCTACCAGACCACATAAGCTGATATCGTAGGAAGGTTGGACCAAGACAGAACAAATAACTAAGAAATATTTAGCTGGATTTAACCAATTGCTATCAGGATCAGAAATGCTTCAAAATATTCACGCAATGGAACAAAAATCCCATCACCTACACTGTACCTGTACAGTTTAGGTGAACTGATCCTGACTGTGGAAAAGAATAGGAGTAAGGAGACATCCATGATAGGAAACACATCCACATGGCTATTGTCACCTTCCAGTGCCCCTAGACTTAATCTTCAATGACCACTAACCAGGAGACAGACTCAAGTCTACATTGGATGGAAGTTTCCTGTCAGAATCTTTTAGAGAAAAACTTGGATTTTGATGAAGGCAAAATATATGAAAGTGTTTGATAAAAGAACTTGAAATATAAAGCTGATTGAAATTTTTCAAATGGAAGTAGTTTAACCACATTTCCATTTCTTTCCTTTTTTTCAACAGCACAGACTGAACATCTTTTAATCCTCGCAAACTGAGCTCCATCAATTCCTTCATCCCTGCTTTTGATTGGTAAATAAGGTTCCATCTGGGCTATAGAAGTAGATGAGGAGGGCATAGTAAGAGCGAATGCATCCAGCACTCAATTGCCTTGAAATGTCCTCTGCTTCTGAACACTCTGGACCCAAGCAGATAAGAAACTGGCAGAGGTAATATTCATATTATTTCCTTCTACTATGCTTCCTATTTCCATCCTGGGCCTCATCCCCAATTCACAAATTAATTCTCTCTCTTTTCTTTTTCATTGTATAACCAAACCTGCTATTTGGATTTAAATATTCAACCTTCCTAAGGTATCTTGGTAAATATCACATATGCCATATGGAGATACTAAACTTTAAGAGCCCATGCAATCTGCTCATTAAGTGTGTTAACAGATACAAACCGATGACAAAAAGAAACCACTATCTGCATTATGCCGGTTAGAGAGGCAAAGGTGTACGTTTCCATAACTATTTGGCTCACTGAGGCTAAATCCATGTAGTCTAAAGCTTAGAAATATTGTACCCACATCGGGGGGGTGGGTGTGTGGGTGTGGGGGTGTGGGTGTGGGTGTGGGTGTGTGTCAGAAATAATAAGATGCATTAACAGATTCAAGGGACAAGAATCAAATGTATGTACTGCCTGGTCAGTAGATGTGATTAACAGAAGACATGTGCAGTAAGTTTCATATTTTGGACTGAGACCATAAACAGAGTATTACAAAGAGAAGCTCTTTGCTTGGCCTCTCTCTCTCCTCCCACCAGGATCAGTCAGCCACCTCACCAAGGGAACTGAAATGAAATAGGGTAAGCGGACCTTTTGGGTTATTACTATATTAAGTCATTTCCTAGTTGTTATCTCAAGTTCATATCTCTTCTTTCCAGTAAAGCCCCTGTTAGAATAGCTGACCTGAAATCTAGACTCTCAAGTCTTTAGAAAGCTAAAGTGTCACATGTGTATACAGCCCCCAAGTCTAAACCAGAGGAAACACTTGCAAAGTTGCAAGCCAGCATATGAAATCACACAGAAGTTGCTTCTGAACCAGAAGCATCACAGTGGGAGTCAATATGGGGAGCCATCAGAGCTGGGACAGAGCATCAACCGACTTTGATATCCCAGCAGGTTGGTACTGGCAATTTCCCTGCCTCAAGGCCTCTGGCTCCAAATGGGTTTTGCAATTTGAAGATTTCCTAATCCTTTGATAGTTTTCTCTACCTTGTGTGTCGATGCAAGTGAACAAACTTAAAACTTGCCTGATTTGCTAAGCGTGAATGAAATTACAATATATCACATTTAAAAACATCAGTGTCTTTTTTTAATTTTTAAATTATTTATTTGTATGAAAAACACTAAATCACTTGGAACTTAAGCCAGGACTTGTTCTTCTGTCCCCATACATAGACACAAAAATCAGTCAGAAAAATCCTCAGGACTCTCTATGCAGAGCTATCAGAAAGCTAGTTTTACCTGTACAAGCATGAAACCTGCTGCTGCCTTGTCAACAAGGGCTATCAGGGGACCAAGGAGTGCCACTCCACAAGGGAGAGACTGTCCTCTTCTAGCCACTGCTGCCAGTAACGCACACCTATGTCTTCAGCAACATCACTCACCAGCGCTGCGAAGAGGGAAGCGTTCAGGCACTCTGCTGAACTTCCAAGCATTCCCCGGGGCGGTGGTGGGGGAGAGAAACCAATTGTCCAAGCCTCACACAGAGGCTGCAAGACTAAGACTGCATGAGTTTGTATGAAGGCTACCTAGAGATTAATGAACAACCATTTTCTCATGCAAACCAATACATTAAAGTTAAGGATTGTGGGGTTTTTTTCTTTTTTTTCCCATTTACTGGAAAGTTGAATAGATGGTAAGTTATGTTAGTATCAAATTGTTATCAGCTATTGAAAACTAGTATGCTTTTTTTAAAAAAAAAAAACAAACAGAAAAAAGCTTAAACCAATATTAGAGATAAACACGGATACAGTCTTTCACGTTCAAGTGAAGAAAATTATTTTGCACAGCAAGTATTGAGATCAATTAAAATCCTCTACTTCAGACACAATTAACAAGCCTCACAAGCATAAAGTGATTTAATTTCCTGTATCAAACCAAATGCTGTTTTCTGCCAGTAAAGAAGGACTTACTCTTACAGGACTGCGTGTTAATAATTATCGTTGTACATTCAAACAGATGAGACTTAATGAAAACTGTTAATGAAAATAATATTAACTTACATCCAGCATGTAGAATCTTTAAAGGAATAGTATTTTCATTGCACAATTTCCTAATTAGAGTTAAATTGTTACATTACTAAAATAAACCAGTCCTTACACTGAGTGAAAAGCATGCAAGAGTACCTAATACAGTTGTATAAAATAAAATAAATAAAGCCAAGGCCTACCCCTTCAAGAAATAACTACAAAACAGCTTTGTGATAGCAGTTCATGCTTACTAATATTTACCTCTGTATTTGAATTAACTTTAATAAGCTTTTTTCACATGAGGCTCAATTAGTCTGATAAATGACATGAACATGCTAGAGTTTCTCTAGCATGGGAGAGTAGAAAATTAGCATTTAAACCTTGCACAACAAGATGATTCAAATCTAAGTCACTTACTACACCGCAGTGCAGAACAACAAGGCTGTAAAACCAAAGTTACTGCAGCTCAGTTACTGCTAGGGAGATGAACCTTTTTTCTTCCCCCCGCTTCCTTTTTTTTTTTTCTTCCTCCTCCCTCTTTAAGATGTCAAAGGAGAGAAATAAAATAGGGGTGTCATTACTCAAATTCAATAAGGCTAAAAAAGCAGTGAGAAAGAAGTCATTTATTGTCTGACCCTAGGTATAGTGAAGTAAATCAGAATTTATTTACCATACATATTTTCAGTTCATAGCTTCCCACATCATCAGCAACACTACTGGCCTCTAATTATTTTGCATTTTGAAGCTTTCGTTCAGGAAAATTTAGGACATTGGCCAATATAGGTAGCAAATAAGGAGAATAATTCTACAACACGACGAAAAAAATGTCTATATTAAAAATCAATTGTGAAAAAAGCCCCTCCCTTTAGTTCTATAAGTGCTATTCACCACAATGACACATCATGTTGTAGAAACACACTTTTCCCTCCTGAATGTTTTGTAATTTCTAGCAAGCAGCCTTTGTTCTTATTAAGCACAGTCATATACACAATGAATTGCCTGGTGTTACTTTCAGTGTACCTGTGCACACAGCAGAACTGCACTGATGTACACTTAAACTATGTGTTTCAAAGACTAGGGGTTTGATGCTGCAAGGTGCTGAACAGACTGACTGTGATTCAAGGACATATATAACTCTAAATGCATGCGTAGCCATAGTCAAGATTAATGGTGTTTCCTGTGTATACAGTTACATCCACATTCTGATGCCTTGCTGGCTATAAAGCACTCATTGAGCACATTATAAAAGCTAGTTCGTGAAGCATAGATTCTTGTTTACGCAGAACGGATGGAAATGTCACAACAAGTACTCCTTTCTCCCTGGGCAGTTAACAGAGATACTAGTAGCAAAAATATTCGTATTGTTCTCCATTACCTGTGTTGCACGTTTCCATTCTACATCCAGTTCATATAATGCAACAAGGAAAAAAACTTAATGAAAACAATTTAAATTTGCACCAGACCAAACAGTGATCTATTTGTTCTCGTCTCCACAACAGCAAACTTAGGAAAGGGCAAGTTTTACAATGGAAATTAAGTGAAAAAAAAAGTTATTTGGAACAGAGAGAGGAGGAGTGAAGAAGGGAGAAGGAATATAGCTTTTAAGGACATGCCAGCCAATATCACGCAACATTCTCTTTAAACAAAGTCCATATTGAATGCAAATACATGCCTACTTTCTGTCTGGTTCTTGACATGTGCCACAACTCAAAAGTTCTATTATATTGCATTATGAGAATCATGTGCCCTAAGAAACTACACAAATATATCATAAATATATTTTTAGTTAGTTCAAAAGTATTTTCAATACAAAATCCATAATATATTTCCTTCTAGATTTTGCTGTATAATATAACAATGCATTTATGGGAGTTTTGCAACATGCTCTCAGAACTTCCTAATTGCTACTCTAGAAATAAGCCTCAAAGCTTTGAATATCCCATCTTAAAATAAAGTTCTGGTTCTTTGCTTTGAAGACTGATAGTCAATCTATTTCCAAAGAAAAACCTGTAGAGAACGTGTTGACGCAGTCTTCTGGACAAATTTTTCCTCTTCTAACAACGTTACCCATGTGTATTTTTCTAACAAGGTCCAGAAACAACCAACAACTCCCTTTATAGGGCTCCATCATAATGCAACCTCAGAAAGAACAATAAATTAACAAATCTGTTGCCAAAAATTAAAAGTTGTTTGTTTCTAGTATCTCCCAGACGGAAAACACTTTTGTTAAATTATTGCAAGTGAAATTAGGCAGCTTGTTAGTGAAGCCTAATCATTCATTAGCATTTTAAATTCCTGCAAAGGGACAAAATACTTCAGTATCCGAAGTATTAACAGCTAATGTTTTTTGTTTGTCTGTAAATATCTAAAGTCTGTATCAGACGTCAGCTAAAAGAACACTGGGTAAAACTTTTTGCTTTTTCAAAAGTCCTTAGAGCTCACAATATTCCTCTTTTCTGATGCTTTTATTAGTCTTTCCCTTCACCCTTTTGATTATTTTCAACAACACATCTATCTCACATAAGAGAAAAAATTACAGCTCTGCCCGTGGCAAGATCATTTTGTTTTCCTTTGACGTAGCTCTCGGTATTTGCTATGAATGAGTAAGTTTCTGCCAATATACTTACCCAAATTTGGCAAATTTGGATAGCTGAATTTGTCGTATAGACACTCCATACATTAGCTCAACATTACACTACAAATCCATACACAAAGGGATAGGGGGGGAACAGAATTATGGATGAAGGTATCAAATGTTTATTAATAAAGTATTATGACTTGTCCTGATTTAATAGCAGGAAGTAAATGAGATTCAGATGATCAAGACAGAGCTGAATCTAACACTAGATTCTCATCTAGTTAAATGAAGAACTGCAGCACATAAAGCAAGTGGTTAAGCATCATCACAGAGAGACTATGAAAGAAAAACCGAGAACTAGACTGTTCTCTGTGCAACAATTATGGAGACTTTGGAAAAAGCTGAGATCACAGAAAGATCCCAAAAGACCTTCCCAGAATTTGAAGTCTTTGCCAGATTATCTAAATTACAGATTTCAGTGACTTTGGTATCTGACATCTGTGGGCAAGCCATGCACTTATATTATTCTCCACTTTATACTGCTCACTGAGGAAGGGAAAAAGCTTTCAGCATCACAGTCATGTGTGGATTTAGCTGGTGGGGTACAAGCCAATATGCTGTTACTGAGTCAATTACATGCTATTTTTGCTGCTTTTACTGTGGGAGAGGGTATCTTACAAGACTGAGGCAAAGCACACATCTCAAACCATTACAGACCTATGAAGCAGAGACTGAAAGACAGAGCCTTTTGCCCTGTGCCTACTGTGCCATTAAGTTTTAGAGGAATGGTAAGTTACTGATCAGTCTCAAAATGTACTAGAAGCTGATGAGTAAAGACTCCAACTTCTACAAATTGACTCAGAGATTTCTAAGAGTCAAAGTGTGAATTGCAACAAAGGTTTAAAAAAAGGTTTCAATCATGAACAAAACAAATATAACCCCTTCTTGCCTTCAGCTTCCTACCTTTTCAGACTTTTGCTTGTAGCTTTTGAGACAATTATGCTTTTTAAAAAAAAAAAATCACAGCAATGGCATGAACTCATATAACCCTGCTAGCAGTCTCCTAGAAGTATGAAATGCTGCAACAAAATGTATAGACAATAACACAATATATCATCTTCCTGCTCTGTGAGCAGTGTTCATTTCAAGAGCATTTTCAAAGCACCAATACCATAACGCTAAGTACTAATAAGCTGGGCAGGCAGGCTCTCACCATGCTAATTAACTCACCTATGGGGTTCTAGTTAGAGCCCACATGCACAATTCCAAAAGCTTTTCCCTCCCCTCCTACTCCTTTGTCTAATATTTTTTCACTGTAATCACACTCAGGAAGAAAATTATAAAGCCCAGCATGACAAGTGTGTCTTGCCTCAACTAAAACTATTAAGAAATAATAAAAAGCAGGATTGAGAGGCATGGATGTAGAAAGGCTTTTGCCCTTATAGAAACAGAAAAATAAGTTAAACTGTTGAAGGCCATTTGATGAGGGAAATGTATGCCTTCTGTTTTTCTCAGTGAGAGTTTCAAGGATTTCCACAGCTCATTTGCTGCAGAGGTCAAATCCAATCCATGAACTTTCCTCCAAACATACAGTCTTTTTACTACAGCCATACACGACAGTCATCTCCCTCTTGCCCATCTACAGAAGACTAATCACTCCAGGGTGCAGCTTAGTATAAATGGCTATAACAAGGGCTTTGCACAGCAAGAGCAGCAAGAGCCATCCCCAAAATGTCCACAACAAAGCCTGTTCTCAGATTTCCCTGTGGAAGCTCTTTAAATCAGGCTTGCTACACATGGCACAGTTCATTTCCAGTCTCTCCTTCCCAATAGGCATGTGTTCAAGACGTATTGTACTGCATTCTCAACTGCTTACCTCCCCAATGTATGATACAAGGATGTGAAAGTAGCTAACTTCCATAAACTGGCATAACCCAGAAACATATATTAATTTGCTAATTGGACTTCTGTAGCAGATGAGAAGGCATACGAAAAGCCTTTTGCTCTCAGGTCCTATCTTTCCATTTTCTGAGTGTAAGAGGAAGAACCTCATACAAATTCTCTATCAAGCAGAAATAGATGCCCTAACTACAGCAAAATCTTTCTTTGAAAACTGAAAATAAACCTTAGAGGAAAAATTCAAAACCCAAGGCTGAAGAGCTGCTTTCTTTTCCCCTTTATTTTTGCTGCTTTCCTGTAACAAATTTCAGTCCACACAACTGCACAGATCCAAATGGGCAGAATTCATCACTACAGAGGAAAGAATGAAAAAAGAAAAAAAAAAGTAAGCTCTCTTACCTCTGAGAAGCATTTCCTTTTGACTGCTCTGGGTTTCCTCTAGATGAAGTTACAACTAGCAGTTCATTGTTGATAGATGCTGACTACAGATCATGTGAATCAGCATGGGCACATCTCAGATTTATAGCTTTATGAAGCATCGCAGAGTAGCAGAACAATTACACAGCATCTGGAAAGTGAATTGAAAAAATATTCAATATGAATTACTTTCATAACTTGTTTTAGTGTTTCAGAGAAAATTACCAACAATGGGATGCCACTAATTATTACATAATCAACATTAGTTAGTGAGATTGGTTTATTATTATAGTTTAAGATTTGTGTGGAGGATAGTGGGGCTGAAGGCAAAAGGAGGCAGTTTTGGTCAACCTATAAATACGAACTTCAGGGAGCAGTTCATGCAAAAGCACTTGCCTTCCAGAATGCCAAGAGGCATTTCTCCTACTACCTTTTATAACTAAACTCCTGCAGATCACTCTATGGGGGCTTCAAAAGGCAAATAAACAAAAAGCCTGGTCAAGAGACTTAAATGCTCTACAAGAAGTATGGACTCCATTATAGGATTTTAAATAGAGAGTGCAGCAATAAAAGTAGGTAATGGATACAGCATCTCGTACTCAGAGATTTTTCTCCTCATATAGACAAAAATTGCTTATAAGTACTTTAATACCACAGATTTCCCTTATTAAATATGGCATTTAGTGAAACAATATTATTGCTAAAGTTCTGAAGATCAAAGTGTAGATCATTAGCATGAATCCATTTTGGTTGTGTTTGAAAACGCATGAACTCGCATAAATCATTAATAAAAGGCACTTTTACATCTCTTCCCACAACTCCTTAGTATTACTTAGTTCTTTCCAGATGTAAGAAGTATTGACTTCAGCTAAAGTCTCTGCTCATTAAGGGTCTCAGTTCAGCTCCCAGCTAAGCTGGCTCCATTACATTAGGGACTAGAATTTCCTATTTTACCCATAGGTACTTTTTATTTAACTAGAGTCCTTATTTACGTCCTTCTTTTTAAAGGAAGAGATGCCCCTTCCCCCCCAAAACCATAATAATAGTGAATCCAAAAAGGCAAAAGAATTCAGTGTATTTTCTCCATATCCAGTTTTATTAGCAGAGTTATTGCCTGGTTGGAGCATCTTTATGATTCAATATATTTCAAAACCACTTTCACAACATATAACAATAGTATTATAAAAATAATTTGTCCTTGAGTTTAATTTTACATCTAGAACATAATGGAACATTTAATATTTATCAAGTCAGCTCCACAAAGTTACTCGATACTGTTCAAGGGGGGAAAAAAAGGGGACAAGGGCATACTTGCATTGGACGGCACAAGACTGCATGTATATATCCAACCTCACTCAGTCATAAAAGCTCACAAAAAAACCCAAACAAACAAACACAAAACTACAAACAAAAAATCCCTAGCCATGGCTTGCTTATTCCACTTATGTTGCTCATTGAGAATGGATGACATCATGAAGGAGCCATACTACTCCTAGCACACAAGGCGATCATGCAGTCTGAAAGAGCATGACATCATACTGTGTGACAAGAGAGACTCAACCCATTTTGATCAAACAGAACTTTCTGATATCAAAACTGTTCTTAGATTTGCCAAAAAAATATTCTTTTAGTACCTAAACAGGCTTTAAATCACCCTACTGGAAAGTAATCCTCCATCCCATAGCAAGCAATATAACTCAAAATGTAAAAGGTGTGAGTCATGGTAATTCAACTTTAAGATTCTGCAATTCTTATCCAGACAAGCTTGTTTCCTCAAGAGAACAAGAGCCCTGAAATCCTGCCCATAAGGCAGTGGTGGAGCACACAGTGGTGTGCTCCAATTAGCAGTGAATCCTCAGCATCAAGAAAAGGTGTTTTAATATTAAAACCAAACACTTTACACAAATCTAAGATACACACAAATATACAATTTTGCATATATATAAATTAAATGACAGTCCTCTTTTCAGTTCTTCATGCTAAGCCAAACAACATTTCCCTGGTTCTTTGTTTGTTTGTTTTGGGGTTTTTTGTTTGTTTGTTTGTTGTTTGTTTGTTTTTTGTGTGTTGGTTTTGGTTTTGTTTTTTTTTTTTTTTAAGTGAAGTAAGGAACATTTGAATAGATTCTGGCACAGTTGTACCCACAGAAACACTCATTCTAGCAGAAGCACAAAGCATGTCGGCAGGACAAGATGGAAATCAAAACAATAATATGCTTTTATTCCACGGTGGAAGCCTTCATTTGGACAAGCGGTTGAGCAGCACAGAACACAATCCCCTCAGTCAGTTTGATTAGCTATGATCCCACTCACTCCCACAAGCCCTTTTAATCACCTCAGGACATTTACAAAATTGGTGCTTGGGATATTAGGAACACTAGATTTCTGTTTCAGAAAGGGTAAAAATGGTGATTTTCAGAATGAAGTCATACTGGTGGTTATAATTAGCTAGTAAAGATAACACCAGTGACCTCTGCTATGTTCAAGGGTTCATAAATAATTAAAAAATAAAATCTTTGTAAGTGCCTGGTTAAACATAGCCATCTAAATCCAATTTAGGCACCTAGATAAGAAGCTTCATTTTAAAAGGCATCTGTTTACTGCCTTTCACAGTGCTTTTCACTGATCATTGATTTACATTTCTTTACCTAACTTTAAGAATTGTTTTCTTTTAATTCAGTGATTTACAGGGGCACCTTTCTGTGCATTAAAGCTTCCATTTTTATTAACAAAAATAAAAGGGGATTGTAAGTCACTGCTACAGCAACAGCATATCAGGCATTCAGAACTGGGGGGGGGGGGGGGGGGGCGGGGGAGCAGAGCAGGAAACAAACCCAAACAAGGACACAGTTCTCCGAGATCACTGTGTACCTAAAACCATCTCCACAAAGGGAAATTATCAAAAGGTCAGACATAAAAAACAGCAACTCATAAATACTAATTAGCATCTTGCCAGTGATTGCATAGTAACATTTACTGATGCATTACTGAATAGCAAAAAAATTAAAAAACAGAGAGCGTGGGTAGATTTAATAATTAATTCCCCCCACGCTAATGAATTTCTGACTATTTCTTCTAATAAGCACAATTATATATTTTACTTCCTTTTTCTTTTCTTCTTCCTTTGTGAGTAACAAACTATCAGTCTGTCTTTCTAAAGCTAAAGGGGAGGGGCGAATATGGCAAATAACATTGTAAAAGTAATTTTTAACAATTCTAAATTTCTAAATCTTTTAATTGTATATAAGTTTTTGTTTCATTACTTGATACTACCAGGATTCTTTGGTGTATAAAACAATAGTAATTTTAAGTTATCCTGTTCGAATTGGCTCATCTTCCCTCAAACCTTCTTCCTAAATTGCACACTTGTAATCCAGTTCATTTATATGTGTGTTAGTATATACATATGTTAATAGCCATCATCCACTATCCCAACAGCTGGGTTGTGGTTAAGGAGAGCTCTTTTTCCCTTCCACAGGTCTAAGCAGACAAAAACGTGTGTTATTCAACAGTTACAGGGTTAGTTATGTCAGGATGTAACTATCTGGATTAAAGCACTGATTTGCAAGCAGCCACAGTGGGCTCGTACACCCTCTTACTGCACAAGGAATAAACAAGATGAAAAGCACAAGAAGAGCTGCCAGAAACATGGCTGAATACAATGCTTTAAAAAAAAAAAAAAAAAAAAAATCACACACAGATCTAGTGACGAGGTGTATTATTAGCACAACATATCACAGTAACTATTAGCTATAGAGGAAGTGACTACAAAGTCAAATCAGAATTTTTTTTTTTTTTTTAACTTCAGCCAAACTATCTTTTCACAGCATTTTGTTACACCAATATATTCTGCAGTCTGATGCTGGAACAGTGTTGATAGAAAAATCACAACAGCAAGACACATGATCCTCTAGGGGCCATATGGAAACAAAATTGCTGCAACATTTGTCAGAACACACAAAAAAATATCCAAGATTCTGATAGGGCCCTATCAGCAAGTGGGTTTCATCCATGGAAAGACAGACTGACATTTTCTATCATAAATATACAGCAAAACCAAACCAAAACCAAACCCCACTCCCAAAGCTTCTAAAACACTTTCAAGATCTCAGGAATAGCATCCCCCATTTAAGACTCGCCAACAACCACCACACAACTCATATATACCCTTCCAAATATCAATGCTTCCCGCCCTTCAGAAAGCACTCAAAAAAAAAGTGGTAGGTGTGAGGGGAGCAGCACTTGAACCACAAAGCCTAGCAGTGTTCTAGAAATCCAAACCTTACAATCGTGTGTCTTTAATTGACATGAAATAAAATCTTCAAAAGCACAAGGCTGGAAAAAAACCCTTCGCACCAGTTGCACATTGCCCAGCACGCACCAACCAGCAATCTTATGTTACTCCAGGATGTTTGGCACTAAAATTTGCTCCTCCCCATTGCAGGAAACAGAAGCACAAAACATAGGCATGACCCAGTCAAGAGCAACTAAAAGCCCGAGATATCAAATTTCTGAGGTGTTCATTCACCATACCCATAATCGTCTCTGCAGGCCGCTGGGAATATACTGCTAGTGGTTCTGGCTTGTCTCTCATATCTTGCAGGCAAGCTTTGGTATGAGTTAAGTAAAGGGACTCTAGAGCCCTCTGGCAGAAAACACACAGGAATGGAAACCCTTCAAAAACCACTTTGTTTCTTCTGGGTTTGGGTAAGGAAGATGATGGCTGCAAGGGAAAACTGATATGCAGAAACCTCTCTCCCACAGTAAAATAATACACGTACTAGTAGGCAGAACCACATCAAGCTGTTTGTCTATTCAGTCATATCCTGCAGACTTAGTCTAGTGAACCTGGCTAAAATCCAACAAGAAAAAGAAAAAGAAAGAAATGGTTGTGTTTTAAAAAAAGCACCCTGTTATCATAAAATCTCTCTTGCTTACTTACAACACTCAAATATAGTAATGGTGCATTCCATATGTGCTATACAATTAGTAAAGTAAAATGTGCGCAGCTGCCACTGAAGAACAATTCATAATAATGGGAGTTGTCTGGCTTTAGTTTGGGGGTTTTGAGGGGTTTCTTTTTGGTCGTTGTTGTTGGGTTTTTTTGTTTTTTAAATCATTATCATCCATCTGCCCTCCAGAAATCTTATGCCATAGAGGGCACCACATTTTGCATAATACATTTTATACCTTGCATTTCACCTTCATGACATACGACATTAATACATAATTAAAGTGACAGCTCTTTCCAATGATGTATTAGTTTGAAAGTTCATATCAGATTGTCCTAGAAAATATGGTACTAAACAGATTAAACTCCAGTAAGGTACTCTGGCCAAGAAGGACTGTCAGGATTGGTTCAACTAACGGACAGGATAGAATAGGATCCAGAAAGAAAAAAAATGTCATGGCTTCTAAATATTTGGAACTAGACAGTTTATACATAGCAGTATGGGTGGCAGGGGGGTGAAACTGCAGGTGCATCTCTGAAACAGTATTTTAACACAGAGTCAAATGCCTTTTATCTCTCCCATTTTCCTCTTTCTGCTAACACTTGTCTACTGAGTTGGAAGGGTCTGGGATTTTGGGGGTTTTTCTCCATTTTGTTTTGAAGGCAAAAAAAAAAAAAAACAAACACCAACACAACAACTTCCTTGTCATTTGCAGAACCACTAGCAGATTTTGCAAAATGCTGCAAGTCAAATACAGTTTTTGTGGCCAAGCACGCCCGCAGTCAGAGGAATGCTGTTACTCCTCCAGTCCCTGAAAGGGAACACAAAGGCTTGTGCTCAGGACAAAGAGCTGAGAAATAAGTATTGTTGAGACCGAACATGGCAGCATGATATAAAGTACAGCTATGAGAATAATGAAGACATAGTCAGCAAGGTAGACTGATTACAGGTCAGTCAGGTAAGCTGTTGAAAGGGAGTGACTTCACGTATTTAGGACACTGTTAACACAGGTTATAGCAAACAGTAGCACAGCCTCCTGGGTATTTCCTAAATCCTTTTAAACCATGATAATTTATTAGGAGGTCTTTTTACAGAGTTCAAAGTTGAAAAGTACTTGCATCTTAATTCCTACCCTGTGTCAGATTTCATCACTTGGTTGACAAAGCTACTAAGAAAACAGAAAATAAAAACATGTCAAATTAATCTGTTAGAGTAGTAGAAGAAATAAGCGCAAGTTGGTGTAATCATTTCAAGTGCTCTCATTCACTCTTCTGACAGAATCAAGACTTTTCTTTGCAATCGACTCCTATTATACTGGGTTTCTTAGGTAAGGTAATAAAGGTTCTGAGTGTTTAGGAAAGGAAGAGGGGAAAAAATCAACATTATGATATAAATTATTTGCTTTGCTCAGCTCATCAGGCTGGAAGGAATGATTTTTGCACCAGATTATTCCATATTGTTTGTAACAAGCCTTAAGTTCAGCAGTACCAAGTCACCCAACAGTCATCTTAAACAGTACAAGGCGCTTTTTTTCCAGAATATATTCGCAAGCACTGAAACTCAGTTTACCTAGTAAAGCAGAAAAATACATTGAACCACTGTCTCCCGTATCCTTGGTGAGTGCTTTAATCACTATTATACAAAAAGAAGAAAATAATCTCTAAAATGAAAACAATTACCTTCCATTCCTGCTTTATTTTGAGGAGAAAAAAAAGTGGCCATTGTTGAGTTTGTGAATAAAAGGCTATTGGTAACTACCCACTATTCCAGTCTACGATTGCCAGGGCAGGGAGGTACCTACCTGCCATCCTTAGTCAGGTGTCAAAGCACCAAAGAGCAATATTAAAAACAACCCATCTTTTCCCATCTTTATAAGGAAGGCTTTAGGTTCCCCTTCTAAGATGTCAGACTCCTAGTCTAAGAAACAAACTCAAGTTTTTGCACCATTAAATTCTTTAGATTTCACTTCATTATGGTTCTTCAAACCCTGTGGCATACTTTTCTACTCCTAAACGAAGTAAGGGAGGGAAAAAAAAAAAAAAGTATTGCTGAACAGTTTCCCTTTCATTCTTGTTAGGAAGACTTCTGAGGTTCCCTTCTTGATCTTTCAAGGAATTACAATTGTTCAATTTACAAGTTACATGACTGCAGGTTCTCTGGAAGTTTAAGACTACTTTTTTTTCTTTTTAACATAAATAAATTGATTCTATTGATTCTACATTTTCTTGCACCTTCAAAGTACAGACCAAGTCATGAATAACCTGTTCATTTGCAAGTAGGAGGAGAAATGGCCTTCTAAATACCATTATTTTAGCATAATGATTATTATGCAAACTAAGTTCCTCTACTGGACAGAATAAAGTGTTAAGAAAACAGTCTCTGAGGAATAATTCTTTTCTCTGTCAGCAACTTCAAAGTGTCCTTTTTTTTTTTCCCTTTAATTGCCTCACAGCGATTACCTTGCATACATTGATCAAAGAGTCACTAGAAATATTCTTCAACATGAAGCAACACAACGATGACAAACCACCCATTCATCCTTAATGCAGGGCAGAGGAAACAACAGTTCATCCCACTGCAGTGAAACCATTGGGGAGGAAAGAATTTTGCATCTTGGACTTTTGAGATGAAGGAAGGTTACACACATCCGTGACATGGCATACTGTGTCTAGAGAGCAGCTCTACAGTTGTTACGCTACAGTTGCAGAGGCCCTTTGGCCAGCATTTCCCAGGCAAGACATATGTCTCACTATGAATGAGACGCTCTCCAGGTCAATGCAGAAGTCTTGGGTCTCATCTAACACAGCCTTCAGCAGAGTAGCAAAGTAGAGATGTGCTGTGGGAGAAGGATGAGCAGCAATTCCTATCTTCTTTACTAATCCCAGCTGAAGTCACTTGTTTGATGTAACATCACATATTAGCTACTTAATTGCTTATTTCCTCCATGGCATTAAACTATTAATACTGCAAGCTTGCTGGCTTTGGTAAATGTACTGCAGTGCAATGTTTTGGTTTGGGTTTTTTTTTTCCTCCTCCCTTCCCTAGAAGCAATTCATTATTTCAGCACATGTGAATCCCATCAAACTACTGCTTTCACAAGAAACAGTTTAGCAGACTATGTAAGCTTATGGAAACCTCCCCCAGAATTAGTTTGCAACCTCTATTTGGCTAGAGGTAAAAAAGCCAAATATGACAGAATGAGAGCTACCCGAGTGACACTTAAATGGGTCACAGTACCACCAGTCATTCCAAGGTCCTCACTACACCCTAACTAAAGATAAGATACACAATTTACTCAAACCACCTGCAGCATATTCACTGCTACTGAGCCAAGATTTTAAAAGTTTGGCAGTAACAGAAGTGGAGGAGGTAAGAGCACAGAGATGTTCAACCAAGCACGTGAGGGGGAACAGTGATAGATTCATCAATATTTCACTCTTCCATGAAGAAATATCACATTGACTTTTTCTTGGTAATTCACAAAACCGTTTGAGATCTTTGGTAGAAGAAATACACACCTATGAAGAAGGTGCTTTAGCTCACCTGCTAAGGTGAGAAAGCGATACGAAAAAGTTTGTTTCACCATTTTTATGTGATAGCCAAAAATGTTAGAGAATTATATTTTGATGTCTATACCATAACAAAAACAATTAAGATTCACAGAATGGAAGAAACTAATGGTGGATGTTTGAGTTTTATTGAAGCTTCTGTAATTTCTACAAATAGCCTAACAGCTTATCTCAAAAATTCTTTGCGATTCCCTGGAAACACATTATCTTTCCTGAACTTCTTTAACCTTGCAGTGTTATTTGAAAAGAAATAATGTACTAAAATAGGCAGGCTTAAGAAGCTTGAATTTTGCATAGTTTGTTACAAAAACATTAGTAGAATTTGACTTAAAAAAATTATTGCTTCTTTGTCCCAAACAGATAACTTGTTCAAGGCAGAAGACCTCTCAAACATTTCACAGACCCTATAAATCTCTCTCATTTGGTCTGCCTGAAAGATGATACTAGTGAATATGGCAGACACAACCAAAAGAGCATATACGTGCTGCCAGTGATTAAGCAAAGTGTTTTCAAACTAGAATGGATGAGGGGGCCTATTTAATATTGGGACTGCTTTCCGACAGTCTTAATTTACACATCAAAAGAGAAATACACTCTAAGATTTTTGTCACCGTAATGGTTTTGCTATTACATTAACTAGCAATTACTACACAATGCAATGCAAGCTGACTAGGCTTTAAGTGCCAAGTCCCAACTTCCAAACCTCCTTAGGCTGTTATTTCAGCGTCTTCCACACTTTGAAGGGAGAAAATTACAAACGTTACAATTGCATAGATTAATAATGGCTAAAAATGCCTACAAATGCTGTTTTCTAGCCTCTATGCAAGGAAGCAGAAAAATATCATTTGTGGTTTAACTTTTTCTCTGTTCTACCCAGTGTTCAAGATTTAAAGCACAGGGGTGGAAGCTGGTAGATGTGTTCTCTTCCTCTCCTCCTCCTCTGAAAGTGCTAGGCTACCCTGGGACAGCTAATTTTGGCATTTGACCAGCTTCACAATAGCACATTGCATTGGATCAGTGCCTTTGGTTGGGGGAAATACAGCCACATAACGTACCTTCTGCGCACTTGGCAAACTTGAGAAATAGCAATCCCTCCAAAAAGCCCCTGTATTCCAAATTTGCAAACTCCTCATCTCCAGGGCAGGAAACATAAAGGAGAGAATTAGGGGGAACACAGAGGTTTCTGCTTGCTCTTCCTCACCTAGAAGGTTGCTGATATTACTGCAGAGCTTGAGAATATTAAGTGTCCCTTCTTTAAAATCAGAAGTTAACTATTTCCCTCAGTGGTTTATGAGATGGCTTTATATGTAAAATCTTCAAGGTCTTTAGACAGAGTCAACCCTATATATGATATTCACTTCTGTAAGTAGCTAAGAATGTTTTCTTTTATGAGCTACTGCAGTAGTTTTCTTTGAACTATAAATACAGAATTCATTAAGAAGAGCGGAGAGCTGCAAAAATCCTGCAAACCTCTACTTCCTAGGAAACACAGCTGTTGTTCCTTCTCTTATGAGGGGGATACTGCTGCTCTCATTTCTGGCTGCAGAGAAGCAGAATCAGGTGCATCTCTTCCAAATTATTTCAAGTCAATTTGTGTAATCCTACAAGTAAAAATTGCAAAGGCCAAGACTTTTCCCAAAAATGCAGAACAGAAGAATTACCTGCATCTTGTCTCCACCTGCATTTCCATAGGACCTAAACCAAAGCAAAGGGTGTTCTTACCCAGCACATCCACTATATAGTGGACTCTTCAGAGTCAGACCCTGTTACCTGTGTGCCCATAATAGCAGGCAGCATTTTTTTGTTATTAAAAAAAAAATAAAATTTCACAAAGGGGGGTTCAGGTGTTTGCCCGTGGCACTTACTCTCTTTCCCCTCCTCCCTAGTCTTTTAACTCTCTGCAATGTCTGTCAAGTCAGAGCTGGAACTGGGAAATCAACAGGAACACCGAAGTTACTCAAAACCCTGCACACATCAGGATCCAGATTGACGAAGTTAGATGAACTGACAAAAGCCACTAAACAAACAAAAAGCCCACAAAAACAACCCCACCACTCACCCAAGAGGTCTTCTAGGTTTCCGCTCATCTATACCAAGCTATTTCCAAATGTGAACTTTTTGTGGCAAGAGGTGACACCTTTTCCCTATTTTTTTTTATTTCAGTTTTGCCTTTCACAATTAGGGGGCATTGCTCATCCAAAACCAGCGTCTATTTTGCTTGCCTTCCACACGAGTCACAATTATGAACTGGCCAACTACAAATACTCAGCTTTGATTTGCTGATGTTTCATGCAAAGGTTCAATACTGTTCTGGCATAGCTGGATTCTCCTTCCTATACTTTGATTTGTTCTTCTATGCCCTGGTTCAGCTCTCCCACTGAATGCCTCCAAAGTACTTAATACATTGCTAGACAGACCCTCACCTGATACAAGTCAGTGTTCAACTGTAATTTGCTTTAATAGAATTGCATCTATTTACAGAAATAAATAGCTCATTTCTCTGTTAAGGAATGCAATAAGCATTTGGACATGGCTTTCACTGCAATAACATTTAATATCATATGTCTTTCCTTGCAACCACCAGGTTTTCTTTTCTGTGGTTGTTCAAGTTCTTTTTAATGTGAAGCCAATGTCACCTGCTAAGGTGCATGAGCCAAATACTTCAGTACAGTGACAAAAACATCCTAAAATAGAGACAGGCACTTATATGCAGGCTGATCACAAAACTCCATAATTAATCCTTCAAACAAAATTTCAAAGGGTTGACATCCATTTTTAGTGAATGCATTTTCCAGGCTACTTGATGAAATAGAGTTGAGTTGTAATAAGCTTGAAAGAGAAAAAAGTAAAATAGTCAGATAATGCAGAGTCTGAATGACTTCATATACTTTATATTTATTGTAGTAATTCATGATTCCTAACCAATATAACTTTGCATTCAGTAGAATTTCTTTCAGTTGTTCTCTATAATCACTGCATATACAATGCAGTTCCCACTCAAAAAAAAAAAAAAAGAAAGAAAAGAAAAAAAGAAAAAGAAAAAAGAACAGAACACCCTTAGGTTCCCGCTGCTGGTATTGCTTCCCATCATTAGAAAGATTTTCCTGCTCATCTCATAGAACCAAGTTAATTCATCATCATCGAAGGCCAAATCTAGAGCCGCTGGGAAGACTGACGCTGGTAAACAGACACTGGATCAAGACCCCTGGGTTTTGCAGTAGTTACTCTCAAGCAGGGCTGTTGGCATTGAGCACTCGCAAATGGTCCTTAACTGTTCCTTAATGCTCCTTAAATATCCCCGCGATTTCCTTCCTACACTTCTCATTGCCACTTAGTATTCAAATTCACTGTGCAGAAAATACGACCTGTAAGTAGATACAAATTTAAGCAATCAAAATACATGTAATATGGTTTCTGTCTAGAATAGGATTCTGAAAAGGAAATAAATACAGCAAACAAATGTGTTACATATACAGACATCTGTGGGCCCGTGTTAAACCTCTCCGACAAGGAAGTTTTACTCTTCCTTTTTGAAAATCCCTGATAAAAAAAAAAACCTTTTCTATTAACTTTCTGCAATACGTGGATTCAGCTGCTATCTCTAGAAAAAGATAACATAGACACTTCTCTCCCTCTCAGTCCTCACCACTAGGAATTCATCAGCTGGTTATGCAAAGTACACACATGCAAAAGAATCTTTTTTTCCCTGTTCGCAAAGCTTTCTGCGGTGTAATTTTTCTCCTCTTCAGCATCAGTATCAGCAACATCATACGACATTATTTACCTCAATGTATGGCTTCAGCAGTCTGTTTATTAGACAGCAAGATCAGAAGATCCCTCCAAAGGAAACAGCTAATAGTTCCCCTTGCTATAAATAACTGGATTATTTTTTTTAAGTATTTGTTGACTACATTTTTTTTTTCCAATTTCCAGGAGAAGAAAGAAATAAGTTTTCAGGAAGAGTTAATTATTCCTTTAAATTGATTTTAAAAGACTTGTAGGAAGAGATGAGAACATTTCCCTTGATTTTTTTTGCTATTAAAAAAGTTACTTCCACTAAAAAACGTTGATGTACTCATAAAATAAGTTGGTAACTAATTGCTAACCATCTGCTTTTGGATTCGCCACTTAGTAGATACAGATATATATTTAAAAATGACACTGAGAAAGCCAGAAAAAGTTAAACATTTTACTAGGAGAACAAATTATTTATTTTCATTATCTTTGTCCTTCCCCTTTAATCCTAGAAGAGGAATCTGTTTAACCTAATGATGCTATTCAGCTGGGCCTTAAATTTTCTTTAATTATTCAGTTCCTGTAAAAAAAAAAACAAAACTCCAGCCTCAGCATCTATACAGTCCACAAAATATGGAGCTGGAGATAAGAGTTCACTATTTCATTTTCTACCAGCTGAAAGTTTCTCCTGCTTTTCCTTTAGTGTCTCCGTGGCATCAGGACCTGATGTTCAAAGAGCAAACCACCTGCCAAATTTAGTAAAAAGAACAACAAAAAACCCAAGACCGCACCAAAGTAAAGTTTTATATATGAGCAGCTCTCTCTAAATCTACTCAGAGGTGCAAAGCACTTGTGGGTTAGTGGTCCTCATCATTCAAGTGCCTCAGGGTACCACCGTGTTGAGCCTGCGGTGCAGTCAGGCAACCATTTCATGCCCTGACTTGTGGCCAGGGCTGGAATCACAGCTGCAAAACACCAACCAAGTAACTTAAATCTGATACTGCTGAGAGTCTCTCTGAAGCTTTGGGTAAAAACATGCAAATGGAAAACACAAGGACAGGAATATCTGAATTCTAAACCAGACAATCACAGTGTGAACACTGGAAGTAGTAAGTGCTTTATGAAATACAACTGTGTGGTATCTGCAAGCATGGGTCATGAGCAGACTAGATTTAAGCGTTCAGTCATCTGCACTTATTCACCTCATTTTTTTTTAAAAGCTGTGGATTCCCATATTTCTCATTTTATTGTGCTTTAATTCACTTATGCTTTAATAAGTGAAGAGGGTTTTGGAGATTGGGAGTGGGGGAAATAGGTTGCTGTTACACTTTTAAATAATTTATTTTTCAGTTAAATCCAAGCTATTTTAATGATTTATTAAGCATTCTGCAGCAGTTGTATTAAGCAGAGTCCAGCAAAAATTAATGGTTAGGCGATAATAGCTGGAGATCCTACCACTGTTACACAGCTAAATTGATTTTCTTAGAATAGCTAAATAAAAAAAAAAAAAGTTACATGGCAATTTGACATTTCATTGTTAAGCACACTATGTACTGCTAAATCCCAAAGGAAAAAAAAACAGAAAAGAATTTTTTTTTTTCCCCAATTTTTCAAAGCTCAGAACAAATATTTTGTGTTTTTGTTAAACTCTTGTAGAAGAGACTGCTTCCCTCTTTAGGGTAATTTGTATTTTTTAGTTGGTTTTTGTTGGTGTTTTTTTGTTTTTGTGTTGTTTTTTTTTTTTTAAAGAAAGTACTAAGCCTCTCTGATATAGCTAACGAAATTTATTAGTATGGAACTTCCATTTCTCTTCATTGTCTTATCCTTAGTGCATCCCTCTGCACCTGACCCAGCTTTTTAAGAATGTCTTAAAGTTATTCCCTTCTCCAATAAACTTCTACTTACAGAACATTCTTCATAAATTCCTCTCCCTGCGAAGACAAGCAATGTAACAACATTGGGGCTTTACTGCCCAGCAAAAGCAGGGTTGATACAAGTATACAAGTGACTGCTGAGGGCAGCTAAATTGAAGCAGTAGCAAAGCCTGGCATTGATACCTCTGCAGCGAAAGCAGCTGAGCAAGTTGATACCATCTCCAACCGCTCGCCTTGTAAAAGTTGCTCTCCCTGTAGCTGGGGCAGAGAAACAGAACAGATGCCTCAGCCACACCAGTTTGCAGCTTGGGCTTTTAGGCTACCTCACTACCCTCCAAGCTTGCCCATGGTAGTTCCCTTCTGCTTCCCCTTGCACAAAGGTAGAATAGGGGGAGCAGCTAGCAAAGGCCGTCCCATCCCCCCTTGAATGCCGCTGCTCCCCTTTCTACAGGTGCCACTCTTTCTTCCCACTAGCAATACACCTATGTTGGTTAACATTGGTCTTGATAGCACAATCATCTGAGACCTGTGTTGTACCCAGAGACCTAGAACTGTGATGTTGTTTTCTAACTCTTTCCACCATGATATTACAAGTGTAACCCAGTCAACCTTAAGACAACTATTACATCGTTTATAGTCCAGCAATAGCAATGTGATGTCATTACCTGCTTTTCCTTGAAATGTCCTTGGAGAAGCATCCCAATTCTAAGCAAGTTTGCTCTGCTGTGGCTGCACCAGAAACCTAAACTAATCTGGGGAAGGTACACCTCTTAGAAACCAGAAGAGTCTGAAAACCCTCTGATTTAAGCAAAAAAAAAAAAAAAAATCAAGCAATCTATGTTCTTTTACCACGCTGAGCATCAAGTCAGAGGTTGCCCCCTGAATAATTATTACTGTCATAAGAACTTCTTAACTCTCAATTTAAAAGAAATCTTACAGAAGAGATTAGCCAGCTGCAGAAGAATAGTACTCAAAGAGAAAGAAGCATAAGGGGGGGAAAACAAACAAACAAACAACCTATCCCTTACGCTTTCTTCACAAAGACGACATGCGTGGCTACAAATATCTTGCCTAGTTCAACAGACTATGGAAATGACTTTTTTTTAATGGAAGATTTCATTTCAGAAAACAAACTTCTCAAATTTATTATTGCCTATTTATTATAGATATTCAAGACTTTAAACTTTTGAAATTCCATCTACATTAAATTAGCAGATAAGCAATTTGCTAAAACTTTGCATAACTTGCATCTTAGCACAGGTAGTGCCATTCAAACTCAGGCACACGTCCAAGATCCAGTATGCATCCATGCAGACCTGATAAATGATAAACACAGACTAGTCCATAAAGCACTAGAAATATCTCACAGAAAGTCAAGTAATAAATCACGTTAAGAAAATAATTCTCAGAACAACTGTGTCTAAGTGCAATCAACACATATCATCAGAAATGCTGAGAACAAAAGTTTCAGGTAGATCCGAAGTTCTAGTGTAGCCTGATCAAATGCAGCGCAGGTTGTGGGGCTGCACACTCTGGACCAGCACAATAGTGGAATATCTATTGTGTCTAATGATTCTGTTTGGCCTTGCAGTCATTCAGAACATCTCCAAAGCAAACTATCGCCAGAAAAATCTAGCCATGCCCTACTGGGAAGTTAGCACTGTGCTATAATCTGTAAAGTAATGAGCAACACAAGCCAAGCAAAATCAGCAGGAGATGAAGGCCACTTTACCAAAGCAGACAATACCATGTATTCTCAGGGCATAACAGAATTTTTACAGCAATGCATCCAAAAAAAAAGAAAAAAAAGTTTCTGCCTGGAGACTTGTCTATGAAAAGTGCTCTTTTATCTGCACAGATTTGATTACAACCATCTTGGCCAGGCAAACAGTTCAAGTGCTAAGATGGTATGTGCAGGAAATAGATCTCTCTAGAGATCTCTCAGTGCAACTATTCCACTGGAAGAGGCTAAACAGTCTAAATTAGATTTCAGATTAAAACAGCTGTGAGTCAGGGTTATTAAACAGGGTAAACAATAACAACAGAAATATTTGTTAGGGCTGCTGGAAAGGGACCCTACAGGATCCATTTAGAAATTGCATTATGTGGTCCATTTTGAACTTTTGCAAAAGTCTCATTTGCAACTCCTGAAATAGATCTTCTATGCATATGAACCAGATTTCTTGATGTATACCCCTGTACACTGTTTTAATAACTAATCTAGTGTTCTCCTCTTTTCATGATGAGACTAAAGACTACATCCAGACAAGACTTACTTGTTTTATTGCCATCCAACTTCCATTCTAAGCAAAGTCAAACTTTTTGAGTACACTCTTAAACTTCTCTTCCATCCATTGAACCAGCCCATTCAATGCCCAAAATCTTTACCTGCCTCAGCACACCTGTGTATCCCAGCTATATCCATGGGGATGGTGCTGAAGCTCTTTGAGAAAGATGCTTGGCATGAGTTATACCTCTGTCATTAATCACATAACAATATTTCATTATTTAATAAGTTGATGAACATGTTCTTCAACAGTGGTGACACCACAGTACAGAGAAGGATCACTAAGACTGCCTTTAAAGCTGGAATTCCCATGTAAGAGGAGTCCACCTCAGCCACTTTTAGGGGGGGCAGAAAACTTTACATATCTCCCAACATTTTACCCAGAATAAACTGGATTGAGAATATCTAAGGACCTGATAATTTCTGTATACAGCTCAAGTCTGTAGCCCCGAGTTTTGTTTTATTTACTTTTGCTTTCATTAGAGTAACTGCTCTATAACTAAATTATCTAAACTTTTGTAAGATCAGAATCATTAATTTAATATTGGTTATTAATAATATTAATAAATTATTAATTTAGTTATTAAATTAATTAAATATTAAATTAATAAAATTAAGTCAATTGATTACATTATTAAATTAATTAATATTAATACTAATATTAATAAATTATTAATCAATAATTCTTATTAAACACTATTATTAAATAAGAAGAGTTATAACAGCCTGAAGAAATCTGATCTGTGTAGAGTTTTAAAGTTGCATTCTGTAAGATTTAGTGTTCTGAATGTACTCACACATTGGATTGATTGTAACAAACACCTTATCCTTCTTCAGATACATTTTGCCCAGAATTCACTCTAATTATCAAGTGGGTGATTTGATAGAAGAATTATACAATTTAAGAGTAATTCAAACTGTAAACCAATTCTTAATATTTATGTAATCATCTTTATTGTTCATATTGCATAATGTATTGTCTCATACACGGCTTTAAACACAATAAAATTTTCTTTGTCTTGTACACCAGAACTTTAGTTACTGCATGTAGCATTATTTTCTCAGGACCTTAGTCTTGGCCATTTAAAACTCTTGACATTTTGAATCCTAGAGAGATATTATGATGCACAAAGTAACATTACTGAGCGGGGTGGGGGGGGGGTGTAAGAATAAAGCCTACACTTCAAGTACTCCTATTCGGAAAATTGGACTCAAACATGACCTGTTCTCGTAACTGCCTGGTTAAATGTATCCTTCTGTAGCAATTTGTTTTGGAGATAGGAGGGTGGAAAATAAATTTATAGTTAGCTGAGGAGTTGGGAGGAGGAGGTAATTCAAACTCACTTGACTAGATTGCACAATTTTATTTTTTTTTTTGAAGAAAGAGAAAAGTGAAGTCATTGCCTAGAGTAAGTATTCTTCTTTCATGTAGAAATGGTCTTAGGACAGAGACAAATAGTTTAGGTCCCCTCCCTAAAGATATATACATATGACACAGTACAGACACCTCTTTGGAACAAAAGCATGTTTATAGATGTAGATAATCCTTACCCTCCGTGAGTACCTTTAAGCTATTCATCACATCAAGCAGCGGAGTATTTTCATACTTTAGATATTAATTTTTTTGTAGATTAGATATATCTTCTCTATATACACTTCTTTAGGCATTCAATAAAATCTGACTAGTTTCAAGGTTAAACAAAGTAGTTTATATTCAGGGTCTCTCCATAAATATTATATTCAAACAGGGAAACCTACATTATATCAATAGCACTAACTTTGACTATGGCAGATTTATAAATCTTCTCTCCCCTACTCTTTGGAGAATTGTAGGGAGACATCTTTGGTTATGGTATAATAGCTCTCTGACAAAGTTTTTTTTTAAAGTGTGAGTGTATGTGTGCGTCTCCTTTTCCCCCCCGCTCCTTTTCTCCAGTTAAAACCTGAAGATAAGCAGAAGAATAATCTAACATTATTCATGTCTGCCTGATATTTCCCATCTAGGTTGTATTTGTCTGCTTAGAACAAGATCAGAATTCTGGAAAAAAAAATTATTCCTGCAATACATGCCAGTAATTGTGCTCTAAAAAGGTCACATTGCAATGCTGCAGGCTGCTTCTGTGAATAGGGTTATTACTGATGTATGTACAATTAATTTGCCATTTTAGAGAATTTTCTGGAGCTGAAATATTAAAAACGCCACATAACTGAGAAAAAGTGGTTATCACTTCATTGAACTATAGACAAATTTTAACAAAGATACAAGTAACATAAGGATTATTGAAATAACTGCTAAAACTTCTACAATCAGAAGTTATTCCCATAGCTTCCTATCAAAGGAAGAATGCACCATGATGACAGTCAAATTAACCAACTCATATCAAATGTATGTAAGGAGCGATTTTCTCATAAACCTCACTATAGGATCATTAAAAGTAATTATATGGCCATAATTTCAAGCACATTCAGAAGAAATTTTTCTTTAGGCAGCATGTAAACAAAGAAGTTTCAATTATTTTATCTTTTTCTTTGAAAAAGCAAATTGCTGCATGAAGTCAAGGCACCGTGCCATCACTATATCAACAACCCTGTAACCTATGCCACTCTGACTTATTCCTCCAGGTGATATTGAGAAGCTTGTTTGGTACAAGCCTTAAGCCAAAATACCAAATCCTGACACAACTGAGACAAGGAAGCACACGGACGACTCGCCTAACAGTTTTCCTGTTTTCAGGTAGGGCCACCACAGGATTAGCTAGGGGAAGCAGTAGGAAAATGGAACGGATGAAGGGACACATTCAGTTCTACAGATATGATACCTCTAGGGAAGCCCACTATTGTCATCTTCCAGTCCAAGAGAATCCACTCAATGGAGAGCATCAAACTTCAGATCAGATCCCAAGCCTATCTATGAAATTAAGATGTTAACAACTTTCCAGAAGGAGGATGGGGAAATACAATTCTCAGGTCCAATATATTTTTACAAACTCAAAAATACATACAACCCTGGAAGCCATATAACATATAATAGACCTCACCCTGCTTTCAAATAGTACCATATGTTGCCTTGAAACGCCCAACGTGCTGATGATGTTCGCTGCACTTCAGCAAGTGGCACTGCACAACGGCCACCTGAACAGGGATCTGGTGCACACCTTTAATACTTCATGCTCTCATCTGCCTTTTACTCCCATTATCACCACCTCTTGACTAAAAAACTTCTAGCTGAACAGTAAGACCAAAGCCCTTTAGAAAGTAGAGCTACACTTCCTAGCATGCTAGTTCTCCCCATTTTTATGCGAAATAATGGGAGACTATTAGCATAATCTTAAATACAGTCAATACATCTATCAGCTGGTACTGGAACTAACTCTGTTTAGAAGACTCGTGACCCAGAAAACTCATAATTATCATCTCACAAACTAGCATGGATCTAGTTTGTAACCAGCCACAGTTCACTTTTGCATTAGACTGACTGAATTTTAAACTATCTTTTGTTTATAGCCTACCACTCTCTCCAGATTTTGCATAGTAATTGACAGAATTTGCTGTACAATTAGCTAGGCATTTTTAGTTCTAGGTACTTTTTGCTATTCATATCTTGCAGAAATTGATATCATAATGGAAATCTCCAACATCAAAAATAAACAAGCTTTACATGGTGAAATTCTTGCAATTAAAAGAAAATTGGACACATCCATAACATTAGCTTTTGCTTAATTGTTAAGCATTCTTTTTTGTCCATGGCAGGAAGGCTCATCTAGATGCAAATGTTCCTCCAGAGAACCAGAATGATTATTTTTATGACTGTTTTTGTAATTAATGCATTACTAGTTGTGGGGTTTTTCTTTTTCTTTCTCTCAGATTAAGAGCAAAAGCAGCACTGTAATCTTAATTGCTCCTGAAAAAGGAAGCACCTACAAAAGATGTTTTTCTCTGTGGGTTGTGGGGTTTCTTGTTTTGTTTTTTTGTTTGTTTGTTTGGGTTTTGGCTTTTTGGTTTTTTTGGTTTTTTTTAAGCCTGCACTGATGACTGAACAAACACATCATCACCTCAGTTCACATTTCAGTTTGTTGCTGGCCTATGAAGCAATTAATTTTCCTCAGCCCATCCCATTGCTTCCTGACATGTTATGGATACAATATGTCAGATTTTGTCAAAACCTTGAAGTGACAGTTTTGATATAAGGTCATTGCTTGTAGGAACAAGGGTTGAGCTACACAGCTTGAAAATATGTTGACTGTGTAGTTTCTATATTAGCTTGATACAAATATGCTGAGTGACCTACTTTGTTTATTTAATGAGATTGTGAAGAGAATGCCTTGCATTTCTGACAAGGATATTTTTTATTGCCAAAGTAGGAAAGGGAAAAAAAAAAGTGACAATTCAAGATGTGAAGGTTTATTTCAGTTACAGTAACACACCATGTATTATAATAAAAACAGACTATAGTTGCCATGGTTGGGTGCTGTAAAGCAGGCAGTATGTATAAGAAGTCAAATAAGGCAATTAAATATTTGGGAAGCAAGATAAAAGTAAAGATAAGCATGAGTCTGTAGGCTCTTTTACTTTCAAGAACTTATACTATTGAAGCCTTACAGATTCTATACATTTTATTGTCAAACTGCACCTAAAAAGGGTTACAAAAATAACTGTAATTATTCCTTTTTTTTTTTCTCCTATCAAGACACTGAAATGCTTCAATTAGTAAGGGTTTCCAGGCAATAACATTAAAAAAAAAAACCAACGAAACCAGTATCATTACTATTAGGTTCTTTGTCCTTTTCAATTAATGATATTACAACTATGAGAGATTTACGTGGCACTTAAGTACAACGTAACTAAACTTCACAGGATAAGGACAAAAGCGACAGAGAGAAAGAAAACAAAATTGTAGACTTATCGCTGCTCTTCCCACAGCCAGAGTGACCATATAAGCCCTGTTGTGTCTCTTTCCATGCAAAATAGTTCAGATTTGTTTAAGTCATCCCAGAGGTGATGCACTGTGGAAACCATTACAGCTTCGCAGCTGGAGACTAACTATAGATGGGTTCATAAACTGCTTCCATTAGGTCTGTATGAAGATATTTCTCTTCACTCTTCAGTCCCAACTTCAGAAGTTACCTAATTGCCATCAACTCTTAATAACATCTGGGTTTCTGAGGACTGAGATCACAAAAAAAGCCTACAGCACGCTGCTGCAGGAATGCTACATCCACCACTGGGGTAACACCGATGTCTTCAAGCTCTCCCAACCATTTCATCACCTTAATAAACCACATAGGACTCACCAGCTGATTCACATTTCCAACAGAGTTCCCTACCTATAAAACACATCCAGGACTGAGTTGCAAAATACACCAATAAAAGACGCATGCTCAGTACCCCTCAATGTGTCCAATTTCTGTTTCTTGGGTTTTTTTCTTTTTTTCTTTCTTTGAAGGATCTTCTCCATTACAGTTTCTAGTCATTGCTTAAAGCAGATGAGATCAAAATTCTAAGGAAAATTAAATAGATGTTTTGCTGTTGTATCAGACCTTTATTATTATTATTAAAATAAAAAGCACTTGTCATCAGTGACTTTTTGCTTCAGGTTTTGCCATAACATGCATTTCTTGGAAAGAAAAATGCTGACTGTCAATTGTGTGACAGGCACTGTCATAATTCTGACATTCTTTGCAAATATCTAAAGAATTACAGCGAGACGTGTAAGTTATCTCAGTGGAGCCACACGTAAAACAGTAATAAGCCCTTTGGTGATGTCTGTTCAAGATGTTTACAAGCAGTGTTCTGCATTGGCACAACATTGTACCTCCTAACCCATATGCACTAGTGCAAAACAGAGTCAGGTAGATCTGATTCACATTATGGCTTTATCCTCAATACTCTCCAGCTGTGCTCAAATGATGGGGCAGTGGCAGAATTTCTCATTCAGTCCTGTTGCAATCATTTAGGGGAAGGGAGGAAGAAAGGAAGGAAGGGGCTTGCTACAAGGAGCAAGTTCAGGTAGTCCATGATGAGAAGTTCAAATTACCTCAAAGCCACTGGGGCATCCAACTTCATAGGATGTTTCACAAGAACTATTAAAATTAAATTGATGTGATGTAAAGGAGACTCAGGCACATTAACATTTAGTTAAATTTGTCTTCAGCAAAAGTAAAACCAGGGAAAATTGCTTTTCATCAGGGTAATTTCTTTTTTTTTTTTTTTTTTTTAAATCAATTGACACTTAAAATACAGTGTATCTTTTCATATTTTCCTGGTCTCTGGCCCAGGCAATGTTTTACTATTCTTAAATTTGCAAATTAAACCTAGATTCATGACAATGAAAAGTTGCCTCTGGGATGAAAGCTGTAATTAACTTTAGTATTAACCTCTGCAGAGAGGAAGAACAACTAATAGACCAGCTTCAATAAATGACAACACTGTCATCTGTTCAACAAGTAGAAATTAATTCCTCTCATATGAATCTAGGAAGTCTTTTTCCTCAACAGAAATTAGCACTTCATCTATTAAAATAAATTCTGCCCTTTTCATGAAACTTCCTATTAAGGGAGGGAATAATGGGTCCAAAGCCCAAATGTTTCACACTAGCTTCAATAAGGACCAGAGGTTCAAACTGACTTACTAAACCTGAAATACAGCCCTATATTTCTGTTATTTGTATATTTTAATATTCTGTATGATACCAAAACAGCTAAAAGCACATTTTCACAATGAAAACTCCATATTACAGTTATTAGACTTGGCTAACTGAACTTTTGTGTACAACTTAAACTCTTCAGTCTGGAAAGATTAGAGGATACTAACATACTTTACATAGTTATAGTGAAAGCACTCTGAAAGGACCACAGACCATGCATCAAGAACTGAGAACAGGGTCATGGTTCAAGCATGATTTGTGACAGCATTTTCTAAATGATTTGTGACAACATTTTCTAACACTACTGCAAATGCTCTGGAATATAGCAGCAAGTAAAAACCACATGATCTCTACCTTAACCATAACAGACCAGACGGTCCTTAAAATTGCAAAAGTCCATAGCCTCAGAAAGACTGATTGGATTACAAGTTGTAACATCATTTTGCAAACTGAAAAACCCACTGATTGTCAATAGACCTTTTGGACACTTCAGAGCATTCTGGCATTCCTAGATCTTATGTTTACATATCAGAAAGTATCAACATAAAAATAACATTGTTCAAGCACAGTACCAGTTGATATTACCAGGAATTGGAGATACTTCACTGCTATAAAGAAAAGCATTTGAGATAGTCCACTATAGTTCTGCACAGAAGTCGCACTCCATACAGAGCTAAACTGACACGTCAGCTATTTAGGCAATGCAAAGTCTAGTAGAGTTGTAGGTTCTTTATATAAAATATTTGTTACTTCCAGAACTAGTATAAAGAGAATAATGATTTTAACACAAATGTAAAACAGCCACTGATCACTATTTCCCCTTTACGGTATCACCTCAGCTTACATTTCTGGAACAGATGGTACAAATTGGTCTTTTCTTACGTGTTCCTCCCACTCAATTCTTGTCATTGTCTGGTAGCAACCATTGAAAAAAATCTGAATAAAGCCTTTATCGGCAGAGAAGGTTGCTTTATTGAGAGACTAAGACCACTCATCAGACCAAATACCACATCAAAGCTTAAGTTTGCCATTTTTGCATTTATAAGCAAGAAAATGACTGTAATTTACAGTAAGCTGTGTATCAGGTTGACATTTCATTGATGTAATTTTCAGCTTTCCCCATCGGATAAAATACTGTATTTTAAAATTTCTCAAAGAATAACATGCCTATATCGAACGTAAAACATTTCACTAAGAAAGTTCATCATTTTAACGATATCTTGAAGAGGCCTAGGGCAGAGCTCCAGTGAAAACTGCCTGACAGGAAGGCTTCAAAACCCACTGGGTTTGCTGCCAGCTTGCCTACCTGCCTGCCCAGCAGCCAGCTTCAGCATCTTCTGCAGAGACTGAGCTGTCTAGGCTTTCTGCTCTCCAGCAGTCTATCAGCAATGTGATGAGAAGCACAGGGCTTGGACTACCTTTTAGCAGCAAACCTCTCATGTCCTGAGCTCTGTTGCAGACCAAAGACTTTCTGTCTCCAACTTTGTGCCAGCCTGAACACACTGGCTCCTAAGCTCCGTCACTTGCCCTGCTACTTGTCAGACACACCATCCCAAGCCAAAATGATTTCAAAGTGCTCAGTTCTCATTCCAGGCCAGAAAGAAACCAGATTTTGACACACTGAAATTCTCTATGAAATGGAATTAGATTTCTCCACCCATCTTTAACAGAATGGCACACAACTTTTTCTATCTTATGGAAGTAAATAGGAAAAATTAACTAAGATTCTTAACTGGACTCTGTCCCTAGCAGGGATTCAAGGCTCCAGATTGGGGTTTTGTAAAACGTGATTAATACCAGGTGCTCTTAAAATTGGTCACAGAGATAAGACAAAAGGCATTAAGTTTTTCTGGATTTTCTGTGGTCTAGCAAATAGCCAAAACCTAGACAGAGCAAAAGCCCAATCAAACAATAACAAGTTCCTTTCTCCCCATCCCCTTGAGCCCGTTCCATTAGCTCCCTAGATCTCACGGAGAAGTTGATGCAGGACACCTACACTGTCAGACACACAAGGCTGATGTAAATCTTGCCTGCGAGTACTAACAGGATATGGACTACACAAGCATTGCCTGTAAAAAAATACACACCCAGTGCCGCCAATTAACAAGTTTAAATGTAATTACACTCAGTACAATAAATGCATTTGAGTCTGGAAAGATCTACTTTCCCATTTCAAATAGAAATAGTAAGATATCACAACACAAAACCACAGCTTGAATTATAGGCATTAGTAGCAATACTAATTAGCTGAAAATGAAAATTAATTTAATACAGCATTGTTCAAGTCCATTTACCTAACTTGATCAAGGTATCATTAACTAATTAAGTAGCAATGCTATAAATGTACAGCTTATTAAACCATGAGGTCATATGAAGGCCACACTATCAGTCTCCTTGCAACAGAAAACATGGTTAAGGAAGGCTATCTTTAGAAGGGTTTAAATAAAAGTCACATAAGTGCACATTTACCAAATGCTTTCGGAATCGACCAGTCAGTTAAAAAAAAATGCCAGTCCTTATTATAGAGGTATGAAACTGCATAATACTGCTATTATATCCTCTAACTAGCTTTTCTTAATAAAAGAGTTCTTCTCAATGCAGCAATCTTGGCACCCTTATTCCTATATTTCAAACACAGTACTTAAGAAAGGGGCTATGTAACTTGCCTATAAGCTAAAAGCAATTCAGAGCTAAGAGCTGACAGAAGTTAATTCAGAATCTTTCCACAGACCTCTAGGTCAGCAGAGGTGGGGAGGCTGGGGTATTACTAGTATTTACATTTCAGCCAAGATGGCTGTGAAAAGTTACCCCTTCTTTTAATGTAATTATTACCCAAATGAACGACTGCCTGAAACTAAAGGAAACTCATGTTAACTATATTACATTAGGCTTTTTGCAAATCAACCTGCTAAACAGAATTTGCAGTTATACAAACAATGCATATCACGCTGATTTACAGTAAGAACTGAACCTCAAGTTCTGGTCTGTTATTTAGCCAACAAGTAGACTCCCGCTTTACCCCACTAGAATCCATTACTCCTGTCCCCCAGCCCACCACAGACAGCAGCTGGAACTGCCTGAAGACCAAAAAAGATTTCAAAAGTGCTACAAACTAGTGTGAACTAACACACCACTAATGTGTTAGGTAAACCACAACAGCAGCTAAGCGATGTTCAGATGCGACTGGCTTAAGAGATCTAAGTTCCATTGTGAACACACAGTCAAAACAATTTTATCCCACCACCTTAAAAAAAACCCAACGAACCAAACCAAACAAACCCCACCGAACTAAAATACACAAGAAAGCCTGACTATTTCATAAGAGGTGACTGATGTGGCATTCCTACTTCTCAGCATTGATTTGACTTCTCTTCTTCCCATTTTGTTGTTGTTGTTTTTAGGTTTTTTGTTTGTTTTTAAGTGCTATGTTGAAAAGTAAGGGCCCAGTGAATGACACAGTTCCAGTAAAACATACATCGTAAAAGCAATTCCAGGAAATATAAACTTAAGTAATGAAAGTAGTATAGGTCTATGACAAGTAAATTGCATGACTGTGGGGTATAGTTCAATTCTACATCGAGAAAAAAAAACTGTTATACAGCTGAAAAATTCATTTCATTCCCCCTAGCCTGAAAATATTTTTTCTGATGTTTGAGAGAATTGTAATTGCAAAAGTGTAAAGCCACATCTATCTTGTCATTTCCTTGGTTCTGGTGTGGGCAGAATATTATCACATAAAGACCTGCTATACCCTGAATAGCTTCTTGGGAGAGCTGGCATTGCTGTCCCCTTCCTAATGCCAAAACTGTTTTATTTCATACTTTTTTTTCCAGTGAGACAACTTGAGAAAGAAGTTCTTTCTCTTTGTTTATAGGACTGACAAACAAGAGCTCATGTATTTGTGATTCATGTCCCTTTTTTTTTTAATGTCATTGTATATTTTAACCTATGAGAGCTTTAAAGCTAGAGAGACCATCACTAAATACAGATCATCTTTGTTGAGGAGCGAGATCGTCTGTTGGACTAGGCAGGAGAACTACCTGCCTCCTTTCTGCTCTAAGACCTAGAGCAACATTCTTAGGAGCCTCTCCTTTACCAGCTCTAAATGCCTAGGAGAATGCAAGATCAAGAAGGGTAAAAACAGAATGTGGGAGAATCAGTCAAATCTATACTCATCTCCATACAAAATGGACTTAATTCGTTTACTTCCCATAGCCTTGTAATTAGCTTTTTTAATTATTATTATAAAATGAGAGAAGTAAGGAATTATGAACTGTGTCTTAAGGGGGGTGGGGGGAGGGGAAGTAGAGAATCTGGCCTCAAGTACGAAATTTAACTGAATCTTAGTCGGAAGCCAGCCACTGCAACCACTAAATAAAAAGCTATAAAATGGTATGTCAGATAAGAGAGACCATAGTGAAGCTACAGCAACTGCTTTTTATATAAAGCAGCGGATATGGAATGAAAACAGGAATTGCCTCATTTTATAGACAGATCTAAATGCAGATAATTACTACCAACACTGAAACCTGGAGATAATAAACAAACACCCTGGTCTAGAAAAGCACCACATACACAGCAGACATTTCTTTGCCTAAAGGCAAGTAGTCATATTTTAAAATTTTATTGCAATCACTAAGTCAAAAAGTAGAGAAAGCCAGGGACTGTGCACATGGAGGATGATTTAATATTCAAATCCAAATACTTTTTCTTTCCATTATCAGTAACTACAGCCCTGAAAGCAGTTAGTTTGTGCTTCTGCTCTTAATATGAAATAATTGCAGCCCAGCAAAAGTAGCATTCTGACTTTCTGAGTCACCACAAACACAACGTAAAATAAATGATCCAGATTTCCCTGGAATAATGAAACAAAAAGAAAACAAACAACTTTGTACAACTTTAAACAATGATCTATTTCACCTCTGTGAATCTGCTCTTTATGTTAGCATCTTGCCTTGAATACAAATCAAGATTATCACTCAGATTTCAATCAGGAAATTAATTAGCAAGAAATGAGAAAATGAATGAAAGAAGAAAAAGCCATCATATTGTGCCTTAGATTTTTTTAAACCTGACAATTGCTCTTTACGATTTCATTTCCATGGTAATACAAAATATCCACTTAGCTGATTGAATCATTTGGCAGAAACAGATTTAATTCCTTAACAAAATAACTCTAATGCAGTGATGTATAAGATGTTTAACAAAGGCGCTTTACTTTTTATCTTCAGGCAGTTTGGGTTTTTCTTTTTTTAATGAAAACTTGATTAGAAATGACTTTGGAATACAAAGGCAAGAGACTGATTGCCACATTCATATTGATCAGCTTGAAAACTATAGAGATTACATTTTCAAATTTCATACCAGAAAACAAGATGGGAGCTCATTTAGAATGTTGCTTCAGAACCTGTATAAGTGTTGTACATTCATGCTGATTTAAATGCCCATGTTCCTAGTCAAAAAAAAAAAAAAAAAAACCAAAACAAAAAACCCTAACATTTTCCCCATCCTTTGCTCTTGTTTGGAGCAGAATTTTTATTTTTTAACAACTTGCTGAAAATTAATGACTTAGTTCTAATCTTTCTTATGCTCACTTTCCAGTCTCTTGGGTCAACTCGTTTTGTTGTTTTTTTTTTTTAATGATTTTTAGATTGTCACAAGGAAATGCAAAGAACAACAAGTTACATGGAACACGCTTCCCCCCTTCTCTCATGACAATAAGATCCTCGTCTTCCCCCATGAGAAAGATGGGAGATAACACTACTGTTTTCCATGATGCCATTTTTTCAATACATGATTTTGGTCAAGGCTCACTACCAGCATTACATTTATTGCCATAATTGGGAACAGAATTTAATCTTTAATTTACATTTTGACTTCTTGAGAATAACTTAAATTATCCTTCCATTCAAAAGTCCAGGTCATGGCTTGTGGCCCTTAGGAAGTGAAAAGCTTCAGCAAGAGGCTGATGAAGAATAGTTTTTGTGCCTTTTCTTTGCATAAACATGATTTTTCAGTCCATTTATGAGCATCTAGCCGTGGGACTGGACTTTATTTTCAGAATAATTTGTGGAAAGATTTTTCCTTACTGTGAATATTTAACTACAAATAAACTGGATGCTTCATCACAAAAAATATTTAAGAGTAGAACTGATATCATGGGGATTACACACTCTGCCACAAGGTTAAATAGGAAATTTTTTTAAGTTAAGCACATTTTACCATTATTCATTGAATCAAGTGTGCTGGTTTTGGCTGGGGTAGAGTTAATTTTCTTCATAGTAGTCAGTATGGGGCTATGTTTTGGATTTGTGCTTGAAACAGGGTTGACAACATGTGGATGTTTTCGTTATTGTTGAGCAGTGCTTACACAGAGTCAAGGCCTTTTCTGCTTCTCACCCTACCCCACCAGCGAGGAGGCTGGGGGTGCACAAGAAGCTGGGAGGGGACACAGCTGGGACAGCTGACCCCAACTGACCAAAGGGCTGTTCCGTACCATATTGCATCATGCTCAGCATAGAAAGCTAGGGGAAAAGAAGGAAACGGGGGGGCATTAGCAGTGATGGCATTTGTGTTTCCAAGTAACCATAACACGTGATGGAGCCCTGCTTTCCTGGAGATAGCTGAACACTTGCCTGACAATGGGAAGTAGTGAATGAATCCCTTGTTTTGCTTTGCTTGCATGTGTGGCTTTTGCGTTGCCTATTAAACTGTCTTTATCTCAACCCACGAGTTTTCTCACTTTTACTCTTATGATTCTCTCCCCCATCACACTGGGGGAGAGTGAGCAAGCAGCTGTCTGGTGCTTAGTTGCTGGCTGGGGTTGAACCATGACATCAAGTTAAACGTCAAACAGCAATTGGAAATTTTACACAGTAATAAAATTTGACCTTCACGGATTATTTGAAACTAAAGCCAAGCCAGCTTGGTGTTCACTGAAGTGGTAACGTTCTTCACAACTGTGAAGAAGCCAGAAACCCTACATCATCATCTTGTTTATGGTATATAACATGCCACAGTTTGCACAAAACAGAAGAGCTTTTTCTCTTCTACTAGACAAACATGACAGCATTTAGGCTCTGGCAAGGCCAAAACAACTTAGTCAATTAGTTTCCGTAGGCTGTATTCACATCTGAGCTGGGAACACTGCCACCGATTGGTTGCATTCAGCAAAACGCAGTTATCATGAAGCTTTTATTTTAATTAGCAAAGTTTCATAACAAGAATCATTTAGTCATTTTTCCTGGATTGATTAGCTCATATTAGTGAATGATTTTTTTTTTTAGTCTGCTCTTCTCACTCTTCATTAATAAAGAAATAATAAATACCACAGATATTGAATGACACAGCTGAAAAGCAGGCTTGTGATAATGCATCATTATTGGCTCCAATGAATTACACAGATATGGTTTATCTATTGCTGTCATTTCTTCCAGTATTTCTATGCCCATTTTCCTGAAAAGAGAGACTGGTTACTTGAAATAAATGTATGATTTTTGCTTGTCACTTTATTACTTATTTCAAATCTGACCAAAATACTTGTCCCACAAAAGTACATAAACATCTAAAGCAGTCCCTTAAGATAAATAGGCAGGACTCATTCACTCTAAATGTATATTTGATTGTTTAACCATTTTTTTATGAATTTTGACCAATTTTCCATCTTCCTGCTTACATTTGGGACTCAGATTAAGATGATCCCAATAGCCCTCATACCAATGTCAAATACAGAAACTACTGTTGCTACTAAATATTTCCCTTTTTATAAATCCAAGAACAGAATGAGGGTTTTCAGGGCAATTTCACCCTAAGAGATCAAACTGTTAATTAGCTATCATCATCATCCTCGTGCTTTTTTCATAACTTTATTTCCCAGAACTCAGTTCTCTTCCTCAAATGTTTACCTTCTATTGGAGCCTGACCAGATTAAAAGCCCACAAACAAAGAGCATGTGGTTGACTGAATTCAGCTGCCCAAATGATGCAGAACAGCTACGACCTGTTTGTTCTTTAGTATTCTCTAATTTTTCCAGAAATCATCTGTAAATGCAAGTAATGATTAAATACTGATTTTATTATTGCTCCAAACCACAAGACCAACATTTTCTGGAATCTAGAACTAAACAAGTACAATCATCACTTCCTAGTTAAAGTTACATTTTGAGATTACCATAAATTACTACTTATTTGCATAATGCAAGCCTGGTTAATTTTGCATTATTTATTCATCTGTTTATTTAAACTGTGTTACAGTCACTGTTAACAATCCCTTGTGTCTATGTTATATCTTATTTTTTAATCAATTAACCAAACTTGAAATTGAGTGAGAATAACCTATAGTTAGTTTGGAACTATCATCTGTCAAAAAGTCACACTAATTGACCTATATCCCTCTTAACTGTGTTCATCAAGGACCACATTAGATAACTCATTATTTCCACAGTCATACTGGCTGATTCTAATATTCAAGTGAATAATCCTGTTTACCCTTGCGAAATACTAGGGGAACATCAATCTTCTTCCAGAACTCTGAAACTCTACTGCCTCAGGAGATCTGGGGGAAGAAACAAACAGACACAAAAAACCCCTAAAAAAACCCACCACCACCACAAACATTCAGTTCCAGAGGACTCCCTTGGTGATTCTCTAAATCCCTTGGATAACTGTTATCTGCGTCTGCCAATACGAAAAGAATTTAACTTTAGCAGCTACAGTTCAGTATCATGAATCAGTAACTCACCTGACTTGAGTGAACTCTGTTACTATCATATGCTAAGAAATATAATTATATATCATGTGGTTCCCTCACCTTCAGATCAGAAATGTTTCTAGTCTATAAACTGTCTGCTATGCTACCATCAACAGTTTTATCATATTTGACAGGAAAATAGTAATTAGGATTCCATTTGTTCCCAATGTACTTAGAAACTACATTTTACAGTCTAACTCTGCTCATCCTGGATTCTTCATAGTACCATCTTGCTTATTTAATTGCTATGGAAAATTGATAAAGGAATGAGAAAGTGAACAAGTTTACATGAACAATGAGATGTGCATTTACAATAAGGTTAAAAAAATCAGGTGTGTGATAGATGTGAGAGTGAATGAAGCAAGAATTGTCAGTATGGCATCTAGAACAAGACAAACTGAGCACCATTTTTGGCTTGACAAGTCAGTAATCAGATACACACTGACTATAACTACTAAACTCAGAGGTCTTAAAAATATTGACGAGGCTTCCAGAGAAGTCTAAATAATGTTAAAATGCATGTTAAAAAAAAAAAAGGCAGCCTTATTCTATTCATTTCTTACATATGTAAAGAAAACTATGACTTTGCAAATAAAGATGTTTTCAAACTGACAGTCTGACTTTTTCATTTATAATTTAAAGTTAGCCTAGGTCTTCTTTCCATAACTTCCAAATGCAAGGAAAGCCATTATGCATACCATGCTTTGCCCCTTCTAGCACAGCTAACACTGGGGAAGAGCCGGGAAGAATCGAACCACATTACACTCCCCTAAGGACAAACATCCTCATCCTCCTCTATAATCAATGGTGGCAGACAAGCACCTGCAGAGTGTGCTTCAGCTACCAGAAAAAAAGAATAGCTTCTGAAAGCACCTACCATTCTCTACTGATTTAGCAAGTACTCCTAATTTAGGTGCCACAGTTAGCCACCAAAATTTTGGTGGTTACTAACATAAATAAGTCATTATCAGCCCTGGGCAAAAAGATTCTGACAGCTCTGCTAAATGCTCTGGTAGATCTGCAATACAATTTTATTTAAATTGCACTATAACATCTCTCTCTTGACCACAACTTCTCCTGAAATATATTTTCCAGTTTCATCGTATGCAGTGTACAAGGACAGATATTAAATGGAAGTTCAGCTTCTAGTAAGAAGTATACCAAAAAGACTGAAACTAACTCTTACTGTCTTCTGAACACAAGTCACAAGCGTACTTCATTCCAAGTCTTTTTGTTTTAAAGAACTAAAAAGTAGGCACCCAAAGTAACTCCCTTTTCAATCCACAATCACAGATCTGTGAAGGATCTTAGGCCACAAGACTGTTTGTATTAGATTAATCTTTCTAGGCTCAGAATCCGATGACTGCAAGGGCTGTGTATCTGCACAGTCACATGTAAAATTCAGCTAAATCTGTGAAAATGGAAAACGTCCAGGACTGGCATCAGAAAATCCTCTGCCATGATCTGCCTTCCAAGCAGGAACCAGATTTGGATGCACTTAAGAAGGAAATTGCACTCTGAAATAATTAAACCTACCCCTCCCTCTCCCAGCAGGTTGAAGACAGTACATAGCGATTACACAAAACCATATTTTGTAAGTTTTATTTCATGTCAGCATTTAAGAATAAAAATGCTGCAATTTGACAATGACTACTGTTTTCAGGTGATTAGCCTCAAAGCATAAAATCTCTCCTGCACCCACCCCCACATGTTATACTGCACTCACAGTCTGTTCTGCCCATGCCTGAAATGGCATTTTATGACTCAGTTGCAGAATAAAGACCAGCTGATGCCAATTCAGGTAAGATGAACACTACAGTATATCTCCTGATTTATAGGCACAGCCTGCTGAGCTGAAGGGGACCTATTGCTCAGCATATGCTCCATCCAACCATGTCACACTGCACATAATTCTATATAAACCTGAAAATGTAAAGACTTTGCAAAAAGGGGGAAATGGCAATACAAGAAAGAGCAGTTTGGTTAGTTTCTCAACCTTCTCTTTTTCTACCACAGCTTTAATGAGTTCCTAGTTGCCCAGGCTCAAGGCAAGTAGGACAGGGAGACAGGCACCTGGAAAGAGCAGGATATGATGTATCCAGGAGACAGAGGAATAACAGAAATACTGCAAGGAGAGCTAACAGTTCTCTTCATAATCTGCTTGGTTTGAGTAAAATGAGATTTCTAAATACCTGTGCTGTGATGAGAGTATAGGAGTTAAATGTTACAAAATTTTACACATTCTTTCTGTTCACATATTGCCCTCATCCTCACTCCATCAGTGTATCTAACTCATCCTCATGTGCATAATTTTGTCCTTATTTATTTTCTTTTAATTCTCAGAACCATTTTTACCACAAAAACAGCATTGTATTTCAATAACGTTAAAAAATGTTCCAGTTTTGGAGCACTGATGAGTGAAATAGTATTTTCTTAGATTT
This sequence comes from Nipponia nippon, assembly GCF_047370975.1. Lineage (NCBI taxonomy): Eukaryota > Metazoa > Chordata > Aves > Pelecaniformes > Threskiornithidae > Nipponia > Nipponia nippon. Next base: position 17,192,009 of record NW_028262391.1, read on the forward strand.
TTCAAAAGGTTGCGTAAAATATTCAAAATTACTACCTCAGCCATTTCTGAGGCAATTCGCATCCAGGACAGAAAGAGCTGCTATTTATGAGCACACTGAAGCAATGTTGTAAACACAAAGTTTACAGAAACACAAAGAATCCTACCTTATTTGACTTGGAGAAATCACTAAGCCCAATATTCATTCTCTCACAAAATTTACTACAGTACCTCACAGCAGGTAGAGTAAGGTATCTATTCACCCCTGTCAGTGCAAGTAGCTCTTGTACATAAAAGCTGGCCAAAACCTTTTAGTTTAATGCAAAAGCTTCAAACCTGGTCTTAAAAATCAAACTGAAATTATAAGAAAGGTTATTGCAGGGCCCCTGCACATATATAGGAGGACCATAAGGCACAAATAAGCTCCTATCATCAACCTAGGAAAAATAGTCAGCTCTTCATATAGACCTCAACACTAGCTGGAAAATCTGCTGTACAAGGACATATCCAATACTCCGGTTCTCTAAGTGGGCAACTGTCCTTTCATCCCTTCATTTCACATTAATACCCATAGCAGCCACTGCTGAGAAGGGCCACCATTGCTCTAATATCTAGAGACATACAGCATGGACATGAGCCCTGTTCAAGACACACTAAGCCACTTCAAAAGGAAAACACTGGCACCAGACCAGCAGAAATATTTATCTGGATTAAAATACTTTAATACTTTTATTGCTAGGTATAGTGAGAATGGGGGTTGATTTCAGAGACCTACCTTTGCCTAAATGCAATGAAACCCCCCCGCAGGATGCTCCTTTACTGTACTAGTTCTGTGGCAGCAACAGCATGAACCAAGAGAACTGGCTTGAGCAAGAGCAGATGGTCACTCAGTGCCAGCCTCCACCAGGAGCATGGACCAAAGCTGCTCTGTACTATATCACTGCCCTGAGAAGGTTAGGCTAAGTCATCCCAGCTGAGAGTAGGATGTGGCCAAAGGAGGTCATCGCTTTGCTCACATACATGCCTAGGAATAATGAGCTTTTATGTAATCTTCCAAATCATGCTACACCTTTCAGTTGCTGAAATTACCATGTTACCTGCAGGCTTTCTGCATTGCTTGGAGTGGCACTGGAATTACCTGGGACAGCAACCCAGAGAAAGCTATGGCACAACAAAAGCAGAGAAATAATGTAAAGGGTCCTGCTTTTAATGGAAACTAGATGTTCTGAGAAACATCAGCAACTTACTCTAAATATCTGTCCTCTGAAATCATGAAGTGTTTGTTAAGGAAGCAAAGCATCCTGTCAGAAAAGTACCCTTCTCTACGCTCCTACTAGAATTCATTATCAGTCTTTCTACCTTAACACATTCCTGCAGGAGCACAAAGCAGTGTATAGTACAGAGCAATAACAAGTTTCTCAACACACATATGCGCCCAATTTATCTGGCCCACAGCTTAAAAGAGACATCAAGTAGTTACTTCTCTTGAGTTTAAGAGACTTTCTAGCTGACTCATCTTTTTCAGGCCATAAAAGCGCTACTCCCCCCTAGCTCTGCAACAGAGGTCATAAAACATAAAGGAGAAAAGTAGAGTGAGATAGGAATGCAGGAAATATATCTCTTCTCCTGAGCAGCACCAAGTCAGGTGTCCAAGACCATGGCTCACTGGTAGTAAAGCAGTGCAATAACCAGGCAGAAATTCAGGATAAGCTTTACTGACCATGATGAAATACCAGTGTCGTAAAAAGAAAAAAAGCTTATGTTTAGTGGAAGCCTACCCTGTTCCCTCATTCTTATAAAGAGGATAAAAGAATTGCCTATTTGGAACTACCAATACCATCTGTGTAGCTGAGTTATACTGCAAAAAATTACACCAAAAAATTTGCTGTAGACTGAAGATCAATAAGTGCATAGGCATGGCTAATGACTGAATAAATAATGCTGAAAATCTTGGAGAGAAATTTGGAATAGGGCTCAGAACTTCTGTTTTATTGATTATGTATCTGTAAGATGATGATATGCATCTCAGTGACAGAGGCAGGTTTTTACAAAAACTAAATACCCAAAATGTTTTTTAGACACAGAAAATACAGTCTGTTTAATGAACCCAGATCACAGCCATTTAAAAACAATTAGAAATCATTTCAGAAGACTAGTACAAATGTAAATTCAATTTAGAAAGTGTGACATTTCAACCCACTTACTGACAATTAATGAATGCAACAACATAGCCACTGAAAGCCAACTCCTAAGAGTAAAAAAGAAGTATGACAGATATCAGAGGATTAGGCAGCATTAGAAACATTTTACCAGGAATACAAGTTTTGATAGTGGTTCTACCTCTGGATTTTTAAAAGGTACTTTTTCAGTTGCCCAGTAGAGAGGGACCTAAACTCACTACAGATTAGCCAACAAGGGCTACACACAAGAAACTTTAGCCCTACTACTCATGTAGATAAGCCCTCTCCAAAACTAGATCCTCAAAACCTCACTCAGGCAGAGGCTCTTGGATTTCTAAGCCCACAGTCATCACCCCAGTTCTGCTCCTTGCTGTGACCAGCCTTGAGACCTCCAAGCAGTTCAGTCCCTGCCCCAGCTGTGGCCTAATTACACACAGAGGCTTTCCATGGCCAACCATGCTCTTCAGGACTACCTGCTGAAGAAGTTGGTATGCTCCCAGGATCAGGATTTACACAGGACAGGAGTATGGGGGGAGGAGGGAGGAGTACAAAAAACCTTCTTGCACTCACACTCAGTACTGCAATTCCTGCCCTGAAAGAAACCCAGTGACTTAAGGAAATAAAAAGCAGGATCATATGAATAGCCAAGTAAAAAAAGCTGGTAACTGCCATCTCATTGTTCTCTAGAGTGGATCTATACCACTATACATGATAACTGCAATCCAGCTTTGTAAGTGTTGCTGCTGATTGAGACCAGAGGAATCTCTCCCCGCCCCCCCCCCCCCCGATTCAGAGAGGATGAAGAAATTTCTATTTGTATTTGCTTATTTCCAGCCTGACTTTAGGGAGGAGAACATTTCACTCTGCAGCAAGCGTCAAGCTTCCTTCCCCTGGAATACTGAATTTGCTTTTAAGTGTCAGATGATTTAGTGTTTTTTTGAATGCCGGGGGGGGGGGGGGGGGAAGCATCAACTAAATTATTAAATAGGTTGAAACTGTTTCTTGCCATGTCAAGGCTAATGAAGAGATTCTCTACAATCCCTTGTGGAGATTTGGTGATGAAGTGAGCACAGAGCTTTCTGACACATCACAAATTTTCAAAATAGCATTTAAAAGAATCATATTTTGAAAAGGAAATAGAATTAAATAAAATTATTAAAAAGTCAGACTCACATGGAAGCTTTCTCCTTCAACAATTAAACTTGTATTAGCAATCACAGAGTAAACTGCAATTGTAATTAATATTTCATATGGTACTCAATGATGTAGCCAAATATTAGCTGCCAGACTCTTGGAAAACACTGTTTTTCTGCCAAGCTTTTCCTTTTATTTTACAAAGCTACAAATAAATATTGTAGAAGGACATACAGAATGGCTGTTTGACAATATCTTGTTTGTTGATAGACCTAGGTATCATCAGACTTTAAATGGTATAGCTGGTATGTAAGATAAAAAAAATGTAACTTTGAACAGAAAAAGTCAGACAACAGTTGAATAATTACTCTTGCTTTTTCTATTGAACTTTGTTGTATAATCTTTTTTAAAAAACAGATCCAGTTTAAATATTTTCTTCCAGTTATTTTTCTAGTTATAGTACTCTTTACTAATTACATGAATGCACTCGTATATTTAAAAGGCTTAAATATATAGAAACACTGGACTAATTTGTCAGAAAAATATATATTGTTAGAGACCTAAAAGGAAGCTATGGGAACATTTGCATTCTTGTTCTGCTTGCTATGAGACAGCAAGATACAGAAGACCAGGAAGAAGAGAATAGGTGGACTCACCTGCAATTACGTAAAGACTAGGTTATTAGACTGCCACAAATGCGATCGCAAGAAGGGCACTGAAAGGAGGCAAAAACTGATTTAGACTACTAGAAGATAAATCACAAATGCGATAGAGTGGTTCAGACTTTGGTTAGCATATCATAATTTTTATTTTTTCATTTGCAGATATTTGCTTACTGATATTACAGCTGCAACTATAATAAAACAGAGCAGCTGAGAGCTATTACCCTCTGTATCCATCTTCATTTTGTCATGAAGGCTCATATATTCACACAATCTAGAGTTAGAGGCACTGTTAGAATGCTCCAATAAAACCAAATCTCTTCTTTATATCAGAAGCAATTAATTTTTCTTGCATACATCTCTCTACCAAGCCTTATACCTTGATTTGTCCAAAGGGAGGACAGGAGGTGGATAAAGCAGCCTTCTCTTGGATGAAACAGTATAGGATGGAAGTCTCTTCACCAGTTCCTCCATAACCATGCAGCAATGCATGGCTTCTGATGAGAAACAATGAATAAGCATTACCAGAGGCTTAATGATGCTGAGCCAGAGGGCAGCTGCCCCAGATGATTTAAGAAACTGCACGGCAATAACTACAGAAGCAGTACCCTGGCTAAAGAGTTAAACAATGATTACTTATTCTTTATGTTTTTCCTGTTGAACCTCGTTGTACAATCTTCATCCAGTTAAACATAAAAACTTTGTTTCAACATACAACGCTGAGAAAATTAGGACGAGGAAGATCATTCTAGTCCCTCGGGCTCAGGACCAACCTCCAGCCCCCACATCCCAAACAGTACTGACATGGAACGATCACTGATCTTTCTAGGGAGAACATGCCCAAATTAGACTTAAGCAGGAGGCCAATGAAAGCAATGCCTGATCCTTTTCCCATTAACTACTAATTACCTCCCAACAGCCTGGTAAAGCATCTATGCAACTTCATATCTGATAGTTTATAAAATAACACCAGTACATTAAGCTTGCTTTCAAAGCATGGACTAAATGCCAACAGTCCATGAGATACTTCATCACTTCTGTTCTACTCTAAGGTAGAATGGCCAAAGAGACATTTAATAGCCAAGTATATTGGACTGGATTTGACACATTTTTAGATTCATGCAGAGTAGTCTGCAATACTGCATACAAAGCGGAGCGAGGAAGCTCAGGTCCTGGTGGAGTGTAAACTCTCAAGACAGGCTTGACCCATCAGCTGCCTTATGTGGCTGATCAGAACCCTCCCTTCCCTACATGAAGCTACAACTGTTTTCAGCTGCCTGTTCACCAGAACTGAGCTATTTTCATACACTGTAACGGATCAGGACAACTATGTTTTAGTCTACTAAAAACTATGAAAGGAACAATCTAGCCAAGGAACTCAAAATAAAGAATGAGGAAGTTAAAAACAGATTCCTTGGAAGTTACTGTAACGCATACACTTTAGAGAAGAATCCTGGTCTTCATGCAAGTAGGAAACTTGACAAGTTAATTTCATTTATAATTTAATAACTGAAGAAATTGGTCTGTGCTCTAATGTAACTGTATTAAGTGGGTAGATTCATATTCTAACAGAGGCATTTAAAGCATAGTAACTTCAGAGACCATTAAAAAAAAAAAATGAGGGAAGTTGCTCTCTGCCTGCATAGGTACAATCTATCAATAACCAACCATGCATAGCTTTTCTTATTGCCTATCTTTTATAGCATGACAATATTTTCCACTAGAATTCCTGAAAAAAAAAAAAAAAAAAATTCACACTATAGTTCTAACAGAAGCAACTACTATTTTTTTCAGGAAGTCCTAATTGCTAATTTTATTATTAGTACAAATAGAACAAAACACCCTAATAACATTTGTCCAATGACTGCAGGCAACTGATAAAACATGGCAAGATTATGTATTTGCATAAACATATGGAGTATTTTTAAGGACATTCAAAAACACACCGACGCATTAATACAACGTCTTCCGCTCTAGCCTTACAAAATTGCTAATGAATAGAGCATTCCTGAGCTATTGCTTCATCTGTCGCAATGACTGCTTAGCACGAGTCACTTGCAGAGCTTTCTGATGCTCCATGGCTGAGGAGGGAACGTGTAGAAAGTGGTGGAAAGTGCAAGAAAGGATGGGTTAGCCCCTGAGAGGAAGGGAAAAGCAGCAGGGGACCTCACCGTACACAGGTTCTGGACTCCAGCAGTCACTAGCTTCCTAACTGATATTGAGAGGCAAAGACACATGCACACACTCATACTTACAAAACCTCATCTCTTCTTTGCTGTTGGCAAGAAGAGGAAAACTAGGTATTAAACAGTTTTGCCAGAGCTCCTATTCATTGGAGCAACTTTCTGCCCTGCTCTGTATAGTCTTTTATATCAAAAGCGTAAAATGGTCAATAAAAATTTTTAATTTGTTGCACTGTATACGTAATTTAAACTGTGAAAATGCCTCGAAAAGTGCAATCAAACAGGTATTAAGGCTTCATGTGACTTACATAAAGTTTTATTTTAATTGCTCACCTCTACTAATTTATTTCTACCTATAAGCTACTTAGCTCAAGATATACCAAATGAATACCTGCATTAAAACAACCTCCTACAAACAAACAAACAAAAAAAAAGAAACACCTTGCTGAAGAGATAAACTTCAGGGATACCCAAGGAAGGACACCCTTACTGTTTTCCTTCCACTACGTTCAGGGAAATAACACAATTTGAGGCATATTCTTTGCAAGTAAAGAACAGTCCCACCACTTTTTTTTTTTTTTTTTAATTTCTGTAACAACTGAGAGCCACCAAATTTTTTTAGCTAGTGGCTCATGTCTGAATAAGCAATATCTGTGCAAAGGTATCAAGTTTTTTCCTCTTAGAGAGTCTCAGAACACATATTGCCTAGCCTATGTACATATACGGACTTAGACTGAGGAAATAAGTTATTTGCTGAAGATCAACAAAACTCCAGTCTCGGGTATTTAACAACCAAACAGGCGAACACACATCATACTAGCAAAGATAAATCCATAAATAAGCATTCTCCAAGCATGATACATCCTTGGATATGACCAACAGTAGAGCAGGCAAAGCACAGTAATGAATTTGGTTACCTACATTCCATTAATACTTAGAGAAAGCTGAGCATCTACCACTCTCAGGAAAGTGCTAGAGGTGTTCAAAACACCACCCCTCCAATTACTGCCTAAGTGTCCGTACTTCCCACTCCCCCCTACCCCTGCTCCCCCTTCAGTCTAAGAACAAACACACAAGATAAGTCTTTGTAACAGGTTGCACTGGAATAGCTGGCATCCTTATAATTCAGAAATGTTTGCTAAATACCATGCGTGCAGAGATATCTTAACAATAAATGCACAAGCTGTTTGCTATCTTTGGACCTAATAGAGAACCAGTGAGAAATTATGTTATCATTGTGTTACAAAACGAATAAGACTCGAGACAAAAATAGTAAAGGTGTAATTTATGACACAGCTTACAAAGAAAATGTATTTCAGAGCTTTAACTAAAAAATCTGGGGAGCTAGAAATCACAGAGCTAGTGTCCTTAATAATCAAAGCAGTCTAGCAACAAATGAATGTCTGCTTTTGAATATGTGTTTCTAAATGCCTGAATGCAGATGCCGTTGAATTTTTTTTAATATTCAGGATCAGACTGAATCCCCATAGACATGAACATTAGGGACTACACAACCCATCCTGGTGACCCTGAATGCACACAATATCTCAACCAGCATGTTCATTGCAGCCAGCTCTCAAAAAATAAAAAAAAAGTATAGTGCATAGACCTAGAAACAGGTTTAAAGAAATAATTCTGGCTTGATCTTGCATTCATAATGGAAACAATGTCTGAAAGTCTGTTTCATTTTCCTTTTCTCAGGTCACAGAAATCAATGACAGCAGCCAGCGAAGGTATAGTAAGATATTCTTCTAAACTTGTGACACCTCTCAGATACTGGAGAAAAAACAGGTACAATTCCAAAGAGTTTATAATTTTCAAATATCTTACAGAAAGATAAAGCCCAAAGTATTGTTAAAGTGACATTGTCAAGAATGGTAGACCTAAGTTAGACTTGCCTGACATGACCAGAACTATTGATTCACGTACATACACCACATTTTAGCAATGAAATACACAACTCCAGCTCTTTGAAGTGTTTCAGAAAAATACATTCTCCGTAATTTCAGTATCTTCCTGCCTGTTTGAAAGATGAACGTTCTGTATAAATGGCAATAAATATATTCAGATCTGCATTCATAATGAGAGAGTATCACCTTGTCTGGTTTGTCCACCTCACATAATAGCAGTCTGGAGCTTATAGGCTTGGGAAGCCAGAGAAGGTATCTCTATCTTGAATAGAGTTCAGTTTGAAGCATAGATCAGTATTTTTCCTTTCTTTTTTTGCGTATTCAGGAGGGAATTTAGTGTGCTTGTGTGAAGGGGCCACATGGTTGGGTGACTGTAACTACACCATAGCTTTTAAGTAAGGAGGAAGAATTTTTACATGTCATCAGAACAGATTAACTTTGGGGGGTTCCTCCCCCCCATTTCTTTACATATGAGGTGCATTTTAAATACAGTCTAAAAACAAGTACATTTTCCTGCTATACAAAGATGCCTACAATAGAGAGAAATCCACTTACAGACACACTAATAGCAGCCAACATTTCTGGTGATTCAGAGATGCCAAGAGAAATACTATTTTCTACATAAAAGTTGCAAGAGTGAGATCCAAACAGTTGTGTAATACCGAAATGTCATTTAGGTCGCCATGGGATGAATACACAAACATCTAAGGAAAAAAAACCCAAGATTTAACCTCACTTCGAAATCATATAGTTCATATGAAAACACTGTTTGGACTAGAAGTTTAATAACCTATCTCTATGCAGAGACAATGCTATGCAGGCTTCCGCAGGATTCTGTGAATTATATTCAGTATAAAAAAAAGAAAAACAGTACATCCAAAGGGTTCTTAAAGGCCATCAGCCTTGAAACAGAAGATATCACCCATTTTATATGCCTTCCTCCAAAAGGGGGAACAGGCAAACAAAGAGAGTGACATATGTTGCAAGTCAAATTCACCACATGAAATGACAATTTCATTTACATAAAAATACTATTACAAGGTTTTAATTAGCACTAATGATTGTTAGACCCACAGAGAAATCCAAAATATGGTAGCAAGTGAGGAAATACAAGTAGCGAAGACATAATATGCACTGCAATACATTCTTTGCTCATTTGACAGGTATAGTTCAGTTTTACTATATTCCATAGCATGATCTGAAACATTTTAGTAATGTAATCAAGTTCTAGTACTATTATTATAGTAATCTGTACGTTGTAAGAGTCTCTATTAAATCCCCACTGGCAAGCATTTAAGACCACTACATTTTGTTTACCCAATATTGGATAAAACACTACTCAGGATGAACCTGATGGATTTAAGACTCCATTGCCCTTACCCTTGCCCCAGAGCAGCTCAAGTTTGTGGCTCTTCAGCAGATAATTTAAAAAATCATTTTTAGTTGCTAAAGGTGGCTAAGACTCAGGCCTGAAGAGAGCAAGTATAGAGCAGTATGTGATCCCGTATTCTCCACTTGGGCAATGAGGCTTCAAGGAGACTTTTTGAGACTCAACTGTAGCTGTTCTCTGGGAAAGGGGATGTTGTACAAGACAGCTGAGGCCATCTAATAGTTCACTGGTGCTGGAAGGGTCTCCTCTTCCTTCCTCCCAGCCACACTGCACTCACTTGGGAGTCAACCCTTTTGCCAAGACAATTTGCTTTATTAAACAGCAGTTTTCTCACTGGACAGTTTTCTGCCAGTCTAGTCATTTTAGTCAGGTCTGGACAGGCAAGTGACAGAGGCAAACTTTGTCCTTATGATTTGGTCTACTCAGTCTTTCAAGACTGAAATAAAAAAAAAAAATGTCAAGCCTAGAATTTAAAGTATTACACACTTGTTGATGGAGGCACCTGAATATTGCTGTTGACTTGAAAAGTTTTTCATAAGACTGGTGAAGGACTTGCATACAAGAATTGTATGCATGACATAACATAGTCAGAGGTTTTGATTTTACAAGGACTTAGTCTGCCTTAAAATACAATGACCTCCAGGTATGGTTACCTACAATTGTCTTGGAGAACAAATGTAGGTCCTCAAGGTTTCAAGCTGTTGTATAGCAAGTTCACAAGCAAGAAAAAGGGTTTACAAGTACTGGCAACCAGGGATAGTTTGCCTCCCCCCTTTACTTTCAAATTATTTAAACCTGTAAAGACACTGATTCTTATCAGTCACATTCTCCCCTCTTGACAACACAGAAAGGAGGAATAAATGCACAGAGAAAGAAAAACATTAGGGTTTGATTATCTTCCCCCAACAGTGGTTTTACAGTGTCATAACCCTGATGATTTGCATTCTGTTCCATTTGAATTAGTAAAATTACATAAGCATAAAACCCATGTGACTGGTAAACATAATCAGACCTTAATATATCACTCCGTATTTTAAGAGTGTTTGAGAAGCATATGTTCCATCAGTCCCCTCTTTCCTCCTTCCTCATAAAAAAACAAAACCCCAAAAAAACCCAACCAACATAACAAAACCCAAACAACCCCACATATCTCACTCTAAGACATGCTTAATAAAAGCAAGGAATGATACAAAGTGAGAGACAACCTGATTTATTCAGTAGAACACCAGGGAAAGAGGGTGGTGGAGAGAGAACAGAGCTCATGTACAGTGAACTAAACCAGAGCTAGAAGATTCAGCTTCTTTAAGACCCAGGAATTACGTGGGTCCTTCTAGGGACTATCTGCTATTTACTGATCACTTAATCACTGCTTACAAACTGCATTAGTCAGAGGCAGGCTGTCTTTGCTTTTCCATGTATATACTTGCTTGACTATATATAATTATACTTAAAATTATTCCCTGCTCCATCATACCCATCTTTCTTTAATACTAACACACAGTGCTCAAAGGCACTATTTAGATATTTCCCTGATCAACTGAGGGTTGGAGTCAAAAAATAACTGGAAAAGCTTAGCTTGCCAGCTCAGAAGAGAAACCTGGATCTTGTAGCCATTTTCACCCTGTATTTTTAGAATGCATTATCCACCATAAGTACACAGCATGCTAAAGACATTCAAAAATGAAAGAAAGTTCCTCTTGCATTTCAGGACAAAAGCACGTTTCCAAACAAACTGCTAGAATATCTTATCTTGGTTCTTTTGGAAAAAACCATATGAATGAAAGATGTCCAAAGCAAACATACTAAAAAGATCAATTAATGGTTTTCTGCAACTGCCAAAAATAAGTTAACCTGCACCATAAAATTACAGAAGTCTGGTTCTTAAGAAGTACTATTGAGTAAAAGTTTTAGATTACAATTTAGTAAAAAAATCCTATGGCCAGGAGGAAGAGGTAGGCGAAAACTTTCTAGTCTTGGACTTCAAAAATGACAAAGTCAAACTAAGTACCATAAGGCAAGCTGACACACTGAAATACAGTACAGTAAACAGTCTCTTCTTTTTCCACCTTAACCCACCTCCTGCTCTATTTTTTCACTTGTGCCCAAGTCATCAGCCTTGGAAAACTTTGCAAAGCAAGGCTGGACGTGGACAGCACAGCCCACGCTCATCGTTCAAGGAGATGTTGCCTTTCCCGGAGCTCCAGGGCCACGTGCTGTCCTGAGACCGCCAGAACAACTTCACAGTACAGTGACCCTCCTTTATAGGTGACAGCTATGCTAGTAAACCTAAGCCTTGAGTGTTTGCATTAATTCAGCACTTAGTCTTAATTAGAAAGATCAGCTCTCGCACACTAAGGCCAGCTCAATGGCAATACAAGAAATTAGTATACCTGAATATGGAATATCCAAATTAAAAGACAAGCCAATGCATTTAAAATATTTAAAATGCATTTCTCTCAAGCTGGAAACTTGCTTGAAGCTTCTACTGAAAAAATTACTGTCACGTATCCCTTTTTAATTTCCTATTCCTGCTCCCCAAAGCTAGGCTTGAACATAATCTGATTTTTACAGAATTCTATTTTGAATTAAACATTGAAAAGTACCATTGTGAAGAGCCCAAGTGGTCACTAAAGTAATAAACTGATTTGAAATTAATTCACAAGATCACCTGCAATCCAAGCATTTCCTGCACTACTGGGGAGAAATAGGAAAGCAGTTTGGTATGAAAGGGAACATAAAGGGAAAGGAAACATAAGAAAAATGGCTTCTGATATAATCAATTTCTATAGTAGAAAGTTAGGGATAAGTAGATTAATGCAATTCTAGTCTTCAGCTGTGCAGTGAGAAGAAAAATATCTGCTGTTTGCAAGAAACTCAAGGACATGAAGTCAGCCACAGAAAATTGTTCTTGAAAAAAAGTATTTTATTCCTGCACCTGCAGTACTGTCTTGCCAGATACTCAGACTTAGCCAGCCAGCTGTCTTGCCTATTGTGCCAATTTGGTAACCTAGTTATGGTATCAGAGATCCACTTGAAAGACAAAGGGAAATACTGCATTTTCTGGGGAAAAAGAAAACTCATTTTGTTATCAAAACCAGCAGTATTAAAGTTACAAGTACTGGCTTTTGTCAAGAACATATCAGAAGTAGACAAAAAGCATCAACACGGTATGGTTTATGCTTTCCCAATGTAGAAGAAAGTTCTGACAAAGCTGCTTCAGGAACATGTCAGAGGATTGACTTTTACCTGGAGCTATAACACAGGTTACATATCAGAACACAGTCAACAACTAAGTATATAAGTCAACATGTAACAAACAGGTTGTCCCCATATTCTGGTGATAATCCGCATCAATCACAAACCACAAATCTGATCCACAGACTGAATTTGTCTACAGATTTAATTCACCACTCCTGACTTGAGCCCAAACCAGACACAGTGATGCTAATTCAACTCACATAGCCAAGGACTGGGTAGAAAATTGCGTGTTAATAAAAAAAGTTACTTTCATTATTTACAGCTTTTCCGCTAATGCATTATTTACCCAGTAGAACCACTCACTTGAGTGGGCTAAACTCCAAATGATCAGGTTTGCACCAAAGATAACTGCTATCACAACCCTGGAAGCACAGGAGACAAGGCAATTACTCTTCTTCACCTTAACAAAAATCCTTGTGCAGAGAACAGCTACAGCCATTGCTATAGTTCTGTGGAACATAACGTTGGAAGAGGATTTCAGTCCTGGTAACAACTTTTTATCTTGATGGTGGACAGAAATGTAGAAAAGCACTGAAGGTTCAGGAAGCAGGGAACCCCCACCCTGTGTAGCTTAAAATATCCTTCAACCCACATAAAAATTCTCCAAATTAAGAACTTCACAAAACACCAAAAAAAATTTCTGGGTTTACAGAAAGCTTTCTTTAGAGAAGTTCAGAGTTGTCATCTTTATCCATCCTTACTTCACATTCAGGACAACTCTTATTCAAGTTGTCTTTTCACTGTTTATGGTGACTCTACTCGGCCAACAGCTTCAAAGAGATCTATCCATCGGTTTTCAACTAGTGGCAGCAGTAGTAATGCAAATTGCTTGTGTCAAGAAAAGGTCCAATTATTACAGCTCAAAAAAAAAATCATTTGATCATTGCCAAGGAATATGTAATTTTCACTGACTGATGGTATAAACCAAGACAAAAGGTTCACAATTACTTTGTAACAATTCTGTTAGCTCAGGTAACAGGACTTCTAAGTTCACATTAAAAGGTTTCCTCAAAAACAAGAAAAAAGAAATTGTTTACATTGTAAATGTATTTAATTTACAATTTAGAAATATGACCACTAACCTGGTCTCTCAGGTTCTGTGTATTTAATCAATGCTGACTTTATAAGCTATCCTCCCAGCAGACCAGTTGTTTCAGAACTGATATAGACCTTAATGAATTACTGAAATGTCGATAACTGTAGGCATTAATTGGTCAGTTAGGACCATGCATTTTCACAGTTCTTAAGCAGATCTTAGTTTCTGCTGCTCCTTACGCAAGTTCCTTATTTCGAACATTATATATTTGCTTTGCTGACATTAAAAGGATGAGGTTGCTTTTCTGTATTCTCAATACTTCATTCACGAGCCCTTTTTATGCAGTGATTCCACACCTGACAGCAGGCCCTAAAGCAATCATACACACTAAACAATTACAACAACTCATAAAAATAAGCAGTGCATAAAACGTAACAGAAGAACATTACCTTACAATACTTGACACCCTCAGGGGATCCATTTTCTTTTCGCAAACACATAGTTCCCTTTGACATTAATGGGAGCTACATGAATAAGGAAAAAAAAAGCAATAGATCCTTTGCCTGAAAAACATATTTGTGTTGAGTGGATATTGGCAGCCTGTTTAGCCAAGGTGATTGGTGGTGGGCCTACCTAGAGATATTTGCCTGCAGGCTGCTGGTTCATATTGCATAAAGCTGAAAACTACAAGTGTCATTACCGTTCTGAAGATTACTTGCTGATTTATCATCTTAGTTCATTTCTCAACATTCGCTTTTAAGGAAGAGTACTAATTGGGGTGTCTTCTGTAAAGTGGCCCTTCCACACCTCTGTTAAACACACTGGTACACTCCAGTGCTAATTACAACAACACAATTTGTACAGTGTTGATACAATTCTCTTCCATTGGGAAAATGCGGTAAAATTAGAGGTAACCTTTTAAGTTTCCAGAGCTGAATATAGTCAGATGCAGTTGAATGTAGTTAGATGCAGCTCATTAAAAAAAGTCAGAACTACTTTGTATTCTGCATTTTCCTTCACATTCTATAAAATAATTACAAAAGAACAGAGGTAAGTAAAACAAACACAAAATTATACCATTGGCATCAACTGTTAAAAAAGTGCAGAAGGATTTATATCTACATTTGATCACAGAACTATAAAGACCAACAATCACATAATATGCTTCAGTTGGTATAGTTATGCACCAAAATTTTTTGCATTCATCTGTTAAAGGTCTGCTTGAATTTCTGATATGGAACCAAATACAATAGCTTTATGAAGGTAAGTCAAAGAAAAAAAAAAGATAAAGAAACAAGAAATGTGTGGTGGTCTAACAAAGCCTCCCAAAGCTCATTCTACTCCTCAATTTTTTTTTTTTTCTTCTGCCTTATTCACTCATCCTCAGCCCTTCTGTCAACCTTCCCTTTTCTGACTTTTCTCCCATAGTTCAATTTATGTTCTCTCTTCCTTAGTGATGCCTGGAAATCTAAGCTAGCTTTCAGTCATCTCTGTACATTCCATGTCCTCTGCCATTAATCTTGCTAATTAGCACAGAAATTATTGTCTAGCTCTTTCCAGACCATTGACTTTTCCAAAATACAACCAAACCTAGATATGTATCTAGATATTTTCTTATCAACAAATTATGAATAATCAGTAACACTCGTCACAGCCACTCCACAATTGTTGTAAGTCTTTACAGTGGGAAAGACAGAGGCTGCTTAAGATTTCCATGGTACTAAATTAAGTACTATTTCAACCAACACGACCACCTAACAATGCCCTGTACTTTGTCTTGTGGTCATACAACTGTTTTCCTCTGAATGGGAGATCTGTTCTGCCCATATCACATGACTTGGTTTTGTTATTAATCTTATGGACACGATGCTGCCATGTCAGTACATTTATCTTTTAGAAGACAGACAAAAACCTTCCCGCTATCTGAGATTCAGTTTAGCACAGCTAAAAGCAATTGCAAATCCCTTCATGAAAACAGGCTAGACTCTCTGACACAAAGAAAGAAAAGGTAATCTTTTACAATTCTGCATCTACTATTAGGCACAGCATAGAAATCTAAATTACAGGCACATACAACATTGCCAGAAGATGTGTATCACAGATTGAGAAGATGTGTATCACAGATTGACCCTCTAATTTCACTATCTGCACTCCAATTTACTCCATGTCAAGACACTAGCAGACATGTAATATCTCTCTCTGTCATTAGTTCCTATCATACAGTTAGAGAGCCATGGCCTTCTCTGGGTACTGCCACACGTCTACTGCAACGGAAGTTTGGAGAGCTTGAGAAGGGACACTTTTGGGGACTGGTGCTCCCTCCTATCGGCTCATGACAACCAATGGCAAAACCAATGCCTCTTGATCAGGTTTAAACAAAAGGTATTCAGTGACTGTTCTAAAAGAATGAAAATAGAGATACAAGCCTATCATTTAAGGCAACAGTGGTGACCCATTTTTAGACTCTATCTACTATATGCCTTATTCAGAGAAGCTTCCTCCAAAGAAATCCTCTTCTACACATTTCTACTTCTCTCTGTTTTGCTCCAGCACAGTAGTAGAGCAATGGGACCCTGATCCACAACAGCTGTTCCCTGTTGTTAACATGACAGAATCATACCAAATAGAAAGGCAGAATGTGCTTTTTCCTGCTCTGTTTGGTTTTTTCTTTTCCTAAAAGAGGAAAAATATTACAAAATATCTGAAAATCTCCTAATTTTAGTGATTCACAAGATTCTTCATGTGTATTTAGGCTAGCAAATTTCAAGCAGAAATAATTTTTGAGTTTTGTAACTGTCACATTGCAAGTTCAGATGCAGCCAAACAGGAACAATATACCATCAGGATGAGAAATAGTTGCAATCATTTCAGCTAGCACAATCTGCATGTACAATATTCTGTTGTGTGACAGAATGAAGTCAAAGCTATGTTTATTGATATAGATAAGACTGGGAAACCTTGCCACAAGAGAAAAGGGGACATGGGCGGACGACCCTGGGTATGAAGGAAGGGTCTACATGAGTCCCTAAATGAGAAGGGAGCGATAGGGCATGATACTAAGGCACAACGATTTTCTAGTACAATTGTAAGAATGCAAAGCTTCCAAACATAACCTATACCAACAGGGCAATGCTTTTGCCACTATAGCATATATCGGTCTACAAAGTCTGTGAACTAAAGTTACTGGTCTAAGCAGTAATTGTTCTTGCAAATACAATACTCTTCTCTACTAGAGCTTTGGCTCTAGAGAGATATGGCAACAACAGAAGCAAAGCTTAATATACCCACAGTGAAGAAAAGGCTTTAAGAGAAAATGAACAGCAAATCTATTTGAAGAAATCATTATCTGCCCATAGATATTTATCAAAGAGAGCGATCAAAGCAGTGGAGTTAATTCATCATTAATTGTCTGCCAAGTTTCTTACAACCACAGAGTGGCCATTGTTAAGAGATGGTTATTAGATATCAGTTATCTTCCCAAATTCAGAACTGGAAATAAATCCATTGCCTCTAGTCACTGTGGGGTAACTGTTGGCCTTTTGAAAGGTAACTCTGCTTATCTCTGAACGCACACTATAATGTAAAGAATTGTCCAACATTGTGAAATAAAAAACCCACACAGGGACGGCATGCAGTTGTAATCTCAGAACACAAAGGAATTTTTAGTTTGCAAGCAGTTTTTGAATGGTACATTTTTATATTGTCACCTTGACCTACTCACCCACTGTCTGCCCACCAAGCCACTTCAGTAAGAATTATTTTTATTATGCCCCTCTAAACAGATACTGCTCTAGCAATCAGAGGAAGAGAAAAAACACACCATATAGAAGACCTTATTCCATCCTCACAACTATATAAGATGCAAGGCTAAAATTATTTGTTACATTCAGGCAATAACAGTTACAGATTTAAAGTCAAGTTTCTGAAATCCGCAAACTAGAATGTTAATTAACATTTGCAGATACAAATACAGACATAAAATGCAGAGAAAGGGCAATCTTTTAAATGAATTGAGATAGACAGGCTTCAAAGTGCAATGAAGTAACAGACTCAATATGTTTATCCACTCCTCATACAAATATCTGTAGAAACATGTCAAAATACTAGCAGCTTTAACAGTAACATGAACCATCTTGATAACTGCACTTGGCTGTGCACAAGTATTTTGTAGATCTGTAAATCATTTCTTGCCATCATATACCCCTGCCTGGAGGCTCAGCCTTTCTGAGAAGAGCTCACAATTCAGTTTTTGAAACATACCATCCTTAGACAAGAAAGGCAATGGATGTCTCACACCTATTAGAGCTCTCTGCTGACTTTAATTATGGCCCAGAATTCCTAATGACTTTGAGTACTGCCTGCTGAAATAAAGATGATATATTGATTACAGCCACCAAGGACTTTACAATTATGGAAAATTTTCCTAGAATAAAGGAAGGAAGGAGGGAGAAAAATGCAAAGGATGATTCACTGGGTCACAAAGAATCACTCTCACAAGAAAAAAAATTACATGTTTTCCACCCTTTCCTTGCAGAAAGGGATGAAAAATAAAAACATTATTCTGTATTTGAGTGCCTGTAGCATAGGCCTTTACAAGAGTAATCCCTTGTAAGCAGGGAGATTTTATTAGGCAAGAAACATTCCAGAAGAAAGCAAGAAAATACAGTGAAACTAAGGGGTCATAGTGGGGTAACTTTTATTGGGCACATTCTTTACATCCTTAAGGCACTGAAGCAGTTAAGGTTTTAAGAACTTTTCAGTCCTGTCATTATTTACAGGAACTCATTCCTCTTGCATTGCAAACACCAGAACAAGCAACTATCAAGTCCATGACCCTCTAAGATAAGAAAGTACACATCTGATATCTCCCAGATACAGATAACCTTTGGTAGTAAATATTCAGCAGGTGTCCTTTGACTGATATGCTGTGATTTTGCTGGACTACAGCAGGAGACTACAAGGAATCGTGTGCTCAGGAATAAATTAAACCATTTCTCTTGCACATGAATGGAGGTTTCGTCCTTTCCTGCCACCACTGAGCAAGAGCAGAGTTCACAGAGAGAGAAATTACTAGTCAGAAGATAAGCATTTTCCTTGATGCAAACCTCAAATCTAGCTAGATGGATCTGCACAGGTGCTCCACCTTCAATGCCTGTTATTATGTCTCCAACACACATAATCTGCAAATTTTACAGGCAATTCTTTCTCCAGATCAGTTTTTTGTTAGAGGTTTTTTTTTTTTTTTAAAAAAAAAAGGGCAACAAAAAACAATGAGCTGGAAATAAATAGGAAAGTCAGTACTGATAAAATGAATAGATGACTGAGCAACTGGAGTAGTAGTAAATATTGAGAGGGGTAGGATAACCATAAAAGCAAACCAGCTTAGCTGGCAAGTCAAAGCTATTCACAAACACAAGGTCAGACATTTGGTAAAGGAATTCAGAACAGGGGACTGCATCCTGGAAAGCAGTATCTAAAAAAAGATGCAAGCAACAGATTGGGCAAACATCTGCACTGCAGGATTCTGGCCCCATGCAGAGAGAGACTGGAACTGGTGAAAGCATCTCAAAAACAGAACTGAAGTCTGTTTTTTCTCATGGTGTGCCCTATTACTATCATCTTTAACTGAAAATACATTTCTGAAACCTACTTAAATAAAAAAAACCACAAACCTACAAGCCTGAAAAATAAGTGAGGCCCTGATTCAGCAGTATATAAACTGTGTCTAAATCTCAGTGAACTACACTGTGAGAGACAGCTAAATGTTTCCCTGTTCTAGAGTCTTCAGTCATAGTTCTGGGCATTATTATTTTTAAAGCAAGTCATTTTCTCTGTAATTCAAGCCAGGCATGCTGCTTTTACACAAAATAGAACTGCTGCCCACACTCTTGAAAGGCACATTGGGCCTAGCATAAATAGCTTGCAGCTCCAAAACAGGTCATACTTTCGCCAGAGCAGACCATGGCAATGCCAACAGATCAACATACTTTTCCTGAAAAATACATCACATTCAGCTCAGTATTTCCAATATTTCTTTTGTCTCCCACGAAAAACAGGAAAAGTATTTGTCTACAGACATGTGATGCTGTTAACAGCCTTTTACAGAATTCTGCATGAAAAGTGAGAATTGCTACTTGCATATAGCTCTCAGCAGGTTTTTTTTTTTAAATAAGAGAGTTTTTTTAGTGTTTTTAAATTATACATAAACTTATCAGGCTTCTTTTGGTAATGAGTATTCTCATTCTTTTCATTCACATTAAAGGTCACACACATAGCTAGCAAAAGAAAATAAGCAGCAAACCCCCACAGAGCTGTGGGCAGGGGAGGGGGCAATGCATTTTTCCCTAAGTGTTCATCAAAATGAAACAATCAACTCATCCTATTCAGGTTGTACAAGTACTTAGACTAGCATATTAGAACTCATTAAGAAATAAAAATTCAATATTGTATCTTCAAGGTTAACTTCTGCATGTTCCCCTTGCAGGTCTAAATTCTAACGTACACAAACAAGAATTAGGAAATAGTGCCTTTGTGAGACCTTAGTCAATAAAGTTAGACTGAGCCATCCAGCTACAGGATGTTTCTCAGAGAATTTTATCAGAAGGTGCAGAACAGCGTGAAAAAGAAAATTTATTAAAATTTCATGCTCCAATTATAGTCATTATTTTACTAGGAGATGTATTATAAATATGTGCACTGCTCTAAAAATATTTGTGGTTTGTAACTAAAGAACTTATTTTCAGGATTTATAACAAACCAATGAAATCCTGACACTTTTTATTTGGGATCTTTCATTTATGTAAGTATATTTTAAAGTTAAAAATATGTTAGCTATTTAAACAACAAACCCCAGCAAAACTCAAGATCAAATATGGCACTTTTCATTCTTTTACATGTCTCTGAAAAGTGGAAAGGGCACATTTATCTCTAATTGAAGGGTCAGACCTTTACTTTCTATAAAAAAATAGACAAGAGAAAACTCAGAACACAGCCAGAAGAATCCACGTTACTTGTACCAAAAGCATGCCTAAAGCAGCAGCGTCCCTCTCTCCTAGAAGGGTCTTGGTTTTGCTATTATGAAGGTTGAATGTTTGTGACATTAGCAGTGTCATTTTACTGCTTCTCTGTACTGTTAAGTTTATCACTATACAGTGACTATTCAAAAGTCTACAAATATTAGTATTTATATACTTAAGCCAGGGAAAACAGAGAGTGAATGAAATTTTAAGAAAGTAAACCTTTCTTTGAGCAGTTCAGAAGTCACGCACTCACTGATTCAGGTTTACCCATCTAGTGCAAAGTTTTTTCTGAATATAATACCAGAGCTCAGTGACTTGATTCATCTACTTCGACAATAAAGAGTTCAGCTAATTATAACTTTTTGAAACAAACATCTGTATAGAATAAGGATAGTAAGTAGTTCCAGGAATCGCAAGAACCCTGCTTCACATAAGATGAACACAACTAAATATTAAAAGGGAGCGTAAGACAGACACAGGACAAACTGCTCCTAAAGTGGGTCAGAAAAGAATCTTTGCTAAAAAAAATCCCAGCCAAAACCACAGCCAAAATTTATTCTTTATATTCTACTTTTTCAATAACCAGCTGGTAAGAGTCTTAAGAGAAAAGTCAAGTTTATGATATCTTGAAACATGCACTTACACTTTCCTGTGTATTTCATTTTTCCTCAGTTATCTTAACTTTAAATAAAGCTTCTTTCAAAGAAATGATGACTGGTCTCAGAAAACTTGTACAGTCCTCTGTACAAGTACAGTAGAGACAACCCTGTAAGAGTAGTTTACTAGGTACTGTGGCTTCAATCCACGAACCAGAAAAGACAGACATGAAAGGTGTGTGTACATGTTTAAATCTAAAATTATAGACAAGCATTACACTAATTAAGGGGAAACCAAGTGATTAACATGCTTCACAGCCTGTTCCCAGGGGCTGTCTTTTCCTAGTGACAACACCAAAGAGCTAACTACAAACTTGGTGAATTATTCTGGTGGCAGCTACAACCTCACCACCATTTTCCCCTGCAGCTTTTCCACCCCAAGATGTGACAAGTACCCATGTAGTCCCACAACAGAGATATAGGCCCACCATGTGAGGAGGTCTGTGAAACAGCAAAAGCAATCATCAGCTCCAACCTGCTTCCTTGGTTGGGACGGGGCAGGATGCAAGACCCACATCTCAACTCCATGAGCTGTCACTCTGTGGTAAGGCCAGACCTACAGCATAGGTCAGAGTTGGCCCTACTGTGTGCACTCAGGTCTTTCAGACAGAATCTAGTACCGAAACACAAAGCATGTGGCTCTCTCCTGCCTTCAGGAGTTGTTTGTCCAGATTATCTAGCAAGTCAGGCATTACCCACGCAGAGCAGGAGATGCTTAGACATAGCACGCGACTTACAGAAGTATACTATGTGGGGCTTGTCACATAGCCTTCTTTCCCCATTGATTTCTCTCTATACGCAGTCTGGCAGTACATTATACAGTGATTTGCCCCTCATGTCACTAGCAGCATTCTATTTAAAACACATCTCTGCACTGTGCACCAAGTCACATTACCCTTGGGGACACTCTTCACTTTTATGGATAGAAAAAAGAAAGGAAGATGACAAGGAATAACGACTGCCCATCACGACAGCCTTACAAGTGTGTAAAGTTTTCTGACAACATGATTGTCATTAATGCACTACAAATCCTAATTAAAGTGGAAAT
Source organism: Nipponia nippon (assembly GCF_047370975.1). Taxonomy (NCBI): domain Eukaryota; kingdom Metazoa; phylum Chordata; class Aves; order Pelecaniformes; family Threskiornithidae; genus Nipponia; species Nipponia nippon. The sequence continues at coordinate 17,214,463 of NW_028262391.1, forward strand.
GCATGCCTTGTTTCTTCTTGCTTTCTCTAGAAGCAGTCACTATTTTCGAGTGCTGTCAAAAGTGGCACCATTTAAAGGTCAGAAAGTTGACAAAAATGTGAGCAATTAGCTGCTGTCAAGTAAAAATGATGGTCTAAGGGATTACACTACTAGAAACTTGTCGTATTCACAGAAAAATGAAACTAGATCAAATAAGAGCGCCTTAATCTTTCCTTATTCCTTTTTTTCAGATGTGATGGTTCACTGAAGACCAGGTCCTCTGTTGTTGTACTAGCGCTGGAATCAAACTACCCTTTTTCTGGATGCTGAATCACTACTAATGCTTTAACTCAAAAGGAGAAGCAAAGTTTGGCAGATTACATTTGTACAGGTCTGTTTGCATACCAGGCAAACTGAGGAACAAAAAGGTAAATTGAAGTGATGCAAGTTGCTTGGCACTGCCTACCACTGTTGAACTTAGTCCAAAGCCAGTTCTGTCAGACAGCTTCTGCTCAGAGTGAGCTTCGCCCACACAACTTAAGTACAGGAGCGTCGAGGATTTCCTTCTGAATAGTCTTCCATACATAGGACTTGCCTGTATACGTGGGTTTACAGGCCATGAGTTTCATAAAGCTCCATACACAATACTACAAATACATAATAAATAACACATTTCCAAAGCACTTTGAGCTCTTCAGATAAAAAGCAGCGCAACCAGAAGCTACTACTTGTGTGATATATCATCTAACTCAATCTGAACTTTCATTTTCCGAAACATTCTAGGACCAAACCATTAACCAACATCTAAGACTAAATCACACTTAGATATCTACTGAGAAATAGATAAACGAGTATATATGGAAACTAAAAAGGGAAGGAGACAATAACTATTACATTTTTTTAATGTTACTTGCAGCAGTCTAAAGACATCATAAAGTATACATGGTTTATATGAGAACTTCTATAATAATTCAAGGAAACAAAAGAGAGGATGTGATCCAGATTAGTTTAAATAGAGGTTACAGTTCCACTTCAACTGTAGTTACTTTCAAACATATGAATTAGCTTTAAAAAAAAAAAAAAAGTGAAGCATCTTTGATTGGCAAGATTTTTTGCCACATTGAGAACATGCTCCAGCACAGGAGGGAGAGAACAATCACCCAAAGAGCTAGCATTATAGATTTTCAATGCTTCAGAACAAATTAAAGATTCTGCCCTGCTTTTCACTAGATAACATAACAAATAGGTTTTATTTGCTGTGTTACAATTATTTTTATTTACCAAAAGTAAGTCTCGAGATAGCTGCATTGATCCTGTTACACTTGAGGCCATTTAATCTAAAGAAAACTGTTGCACAGAAAATGTTTAAAAACCCAACAATAGCAGAAAAGGGCATCTGGGGGAGTTTTAATGAGATTTTTCTGTTCAGTGCAAGTTTAGCATTCCCACAGAACAGATCAATACTACTTGTTCCTCCCAGATACATTGGGGAGCATCCTGCACTTAAACCCATCCAAGAAGATCAATGCCCCATGGCCCTTTCGCCTTTCTTCTTGCTGCTTTGCAGCAGGGGGTTGGCCATCCAGCTGGCAGGAGTGCCAGACACAAGACAGGTATCTGTAGGATCCCATTCATTTCCAGTCTTGGTCAAAAAGGATTTTTTTTTCCAGAAGGGAATACTATGTAGTCTGACCTGGAAAGCATGTTTTCTTTACTTTGTTTCCACACATACAAATATCTGTGGACAAATTAAAAACTTATACTTCACTGCCAGCAGTAGTTCTCCCAGCAAAATCTGGCACTATTCGATGATGAAATTGTGTTGTTCTCAATCCATTCCCTTAATATCCTCTAGCTACTTTTAAATTTCCTTTAAAGTTTTTCATTCTCATTTTCCCATTTCAGTTTATCCTTTCTACCACTAATACTTTGCCAGGACAAGATGGGGGAATTAATGAGTATTTCTCTTTCCCTTTCTTTAGTTGTAAACATAGCCTTCTTGAGTTTATAACCAAAGCTGGCCAAAATTATAAGAGATTTCAGCTATTTGGCATCTCCTTTTGCTTCTTAAAGTAAACCCTCTCATACTTCTATATTTCACAATAAAACATAGACATAAGAATAGCAGGTAAAGATGACTAGAGTTAAAGCCACCCACAAACATACATTCCCATTTAAATGTGGAGTTGGGGATTTAGTAGACAGTGGAAGAGTGATTTTTTTTTTTTTTTTTATATTTATTCCTCTGAAAACAGAAAGTATTCTGAAGTGGATTGACTATCCTTGAGCACTTCCACCCACCCCACCCTTTTTTTTTTGTTGTTCTGGGTTCTCATTTTCATGCTGTATCAATACAAAGTGTGTGAAACTGATTTCCTCCCCCCATACATACTGCTACCTCCCCCCCCCCAAAAAAAAAAAAAACAAACACCAAAACAATAGATGGCATAGACATGAGCTTAAATCAGAATATTAAGCACATCAAAAAATTCAGCCCCGATGATGCTGGGATCCTCCATTTTCCAGCTGCCCCAGAGGTTATACTTTAACGAGCACATTTCCTACCTGCTGAAGACACAGGCTCGCTCATCATGACTTGGAAGTGCCAGGCTACTTTTAGCATTTGACATAGGTGGTCACACAAGATGTGAAAGCATAGCCAAAGGGTGTTCAAAGGCTATCACGCTGGCTGGTGAAGCCTCCTTCTGAAGGATGCACACTGGCAGGGAACGAGCTCGTTCTGGCTTCACAATGCCATGGCCCACAAACAGTGCTATGCTGTTAACCCAGTCTACCCACTGTTTGTGAGATCTCCTTAAGCTAAATGTCATTTCTTCATCCAAACCACGCAGCAAATGCAGCGAGAGAAATCAAGTGACTAAAAACTAATACCAGCTGAATTAATAGCAGGTTTTTAATGAAGATAGCTTAAACTCACTGCAAAGAGATTTTGTACTGTCAAGGGTGGGGGGAACAAAACACGCAACCAAAACACACACACACACCCCCCCACAAACACACAACATAGTCTTGGTTTAAAGCTATCCACGTCCTTATATCATTCTCCATATGTCTTTATTTCCAATCCTGTGACATTTTCAGAGACATCTAAAATGACATAAAATACTTTTAGATTAAAACATCTTCCTGCAACCCCCCCACCCTCTCCATTTGTGCTGAAACTGCTACCTTCATTTCAGTTCATATGCAGCTTTAATTGCAGTTGTAACGGTAAAGGTCAATATTGATCCATTAACCCATCTAGCCTGCAAGACTTCACAAGCTTATTCTCATTCATACAGAATATTGAACAGTATCAAGAGCTATTGACGAGTGAAAATAGGGTCAAGAACTATGCCTCTGATGCTCGCTGCAATATTATTTCACCACAGGCATTTCAATAAGCTTTTGGACTAGGCAGCAGAACAAGTCTAGAAGAGATCCAAAACTGCAGAACTTCTTAGTTTTTTTTCTAATTAGACACTAATTGTCAAGCATTTGCAGTGTTTGGAAATATAACTATGAGTAAAGTGGTAGTAAAAATAAAGGGTAAATGGACTTGTTTAAACAAGAACTGAGTAAAAATAATTTCCCAAATATAGCAGCTGGAAGAAATCCCACCACTTTTTGTCTTAGTATGGGAACAAGCATATCAAGCCTGTGCCCAATGTTTCTCTTATTGCAAATTAAAGCTGAACCAAGAGGGCAGACAATTCTTGACATCTAAGGAGAAAAAGCTTTGCTACTGCAACACTAAGGATCCTACTGAGCCAGAAGTCAGCAGGAGCCTTTGAAAGAGGTAGCTTTTTCCAGACCCAGTTCCTATCAACTTCCCAACAGAAAAAGCCCAACAAATCTGTGCTTTTACAGGTTTCTGGGTGCCACAGGGTGCAAAAACAGTGGCTCCAGCTCTGGATGCCACATCACTTCATTTGGATCAGAGCTCTGATCCAAACCTCAGACCTACACTACAGCTCTCACAGTAGTACTCAAAGTTTTCTACCTGATTAAAAGATATGTTCAGGTTTGAGTAGGGGGCCTGTTGCATGAACCTTTTCACTGAGTAAGAAAACACTAAGCAGAAAATTGCATGCCTGAGTTGTGCTGCTTGATTACAACAGAGGTGCACTATTGCATGTATGAGACCACCAAAAAAATACCCCAGGCTAGCCAAACATGACAAAGTACAAGCATACTTTTTAGGTTAAAGCAACTTGGATAAATAAAAACAGATATCTAAGTGTTGACTACAAAAAAATAAATCAAAGTTTCAGACCAATTCAGACCACTGACAAGAGCTTTCACAGAACTTTTAGGGTAGACCAGGCACAAACTCAGAGCATTTCTTAGTCTGGAAAACATGACCTGTTTGCAGCTAGAAGAGCGCCAAGGGGGGTTGGGATGAGTTGGAGATGCCTCATGCTATCACACATTCCCATTGGGCATCCTGCTTAGAGGGAAGCAAATGGTTTGCTTGATGACCTGCAGCCAAGAGCCCTTGTATTCTTTTTATATCAAGAAGCCCTAGCAGCAAATATAGCACAAAGTTTGATCATTAAAATCCAAAATAATAATATAAACACATTTGGTATAACTGAAGTTATTCCAGACACATTATTAGGAAGACAATGCTACTGAATAATTCCCTACTATATACTAACAACATTCCTATTGCTTTACTTTGTGTAGGGCTATTTTGTAGCAATTAGGAGGGAACAGTCAGTTTTCACCAGTTAAATTAAGTCATGTCAGTGATACGGACCTGGCTGTACTTATGTCATTCTCTCCGCTTAATAAGCCAGAGTATACATTTTAATGCATCTTTCCAGAGGCGAAAGCCTCTGAGGTCAGGGCACTTGGGCTGACTCACTGACTAGCATGTATAGTGGTCCTTTGGAAGCGAATAGCCAGTCATTACACACATTGTGTGACAAATTATTATTGTTTATCATTCAGTACAACATCTAGGGTATTCGCATCAATGACACTTCCTTACCTGTGATAGAATGTCTGTCAGGAGCCAAAACCTGAAGTGTTCTGGGGAGGTCAAAAGTAAATCACTTCCTGGAAGCATTTATCCTGGAACCTGAACCAGTCCACTATCTCTGTGTATTTCCAGGTCAAAGTCCCAGCTGAAAAACAAACTGCTTTATATTCATAAATTATTTATTGCTGTCATTAGGAGCACCTCAAAGTGACCTGCTTACTGGAAAGAAAGAAGATGCTCCTTACATTAGATGAAGTGTGTCAGAAGTAGGTCGCTCTAAATGGACATTTATTTTAGAAGTACATAATTCAACACCACCTTATACAGATTAGTGCTTTAGCATATATTCCATACATAGCCACCAGCTTGAACATTAGCAACTATCAAAGACTTTTAAGAGATTAAATACTAAACCCAAAACTAACCAGAACAAGGCCCAATCCCCAGGCAGCCTCTGAACCCGAGAGCCTTCAGAAGCCTTGGAAAGTTTTTCCTACCAAACACTCCCTTCTTTATCCTGCAGGATTTAAAACCCTCCTACTAAAAAGAGAAGAGCTAATGAAATCTAAGGGATGCGATCCATGGCAGCTGGCTGCCGGGCACACCTATACCTAACTAAAATTTTAAAGCTTCAGGTTGAAAATGACTCTGTGCATGAAAAAGAGCAACTCTAGACACCATCATCCAGGAGACAAAAAGCCCTAGTAGGATAAACATCAGCATTGCTGCTGTACAGAGTGTTGTTTGTTCCTTCTTTCACAATATTTGAGATAAGGCCCATGTTCCCTTGTGTTACAGCTATTTACTGCTATGCAGGGCTGAGGCACACTCACCAAAAAGCAGAAACTGGCTCTACCTGTAGATTTCCTATCTCCTTTCAACTCCTTTCCCTGCTGGGAGATGGCGTGCCACCACCTCTCCTAAGTCCCGGAGCACCTGCACAGTGCCACCAGCACTGGGGAGCCATGTCCCGCTCTGCCCACCCCCGTTATTCAGCTGTGGGGCTCTCGGATCAGTAAGACACCAACAGCAATGAAGAAGCTGCTGTTGCTGGGATAACTTTGATATTCAAATATACAATAGCACTTTATCAATAAAGACTGACTACCGAGTGGTGAGCACTGTGAGTGGCGGGGTGGCCCTGCCCAGTGTTGGCAGTGGCAGCTGCAGGGGCCTCCATGAGGAGAGGCCCGGGCTGCCCTGCACCAGGCATGGCCAGTTCCAACGGCCCCACCGCAGGGCAGGGCTGAGCCCAGAGGCGACACTGCTGGCACCTCTGGGGAAGTGTATGAAGGGTGAAACGCCAGTGAGGACCTAAGGGGACAAACAGTGTGAGAAACAGCTGGCTAGGGGTCTGGCTGCAGCCCAAGGTTAACTTGCCACGTAGGCTCTGAGTATGTTCACATCACTGGACATTGTTTTAGAAATTGGTTGAGCTTGTATCCTCCTGCTCTTCTTGGAAGACATATTTTTTTCTGAATAACAAAGTACAGGTCACCGAGAGCCATGACCTTTTCAGCTGGGCCCTAAGGTTTGGGGTTGTTTGAATGGAGATGTAAGCTGGAGAGGAAGCCAAAAAAGCCTGGACTGGTCCAACTTACAGCCTGACTCTGAAAGGAAGCAAAGGAAGAAGCTTTTGTGTTCAGCACTAGCTAAGAAATAGGGGAATAATAGTTATTAAAAGATACAATTAGGAGTACCAGCTCAAAAACATACATTTGGATCTTGCTTGTGCTTAGGGCTTTGTGCAAATTGCTTAATAAATAAATAAATAAATCTAAGATAAATAAGTCTGTGTTAGTGAAAGGCAATCTTATCACTAGTTTCCCTCTTTAAGGGAACAATATGCCAAGTGTTTCATGTTGAATACCTGTTGGGGTTAAAAGCAGGGGGTTTTTCATATTTTCCTCGTTTAAAAAAAATAGCATTAGGAATATAGGAATAATTCAGGCAGAGATAAAATGGGATGTAGAAATCTTTCTTGATTATAACCTTGCAGAGTGGTGGCAGCAGGGAAAGAAAATGCAAGCAATTTTTAATCTCTCTTACTTAAGCCAGGACATCAATAAGATGTGGCTGTAACATAAGAAAGAGGAAAAAGTGGCTTATATCTACACAAAAAACCCTTCTTGTAGCTTTCAGTTAAGCATGTTCTCCTGCTCTCAGTAGCAGCCCAAACATATGTGCAGTAGTCATAGAAGAAAAATAAGATACTGGAGTAGATTCAACATATTGAGGTAATCCCCGGAGTTTTTAATTCCCCATCATTCTCTTCCCTCCAGATGCTACTCAGGATTTTACAAAATTAAGTTACATAAAAATGCTTTCATTCCTATGAAATAGGAATTTCATTTCATCCTATTCAGACAACCTAATAGCTGTACAGATTACTGTACCCCACATTGCACAGGAAACCACTTAAAAAAAAAAAAAGTAGTCTTCTTCACTAAAAGAAGGGAAAAATACATTCCAGTAGATTTACATTTGCAGTAGATTTGCATCTGCTGCTGTAGTAAAGTGAAGTGTCACTGGTAGAAGCAGAATTTATATAAAATACCTTGTTGTAAAATGTGTATCATACCCATTTACAACAGGAAAAACTTAATAAATCCAAGACTGAAAAAAATTATTATTCATTGAAAAGAAGCTACATGATCAGATGTGTAAAGGTAATCTTGATGTGAATACAGTTATCTTCTATGGGATAATTTAAATTGAATTCCTTTCATAGAAAGGATCCATTAACTAGGTATAACAAAACCCATAATTAATCTGAAAACAAGAACGCAACATTAAGTTTCCCAGCACCTCAAGTTTTCTAATGAAGGAAACATTTCCTGCTGTCTTTCGTCAGAAGAGAAATCTAATAAAGTTTTATTAAAATGTACAATAACAGAACAGATAGGTTTAAAGTACAGCCTCTGTATAGCGTAATGAGGTTTTGGCTCATAAAAATGCTTAGACTTTCATTAAAGAGATCAATGAACCCAAAAGAAAATTAGTTTAGCAAAAATATACGTGCAAGTCCTGCAGAATACCATTTAACTGAAAATGTAGTTTGTAAGCTTCAGTATGAACCAGGGCATCTTTCACAATGGAATATAAATGAAGGAAGGGCCATGGTAACAGACCAATAAGACTAACAAACCTGAGGTCTTTGACAAAGGACTAAAGTGCAGCCCTGAAGTTAGCAATAAATTTTAAGTGAAACACATTTGAGCAAGCTCAGCAAAGAGAAACGTGGAGTGTGAGGAAAGGCAGAGGGCTGCACAGCCACGGCATCACCAGAAGGTGCAATGGAGGGAGGATATTGCTTCCACATAGGGATGCCCTGCACAGAGCCAACAATTATATCTGAACTCTTCTACATACTCAGTTCTTAGACAGACATATCTGTTTTAAACTAGCTATACACCACTGTATTGCTCTGTAACAAAATATATAGCCCATATCATAAGGAGACATACTAAAAAATGAATCAAGTCTGGGACCTGGAAATGTTTGTATTTTCCTTCTAGTTGCAATGATATATAAAAATTGCCTTTAAAGTTTCCTAGGCAATAAACATAAATGCTTAGTAATAAATATTACTAAGCAAGTAATAACTGTCATGCTGTAACAGCTAGGAGTCCCTCATAGATCCAAAATATGCTTTCATCTCAAGACCCACTGCAAATTTCTGAGGTCGCCAAGTATCTCTCTTACTCTTCCTACTAAAAGAACCTCAGCTGTCCTCAGACTGTTTTCCCCACTCCAGAAGTATCTGGCAATAAAACTGAGTTATTATTTAGCTTCTATTACACTCTTTGGAACTAAGGAGTGCAATATGTGTTTATGCACACACATACAGAGAAATATAGTTATCAGATTCCTTCAGGTTTTCATTGAACTGGTTTTACCTGTTCAATTGATTTTCATTTAATGGTCCAACTGATATAAATACACCTTTCCAAATACCTTGCTGGGGTGCCCCCTGCTCCCCCCAAAGTAAAATAAACATGATCAACTAAAATCTAGGTCTGTTTTATATGCAGTGCTTGCATGATCATTGATGATAGCCACTCTTAAGTTATCAAACATGATTAATAATCTCCAAAAGGAATAACACTGCACAAAACCCCCTTTAGAATGGTCACATATTAAATAAAGTGATCTGATAAGCAAATACAATTCCTGAAAGCCAAACATTGCTGAGGAAACTAACTAAACATAAGTCTAACCTAGGCAGACAAGTTTAGGATATTACCAAGCAGCACCAAGAAAACATTGGCCTTTCAGCTATATGTCATTTCTAACCCATCCACTGTAGCCCCTTTTTTAAAACTATGGGCAATAGTTTTTAAAAGTTGCAACACCAAAACAAAAGTTTTCAGTGGATAATATCATAATGCTGCAGTGTAACCAAATATTTGTTGAAGCTCCCAGTCTTGGTACATGTTATCTCGACCAAGAAAGGGTGGGCAAATAGCTTCAAATACTCTTATACTCTTCCAGCTATCAGTAAGACTTACAAATACAATTAGCTTCCTTCTGATCATAGCAAGATTTAAGAGACATGTACACATAGTCATACAAAACAAGGGGAGCTGGCATCCATGACATAACTGCTAAAAAAAAAAAAAAAAAAGATTACTCCTATTCAAACTGCTCACATAAAGTTTATGTGGCTAGCTTGAGAGATAACAGATATACTGAGCAAAAAGGTTTCCACCTAGAAGAGTGAGAGCACAAGGCTTTGGAATAGCTGTGCTCAGGGTTCCAGCCCCAGTGGTGCGCAACAAGCTCCTGTCTGGCATTAGTCAGGCAGATCTCAGCAGAGAATTTGCAATCTTTGAGGATGAACTATATTCAAAAGATTGCATGAAGCCCCCGAGTTGCACCTGGCCTGCATGACATATGGCTCTTCAGCTGTGTTCCACTAAGCCACTTTGTTGGGCTACTGCGCTCTCTGGATAAAATAAAGTGTTTGGTTGGCCCTGTTCCCTCAATCACAAACAACAGAAACAGCAGCCATAAAGTCACCTGCTCCTGCCTCTCTGCAAACCAGGCAGCCATCTGGGACACTCTGCTAGGAACTGTCCACAGCCAAGAGGAGCAGGAGGCTCGGGGGAACTGAGCTCCTGGAGCATAGCTGTTGGTGGGACCATCAGTAGGCCACTGGGAAGAAAGGTGGGTACAGAGGGGAAAGAGAGCAAGCCAGAGGTACTACACTGTGGAGAGGCTGAAAAACTAGAGAAAGGTGCAGGTAAAGAAAGCAGTCCTGGCCTAAGATAATATGGTCAGCACCATTCTCTCTCCCCATGCAACCCCTATTCTCTGCCAGACAAATCATCAGTCTGTCATCCGTTGTCTGGGAAAGGGAGTTTGTCGCAGCTGGTTAGGAGTGACTACTCATCAGTATTAACTGCCTACTCCTAACTGGTTTCATCCAGTAAGACAGAACCGAGGGGATGATTGTTGTCCATAAAGATCTATGGAAAGGGGACAATCAACAAGGGAGAAGAGTCAAAAATAGATTCAAGATTAGTAGGTTTAATCTGGAAGCGAATAACAATAGCCAAAGGACCTGTGGGAAGATGTACATGTGATCAAGTAGCATGAACACGTATCTGAACAGCACCAGATGTAAGGGCTGCTTACAACGGCAGGTGATTATGTTTCAGGGCTTGGAAGATCCCTTCCAGTCCTCCCTTCCTGTGGGACAGAGGGTCAGGAGAAAGCTTGCCTTCCCCCATATCAATAGTACTTTCACTGTCTGCAAGACAGCTGGATTTCTCCAGGGATTTCCAAACTAGATACTCAAAGTATTAATTTTAAGAACATTTTTACTCATCAAAAACATTTTTTGATAAAAACAGATCAGTTCAAAACAAGACAATCCCACGCTTGGAAAAACTGCTTGTTGTACAACCAGTAATTGATGTAACTTTTATAGTTGTCTTATTTTTTTGCTACACTAAAGAGTAAGCAGACTGCCTAAATATTAGCTTTAGGCCTCCTCAAAGAGCGTAATACTTCCATATTAAAGAGTAGATTGTATTTTAAAATGTCAATTAAGTAGTTTGTTAAAAGACTGTATTTTTCCTAGAGTTTTTAAAAGCCTAAATTTATCCTTAATTCATAGAAATAAAAAAGTATAAATCTTTCTTAGCTTTGTAAGCACTAAGGAAATGACTTTAATTTAGGTTTTCCTACAGCATGTACCTCTGCAGCAATATATGCCATAGTACAATGAAAGTAAGAACATGTCCATAACAACAGTGATTGTGCTACAGATTAGTATGTCTAATTTAAGAAAGCAGTGGTCCATTGGGCACCCAATGGAAAAAAATAAAAGGCTTAAGTTACAGATGAACTATTTAGGAGTCTAGAACAACATGTTAAGTGATCAATAATACAACAGATACTCTGCTTATTCTACTGATTAAGAGCACAGGCAGCTGTTAATCCAACTTTGAAGCTAGATTCTAGTATGTTTTAGTTTTAAACCAGGAGAGGATATGAAAAAAAATGGAAGGGAGACACAGAGTTATTATATACAATGCTTTGTGGGAAATTGGTTTTTGGAAGCAGAGTTACATAAATTTTCTACAGTGCTGTGAGACACATTATTCCACTCTTTGGTACACAGAATTGCAGGATAAAGCAGTCAGGAGAATGCTACAGTTTGAGATATACCCCAAAACCGACAATATGTACTCCATTACTTGTCAAAAATTAAAAACAAACAAACAAACAAACAGCACTGAAAAGACTAGAGGGTTACGGCTATCTACTCACAAAGATTCAGAACTTTAGAAACTTCAAGTCCATGTTATTTTCCTGTCTAGTTCACTCAAATCTAGGATCAAATACAGATTAACCCTAAAAACCAGGGAGGAGAGATTTTTTTTCCCCATTAGATTTTTTTTTACCCCCTTAACCTCTTCCTCTCATTAAGTATTTCCCCATCACACAACACAGAATCTCCCACTACATTTATTAAGGTCCATCTAGGAACGCATGCTATGTACTTGGGTTTTTGAGACCTCCAGAACAACATTTCATATACTGAGAGCTTGGATTTGCCCCCCCTTAAAAGCCAAGTAAATAAATTGAGACTCATTTGACCTAAACAGCACAGGACACCCAATGCAGCTGCCGGGACTGGCTCCATATGCACAGGCTGCTGATACCTAGGGAGGGCTGAGACCAACGGTGCGGGTGCATCCAGAGCACCCTCAGGCACCCTCCATTGAGGCCGCTCAGAGGCTCGTTAGTGCCCAGGGCTTTGCTGCAGGGCAGGCTCTGCACTTACCTCACAGCACCCAGGCAGGCCACAGCAGGGGCACCCAGGCAGGCCACAGCAGGGTTACCCACCAGCCCACAGCACCCTACCAGGGGAGACGCCATACGACTCAGTGCCTTCACCCTGCCCTCAGGCAGGAGGTCACTTACCTTTCACAGCGATTTTTCCCTCATGGCTCTGCCCTCTCTCCAGCTCCCACACTGCCAGGCAGCACAGCACCACCCCGCACACCAGAGTTCCCTCTTTTTAGTGGGGCAGCTGAGCCACATAAGGGCCAATTAACTCCTGTCCCCCCATAGGAAGGGAACGAGGCCCCCTTTCACCTGAAAGCTATCATCACATCAACGGGCAGCTGTGTTCTGCCTTGCAGCCCTTTGTCCCCGGTGCAACCCTGCAGGCATCTCCCCAGGAAAAGCCCAGAGGCACCCAAACATAAGGGGCCATGTTAAGCTGAAAGGAGAGAAGGAGGCTCATAACCAAGCTCAGCTCCTTTCTGCACCCTGGCAGGCAGGGCTCTGCTTCCACACCTGATTCCCATTACTCAGCAGCAGCCAGGGGCAACCCCAAGGATGGCTCCCAGCCCAGCTTCACCTGTCCCAGGCTCCTCTCAGTGCCCCGAGGCACCCAGAAGTGCCCTCTGCCAGCCCCCTGAAAGGGGTCCAGCTCACTTTGGGCCACCCTCAAAGAGCTACACTGGCAGTGGTATAGAGTCCAAACAACTGAAGGGAAAGGGGGGAAAAGATTGTTTTAACCTCAGCAAATTGATGAATGAATATTTTGTATTGCTTCTACATCTTCTGTAAATGGATGCACCAAGGTGATAAAGCAGGCAAGCAGCAAGAATAGAAAATCTTTCACAAAATCTGGACAGCAAAATAACTCGCTCAAGGCAAATTTTATTATTATTAAAATGAATGCCCAAAAATGGTGGGGGTAGGGGGATTGGCATGATAGATTGTCATCTCTCAAGAGAACAGAAAGCTATTGCTTGGTTCAACACACACGGCAGGAGAATTTTATTCAAATTGATTAACTGATATCTTCCAAGTAGCTTAAGGTTTGCATCTCTAACCACTTAAGTCAATAGGGTTTTTGACATTGATTGTAGCAACCACAGGAATCTGCTTTACAGACTTGCTCGCTGCACATCTGTAAAACACTGTAGTTCTCAACATTCATTTATTTGACCCGACATTCCCCATGTGACATTTTCCATTTATTCCTGGAGAAAAACCATCTAAAAATTCTCAGACAAAACAACACAGGACTTCCTAGTATATACCCTTTGGGCTGAAAGTATCCCTGTAAAATCTTAATAAAGTCAATGAAAAATTAGTACTGAAGGGGATTTTAGGACTTGACCAAAAACATTCTCCTGCCCCAAGGAAGGATTAACTGCTCCTTGATATTGCTGACAGATGCTTATTTCACTTGTTCTTTAAAAGTACCAGTGGCAGAAATGCCATACTTCCACATTGAATCTGTGCTATGTTTCACTTTCCCAACTGTTATTTTTATCCTATCTAACTGAAATCTTCTTTGTCACCTTACTTTTGTCTTATCTGTTGGGTTATTCAGGTTACTCCCTTTCTTTCCGGAGTGGCCTTCTGTTCCTTTCCCTGGACAAAGGAGATTTGGCTGTCTCTTTGTAGAATAACTAACCCCACGCTCTTATACCTCATGTTATCTACATCCCTGGTCTTTCTCTTTACTTTCCATCTGACCTTCTCCACGTGGTCCAACTCCTGCTTGATATGCGGTGAATGGGAAAATGGAAACAGTTTCCTAGCCTAGATCTTATCAATTATCTCTGCACCCTGAAGCAATACAGCCCAATCTCCCTTGACATACTTCTAACACAAGCCAATAAAGCCTGTTGCAAAGTATCCTATACATAGGGAAATGGAGCCCAAAAAGGCAGTGGGAATCAAGATGGATACAATTTTTTAGAATTTCGTTACAAGGCAAAACTACTAAAAATATTTTTCTGAATACATCTAAGTAACAACGAGGTGTAACATTACATTTCACATACCCTAGCAAGCACTCCTGGATTTAAATGCTTATATACAGCAATCTTGGATTCTAAGCACTCAGGCCTTATGCACAGTGAGTACCTTTGCCTTTGCCTGTCATTTTTCTTCCCGCCTGATTTGTATGGTGCACCTGAGCAACAAAGCATGGTCAAGAATTGGTTTGGCTTCAGAGTGTGGAATTAGAGAATAAATACATGGAGTATGAAATCTAAAAATTAAAAGCATCTTCTAGTCTAAGAAGAAAAAAAAAGGTTATACATGGTCGATGCTGAAAGACAAAGAGATGCAAAAAGAAATGCCTAGAACAACTGAATGACAAGATGGATAAGGTAACATAATATATGATAGTAAGCAGAGCATGTTTTTTGCTATTTTTTTCAGTCCAGAACAAGGAGGAAAATGCAGGTATTGCCCTCTGTGCCTTTCATATCATGCGGCCTACAAGTTTTATTATGATATTTCATTATGACCTACCCTACCACCACTGAATATAGCATACTACTTTTCTGAAAAATACATGTATATATTCCTGTCAGCTACCAGCTTCAAAGCTTCCAATTGCAGAAATGTGAATCCATCTGGGTAAAAGAAAAAATAAATGTGAACCTGCAGAGGAAGAAGTATTAAAATTCTTTGTTACCTGTGTGCTTACATTGATCTCTTCTAGTTTCCCATTCAGAGGTTTTAATAAATAGTATTCCATCAAGTAGACTTCCAAGCTCAGGCTGCATGCTAGTAGGAATCTATGCCTACCCTTAGGACTTCCTAGAGAGAGATTGCTAAGATTGATGTAGACACCTTCCAAAGTAGATACTTAATAGTATAAATGATAAATGAAGACTATTATATAACCACATCAACCCTTGGAATATAAATTGTGGATTTAACTGTGGATTGGATGCAGCATCACCTTTTTTGACTTTCTTCTCAAATGCAATCCTAGTTTGTAACAATTTTTTGCAGGCTGTACCTTGTAATCCAGGTGTAGTTCATACTGAAGGAGGGGGAAGCCAGGTTCACAGGGAAAATGTGTCATCATTGCAGTCAGCCATCCTGCAATAAAGCATCCCTCTTCCACACCAGTCATTCCTACTCTCTAATTCAGCATACACTACGAAACCTCAGAATAAAGCAATGTCATTATCTTATTCTTGCTGTAGGTTCTGTAACGCGTGATCAGTTTTGTGCACCGACGCAAGGAGCGGGAATGAGCGGAGCCTGCACATTCACAGGTCAATCAATGCATGAGATCACTTTCTTGCATTCTTGACATGGCAACTGTGCATGTTCATTTATGATGATGGCACATTCAGTGATGGTGCAGCATGTATTAACATATATTTCCAGTCAAGGCTCAGTGAACAATTAACAACCTTGCAATGATACTATAGTTCAGTAATTCATGCAGTTTCAAACACCTCAAACCATCTGTGTTCAGAAACATTAAAGCTCTGATGTTAAAAGTGTTCTTATCAGCAGTTAGTTAATCCCATGATAAATCTGAGCAGTGAACTTAATAGTTTAGAAACAGAGTCAAAAGAAGCAATGTACAATTTTTATTTCAACACATTTCTCTAATTGTTAATTGGACCTTCCTGGACCATGAAGATAATTAGGTTATTTTTTCCTCTCATTTTGTGGTATCTCCACTTTTGCCTACACTGTGCCTGGGAGAACACAATGTTCCAGCTGAGGGAAAAAACACTGAAGGATGGTAATTAGAGAAAATAGCAATGCAGAGTTGTGACCCACATCACGAACATTAACTTGTACTCAGTGAAGAGATCCCACTAGAAACAACAAATTAATGACTGTATGAGAAGTGCCTTAAGTTATTCTGCTTCTTGAAAAGGTGCAAGCTACTAAGCAGGGTAAAGTGCTTGCTGGCAAACTGAAAATGAAATTTGCAGACAGGTCCCCACTCAGACCTCACATCAAGTTTGACATTTACAATTTTAATATGTTTGTACACTGAGAGCATACAGAGAAAAAAAGCTGTTCCACGTACAGACAGCATGCCTGGTTTAGAAAGTGAAGGAGATCTTATTTCTCGTTTCCTTAAGGTGAGGAATATGCATTTCATTATATGAGTGTTTGAGGTAATGATATCTATATATATTTTTTTAAGATACATGTATATATTTTAAGATGTCTGTATATATTTTTAACAGACACAAAAGTGTTGCTTGGCAGTGTGAGTATTGGACTCTTACTTGGGAGACTGTGTTTATTCCTGACCCTCTGCTGGCTTATGAGTTTATTTATCACCCTCAACATCTTTCTGTAAACTTGTGCCCCAAAACTGAAAAAGATGGTATAGTTTTATCTACTTAGTAGTTCCTCAACTCCAGAAAGTTCAGCTTCAGCTATCTTATACCCACACATATAAATCTCAAAACTTTGCTCAAGCTATGATGACCAATGGCATCCTAAAGAATAGCTAGGACTCCAGGCCTGAGCAGAAATCTCTCCAAATTTTTTGTTCATGTGAAAGTCAGGCAGCAATTAATTGTTAACTCTTCTTTTTCAGTATTAGCCAGCTAAAATGCTCACAGACAGCACTACCTCTCCTCCAGCCCAAGATTGGTGGAGGCAGTGGAGGGAGGTGCATTCAGAGTACAATTTCACACCAGAAGAATCTGTCTTCAGCAGAAATCTTACAGACTAATTTTGCATTATAAACATGATCAGGAAGACTCCTCAGCAATTTACTGCGGAGACAGAAGATGTTAATGTTGGGATGGTAACTACTATTTGCACTTTACTGAGTAACCTCAGTGTTACATGGAGGAAAAAAAAAGTTTTGAGTTTGAGAGTTTTGAGAAAATATGCATAAAAAAGCCAGCAAGAAGAAACTGGTTTAATACTAACATGTAACCCTAGCAATTCTCCATCTCCGTAATCACCTCCCTGGTTCTAGTGAATCTTTAAAAATTATTTTAGAAGCTTGGGAACATGGTGTCCTGTCAGCCCTTAAAAACATAAGTTCACATTTCCATCAGCCAGAGAGTGCTCCACCAGGGAAATCCAACAGAAAATGTGTCTGTGGAAAACAATCCACTGGCATTTTACCTCTTTGCAAAGCTCTCAGTTACATACCCCACAAAACACAGGTACTGGGTCATTCCTGTACATGTGGATTTTAGAGCTGACTAATAAAAACGACAGTCAGCATAAGGTTCTGAATGAGAAGAACTATCCCCCATCAGTGGCTGGCCTGAATTCAGTGGGAATGCTTGTAAAGAAAAGGACTACTAAAGAAAAGGTGCTGTAAGGTAGAATCTAGGTGATACACACATGATTTTATCTTCTAAAACTTCTTACCTTTAAGGAGATTTCATGAAAAATTTCTAAAAGTATTTTATTCATCCGTTAGGGTAGAAGAGACTAGACATATACCTACTAAAAGAGAAAATGGACTGTAAAATAAATATGCTTTTAAAAATTATTTTTCAAAGCAACAAGTAGCTTTCATAGTTTTAACAAAGGAAATGCATTGTGGAAGCAACACTTTACAGACTAAAAAAAAAATAGCATGTCATATGATAGTTATCCTGAGTCACACATTTATGATCTTACATGACACTGACATAATAACTGGGAGAAACATGTGGTAATTTAATACAACTTAGAAGAAATGTCTTGATAATTAACAAATAACATTTCTTACAGTCTATCAGGAACAGCAATGACAAATTTACTTCACTTTTTTTTTTTTTTTCCCCAAATAACGTGTTATAGCATCTATAATCCCTTTAAACTGAATTGGTCTGCATCTATAGAGATAAAAGAAAAAAAAAGAACAATATGGAAATATAGTAAAGATTTAATTCAGCTTTCCCTGAAGGCTTCCAAGCAGTTTCAATTATAGTTGTGTCAAACTTAACACTCTAATGGTCCATATATGCATGTTATTTCATATATTTATACTCTGTGAAATTACTGGTAGAAAAGAAGGACTGAAGTAAAAAGTTCCTAGCAAACCTTGACTGAAGGCAAGCTTTAGATCAATTATACATCAATTATAATTTTATTATTGTAGCTATTACTGATACAAGATGTTCACGTGTCTAAATAAAACCCTCTCATTGGTGCAATTTTCCAAGTTGTAAAGGCACTCCAGGGTACCACCAGGTAAAAGATAGGATGTAGAAGTTGTGAGATTTTTAGCTGTGCTTAAATACTCTTAGTGAGAGTTTTTGAAATCTACTAAATGCCTCCTTTCATTTTTAGGTGCTTAAATACTTTTAAGACTTGCATATGGCCCCAGCTTCAGCTGATCTTCAGTTCAAGCCAAATCCATATACTTTGCATTTTCTAGTGTTTGGTTTTAGCCCTTCAGAGATACTGCTTAACTAATAGCGAAGTGTATTCAGTAAGTCTTTACATCCAGAACACAGGGTAAATCATTTCCAAAACCTACTGGAAGACACATGGGAGATGACAGGAGAAGAATTTAATTGTATAGTGATAGGTCCTGTAGAAAATCCATAGACTGATAGAAAGAGCAAGCCTAATTAGCAGGAACAGGTGAGACTGATAGAAAGAGCAAGCCTAATTAGCAGGAATAAGTGATGACATAGGTCTATGCAGCTACTAGAATTAGTACAATATATGCACAGTTAACTGTTTTATATTTACATAGGTCATATACATACTACACAGACTTGGTGTTCACTTTGTTAACGTTTGAATTAAAATTTAAAATATTTGGGGTTCATAAGTCAGAGCACTTAGAAATATGAAATATTTGGTGCTATGGGTTTGCAGGGTGCTCTACTCTTCAGTGAGAGATATCTCAAAATACTGAAAGATGGATGTTTTGAAAACATCACAGAGAATATTTGACAATGAGATACTGATTTTTATCAGCTCTATAATACGCTATGCTCACTGTATCAAAATAGGGAAAAAAGTCTCTTTTCATGTCAAATTTTGATTCAGCTTTTGTCAACATACTAGCAATTAGGCCAGAGAAACATATTGGTATTAGTATTTTGTGGAACTAAAATGCACTACATTTATCAGCTTCAGTGCTTTAAATTAAATATTGACAAGAAAAGATGGAGAAAAATTATTTGTTATCCCATCTGCCACTCAAAATGTCAAGTCTGAGCAATGCCATTTTCCAGTCTTTCCTGATATGTGAGCATCATCTGATATTGTTTATTTTTGCTTTGTGATGGCATTAAGAAAGAACAGTCCAAACCATAAAGGTCAAGTTGTTCCTTCTGGTTTGTCAAGCTGTTTAATCCTCTTCCAATGGATTTGGATTTTGGGAGACATGTGGATGACAGCAGTTTTAAGAAAACTGAAAACCAGTTCTGACATTGAAAAGCTTTTGGAGAAAACAAAATTTATTGATCATAAGACAACAAGGAAAGTCACGTTATAAAAAACTACTAAGGATTTATATAATGCTACATTTGTCATCATATGTTACTAGCAGTTAGCGAGGTTGAGTATGGCAATAGGCATATTAACAAAATGGCTGGATTCAATTTAAACAAAGTGTCTATAAATTTACCCTGCTTTGAGAAATGGCCCTTTTACACTTCAGCAGGAACACAACTTTGCATTAGTTCAAATGGTAGCTGATGGTGGTTTTGAATCCAAGGTATAAATTACAGTCTGATAATAATGACTGTGTGTGATCCATTTAATGATTATAACGGGATTATAGTCCATACATGGTGGGATGATATTATACAGACTATACATAGTTGATACTAGTATTTATTGAAGGATCATGCCCACCCTTTATTTCTGTATGAACAAAACTCACCGAGCCCCTTGCAGGCAGGAACTGCAAAGGAAACTATTTTACATTTACTTTCTACCTGTGTGACATCTGATATAAAGCTTAAGAGAGGCACTTAGCCCAAGAAGAATCTTCTCTTGAGGTTTGGTCATTATCAGTTTGGAGTAAGAAAATTATGTCTTTCAGTGGTTGACTGATTTTTTTAAACTAAGTTTTACTTATTAGAATCTGCTTAAAACTTAGAGCTGTTAAGACAGGTGCCACTGAGTTGGAAAGGCTAGCTGTAGCTGTCCCACAAATTCAGGACACGTGTATCGATTACAGAACTCTGCAAGCTATCCATATTGTTGTATTTTGGGGATAAATACACATATATCTGCAAAATAGCATTAGGAGAGCCAGTTATTGCTAGCAGCAAACGTTTAATGACAAAAGAGTACGACTTCTGTAGGCTCAGCCTTACATACTCATTTGCAGATGTTAATGAGGTGGAAAATTAAAAACGACAACAGTATGTGGGACTTGCTAATTCCAGCCACTCAAGTAACTTATTTTACTTGTCTAGATGCTCCTGATTTAAATCACAGAAAGTGTGAAAGTGTAAATTATCAAAATTTGTTTTCACTTGGGGCTGTTTGGCTCATCTGTGAAGAAGTACAAGTTAATTATTTTTATTCTATTAGAACAATATCACTAACGAGATGTGAGCAGAAGAGAGAAGGGGCATGCAGCTGAAGTTATTGTCAGATTCTCTGCTGGTAGTGCTATTTAACTTGTTCTTGACAATAAAATAGCAAATAGATCCATATAAGTTAAGAAGTCAAATTACAGCCCACTTCGCATAATAAATAACATGTTCACTATAAAGTCCAAAATTACATATCAAAAAGAGCAACAGATCTGTGTTGACTAAGTACCTGCAACAACAGAAATTAGACATTAAAAAAAAAAAAAAGCATATTTGTATCTCAATACTATAATCACTTCTCAATTAATTTATAGAATTGGGACCTTGGCTGAGCAGTCATTAGCTCAGTGCAGAGGCATGCATTTTGTCACCATTAGCCAAGTGACTAGATAACAAGACATCTTTTCTTTCTTCAGCTAGGTCTTAGAGGCTTATACACCCTTTTTTTCCATCTTCTGGGCAGTGGCAGAAACAGTCATTATCACCATTCACGGAAGCACGTATCGCTGGAAGAGCCGTGCATGCCACAAGTGCCATACATACCTCTGTGCTACAGCTTCTGAATTTGAGTCCTGAGCCCAATACAAAATCCAGTGAAGTCAAGGAAATTACTTTTACCAGCTCTCACGGGCTCAGCTGCTTCATGGCCTGACTTTCAAAATTCACAACTGCATCTGATCTCTTGTACTAGGCTCATCTTTGTTGGTGACTGAAACAAGGCAATTGCAGACTGTTCTGTTTAATTTGCATGTTTGCTTTCAAATGTGTACATGGGTCTCAGTGTTCGAATGCTGCTCAACAGTTCCTATTGGTTTAGACCCTGGGGCATGAGAGCAGAACTGAAGGGACTAAAATGGATGCAAAATACTGTGTTCATCCTTCATATTCATATTTTTCTTTTTTTTTTTTCATTTAAAACCCTGCAAGTTAAAGAAAGAAAAAGTGCATGTGACATTTTCTATTGCCATTGTAGTCTTTCCAAGTCCTACAGATATGGTAGGACTTTAATGACACAGTTACTATTTTTTGCCTTCCAAGCAATCATGATCTCAGTGGAAGCGACAGCAAGAGGTGCTCCCACTGAAACCGTGTCTCAAGAGATATAGCTTTAATGGAACAAACTCAATGCACCTTTGACACAATGAAAACACTATTAACAGTAACTAAAATGTATTCATAAAAGCAGTTTCTTTTCAAAAGCAAAATCCTTGGTATTTACAATTTAAACAAAGAAAAAATATCTTTGGTGCTTTACACTGACATTGTGTTCCCCCTCCCTGAAGCCCTGCAGATACAATGTGACTCTAATGGCACAGCTGCTGTTTTTCTTTTCTAAGAAATTTTGATCTCAACAGAAGTGACACTAGGAAATGCTCCCACTGAAATCGTATCTCCGGGGATAGGAATTTCATGGAATCAGATCAAAATGTTGGTTTTGGCACGCAAAATTATTTCCTCTGTCAAATCTCAAATTTCTGCCACAAACTCTTGACAGTAAACAATATTCCTGACAAAAAAAAAAAAAAAAATCAACGGGAACAACTATCAAACAGCCATTTTCTCCCTTAATAGATCTAAAAGAATGTGGCATTATTTGATGAAACTTAAACACCACTTTGGACCACTAAAAACAATACTGTCAATAGGAATGAGCTCAAACAATTTCAATCTGAAATTTTACAAGTCAAAAAACTTAAAAGCAACTGGAAGACGCATATTAAGTTGGAACTATTAGGCAAACTTACATTGCTATGGTCACCGTCGATCCTCATTTTATGACATGCGGCTTTACTGAAAACTTAGCATTTTACCTTTCTTGCAAAAAAAAAAAAAAAAAGTCTTCCTTTGGCACTAGCCTTCTGTCAGATCTGCCAGATTTTGTTATGCAATTTAACCTTAGCAATTCCATGTTTTCTATAGCAGTACAGTTTACAAGAACAAGCAATGTAACATAAATGAAATGCTGCATGTTACAATTTTTTTAAATTATGAATAGAACCAATCTTACTGCAATAACAATAATAAAACAAAACTAGTAAAATTGGAGAACTTATAAATACTGTCATTTCTGACATGCAAAAGATGACTCGGAAAATAAAATCTTAATTTCCTCAAATAAATGTGAGCTTAGCTGTTGACTTTTATGCGAATGGTATTTCATGCAAAGAGCAATAAATGTGTATTTTCTTGAGTGTTTGAGAATGACAGCAGTAACAAAGGTTCTCAGTGGCATCTCTTCTGGGTAGTTACCACCGAAATAAAGAGAGCAAGAAAATAAACCACTAACAAGACTGTTGGTTTTGTTACCAGTCTGCTGTCTCTTGGATTAATTGGAGAGGATTAGAGTTCTCATGTGTTCTAACCTACAATAATTCATTCACATTATTTGTGTTCAGTTAAGCAAATTAAAAATTAAAAAAAAGAGAGAGAAAGAACATTACAGGTGCCTATCAGGAAAAGGAAAAGAAATAAAACGCCTTTCTTTTAACCCTTCTACACGCACTCAGATGCAAATCTGAGAGGAACAGTCATGATGCTACATAAGGACTTTATGATCCTCCAAACTCTAAGGCCAGGAAGACGCTGGGGTACTTGTGGATGTTGGCATCCAATTGCTCTGCCCTCAGCCTGACTGCCCACAGCACCAGCATGCAATTCCTGTTAAGAGGGTCTATTCACTACACTCACCCTTGCTCTGTCACATCCCTTCCCAGTTTCTAACATGTTGATTGCTAGGACGATAATCAGAATCTTTGTACTTTTCCATGTATAAAATTCTTCAGGATCACATTTTCAAAGAGGCCTCAGACTGATTGCTAACATTTCATCAGCAGCTTTCATGTCTGAAACTCTGTACACACAAAATTCTTCCCATGTTTGTACAGATTGAAAGAGCTTGCATCAATCAAGCAGTAAAGGAGCTCTCTGAACTGTGTGCTTCAACAGCATCAGTTGTTTGAAGTCCACAAAAGAGCTATGTCGTGTTCTTTGCTGTTGAGCACTGTGTGGGAATTCATTGTCCTCTATTTTTTCATGCAAAAGTTTGGTAGTAAAAACTGTAAAAATACTCCGTAGAGTGCTCAAAAAGTAGACTGCCAGCAGCACTGGAACAAAAATGAGTTCATTTTTGCATTTCTTTTTCCTCAAATTCCAATCCTCTTCCAACCTTTCTACTTATTTTCTTCAAAATTTTTTTCTGTTCTTTTATACTTACTAAAACGCACTTTTACATTTACATTTGAAAATTGTCTTTGTGTACTGTCTAAGAATTGATTTTGTAAATCAAAACAGAGTCCTTGGAAGGATCTCATTAATGAACATGCTTTTGGTAATAACTTTCAATATTTATACCTTGTTTTTATTTTATGTTAAAGAATGTGTAAATGTACATAAAATAAATCTAAATTTCCATAATAAAATATCTGTGTTTTGGAGGGAACAAAAGATGAAAACACATACAAATGTTTGTTGTATTACTCTGGAGAAATGACATTTTAAAGCACAGATAATACGATACGGCCAACGAATGATACCTTATCTACTGATCATCAGACACAAATCTCAAGATGCCTCTTTGGCTTCAAGCCAGAAACATGTGTCCAGAAAGCGACAAAACAAAGAGTCTTTTGTGCTTCAAGTACCAGATGAGTTGTACTGTACAAATGCTGGACTCCCTTCCAAGCCTCCACAGGTGGCAAAACGGAATTGCAAGCAAACAATTCTCCTGTGGTAAGGCTTCTCTTTTAGTCTGCACCCAAATATTTCCTTATTTTTAACATGCTCAATGATTTACGCTATTTCATACCATAATTTTTAATGAGTTATTTTTAAAAGAAATTATTTTAATCATAAAACATGCTACTTTATAAGGTGGACTAAGGAAGAGAAGGAATCTTCCCGTTCATTTCTAATGAATACTTTTGGACTAAGAGGGAGTGTGGCTTCCCACGGACAGTTCAGTGTTGCCCCTAGGCAAAAATGGGTCTCCCTTGGCCCTAGCCAAACGGATCCATTTAATGTTAACTAGCCGTTAAACCTAAGTAGATACAGCATGTCCTTACATTCAGAAGCATATTTGTTATTAGGTTTTGTCATTTAGCCTCTAATTGAAACAGAAACCCCATTTGTCCTCCCAACAGAAAAGAGAGTACAGCCGGGAAGCCAAGTTCCTGTAAACAACTGTCTGTCAGGAGCACAGGCTGAAGCTGGCTTTTGTCTCTCCTGTGCTGGATAGCTCAGCCTCCAGCAGGAGATTGCTGGAGCTACTGGGTGCCTTCCCCCTGTGCCAGGCCCAGAGTTAGCACGTGAAGGGCTTGATCCTAGATAAGACTGTGAAAAACAACTGTATTCAGTCTTCTTTAAAACGTTAGGTACCTTCAGCTAAGGATAGCACAGGAGAAAATGAACGGCATAGAGAACTGCATATCAATTCATAGCAAAGAAGAAGAGGAGTCCAATTTACTTATTTAATTATTTCAGCAAATATTGGTTCCGTGTTTAATTCACAACTGCATTGTAAGTTATACAAATGGGTACACTCTCCTGAAAGGTGCCATTCCCTGAACAAGGATGTATAAGATATAAGTTGGAGTAGTGTTGTTTCTTGTTATATACAATATTACTTAGTTCCACTGCACATCAGTGATGCTTTACAGATAGGTCTTATGTATCAGTGCTGTGTGTTTGAACAAACAAAGACATGTTTGCAGAATAGGCTTTCAGTTTGTGGTGGGATCTAGATGCATTGCTTTGGTAACATCAATGAGGACGACTTTCACGAGTAATATATTATTGTATTAAATCCACAGAAAGTCTAAAAAGTCATGTACAAGCAGTACTGAATCAGCATTACTTCAGAACAGAAACAGAATACCAATTAGCAGTGCAGCAGACAGATACAACATGACAAATGCTTGAGACAAAAATGTCACAGAAAAATTCATGTTTCCTCTCTTTATAAAATGTTCTTTGTCTCTGTCGTGGGCTTCCTCCCTCCTGCAGTGTTCCTAAAATAGTGAACTGAGACAGAAGGGAGAAACACATTAGTTGACTGTAAGGAGGGAAAAAAACTGTACATATATAAGCATTTAGTATATCTAAAAATGGTTGCAAGTTATTGTGGATGTAAAGGAAATTATCAGGCTTGTATTCAGGAACGAACCAGACAAAGTGTACTGAAGTCCTAAGAAAGACCAAATCTTTCTTGACTTTTGCACTCAGCGTAACAGATAAGGTTTCTTTTGCTTGCCACAGACTAAAGTTGTTGCTAACATAGCAAAGCAGCAGCGAGAGTCAGAGTCTGTCATGAAACAGACTAGTACCTTGTGCTGGGCTAGATCCAGCAAAGCATTCAGCAGGTGTTTAACTTCAAATATAGTCTTAAATATTTGTTGTACTGAGGCCTCTGCAAATAGTCCTAATAAAATCAATGGAACTGATAGACAAATAAGGAATTACTTGCACATCGTATTCAGAAGTATCAGAAACTGGCTGAGAAACATTCCATATTAAATAAAGGTATTTCTTTCACAGTGTCTTTAACATAGTTTGGACAAGCCCTTGCTCATTATTACTAACAGAGAAGAAAGCCACTAAGGCCTGGTAGAAATAAACTGAAAGGTATTTGGCTTCTCTCTTCTGACTTCCGTACCAGCCACTTGAACCATCTACAAGGTTGTCCTGACAAAATTTCCAGCTATTTTTGCTATCAGCATAGATGCACAGTGTGAAGCTTATCCACATCAAACAGCCTCCTTCAGAGTTTACCAGCCATGCATTTTAATGTGTTTCTGTCTTTCTAATCAGCTTGGCTGATCTCTGTTTTTACTGCCTCTCACATGTATATGTACACATTATACTGCTGGTGGTTTATTGAATTTACGAAATTTCTTTACCCTGCTGGACTAGCTGATGACTTTTCTACTGATAATTTAACTGTAGTAAGTAAGTTTCATCCATCATTTCCTTATTTATCTCTGGAAGAGAAAGCAATAGTCACAGGGTCTTTGAAAAAAGGTTTGTGACCTGACCTACGCCTTCAATGAAAACTAATAATGAATTGATAATAATAGGGTTTTGCTTAGGAGTATGAGACCTGTCATAATGTGGGCTGGAAAGAAAGTTCCATTAAATAGCTTGCCAATGGTGCAATATTGGTCGAGCTGATTGTTTCTCCTGCAGGAGTTATAAATCAACAGCACGTGCCCAGATTCATGAAGAAAGTTTAAATCTTTCTCTTTCAAGAAAGATTATTCAAAGAATTTTTGTTATTGTTGAATTTTCATACATTATTTAATAATTTTATTTATATTAATTCTTATTATCAAACAATAAGGAATTACCAATTCATATCCTTTGTATTACAGCCTGTAAAATCACATAATGAAAAGGTAGATCTAGAAAGAAATAAATTGTTGTTTCCATCCTTCACAGAGAATAATATCCAGATCCAAACATATGCTATTTTACCTGATTGTAAAAGTAAGCTGTAGTTTTAAAAATTTCCTCTGACATTTTTCATTATTAGTTTTCAAAAGGCATATTGGGTTTCTATTTTACATACATATAAATAGAACACCTCTTTTCCAGCAAGGAAAAATATCTTCAAAATAATACAAAATTAATCCTCAATGGTACTTTCATGAATCACATGAAACTGCATACATATAACAATATTTTCTGGGATGTCAGAATCTCATTTTGAATGCAAGGGAAGACATTGAAGCAGACTCTGTCTCCCTGCAGCACGAGACTGATCCTTCAGAAGAACCTCAGCCCTGAACAAGGCAACTACCAAGAATACAAATATTTTTCTAGCTCTACCTATACAACAACAAAACCAGTAAAACTTTCAGCTTGAAAAGCCTCAAAAAAAGCAATGGTCACAGTAATATTCTGTAATCCTTTGCACAGTAATTCACTGAAAGGTTTATAAAACAGTTATTCATGAAAGAGAAAGAACAAATAGTAAATGAAGCTAAGGTACTTTTTGGGGGCAAGGCCAACACAAACCTCCTGCCTTGGGGGCTGACCTATCCAGACTTCATGTTTCAAGTTAATCAACTAATACACTTGGAGGCACAAGAATGCAGAATTTGAATATGCCTTCAATTCCAATTCTTCCTAGTACTGAAGGCAGTACCATCCTAAAGTCTAATTTAGAGCAATCACAATTTATATAGTCTATCTTGAGATTGGACTTGTTGATTTAACCACACTGTTACTATTAATGAACAAGTCACAAACTGATTAATTCCTATAATTTCCTGTATGAATGATATATTTATTCATCAGTAATTTACACAGAGTTTTGCCTGTGTCAGGTGTTGTCTTTTAACTTAAACGCTTCTTTCTCCTCCTTGGTGTTTCTCCTGTTCACTGTTTCTCTTGTACCTTAAATTACATTTAATTAAATTAATTTTAAATAAAGTGATTACATTAAATCCCCTTAAAAAGACCAAATATATCCTATCTCAGCTCTCCCTTCTTTTTTATTGTACTAAACCAAACAAAGATTTGCTAGTCTCACAGTAATTTGTACTTGTAGCCTTTTCCTGAATGTTAGTTTTAATTTATCTTCCTGTGTCTTGAAGGACCAGAAATGAACTAAACTTTTTGCAGATAAATCAAGACCATTAGTACACAATGGTAGTATAGCTTTCCTACCGCTCTTGTATTATGATAATACTCGTATTAGTCAGAAGTCTATGCCTGAGTCCATAACTGTGTGAGTTTTACTAAGCACTGAGTATGTAATTTGTATGTGAATTTTTAATACAGCAACATTTACACTATTGAACATTAGAAAAAAAAGGAGTTTGAAGTGGAAAGACCTGCACGTTTGGTCTGTGTGTGGAGAACATCTTACAAACAAAGCAAGGAAAGACTATTTATGTTCAATGAAATGTTCCAAACAAAAGGTGCATCTCTTTCCTCAACAAATTGTGCAGAGAAATCCTCTTATCCTTTGGTTCTCCTTTCTCTGCAATCACCTTCCCTTCTGCTTCAATCTGTACTGTGAAGAATATGTATGAGTATGTGTGTAAGCGTACTAATTTGTCACTGTCTATGGACTTTCAGAAAATGTTTTTGCTTAATGCAAGCATTGCACCTTTGTGTAAAAGCATGACGCTGTTTAGTTCTGAGCATTCTGCTGTATTATTTGCATTTTTTATTTTATTCAAAATCACACTCTTTGTATTTTTCTGTCCTTTTTTCCAGCATAACAAATAATTCTGGTTCTTTGTTTTGCAAACTAAGTCCACTAATTCATTATATCATCTTCCTGCCAAAATTTCTATGCTCTCCTACTTTAAACAATCCCATTTCTTCTAAACCAGGCTTTGCAGCAGTCCTTTAGGTATTTTAGGTGTTCTGATCCCTGATACGATCTGTCCTCAAATTAGAAATTCCATGAATCTGAAAGACGTGAATCCAAAAGACCTGACTCAGTCTCCTGGCTTTGCCCCTCATTTTGATTTCTCCTATGAAACTGTTTTGGTTTTTATGCTGAGAATGCAATATTCTTTAAGTCTTTAAAGTGCAGTTTGATTTGTTTTGGTCACTTAACGTAAGCTGTAAAATAAATATAAGGTGTTATTCAATTCAATATTTTAAAACAATAGCTTAAATTCATTGTTTTTTTTCAGTTAAGTCTGTGCATTATTTGAATCTTTACAAATTACCTGCTCCACCTGGGACTGCAATAAAATTTAAAATCACGCTTCTTTTTGGTAACACCTTTGCTTCTGTTTGTTTCAAAACTTTTTTTTTCTTTTTTTTTTCTTTTTTTTTCCCCTCCCTGCAACTACCGCATTTCTAGTGCTATGAGGGCTTCTTACACGATTAAAAATAACCAAATAAGAGTTAGGAGTTCTGACACAAATTTGAGGAGACTCTTTAACAGTATAGCTGCTATAAAGGATGTTAGAGGAAAGAGCTTGAGAGGAGGAGTAGGAGTAGGGCGTGGGTACAATTTCATTGCAGTGCCCCTGTTCTGCACCACTCTTCTAGTCCTCCAGCCAGCCTGACTATCTGCTCCGAAACAGCTGAAGACCTCTCTCATTTCCCACACATCTCCCACCACTCTTGAAACGTTCCCAATAGAAGAACATACTTCTGGAATAGCCCTACCTCCTGTGATGATTGACTAGATGCAGCATAGAGGGTCAGGGGACACAGAAGGGTACACGGAATAAAAGTTTAGGGATATTTACTGCCTGCTAGAGTGGAAAAACTGGCAGTGGGAGAACAGATAATAGCCATCATAGTGCACAGTTGCTCTCTCTGTAGAGC
Organism: Nipponia nippon; assembly: GCF_047370975.1. Classification (NCBI taxonomy): domain Eukaryota; kingdom Metazoa; phylum Chordata; class Aves; order Pelecaniformes; family Threskiornithidae; genus Nipponia; species Nipponia nippon. The sequence goes on from NW_028262391.1 coordinate 17,244,496, forward strand.
CCATTGAAAAGGAATATTTTCAGAAAAAATAAAGCCATTTTCTTAGCCTACTTGCCAAGTTGTAGCAGCAAGATATTCTCCATATCAATGCATTGCATCCCATAGAGTCCATGCCTCTGCTAGAAAAATTCAGCACAAGTGACACCATAGCGGATACCTATCTCTGCTAAGGAATTTCCAGGTACTCACACTTTGGTATGCTCAACACCTTGCCCACTCTACAGCCCTCTGGAGCCATGCTAGTCACCATGGAAGCCATTCAAAGAAATGCTGCAGGACCCAGAAAGGTAGCCTGAAATGTTTGAAGAATGTAATTTAGCATACAACAGTAGTCTCCTCCAGAATCCAGCTAGGGTTTCCCATAATCTCCACTTCAGCTCGTTTTTCACCCTTTTTACAGATCTTGTACTCTAAGACATTTTCTCTGTTTTCTTCGGTTTATTTGAATACTTTTTTCCCATGTCCAGAAGATTCCCGGTATCAATTTAAACGTAAGCAAAACTGTTAAGTACAGACCCTTGCCCTAGAAGTCATAGATTACAGGGAGAAAAAAGAAACCCATCACTATTCTCACAGGCTTTCTTTCCCTCTCTGTCACACTAATCCCTTCAAACAGTACAGGGTTAAGAACAGGCTTTGGATTGTATCCTACCAAGTGCCAAGAGATAAAGTTTATATATTGTCTATAACGCGTATCTGTGAAACTCTGACACTGCTCTAATCTCAAATACTTCTTCCTGCACTATTCCTGTTTGCTGTCTCTTGGTCTTACAAGACTCTTTACCCAGCAGGTTCAGGAGAGCTTGGGTGGGCAAGCAGGGCAAGGTCTGACTGAGCACACTTGGTACAGGAAAGTGGATGTCTCTGCAGCTCTCAGATTCTCCAGAGCTCCTTCTTCACCAGCCCAGGCCTGGCTGGCAATGCCCAGAGGGTAAACAGAGTTCTAAGTCATGTCCATTCTAGCGTGTTCACCAACCTCAACATCAGGTGCAAGGAAAGATTAGCTTATAGGTGGGAACTCCAGAGCAAAGATAATCTCTCACAGGTAATAGGGGAGAGGTCAAAGGCATGGATACAGTTAAGCAGAAATCAGCCTTTATTAATAATGAGTAATATCCTCAAGAACTACTTTTACTGCAAGGGTTCTGTCACTTAATAAGATTCAGAGTTACAGAAGGCACTTACTATGTGAGAGGAATCAATAATTCAACTCACTACACTTCTGTAGTCTCTCTGCCATGTGACAAGACCTAGAAATCTCCCTAGCCCCTTGCTTCTTCCAATATCTTCCAGATACCTAGGGTTTTGTCCTACTCTATTCAAAGCATTCTACCCCATAACAAACTCTTTGAATTGACCTCAAATGCCCAGTCTGGGCAGAGCACTTCTATTTGTCTGCAAAGTAATTAGTATTGCATTGACAAGTAGTTCTTTGCAGCCATTCACCTTTGAAACATATAAAACCAGCCTTGGGACTGTCTGTTTTTGGAGGAATGCAGTCCTGGGTTCCCTTCCTCAAAAGCAATGTGCATAAGTGCTGAGATAAGCTTTGAGCACCAATAGCTGTGGTTTTTGAAACTGCTGAGGATTTAGCTCTTCCCTGTGACACTTGGTGGGCACTTTATCAGATGAACACCCTGAAATGAGGAAGAAGGAAGGACAGAAGCAGCATATAAAACTTTATGCTGCAAGAAGGAGATCAAGGCTTTATTGGTTGCTCTTCCTGTATATGATGCTTGGATGCGAGTCCACTTCCTCTCTAGTCTTTCCTGTTTATTTAAATTACAAAGTTTTTCATGATCACTCTCACTACTGATTTGTGCAATACACAGATAGTACAGAGAGGCCTTGACATCTTTGGGAATCCCTCTGTGTGACTGCAATTCAAGCAGAAAAAAAAACACATTTTGCACCAGCTTTTCAGCAATCCCTGTCCCTGATGCATTTTCTCCCCCGCTATGAATGGAGGAGTTGGTGTGTGGATAACACACACATCTGAATGATAGTATTTTCCAGAGGGAATGCAGGTCAATGATATTGCTTAGAAGCCAGTAAATACTGAGTAGCCACAGACACATTCATACACGTGGCCTGTTATGCATCCCTAAGACTGGTTCTGATGAAGGATTTCTGTTATGAGAGTTGAATGCATCTCATTGCAGCACTGTTAATTGTTTTGGTATTTGCCGTGCAGTTTTAAATTTCATATCCTGCCTTGTAATTAGATATGAAAAAACGTTCAGAACTGCTTACATGATTTAGGATATAAAACCCAATAATACGCAGCTATATGACTTGCCAGACCTATGCTGGTATCCTTGCACAGTGCTGCACTGGCAGAGGAGAATGCCAGCTTCCATTTGGGAACATCTCACATAGTGCTAGGTTGTGGAAATGACTCTTCCTTTTCTAAGTCAGTTAGGTGCTTTTGAATTTCTTGGCAACAGTGTTTAGAGAATTTTCTGTGTTACAGCACATTTCATTTCAAGAAAACGTTAGCAGCATCCATTTCAAATAATATGAAAAAAAGGCAAATGGATTATCACAGAGGGAAAACAAAGAGGAAAATAAGCAACGATAATGGGAGAAACATAAGCACGGGAGCTTGGCTAAGATAGATTTTTTATAACTGAAATCAGTAGTCAAACATTTCAGAAAATGATTCTTTTTTCCTTTTTTTCTTTTAAAGAAACAAAAACATATAGGGAATATTGTTTTTACTTATGGAACACTGTATAAACTGTCAAGAGTTAAATCTTGGGCAACATCAATCCAGTATAAAACTAAAAAACAGTAACTAACAAGCAGAATCTCTCTCCCAGCAGCAAGGAGAAAGTGAGTTGGAGAAATGGTGAAGAGAGGAGAAAGCACGAGTCCTATGCAAGTCAATTCTTCCTACAAAAATAGAAGCAGCAGAAGGAACAAATTAGCAGGTTTTTTTAGATACAACACGGAGCAGTTAAAAAGAAATATGATGTAATTGGGGTCATGGAGATTTGGCTTATACAGAAGACTGGCTGATACCAAACTGCAAAAAAAAGGAGCCTCAGAAGAGTTGAAAGAGAATGTTGGGAAAAGGGAGATTCAATACCTAAAAAAATAAATTTCATATTGCAGACTTGGTAAGGAACTGAGAATACATTATCACTCTAGTTACAGAGGTGTGGAAGTGAAAGGCAGAAGTATTAGATGTTGGAACTTCATAATAACCTTATGTTCCAAAAAAACCACAAGGCAATATATGCCATATGATCACATGCACTTGACCATGGTGGTGCTTGTCTGCAATCTGCCTGGGAATACCAACAGTCTATTTGGCCTACTGGGAATGGACAGATGAACCAGAGAGAGCAGGAAGCAGCCCGAGTTATTATAGCAAATGCTCCTTTGTGATCAAACACCCTTGATCAAGCTACAAGTGCTGGGTTTTTTTTTAATTTCTGTTAAATTCCCTTTGTTTTTTACCACCTGTCGCAGAGGAGAGGATATCTCAAGAGTTCCCCTCCTTCAAAATATTCATGAACAAGATCATTAACTTACGTCTGCAATGGTGATAAGAAGAGAGCAATGAGATATGTGTTAGGAGGTGTTGCCAACTGTCCAGCAATGCCTGAAGGAAACATAACTAGTGGGACAGCTAGTCTCTGACAGACTGTTCATCCAGCAGGATGCTGAGAAAAGAGCCTGCCTCTGGCAGTAATTAATGAAGAGCAGATTCTGGCAGCAGTCTCCTGCTTGCAACAAAAATCTGAATCCATGGCTTTGGAAAAGACTGAAATTCCTAAAGGCTGAAATTCCAGAGCTGAAAAATATCATTACTATGATGGGACCAGCACAGGCAGAAACGCCAGGGTGAGGAAAATGCATTTTGGAAGGCCTCTTCAAAGGCTAGAGGTGACCCGCCTGGGAAACAAAACTCCTCTGAATCTTTGGAGTGCCTGGGAGAAATATCAGAGGAACTTCTACTTGGTCTAGTTTCCATCCACTCACCACCCAGTTTACAGTTTTCTAGATCACATATCTCCTAAGCCATACAATTTTGACACCATCATGAAGATCCAAATGTCATGTTTGCATGAACTGCTTGAAGGTCACACACCTCTTTCACTCTCCACTCTCACAAATTCCTTCCTTGCATGTTTACTACTAATTAAAGATTAATCAGTTATCAACCTCAACCAGAATCTCATTAATCAACAACTAAATACAGTATACAATACAATAAGCTACCCACAGTGTCTCAGCATCTTCCTTTCTTGTCCCTGAGTTAAAATCTTTAGTAAATATTCACGGAGTTTCTTGAAACCGCTCCTGCCATGAGGCCTTCTCAAAGGAAATACATTCCTGATAATGTGTTTTAGCTCAAGTATTTACAAGTGTCTTCTGCTTCCATTGTTAAGAATCAGTTAAGAAGCTACAACTTGTGCCACATCTTTCCTCCTGCAAGCTATGGCTCATTCCAGCAAAGTGTGTGAGTATGCAGCACTGGTATATTTCTTTCAATTAATTCAATAAAAAGTATAATTTATGCAGATAAAACCCTGCAGATAATTTTATTTTTTCCTTCAGACTCATACCAACTTGTCTTCCCTCTTCCTTGAGGTTTGCGCTCTCACCTACTTTGCTGAGCAGACTTCAGATTCAGGTTTATAACAGTACTTTCAGAAGATTGCAATCAAGGTTTTCCCAACTTTGTGAATTATATTTAAAATTAACTTTCTGGTCATTTCTTCATGAGGGGTTTTGTGACTTTGATACCACAAGGGTCTAGGCCTTCAAATGTACTTGTCTCCATACTTCTACGGATCTTCTCCAGAGCATTTTATCCTATTCCCATCCCTTTCACTGTTTCAATTTTTATATTTATAGCTATGTTTAATTATGAATAATCTAGTAAACACCTTGAAAACATTGCCTTCAGCTAATGTTAATCAAAACTATCATCAAAATAAGTTACAATAGTTACAATGATTTAGAGAACCTTAGGCACTGAAGCAGTTTAAATAAATTGACACAGCACTCAAAAATATGCTAGAATGATGAATTATTTCTAATCCATTAATATTGCAAACTCCTTTTACCATTTCAAGGCTATTTTTATATGGACTCAAGACTTATACTTTAATGTTATTTATTTGAAATAGCAAATAGAGGCAAATGCTCAGCTAGTGAACTTTTATGCTTCCGTAAGTGTTCCATTTCTATACTATGTCTGCCTCTGTTATTCAGAGAGCAATATTTTATTATACAATATTTATATTCTGTCATCCAGCTACTTGGCACACATAAACCATCACACTTACTGATTCAACTGGAGAGATGACATTCTGTAACCTTTGAGGTGCTGGGTACGTATTTTGGAGGGATTGTTATGCAATTCTTGATTCTCTTTCAATTCTATTTAAAGAGTGGGTCTTTAACAATACCAGGCTGTAATTTTTCAAATATTTTATTAAAGAAAAATATTAGTCTGATATAGGTGCACAGAAGGACCACCTTAATTTCAGACCTTCCCATATGGAAAAACTTGGCTTATTTGGTCTGGTAGAAGAAGGGACGACTGCTCTGCTTACAGACAGTGGGGATGGTGGGAAGAGAAGGAAAGATGAACACCAGGAAAAAGGAAGCAGGCGGAGTGATGAAGTCCTTAGTTCCTCTCAGATGGAGAAAGAAAATGACCATTTCTGGAATGCAGAAAAGTTAAGTGGGATGGAAAATGTGGAAAGTCAGGACGTGCCATAACAGCACTCGGATCATCTTTTGACAATATATTATAGCTCTCCCTCAGGGGCTGAGGGCTGATTGTTTCTATCTTTTTATTCCCTGCTCACCAGTTGTTTGCTTTCACTGGCCTAGTATTGATGAGGGCAAGTGTTGTCCTGCCTAAAGTGTACATTTAGCAGCTGTGAATTCTGATAGTTCCATTATGCAGGACAGTCAGTGAGGTGGTTGGTTTGTATTTGATGCTCAGAGATGTTAATAAAATATGTGGGTTCAAATTCTTAGAGTTGTACATCCTTTTACTAGCACTTCATTTGTTAAATAAACTCAGTAATTATTATAACAAGAGCAAAAGACTCTTTTGGAATAGTAACTGATGCTCCAAAATTACTTTATTCCACACAAACTGTATATTTTAATTTGATCTCTTTTTTAATTTGGTATTTAAGGAGCAAGACATGTTTAATAATGCTACATGCCTGTTAACTTCCCTTTCCCACAGTAAATACTGGCCAGCTGAGGACAAAGTTGACACATAAAAGTCTGAAGCTCGTGCACACATGTTGGAAGTCAGCAGCTGTACAGGAAAGAAACAAATTAGTACTCTAACAGAGGGAAAGACAGAGAGGATTCAGCCATTACACACTTCTCTTTGGCAGCTGCATTGTAATTGCAGAAAGTGCTATTTCTTGCCCATGGGATCATCACAGGAGACTTGGGAAGGAACTGGGAGTAATGCAGTGAGAAGAGAGGATTTAGGACACTAAGGACATAAATCCATAGGAAGCCAGGCCTCATTAATTCCACGGTTCATAAAGAAATGATGTTCTCTTTCTTAACAACTACTTTTTCCTCTATAATTGCAATTCTAAGTTATTTTATATGCATGTATATATTTACTATACATACAAATGAGTAGTAAAAATAGTAATTTACAGAAACATAAAGAGGTGAATATTTTACCTCTTTTTTTCCTTCTTTGATCTTCACAGAGCTTGACCACACACATGCCTCCACACACACATGTATTCACTAATGAGACATTGAACTGGTAACTTATTCAGTGAGAGATTTATCAAAGAAAGAGTGCACCAGGAAAAACAGCAGGTGAAATACATATCAAGGAGAACATTGAGCAGTAAATATTTTTCAAGGTACAAAGGATAAGCCACATGGATATTTCCTTTTTGAGAGGGGATAGGCAGAGTAGAGGGAAACATCAGATTTTTCAGATTAGTAACAGTGACAAGAAAAACGGGTATGGATGAATTTGGCTATTTGTAGGCAGAAAGAAAGAAAATAATAGTTGGAGAAAATTACTCAGGCAAGTGCAGGATATTGGTAAAAAATTGAAGACAGTGATAGAAGAACCCTGACAAAGCAGAGTTTTGGTTTCAGTATTCTTTCCAGAAACCCTTAAAAAAGGGAGAAAGGAAATAACATGTTTGCTTGGGTAGCTTTTCCCTTACTGCTCTCAGGTTCTGAAATGCTTTTTCTCCGTGTGTTTTCACTGAGACACAAAGTAGAACATGGAAAGGAACAGCAGTGCTGTGAGCCAGAGTGGGCAGGAAAGATGTGCATGCAGGAAAGAAGTGCATTTTGATAATGAATTTCTAGTTTAGCAGTAAATCATTATTGTTGGAAACTCAGAATTATATCCAAAATAAGTAAAAAGATATTGTGAGCAACAGATTATTCCAGTATCTCATGGTACCAACAGCTCTTATTGACAGAAAGACGCAAACTGCATTTTTAAACTGAAGGCACAGGATAAGTGTTAAGTCTTTAAAGGAACTGTAGTGCAGTCTGAGCTATAAATGCTGGGATAACAGTCAGTTGTAAATCTCCTTGACAGTTATGTCTGCAGTTCTAAAACTGAACTACTGAAACAGTGATACAATAATAATAAAAGCAATGCAACATAAGTCCTGGATGTACTAGATTTATGAATAGGATATTCTTTCATGAAAAGGGCATAGAAACCCCAATTAGGTAGAAAAAAAGATTAATAGAATTTTGTCGGCATCCAGCAATGTGACTATCATCCAGACAATGAATTATGTGTTCCTTAAACTAATCTGATTCTCAAGTAATCCCATGTTAAAAAAAATTGTAACCATGATGACAATTTACCATTGTTTCTGTATTTTGGTGTAGCAAAGATCACTGTTAATATTTCACAGGAGTAAGACAGAAATGGAGAGAGAAAAATAGGAAGACCTGTCTACAAACAGTCTGATCAACAGCAAACATCAATAGGGCTTGTGCTTCTGTACTACCAGCTTACCAGAATACAGGGATATTGTGTTACTAGTTTTCTGGCTTGTTTTCTTCTGTAGAACATTGTTCAGAAGGTTTTTAAGAATGTTTTCCCCAGAATCTTAGTATACCAGTAACTAGAATCTTTCTACCACTAAAGAGAAACTAGGAAACCTTGGACCTTAAGGGTATTGGTTTGAGTCCTATTTACATAGACTTTAATGCTGCATTATGTACTAGGGCACATGAACCATCCCATTGATTTAAATTAGGTGCTTGAAGTTAGACAAGGCCTTAAATATTTTGCTAAATCGGCCACTTTTTCATCATTGATCTAGTGAAGCAGACCAAAGCAATAGCAAATTTGAATCACAAACTGTTGACCTCATCCTCTTCATGTAGCGACTTCAGCATCAGGCTGCAACTGCAGAAAACACATCTTGTGAGCCTTCTTTGAAGGCATAATGAAACTTGGTAATGGCACTTGTGGCAAGAGGTCATGTTTTCACTGAATGGCCACAACTGTGGGGCAGTATGAAGCAGCAAACATCTATGGGCCTATCTCATACTGTTTAAATTATATTTGACAGGTCTGGATACACAATTATATATTTTTTTCTATAATTTAGCATAATAACAACTCAGCTTCCATTGGGCTTTGCATAGACAGAAGCTGGGTAAAAGTATTCACACAGCTCCATCAGTGCATCTCATTAGCAATTTCTGACAGCTGCTTCCTCATACTTGATCTCCTGACAGAAGAGGCAGACAACTAGTTCAGACTTCCAGTTGTGCTATGTGTAAGGGTGATTATACAGTTAGCATCAAACGTTCACTAAAGAAATCTCAGTTCTGACTGATTGCAACGGTGATCTGCAATATGGATCTTATCCACAGAGGAGATTAGACTGAGCTTGTTCCATTTGGGTTGGAAGAGTCTTAGCCACATCCTTCAAAGGGACAACTCAGATGAAACAGTGCCCAGTATTTGTCTGGGAGAGAAGAGTATAAATCCTTTACTTTGTATTTTATTGCCAGTCTCACTCACCTAGGAACACAGGTCACACTTTCCCATTGCACATTAATACATGAAAACAAGTTAATGGAAAAAAAACTACTTAAGCTATTTACAGTTTCCCAGCATAGCCCTCCTCAACACAGTTGGTATTAGGAGAACTGAATGGCTCAGTAAGACTGGAAGCTCAGTACACTAGATGTAGTTCAGGTAGATGGCAGAGGACTTCAAAGATATCAAAGACAGGGATGGACACTCTCCTGATTGAACAAAACTATGGTTGTGTAAAATAAGTGGGAATTCAATATCACACAAACTTTGCTTAGAAGTAGAGAGCAAATACCAACTTCTATAGAATTTTACCATTATCTTCAGGAAAATTCATATGTATGATCCTACTTTCATTCACTCATGTCAGTAAGTGACACATTTAGAAATATCCTTCAAAACCTGCAGGGGAAGAACTTGTCCCCAGTATGGTGAATAGAAACCTTCACTTTTCTCAGAGTTCATTCCTTGTTACTTGTAGTTGCTCCATGAAGTTAAAGAGAAACTGCCTGAGGAACAGCAATTCCATTTTGGCAGTGACTGTTAGTTATCACCCTTATAGTCTCAAAATAAAACAAATATAAATATCACCTAGTACTTGAAGGATATATCTATCTATCTGCCTCTCTATATACATATATATCTGCTAGCTGGGGAAGGGGCTTGTTTGTTTTAGGTTTTGTACTTGTGAACAACATCCAGCTCATTTCAAAAGAACTGAAGATCTAACAGTGAACACTACCCCCACTATATTATCAAGGTTGCAGGCAATGACAGCTGATTAGCATACCTCCAATGTTTTACTAGTGGTGATAATCCATCAACCCAAACGTTTTATTAGCAACGTCTCTCAAGCATTTATGTTTTGTTAAAGGAAAAAATTCTGCACCATACTGTACCGTAGAAAAAGGATAAAAGGTAATTTCAAAACAAACTGCCAAGGATTATGGCACTAAAAGCATCACTGACTTTCTATGAAGTTTCACATTAAAATTAAGCTTTTTTGATAGGAATTATGTTGCCACAGAAACCAGCACCCATAGAATCTGAGACCATTTTCTGTGGAATTCATGTGACCTTGAGTTTAATCAACAGTGATGGTACTAATTTAAAAGCTGGGAAATAATAAAAAAAAAATAAATATTCTGCCATTTTCTGAGAGTTAATAATTTCACAGCTGTGGAAAAGGACTGTTCCTCTTCAACAGTGTAATTTTGTAATTTGAACTCCACTGCTCTGAACACTTGGACATAGTGGCATCTTACTAACTTCACTGGAGTTGTTCATAATTGCAAACACAGCTGACACATCCAGTAGTAAGATTTTGGAGGGCAAAGCTTTTAGCTTAGGAGATTTTGCAAAAGATTTTATCTTCTTTTCTTGTATTTGTCAGAAAAAAAAAAAAAAAAACCAACCCTCCAAATATAGCTGTGGCACTTCAGAAATGATTGTTAATATGCTTTGGAGAGGAAGATCGGGAGATCACTCCAGGGAGTTCTCCCTCAGTAGCTCCATATTCTCTCCCACGCCCTGTAATTTCCACGCTGGGGAAAGCGGACAGAGATTGGTTCTACCTATGAAATTTCCATAAGTACCAAACTAAGTGCTATTAAACCCATGGAAGAGAAATTTGATGTTAAATTGGACACTTATGCTCTACAAATGGGAAAAATTAGGGGATAAAATGGAAATGCTTGAAGGTACACATTCAGCTTTAAATGCTCAATACGATATTAAAAAAATAATCTAAGGGGTAATGTAAGAAATCTTTCTGCTCTGTTAAAAATAATGATATTTTATGCCATAAATTAGAGGCTCTAAAGAACCAGTGTCAGAGCAGGTATTTTAGCATGAGTGGTGTTTTCGAAGGAAACGGTGACATTGAAGTAGGCTTCTGAGTACGCCACTTCCATGGCATGGCTAGCAGTGCATCTGATCTAGTGAGCTTGCAAAAAGTCATTCATAAATGTGAGCTGCCTTGTGGAGCAGTTTCTCTCTTCCAGCTGAGCATATTCCAGTTCCGTTGCTATTTCCTAAACAAAATTGAACTTCTAAGAATCTTACAGTTGACACAATGGGAACAGAATTTCTATTTTAGAATGGGTTAAAAACACATAATATGCATATTTTTGTTGAAAGCAGAACCATTTCTAAGCTTTGTCAAATATGTTCCTTTAGGGGAAAAGATAAATTTGTGTTCATATTTATTTTGTGATATAAAAGCACTTCTTTTCACATAAACAATTAAAATGTAAATAGGATAAGTTTTCAATAGAATGTATATTAACAAATATACTTTTTAATCTTGCAAAAAGCAGAAGTAGCCTCAAAACATCTTTACAGCACCCAAGTGGGGTAGGAGAGCAAGAGTTTTAATGTTTACTCAATTAATGCAAGTCCTTAGTGACGAAATGGCTCTTCCTACAGTCCTAATCTAGTTTTATTCCAAAATAGAAATTTTCATCCTTCCAACAATGTGGTCTGTATTTCAAAGCTGCACCGCTATTTACACACTTTTCTTACCAGTAAGAAAATATAATTTGTCCTTACTTTGATAAAAAGGATAGATAATAGTAGTGAACATAGTCCTTAGAAACTGCACATTCCCACGTGATATCCATCTAAGCTCTCTCCTGAGATCTGTGCCTACCAGATTCTGCTGTCATTCCAGTGCAACTTCAAAACGTATGCTTCTTGTCATACTGGAAGTAAATATTACAAAACTTTCAGGAAACAGTCCCCCTTTGAAGGAACCAGAACCACCTAGCTGATAGCCCATGCTCGCAACTTGTCCAAAAATAGGCAACAGGAACCTATCTGACACTTGAAAGAGATCAGGTAGGTAACCCAGTACATCTTTTATATCTCCAACTTCTATGACTTAGATTTTCCCTCCCCTCCATGTTCACGCACTCAGCAGAATTTTGCAGGATACTTGCAGATTATTAAAACTATATATAATTTGCATTTTAAAATATAAAAACTTTCCATATTGTGTTTTACTTATATAATCAGTGTTTTGTAATTGTTTTTTCCCATAAGGTGCCTTTTCTGTGTGCTATACAGTACAGAATCTAGATACTCTCCAGGTGGTCCCCGAGGTTAGAAAACATTCTATGAAATTTAACCCTCTCTGACGCTTCTGTAACAACTAATGGCAGGAACAGAAACTTGGTAAGGGGAAACAAGGCAAATAAAAACAAACAAACAAACAACAAACAAACCCTACAAAGGGGTTCTGACTCAACACATATTAGCATAACAAGTAGGACACATTTTGAGGCTACACTGAATTATATTTCAGACAATATCTCAAATACATTTACCCTCATCCTGGTTCCTGCAGTGTTCATTTTTTTCCAATTTTTGTCAGTTGTCAATTGTGTTATGCTAAAGACATAAGAATTCTTGAGTTTTATATTTTTTATCTTTGGTTCATTTAACTGTGGATGTCCACAGAAATGTATAAGCTGTTTTTTACTGTTTTGAAACACTAGTCTCCACAGAATACCGTAGCAAGAAAGTATTTATTCTAATTAGTGTTATTTTAAAGTAGTTAGATAAAGAACTGTACACACAGAAACAAAGACCAGAGGTGATGCTTAAAAAAAAAAGAATCTTCTCATAGAAACTGGTGGTATTTAAAAGGATTTCAGGACCACAGCAGAGACAAAACTACACAAGATAAGCCCAAGTTAACACGGAGCTCAAAAACTAAATACAGAAATAGGGATTGGAAATGAGGAAAGTGTTATCTGTATACCAGAATGTTAATGAGGCTTTTGGTGGACTGTGGCACTCGGCTCTAGTGTCCATGTTTCAAAAAGATATTGAATTTCTTAGACCTTAGCAAACGTGTGACAATAATTATTTTACATTGTAAAACAGCCTGTACTTTGAGAAAGAACAAAACAAATTCTAGTTCAGAACATATTCAGCTAAACCAAGAAATGACAGTATTGGACCACTCACTCAAGGCAGTATAGATTCATCATCAGTTCAGCTTTTTAAATCCAGATTTTAAAATTTTAAAATTTTAAAATTTTCAGAATGAGCAGAAGTTCAGAAATTGAATGAGATATTACTGGGCTACAAACACCATTTACTGAAACTCCAGTCATCTGTTATTTCAGTAGAAGTCATACCAGAAAGGGTTAATGATCTATTCTGACATCAACAATTATTTTACAAGTCTACCCAGAATTAAATGTTCAAAATGTTGTTATAGCTTTTCAAAGTATTATCATTCAATTTCACCAATATTCTTTAGTTCTTATAAAAAGCCTAAATAGCTTTCTCATTTTGAGAAAGCAGTGAAGCTAAATTGTTAGCTACAAAGAGCCTATTTTGAAGAGCTTCTGAAGTTCTGTCCAAATCTAACAACCCCATTCCTTTCAGGATCTTCCTCTCATAAAAATCTTTCTAAAATTCTAACAGTCACCATCACCCTTTCCTATCCGCATACTTCTTTTCTGTTGAATTATTCTGTAGGAGGACATCCAGAACCAAGTAGCAATTCCTAAGTCATACAAGTGTTATTTTTTAGTAATATTTTGTTTTCTTCTTTCTACATTACAGAAATTCTTTCTCCTGTTACCCAACAAGTACTAGTTCTTGCTTAACAAACAAACAGACTGCCTGCTGAAGTAGGGCTTACCTTATTTTCTGGGTCTTTTTTTGAAAAAAGAAAGAAAAAGGTTTTCCTGGAGTCCAGTATGGCTATGTGAACATTTGTTTCACCTTGCTGGGTCTATCTATCATTTGAATGAATAATTTTTCCTAACAATCCAGAGCACTAAATCCAGAGACACGAAGTTTTCTGTGTTAGTAGAGATGCTCAAAGGACTGCTGTCAGCTTAACTGATACAGTAAATTCAGAATAACCTTAAAACCTGGCAAAATTTTCTCATCCATCAAACCAAAAACATAACTTAAATGTTACCCCCTACTACTATTATACTAAACATGTTCAAGGACTTTTTTTTTTTTATTATGTACAAATTTTTGTGCACAAATGCTATTTATTGAAATCATTTGAGATCCACATGAGGCCAGAAATACTGTAAATTACTAGAATATCCATGAAATGATGACAGCTAAGAGCACCCAGGACTGAGTTATAGACCCCTGTAAAGTATCAAAGGTGAGTTCACAATTAAGCGTAGGTATTGAATTACTAGTGTCAGTGGAAGGGGTTCCTCAAGCTTTTTGTTCTCTATTTTGCCAGTTTTTTGGTTTTTTGGTTTTTTTTTTAGATGAGTGTTGTAGGCTATTAAACCAAAAAATCTCACAGAAGCTACCTGCAAATTCAATTAGATTTCCCTTTCTTTTCAGTTCAGTATATTGTAAATTTTGAAGGGAGAAAGCCTAGGTCACAAGCTATTGCTTGCTGACTTGTAGAATTACACAAATAGAAAAAATGGGTAATTAAATCCCCTATTCATCTCTTAGGAAGATGATAAATTCTTTTTCTCAAGGACATCCTGTGTAAATTTAATCCTACATCCCTGTTTCTACATCTCTAAAATATTATCTTTACATATAGGCAGACAGCCTGGATTATGCTACCATGGGAAATATTTAGAAATTTTATATTTTTATCTACACCTAGAAATGATTTTTATACAAGATTTACTCACTCTGTTTTCTTTATCTTTATGGTGCAGCATATATATAGGTTCTCACAGATACAGCCTCTCAGAACCTACTGTTAGTCCATTTTCTTCTCTGAAGAATGTAAAACCATTTGCAGTTGTCCTGTCATAAACTAAGGTAAAACAAAATTAAAGCAATTCCTTTTTGTAAGCAGAGAAATAGAAGTAAAGAGATATATCTGAATTATGTGGCCTTTTGCAACAATTAAACTGTCTAAAAAATGTGGCTCGTAATTATTGGATAAAATGTTTTGATGCTTAAAAAGACAATCAATGCCTATAGAATTTCTTTAAATACTGAATAGCTTTAACGGAGGTTGGGAAAAGGCTAACCTTGAAATGATTCACTACCTTTTCACAGGCCCAAATCTTTAATCCTCACGAGGATCAATAGGAATAGCAGCCTAGGCAGTATCTCACAGGCAAACAACATCAGAAAAGTAAAAGGGAGTGATATTTATGTCCTTTTTTTGCAAATTATTTTTCAAAAGTTTAGATCTGATCACTGAATCTTCAAGTTCAGCTTCTAGTCGGCAATGTTTATTAAATAATAAAGTCAAAGCAGAGAATCTAACTCAGATCTTGCAAATGAGGAAGGAAAGAAATCTTGTTTACTTCAGAGCAGCAGACTATTTGGACCAAAGACATTTAAAAAAAAAAAAAAAAAAGACAGTACCAAACTGATTCTGAACATGAAAAATTGTCTAAAACACAAGAACTCATACCTTTGGATCAAGACATTGAATTATAGGTAACATATTCAGGCTGAAGTTTTCAGAGGTAACAGAATCTCAGTGGGATGTGGGTCTTTACCTTTTCTTTTCTTTAAAGATACTTTCCTTAAGCTATGGGTCAAGATTATTCCTACTAGATCACAAAGTCATATTTCGCGCAGAAGAATAAACCTGTGAATTCACTTGATTACTTGGCAAATAACTTTATCTTCATCTATACAAATAACATGGAGTAATAACAACTAGAGAAAGGAATACTGTCATTCACAATATATTTGAATAAATGCTATCAGAGACCATTTTCTCAGTGTATGTAATCAGTATAAATGGCATGTAATGGCATCATTATTTTCCAAGGATGCACAAATGAATGTAATCAAGACAGCATTTAGCAGCACAGTCATTATAACTGTCTATGTCTAAGCTGCTAGCCTACCTAGATGTTAGACAAAATATCTTTGTTTAAGACCTTTAAACTGAGGGTTAATATGATGTATTTTAGCTCACAACAGGTAAAATACCATTTATAAAGGCAACTATGATGGTTGAGCTAGCAGGCAGTAACTTCTTCTGAAGCCACAACTGAACTGCATGTCCCCCTTTTCTAAGGTTAGAGTCAAGTCTAAAATCACGTAATCCTACTCAGAGAATGTACCTGGAGGCTTCTGGAAATCCTGCTATGGAGTTCTCTGCGTTCTTAAGTGTATAAATACATTCCAAATCTGATTATGAGACGCTGTCTGAAGCTGAGTATCCTCGTGAACTTACCAAGGTAAGTTCCTCTTCCTCAAACAACAGGACTAGTTATCTAGTTATTACTAGTTATATATTAGTATATAGTTATCTAGTTATATACTAGCTATTATCCTGAAAAAAGAATAACTCTGCTTCTCACTTGCAAAGCCAAACCTATAAGAATCCTAAGAGCTTTACAGACACTATTTTTTTTAATCGTTATATCACCTTGAAGCTGTATTTGCAAAGCAAAAACATGACACTTCTTGTATGTGGCATTAACAGTTTTAGAAAGTCAGCCCCCAAACCCTCTGTAGGCACAGTTTCACACCTTTGCCATTATGCTAGCTAGATACATCATAGATTAGGGTAACTTTATTAAAAGGATCTTGGTTTGCTACATAGATACTTTGAGGCAGGCAAATAGCACTCTAATTTTGGGAATGAAAGGAAACTGAAGCACAGAGAAGCTTTCACAGTTACGTAAGAATTCTCAAGTTTAACCAGTAAAGCTCACTCTGGGAAAAAAAAAAAACCATGGTTCAAAAGTCAATGCATCATGGCAACAATTATTCAACAGAGCAAACCATAAGAAAGGCGAGTACAATTTCTCCTCACTCAAAGGACTCGCACAACTCTGAGATGCTTGTTCCAAAAGATCTTTTCTGCTACATCTATCAATGTATCAAGCTCACAGCAGGAGCTTCCTATTCTTGCCAGTAAGCTTTCCTTGCTTACCCTGCCCAAAACTTCATCTTTCTTCTCTTGGTCACCTTAATGACACTGGGTGGCTCTGAGGTTCTTCTTTTTATTAGAACAACCGTCTTCCTGCTAACCGAGAGCCTGAAAGAATTAAGGTCTTCTGATTAGAAAAGGATCCATTTTTGCTGTTATAGAGGCAAAAAAGTGTTATTTTAACCTGAGTGTAAGACGAACTTGAGACTCACTGGAGATACAGATATAGGGTGACAAGGGAAAGACCTAATAACACTTATGAGTAGAATCCACAAAAATGCAAAAAGACATGCCAGAGCTTTGCCAATCCGTAACACTCTCTACTGCAGGTTATTCTTTATAAGACCTTTGCATGTACAGCCATGTTTAATGAGACTGCCCAGAATCAAATTTTAAAATCCTAGAATTAATAAAAATAGGACTGACAGGTACCTTGGTGTTCTACCTAATCCCTCCATCTGCCCCAAACCAGCTTCAGATGATTTAGGGAAAGAGGGAATCACCAGCACCATCCACTACCTGGGAATACTCAGGGGGTAAGAGCATCTGAGTAACTTCAGGTCCCCAAACTGCTTGATAGCTTCAAGTTTCAACTTCCCACTCAGTGAATGCAACAGAAGACATCGACTTCAATAGGATTACAGATTCAGAGAATTCTGCAGATATATCTATTGTCAAAAAAATTTGAAAGAAACACTAAAAGTATCTTCAATGCCATCTGCTGCCTCATCCCCCAAATCCAAACCACGATCAACTATACTTAACCATTTCTGGCGAATCTGTACGTAAATCCTCCAACGATGGAAACTCCACAACCTCTGTTGGATATTCTTTCTAGTACTTAAGTGTGTGTATTATTAGAAACTTTTCCCAATGTATCCTAACTTATCCTTAGCGTAATCCAAGGTCTGTATACCCTGTTGTATTAGCTACAGTGAACAAAGAAGAGTTGATTCCAATTACTTAACGGTAATTCCACACATACCTATTTCCTTATATATTTTTTTCTGATAATTCTTTTCATTCCAAACTTTGTTTTCAAAAAGTCTATTAGTTTTACATTTCAATTTCAAAATGGCTATTAATTTTAGAGATAAAAAAATTGGTATTCTTCCTTGTATTTGAAGGCCATCAACTTGCACCTCAGCATAAAATCTTTATTAAAAATTTTTAAGCTATTACCAAAGACTTATTGAGGTTCCATAAGGAAAAGGTCAGAAAATTCTGAGAAAGAAGAGTGTTTATCTGAAAAATCTCTGCTGCATGATTCACTTGATTCTGATTGGTACAATTATAGAAAAGAATAGGCAAAGAACAACAGTCATGATTCTAGAGTATTAAAAAAGCTTTACAGTAAGAGGCTTAACCAGTGCAACCCATTTAGTTTATCAGAAAAGACTGAGTGGTGCCCAAAACAGGGTATATAAGCACATTTGCAGGAAGAAAGCCCACAGTGTAAGGTCTCTATAATGCAGAAAAAGAAGAGTGGTGAACGAAGGAAAGCTAAAATAAGCACAGAGACATAATTAGCCGCTGTAACAGTTTATCACTAGCAATGGCAGGTTCCCATCTGCCAAAACCTAAAAGTCTGTTGGAATTCTATGATTCTGGCAATAAAATCGATGTATACAATTCTGGCAACTCAAAGAGATAAAATGGGTGAAATAATATGCCAGTAGGTGACTTGATAATCAGATAGGGTCTTCTGGCCTAAAAATTCACTCTGTAGCTCTCTACCCAAACAGCAGAAATGTTAAACCTTTATTGAAAAAAAATACATGAATAAATCAACAGGATTCATTGGGAAAATGGTTTGCAGAGAAACATATTCCCAGTTCAAGCCTCCCACAACTCTGGTTTGTCTTGAGGGAGAGCAAGGGAGGAGCCAAGCTGTAATTTATGGTATTTGCCAATAGATATGGATGCTTTGAAAAATGTGCAAATAATAAGAGTAATGAAATAAAAACATGCTTTGTCCGTGTTCAAGGACTTGTAATGCTGCTGTGTGAAGGAAGGAACTGTGGTGTAAGTTTTTCATCGCTTGTTTGCTGTTCACAGAGCAACTGAGAAGTAAAACATGCAAACATCACAACCTTAGTCTGCAACGTAGAGCCTTCTGGCAGAAGATCAAAGAAGATGGAACATAAAAGCTCCAGATAAGGCTTAAAACTATAAAGCTTGAACCAAAGGCATAAGAATTGACAAGTCTGTTTGTAGAAGATATATCTTTAATAAAAAGCATTGCCTCCATGGAAACAAGGCCTCAAGTCTGGGTTGGATCCAGGGAGTGACAAAGGACAGCAGATATTCAAGGTGCTGCAATTGTCTTTAGACTCTGAAATATCATGATCCTCATAAACACTAATTTTTTTTTAAAGGAAGAAAAAAAAAAAAAGAAAAAAAGTATTGTGATGTGCTTTCCATTCTAGTCACTAAACAGCCTTGCAGGGAAGTCAGGCAATTTGCTAATAACATAGGAAAGAAAGAAAACATTAAAAGAATCCTTTATATTTAATTTATTAAAGTAATTATTAAGAACACTGAACCTTCTAAAAATTATTAGAGAAACAGACACAGGCCAGCATGTCAAAAAGAAAGGCTGCAGAAGAGGAGTCGTCCCACACACACCCAAATGCTCAAAAGCGATTGCCTTGTAAACAAAACCTGAGCTTGCACAGCCCTGCCCCTGCACAGACATCTGCCATTAACAGCTGTCCCCTAATAACTCACCCAAGCAACTCTGCTTTCTGGTCAGCAAGAGCAGTGGAGCTGCTCTGATGGATTTTGAGGATGATATCTGGGTAAAGGACACTGGTGCCTGAGCTCTAGCAGTTATACCTAATATTTACTGAGTTTCATAAGCATAATCATAGCTTAAAATTTTCTTAAAGAAGGTACGTTTTTCCTTACAAATTAAAACCATTGAGCAATGCAGTTGTTCTAACTGCTTCCCACTCTAAAACAGGTAATAAATTCTTTCTGTTCTTTATTCTTGTCCATCGTTTTTCTGGTGTGGGTAATTTTGTTTAACCACCGAGATAATAATTTTATTTACTCTGGTGATAAAACAAGTAGCAGTTCAATGCTGATTAATCAGGAAATTCTGCAACAACTATGCTAATAGGAAGAAGGAACTAGAAAAAAGCTTGACTAAAATTTTTTCTCACACTTTTAGTACACATACTCCAACCGTTAATTTATACTACCCTGATCCTGCAATTTTCCCTTACCCATAAGGCAGTGGGTGAATTAATCACCCCTAAAACAAATACCTTTTACTTCAAGTTATGGAAATAAATCTTTAAAATTTCTTGCCAATGTGAATTTAAATTAGAGAGTATTTATAGATGAAGCCTTAATGATTTTCTTTATTCAACTCATTCAATTTGTTTTTAAGTAAAAATTCCCAGCTCACTGGCTTCCCTTTCTCTAGGTACTCACTCTGCAAGCGTAACAGCCCCGTGCTTGTGACACTGCTGCGTGCCTCTAGGAGGAAAATGCAATACCCCACACATTACGTTAGGATTTTTCTGCATTATTAATCCAGAGAACTAACAGTAAAAGAGCAATTCTCTTTTTTTTAGCACAAAGAAAAAGAAAACTAAATTAGGAAGGCAAACAACAACAGATAAGCAGATTACAAATTGCATAGAAGATATACAGCCCAATCTTCTTATATGACCAAACTCCAGATGAATGAGCTCAATGTTGGAGGGGTTTAGGCAGAGGGAAGCAAATAACTCTTGCCCTGTGACTGATATTAGATATTAGAGCTCCTCTCATCCTCTCTTATCCCCTTCACAGCATTGCTCTTCCCCTTTGAACCCTTGTGCCTGCTTGACCGAAGGAGGAAGTGGAGAAGGGAAGCAATAATTCCCTGGAATACAGCAATTAACTTTGAATCACGAGCTTTAAGGTGGAACCCACTTATACATTGTATTGAAGCTACACCACCAAGAAGGCTTTGTGAGAGATGTACAAAGTTTCATGCAAAGATAATATGAAACTATTACTTCATTTTGCAAAATCAGACTTGGTCACCAAGTTCTGTCATCAAAGTGGTGGTGCAGCTCAGAGCCCACAGATCATCTGCTCTGTTTCTCATGCACAAAACCCAGAATTACTACTTTCAGTCCCCTCACCACAAAACCGTATCTGTGATGTATCAGACACCTATTTACTCTTTGGTATACATCTTACATAAATCATGGACCAAAAAACATCAGTAACAACCCTCCTTATGCTAACACAAGACTTGAAAGTTTTTCCAGGGACTCAGCGAAAGACAAGTTTTACATTAGCAGTTTTTTCACATATTATTTGAAGCATGCTCTGAAATCTGTGAAAAATGTTTGACTTGCATATTGAAAGCAAAAGTGCTACAACAATGCATTTTCTATTGCGAATTTCTCATAGTCAATGAACGAGCAAAATGCCATTTATGGCAGTCTGCATACTTAGAAGATGAGCCATATTTGGTAACAGGTGCCAATATAGCTTCCACTATAAACTCTAACCAAATTAATTTAATAAGTCCTTTGGCTGGACAGACTATTTAAATGTGGTAGAAGGGCAAGAAAGCAATAACAACTGTTTTAACCACAGACTGGGTAGAGAGACAGAAATGATGGCTCTAGAGACCACCTGCTCCCCAGTCAGGATCACATGGGAGGGGAAAAAAAAATAAATCTGTATACATAGTTTGTGTCCCGTGCTGTGCAACCACCTACTGCTAGTACGCATTTAAAATATGATCAGTCTGGCATAGACTAAGAGATGGATTTGCTGGGTTCAAAACTCCCCAAAAGCAAAATAGCACCAGCACCTGTTAGAGCAAGCTGACCATTTAAACAGAAAGAATGGTTCAGCAGCATGCAGCTGAAAGAGAAGGACCTAGAGCAGCATTTGAAGGTAGAGGCTTTAACAAACAATACTGGTCCTGGGTTTGCTTTCCAAACCTCAGGAAAAATGAATGTCTGGATGATACAGTCAGCTTAGTTGTATTATATTGGCACTGGTCTGTATTTAATTTGCCAGCAATAAGTGGATAGTCCATTTCACATGTACTGCCAGCAATCAAAAAAATTGAGTAGATATTTCCTCTATTAGGTACAGTGCTGCTACTGCATTAGCTCTTAGCAACCTGTTGATCCTGTTAATAGAAGCCAGAATCATTCCATAGTAATACTGTTTTGGCTTCTCACTAAACTTAAAAAAAAAAAAAAAAAAAAAAAAAAGGATTTAAAAGTCTAACATCAATCATTCAACAAAATCACAGCTAATAATGGCCTGAACAACACAGATTTTTTAAATTAGTGAACCAGCTTTCTGAGATCACATATTTAATTTTATACATGGTTTAGAACAAAAAAATCTTATTGAAAGTTCCACTTAGGTAACACTGGTCAGAAAGTTAAGGAAAAACTGATGACATTCCTAGGCAGATTCCACTGACATTTATCAAACATACTGTTTATAAACAGTTAAGTAATTTAAAACCAGAAAGTGTACTACTCCCTAGAAACTGAGCGTACGTTTTCTTGTATACCATTCCTAATCTCCCTGGCAGTGCAAAACAAGACTCTTGCCTAAGAAATAATGGAAAAGCAGAAGAGGAAGAGGATGGTTCGGAATTCCTTCTCCTACCCTGTGTTCCTTTTTTATGTTTTGGGGGATCTGGATATGCTGATCCCTCTGTGTCTATGCAGATTGTTATTGCTGTTACCATTAATATTAAAAGGAAAGACACGATTTAGCTGATATATATTCCCAGATTCATAAACAGAACTGAGAATGTTTTGATCAAATTATTGTTCTTGAAGCTTCCCCTCTAAAGGCCAGAAGCTTAGATGTCCAGATTAACAATTCTCTTTTCAGTATGAGAGACTGTCATGGCAAACTCTGTGGTATTCTTTTAAAGAAATTCAGAGAGTAGTTTATAAATTAAAATGATGCATCTATAGAGTTATTTAAATCGGATTTTTTGTTCCATAGTAAAACCATTCTGAAGAATAAATCTCCCAAGGACCACACACTTTCCAAAGTACCAGCGTCCTCCAAATCCTCCATCTGCTAAACAGAACAGAATTCTGCTTAGTTTTCATTTTAATTTCTTTACAATGCCTGTCATTCAGACAGTTCAGGTTACACAAAGGAGACCCTCCAGAGCTCAGATAACTCTTCAGTAAAGTCCCATTGGGATGGAATGGATTGCTCTTCCTATTAATTCGTCATATTATTTCAATTTATTTTTTTTATTGTTACTGCTGTTCTCACTTCTTTTATCAGTTTATGAGCAAAAGCCTGTGATTAGTAGGTACGGATGTAATTAATTTTTATTCTATCTTAAGGAATCTTTCAGTTATTTAGGTTTGGAGCTGTTACCCCAATGTAATCTTAGGGTTTTACTTTCTTCCAAATTCAATTCTGTATCAATGGAAAGGAATCAATTTCTTTGTTTATTATTATCAATTCAATGTCAGCTGAGATTGCACTGATAGAAGTGAAAATAAAAGTTGGCATAACATTTCAATACAGAGGTTCATGTAAGAATCAATCCTGACATTATTGCTCCTCCTGTATTCATAACACCTGAATCAAATCAGGCCAATTCAACTCTTACTTATTCTCAGTGAATTCAGTGGAGTGGTATATTTATTATGGGGGCATATCTTAACCCAGCATAAGCTTCCCAGGTAGCTATAGCTTTATTGAAATAGAAGACTAACAGGATATGGAAAACCTGCAGCAGTAGAGGTGGTCCCAATCTGCCAAACAGGAGTTGTTCCCACCAGTATGCTGTTTTAAGTGGGTTTCGTCCATTCTGTTTTAACATTGCTCAAGTGACAGGAATTCCAGCTCTTCCCACAAGTTGAGCAAAAATCTCACCAGCATTTTTAGTGATGTTCCCCTAATATAAATGCTGTTTTCATTAGCCATAGTTCCTCAAGTCTGCACGCTGCAATAAGCAGTATTGATAGAAATTTCACCAGGAAACAGAAGATGAGGCTGTTTCAGACTGCTGGACATTTGGAATATTTCAGTGAGCTCAGCTGAGTTGTTCAGACTGTGCTGCAAATAAAATGGGAGCAAAAACTGGCCTGATACTGATGAAAGCCTCTACACACAAGGGCTTGGCGTCAAATAAGGCAATGAATATATTGAAAATAAATCTGAGGAGATATAAACTGCCTGCTGTAACCAGAGAGACAGGTAACACAGAGAGGACTGGATAATGCAAATGAGGAGGAACAAGCATGTTAAAGCAGCAATTTCAACATTACTCACTTCCATTTTTACGTTAAACTTACTATTATTTTTATTTCTTATTTCTTCTCTTAATACAATAGTGATAAAAACTGAGAAGAGTTTGTGAAACCCTTATAGTGAGTTATTTTTGGCTCAGTACAAATTGAAATGGCTGTAGCACTTTGTAACATCATAAGAAAAAAAAATAATGGATGACCCCCCTCTGCTTTTCCTTTCATACCTAACACATTCTCTAGCTTAATTGTGATGTTTTATTTTACCACACAGATCCAACATACCAAAAGAGATTTTGCTCTGCAGTGTACTGATACAGATGGTCCAATAAAAGTAACGCTGTTAGTCTGAATCGGCATCGCTCTGACAGAAGAACTTGGACCAAGTTTTTCCTTGTTGAACACCACGTTGCATACATTCTGAAGCAAATATGACAGAAGATTGTGTAAATCTATTGACTGATGTACTATCCTTAGGAATTTCCCTTTGCATTGCCAAGGACAAGAAGTAATATGCTCCTCAGCTGTAAATGAACGTTGTTTTGGTGAACTCAAAGGAGCTGGAATCATTCACACAAACTGAGCATCCAGCAGCAAGACGCTAAGTACGGGATAGTGCAAGGGTCACATTCTGCTCCCTCTCTAAAAATAGTGAGCAATATTAATGAGATCAGTAAAGTGAGTCAAGACACATCCAGTCCCTCACTGCAGTTTGCTAGAGAGGAATCTAAGCTAGTTTGCTAGTTCACGTGATGAAACACTTGGGACACTCAGCTTGACCAAACCCGGGCACGGAAAACGCCCACGAGCAGTCTATCATTAAAGTGTATCCACATGTTCATACAGCTGTTTTGAAGACCCAAACTCCATCCCTGTGGCATCAGTGGCTCAACTTTCACCCAAATCTTAGCTCTAACTTTCCCATCCTCCGGTGAAAAGCGCCGTAAGATTAAAAAATTTATTTGGAAAGTACTTCCATAATTTCATGGCATACTAGAGCCTACCGCAGACTCCTGTACTTTGAACGCTATTCCACATTTTCTAGCAGGAGTTGTGAATGTCAAGTGGTGCAGGTGGAGATAATAAAAGGTTGCAATGCTGTCAGAAGTGCCATTATTTCTTGTTGATTGGACTGCTGTAGAGCTACTCTAATCCAGGTTTGTGAAGGGATGAGAAGAAATCAATCCGTTTCCTGCTGCTCTGGAGCCAACAGTTTTGATGCTCTGTCTTCTCTGCTAGTGTTAGTGTAAGATCCTCCAAGATGTATACTGGCTCTGTTTCAAATCATGAATCAGTATGGGAATGCAAAAGTTTTTGTCACCATTTATTTGTTTAAATACAATGCTGTCAAATTAAAATTTAAGCTTCAACTCAACTCGTTCCCCAAAGAATTCATGTGAGATATCACAACATATCTTATGTTAGGTGTATATATTCTCTGCCAGCTACCGTCTCCACCATCACAACTCCCATTGCCACATGCCTAAATTACACTCTCTGGAAAGTAGCCATGAGAGGGTGACAAAGGAGAAAACATTGGCTGTCATCTCAATTCACAGTAAATTGCAAGTTTCTTTCATTTCTTGAAAAATCAATAGAATAAAGATACCTATGACATCGAAGTGACAGACTCGGGTAACTTTTGCTGAGGCAGGTGGGTCTGCCATGCAGATGTCTTCTCCCACCATCAGAGTAGCAGAGGCCTCGACCAAGCTTATATACGCACTGCCCCAGTAGAGCTCTCTAGGGAACAGGGGTCTATCCAAGGGCATCCCTTTACATTTTCATAACTTGCCCTGATAAATTGTAGTTAGCTCTCCAATTTTCTATTATTTAACAGACTCAGTTGTCACCTAGCAGAATTCTTTGTAAGTCTGTAAGGTCCTATGGACTTACATGCCTGGGGAATCAGGGGCTGCCAGCTGCACCTATCATATGGCAAATAAACAAAAGTTTTAAAATTATTCATTTCTTATTGTTTGCATTCCCACTTGATTAGAAAAAAACCCACATGACTTCAAGATTAATGCTACTGCTGAATGCAAGAATAGAGCCCAGTTTAGGACTGAATTATAAGTGTCTGAAAAGTGAGTTCATTATAAAAGTGCACCACAATGTGAAATGGTTTCATTACTCCTGTTTGCAATGCAGCAAATAGCCAAAATACCCATTCCACAGCAAATAGCTGAAGATATCAGCTATTCTGGCTGTTTCGCACAGATACAAGCTACCCTTCCTAACCTACCCGGGAAGGCAGCAACAAACCCTAGTCATTAACTGAACAGTTACTCTTTAAAGTGTTATCAGTTTCACTGCCCAAATGTTCAACATAACCAGCTGATTTTTTTTTTTTAATGTATTACTAAAAATATGAACCCTTGCTTACCAGGTCTTAGATACTATTTTGGCTTTCATTAACAATAGTGTTCTCATTCCTTTAGTATCTTGTCCATAATAATACCCATAAAGTTTTCCCTAGGAGATCATAGACAATAACTAAATCAGAATCAACACTTACCCGTATCCGTCACATCTTACCAGGAGAAAAAAAAAAAAAATAATACTGGGGCAAGGCTAAATAACTAAATAAAACAGTAAACTAGACAATAAAATTCTGAGGGGATGCCATCTGGAATACCAACTCTTATCCTTGTATCCAAGTGCCTGATGCTCAAGTAATTTCATGAACAATTACAATCAAAACGTTTCAGAAAAGCAAACAACTAACACCCAAAACAATAGCACTGGACTACTGATTCCAGTGACATTGATCAAAACTGACAATGGACAAGCAGTTAAAAAAAAAAAAGTACTCTGTGCTTTTAGGTAATGCAACTGTGAAACTACTAAATATAGAAATATAGTCTCCCATACTATGAAATTCCATCAGCACTCATTTATTTCCATTCAAAATACTTGAACATTGGTACATGTTTAAATACAAATATGTATCATTTAAGCAGTGAAAATATAATCCAGGCTGCCTGGACAAATTATTTGTTTTAATACAATGTCAATTATGTTTTCCTATCTGGTGTGAAGGTTTCTTGGTACTGCCAGCTATTTACCCATACAAAATTTTGGAAAGTGACTTGATAACTATAAACACATTTATGCTGAAGAGCTACTCACTGTCATGTACTACAAACAGATTTTTTTTTAATGTAGGTTTTAACTGCACAGTAAAAGCATTGGAACCATCCGTCATATTTTGCTGTTGTTGTTTGCACTTACTGTATAAACAGAATATTAAACTCAAGATATAATCTAAGGCCCTTACTTTTTCACAAAGTTTCATAGGCAGTAAAAAAAAGGCTTTCCATCTAAGTGCAAATTGTACAACTCTACAAGGTAGTTCTCAACACAGCTTAAAAGTTGTGCCAAAAGTTTCATATCCATGGTGCATCTTTGCCTGATGGAGACAATTTTCGCACTGAGACAATTACACCTTCAACAGAGCAGGCGTTTCGCAGAGCCAGAGCAGAGGCGGGGGCCCAGCACCTAACGCTCACCCAAACAGCTGCTGCCTCTGCCTCCGGTATTAAGCATTTCACTCCTTCCTGGGGCATCCGCAGGGCAGCAAACATGTAATCCTGTCAAGCCAGTATTAAAAAATGCACACAAGGCTCCACATGATGACATGAGCTCTATCAATTTTCCTTTCCGAACACGTTGATGAATAAAATTTCAGAATATAAACTAGGGCTAAAGAGAACATGATGCCAACGACAGCATTAAATACAATGAATGGCATCACTCCCTATTTCAGTATTAGTCACGATGTTTTATTCACACACACACATTATAAGCTGGCAGCTTTGAAAAAGGATACTTCAGGAATAGGCAAGGTACTTTCCCCAGGGAAATCACTCTTCCTTTTAAGTCTCAGCTTCACTTTCTGCAAAATGGGGGAGATAACATTTATCTGCTTTTTCCCCGAACAGTTTGTGAGAATTTCATCAACATTTGTGCTTTTGAACCCACCAGTATCCTTTGAATAAAAGTAACTCGATTCTAGCGTGATGAGTCGTTTATATATGTAATGCACGAGATATGTTGGCATTATAAGAGCTGTGTCTGCCGTTGGGCCGCCCCGTGAAGTAGTCATGGGCCTCTCTGCACTGGCACCGTGCTGGATGCAAAGTGTCCCAGTCCGGGCATATTATGTCTTTAACCAATGTAAGCAGTCAAAGCAGTAACCCCAGAGACTGTTCCATCTTCTTCACAAAGGGGATTGCCATCCCATGCACATCTCATAGGAGCCCAAAGAGGGGCCCTTGATCCCATGATTTGTCACCTTTACTGGGTTGGAGTGAATGCTAGTCAACGGGCTCCATTATCCCAACAGTCAGCTCTGAAGCTGCAAAGTCCCTAACTTGGTCTTCAACAAGATCACCCAAGGTCTTTTTCATCCTACTGATTTCTTCTAGTGCTTTTCTTGAAGACCTCACACTATTGGCCAATGGACTACGGCTATGTATTTTTGTCTTTATTGTTATAACTGACAAAGGTATTTTGTCTTTTAAACCTGAAATATCTCTAAATCTTGAGAGAAGTGATTTAGAGCCATCTATGTAGGGACAAAACTAATGATAAAAATCACATGAATAGAAACAGAAATTAATTGCTATAATAATAGGTGATCTATAACTACACACATCAATAAGATTAGATAAACAGGCTGTTATCTTAATGAATTTGTCTATACCAGCAATTCCAGAGTCTTCCTCTACCACATCTTTCTCGTAAGCCATACACATCAGTTTACACACATGAAGCAGCTATTGATCTCTCTGGCAAAGTGTGCTTTGATAGCACTTTCAGGAAAAGAAAAAAAAAAAAAAAAAAAAAAAAAAGAGGAATATAGCAGAGCTGCCAAAATAGATAAACTGCTGCATTGCATTCCCTGCACATGGACTCTTGGTGTGTTTTAGTATTGGTTGTTGCTATCTGAAGTGTAAACACTGTTATCAGAGTGAAGAAGCAAGCTGGAATGACTTTGAGGCACAGAAAGAAAACTATTTCTCCTAAAATTTGCATCATGTTCTTTCACATTAGTTTGGGATGCAGTGGTTATAACGCACAAGGATGGTAATGTTTAATTCTGTTACAGCCCCGGGATGCATGGACAGATTATCTCAAAAAGGATCTTATTAGGTTTTTCTTGTATGACTTAAAAAACCCTAAATCATTCCCTGAAAAAAAAAAAAACAGAGTTGTTACAGTTGAAAACCAGAGGCATTTCAGTGTTTGAGTGAACTGGAATCTGGTAGTCTCATATGAATTTCAGTGCTTCTCTTTTTCTGCAAGCCTTGGTGGGGTCAATAAATACTAAGTAGTTTACAAAAGTTTTCTGTGTTGCTCTAAAGGTCTAGACATT
Source organism: Nipponia nippon (assembly GCF_047370975.1). Taxonomy (NCBI): domain Eukaryota; kingdom Metazoa; phylum Chordata; class Aves; order Pelecaniformes; family Threskiornithidae; genus Nipponia; species Nipponia nippon. The sequence goes on from NW_028262391.1 coordinate 17,274,039, forward strand.
TTTTTTCCCCAGTTTAATTTGTGGTGAAGCCCAAAACCTACTAGGTACTGAATAAATAGGTAGAAAACGTGAGCTATATCTTAAATCAAAAAGTGTACACTATAGCATAGAGACAGTTGGGTAAAATCAACACCCAGCCATGACTCCTTAATTCAGAATCACACAGAAATCAGCTAAACACTTGACTATTTAATTGTTATTAATTCAATCAAAATTCTTGTCCTCTGGAGCTACAATTCGGCTCTATTTGCCCACCTTTTGACAGAAAAAAGGACTGCACATGTAAAAGCAGCTTCTTTCTCTTTGACTATCACTCTACGCAGGGCCAAGAGAGAAGCTAGGTAAGCAGGCATCTTTATATTTTATTGTAAAAAAAATCCCAATAAATATCAAGACCCAGAAAGCAGAAAATCATCGGTGACATTATGCAGCACCCAACACGGTACTCAGAAGCATGAGCTCTCAGTGCAAGGCCAGATTTTGTTCAAACAGGACTAAGCACTAATCCTGATCATTTTAGGAGCAAACCTCAAGAACATGCTTCATGCCTCTGGACACTGAGATATGCTTGGGAAAGCAGAGGCTATATCTACTGATCAGGTATGGAGATCCACTGGAGAACATGGGTAACAGTAGCGGTGTTTTATAAAGATGGTTGTAAACTGAAGGAGGGTTCAATAGCTTGCAAAACATCAGTGTCATCCTTACTTTTAATGCACCAAATGTTAGCATAAAAGCATCTCACTTTTCTAAAACTAAACTAGCTCATTATTAAAAAAAAAAAAAAAAAAAAAAAAACAACAAACGAACAAACAACTATTGAGAAAGGTACTGACTAGCCCTGTCAACAGCCTTTGTCCCTTCCAGGGTTAGTGGAGTTAGCTATACCACATTCTGGGATATCACCACTGCCTTTGGATTATGAGGGCTTAATTCACAACTTGTGAAGGTGTGAATACAGCCTTCATCTTTACAAGTCCACGTGCAGACGTGCTCTACCCCAAGTCTTAATTACTAATGAGAAGAGACAGAGAAAAAAAATGTAGCTGAAACATTTGCCATATACCTTTTTGCCACTCCTTACCATAAAGGAGCAACAATGATGATTTAACTTGCTACTGAGCTTCCAGATCTTCTGGAGCATGCTGATGTTTTGAAACTCTTAGCTGTCACCACATCGTTACCTTTGTTAACACTTGATTTAAATTATTATTTCACACTGCACAAATTAAGCCCAAAACTACACTAGGCTAAACTGAAGGACAGAACGTACTCTGTCCAGCACCACCAGCAAGTCTGAGGTCTAAACCTCAGATATCTACACCTGCAGAAAGCCACATACACCCTTCCAACAGCTGAGCCTCTAATCCTGATACGAAATTTGATCTCACCATTATGACATTGTTATGCATGAAAAACCTACACTATGCAATTTTCAGGGTTTGAAACATTTATTGTGTAGCTCCTGAAACTATGAGTCAATGAATGCAAGTGTAATACCTACCTTCTCAGGCAGCAGAACATAAATATATATATATATATTTGTATAAAATATATTTAAAATCTCAAATATTCACTTGTACTGAACTCCTTAGGCGTTTTCTACACTTTTAAATCAAAATGAAGAAAAAAAAGAAACTTTCAAAATGTACTATTTCCTCTAAAACACTGCACAAAATGCATGTTCTGCAAATCTTACTGCTGGGAGTGTGGAATATTAGCAAAAGTCAAAAACAGCTCTCTGTTTAAATCTACCCATGAGAGTTCGGGGGGAGGACTCCATGCATACACGTATTTGCATATCTACATCCATAAACCTATATATAATTGTTTTATTAATTATTTTTGCCATTAAGAGAAAGGATCCTTAAATTGAATTTCTTTCTAAAATAATTATTACTTATTAATATACAATCATCTTATCATCGCACATTGTTTTCTCAAGTCAAATTTTCATTAGAACAAAAATGCATGCGTGAAAGGGTTCTTGAAGCACAGTCAGGCCTCTTGCGTGGTTTTGTGTTAATTACCAGAGCTTCTTTTGTTATCAGCCTGGACTTTAATGACAAAAGAAGACAAGTGTAGAGTCTATTTGGCTTGAGCTAATTACTAACCATTCCCCATTCAATTTATGCTCGGAGGAGTACAATAATCATGACACAGTGCATTAGCTCTGTCCCTGGCAGTATCTGCCATGCTGAGTGTTAATTGACAGGGCAGAGTCTGGTCAGGAATAACAGTGTCTTAGGCATGTCTGCTCACGAGCAAGCCTCCGGAGCAATTTCTCCTGTGCAGTAACAGAAAGACAGCTCCTTTTAATTTTTATGTAGGGGAATACTGTAAATTTTCCTCTGTTGCAGATGCAAGTGGCATTGCTCTTACATGCCACTTACATGGCTTGCAGTTTTTATGATTAACACTTCAGCTGTAGCTAGTTAGAAAAAAATAATGAACCAGAACTAAGAACCAATGAACATGACACAAACAGAACAACTCACCTGGATTTTTTTAAAGCATATATTTTGTAAAAATATAGCAGTACAACTAACTGAGCTGTCTACCTTGCACAGAAAGCAGAAAGCTTAGAGAGCTAGTCACAGGTAGTAAGTCACTTAGTATTATCCAGAACCCCTGAATTTGAAAAGGTTTTAGTAGACTTCATATTGCTTCAGGGTCTTTGTGATCTTGAAAATTAAGGGATTTATGGTAAATCCTCCAAAAATCATTTCACAGGGTGTAATGAATAGTGATAGATATTTCAAAGCCATTAGTCTACCTCTATCCTGCACTTCAGTGATATCTCGCTCCAAACTAAAAGCACCTGTAGTATAACGATCTAATGCATCATCAAATCTTGAGGGGCAAAAAGGAAAAGAAAGCTCATTTCTCCTCTGTGCTCATGCATCTTTAACAAATGATCTTCAAAAACCAAACTGCAGCCACCCAAAGTTAGCTCATAAAGTTCTTCAGACTGTTTGTGTCACACAGCAAGCAACCTACGATGAAACAACCAGGGGATCATGCCATCCTAAGAAATTTCAGTCATACATAAACTTCCTGGCTTTCACTGTCTCTCTCTTTGATAATTCAGCCATTATTAAAAATCTGCCAATACAGGAGAGTGTGCAGTTGTGAAGAACAGAATCCAGGACCTGCAGAAGTAAAAACTGGGGGGCATCTGACAATGATGGACAATTGGGTACAAATAGGGTAAAATCATTTATTCGGAGAAGGCAAAGAAACTGTTTTTCAGATTGAGACTCAGGAAAACAGGCCAGTCCAAGAAAACAACCCAAGTTAAGGATTAGCATTAAGAGTACACATAAGTCCCACTGTCTTTATGTATGTCCTTAAATGTTTTGATGAATGAGGAGGGATTTTGGTGCATATATGACTAAGGCATATATATATGAAAGGGTATAACTTTAGAGGCATAGCATTAACATTAAAATACTAGGGTTTAAGCTTATCTTTTACTTGTAGAAGTACTTTTTGTAGTTGCAAAGACAAAAGGAGGTTAACCCAGTGCTGGGAGGAGCAATAGTCCACGTGAGATTTGTAGCCTTGGATCAATTCACACCAGGGAGGAAGGACACTGAGAAATGGTTGTTTAAACCAAGTGCTGAAGGAAGAGAGAGTGTTCATCAACACCACCAAAGCACTGGGAGCTGTTTTACACTAAAGCGCCAAGCTTGCTATTTATGTCTGTGAAGTTCACCTCCAAACTTGCTTTATTTTGTAACCTTCTATTTTTTAGAGGCAGAGGTGCAATAGCCACTGCCATACCATCTCAAAATTAAAGAAATTATCTACTGCTAGGTCAGGGCCCCTTCACCCCACCAAAGTAATTAGTTAATTCACTTGATGTAATGTCCTGTTCTTATCACCCGACAATACTTTGCCACTTCAGGATCATTTCCCACACATCAGACATGGTTCGAGTGGCGAGCTTCCCGTTTGGCTATGTAACTGCTAAAAGCACTTGAGATCCTCACTGAAAACACTTAAATACCATTCCCTCCACGAAGAGAAAGATTCCCTTTTCTCAAACACATGCACAAGAACAGCTCCAGAATGATAATGTTGCTAATTACTTTCTAAATATTTTGTGTTTGCACCAAGGTTTGACAATTTCCAAATTTCAAAAAAAGCCTGCAGGCATGGATGAGCACAAAGAAGGCCAAAAGTGAAACAATGGTTTTGGCAATCCTCAATATAGCGCTTGCTTTTAGCATTATCATCTATGAGATACCAGCAAGGCAGACAGGAGTAGGCAAATTTGTGCAAAACAATCCACACTTGCTCCCACAGCTCTATCCAATAATTTTCATGGTCCATTCTGCAAGATTATTTAATTCACTGATCAACCTAGAATAACACTGGTTTGAGGTGAGTGACGGAAAAATACCTTGATAAAACAAGTGACGGAAAAATACCTTGATATTAAGCTGTTAGAACCTAAAAAAGGCACCAAAGCCTTCTCATTACCTAAACACTAATAGAGACATAATCAAAAGTGCCTCTTCCACCCGCTATTAGCAAGGAAATCTCCTCCTCCTGAGGCAAAATGTTTAAAGTCAGTATTTCGCCACATGCTAGTATCACAAAGCTGTGTCATGCTAGATTAGACAGATTTCCACAAATCAGCACAAACTTTCTTGAAGCAACAAGGAAAACAGCAAGAGCACAAACTTCTGCAATGTGATCCACAGCAAGGTGCCTGATGGACTGAAGGTTTATCCTGCCTGAACACTGCTCTCTGCAGCCTGCTGTGCATTGCAATAGTGCCGTTCAACAATAGAGAGAGATGCATTTAAATATGTATCTCTGTAAAGTAGCACCTGCTGCCATTTGCAAGCCTCAGAACAACCTTCACAGACTGACATTTCACTTCCCAGTGTCATTTTCCAGTTTATTGCAGAGGCTTTCTTCAATTTAGGAATAATATATTCAGTCCTGCTGTACTAAACAGAATGACTGTCAGAAAAACTGTTGTTTCATAAAATTGTTAGCTTACTTGCACCTATGAAAGCGAAGTTAAAAGGACCACTGCTTTCCTAGCAAAACAATAATTTTCATGACTTTCTGACAGTTTAAAAACAAATAATTCATGTTTTTAAAAGTGTATCACCAGCTCACTGATGATGGTGGTCTCCAGTCATACAACATGACCACGCATTTGGAGTTACATAGAAACAGCAGTGTCAGGATAGTAGTCTCATGTCATTCACAATCATTTTCTTTTATCTCTCTTCTCTCATCTTTGATAGAGCACTGGGAAGTTTCTCTGCACATTTACTTCTGCATTTACATTCATCAAAAACTGGACTTCTTTCAGTTCTTTTGCTGTAACAGGTGGGTTCATTGCCATGCTCATTAATTTGTAACTTAAAAGCAGAGACAAGAGAAACAGCTAATTGCTGTAGCTGACAGAGGTGACATTTCCATAAACTGCAGCAGCACACATCCCTGTAGCTTAATCTTTTAAATGCGGTACCTCCTTGTTTGATGCAGCTGAACTATGCAAGGCAGCCCCATTTTACGACTTGAGGTATAGCACAGCAGGGAGGTACATCATAACAAATGCATCATCACAGCTCTTCCGAGCGCTGAGACCTCCATTTTCCTAATTTACATTTCAAAAGGGTCTACAGTTTGAAGTAGTAAAGAAATCATTTGCTTTTGCTAGATAAGTGCTTTTCCAAGTAGGAAACTCAATGCCAATTCTGAAAAGTGTTCTGATTATAATTTCTTTCTGTATTAGGACAGGCACAAAAGACTTTTAGAGCCTCTCCATTAAAAGCTGCCCAGTATTTCTGCAATCTTTGACCATTTAATCCTCCCACAGAACAGCAGGTCGACATGCTCAGCTGCCTTGAATCCTTGGCAGAAACAGAGTGTTCTTTAAATATATGCTTGTAGGTTACAATACAATTAATAGGTTGGAATAAAAACACCTCCAAGAGGCACTGTCAGAAGCAGCGCAGAATGAGAGGATTATGTAAATCTTGTCTCTTGAGACTCCTCCCAGAACGTTTTTCAGGAGCAATGCTTAATGCGATCTGCAGCATAGTCTATCAGCGGGCTTCTGGGCAAAAGGAGGTGTCGATTGCTCCAGCCTACTACTATCAATTTGCACGACTGATTTCTTAACTCTCACCATATTTCTGCAAGACACGATGCTCTAAAATTTGTAAGGGCCCATCATTGGTCCTAAAGCAAGGTGAGGAAAGAAGCAGAGCACGTTCTCACACTCTCTCTCACACACAGAGTCTCACTCCCTTTCTCTACGTTGGACACTGTATTCCCATACTGGGAAGGACAGCGAAGTGACAGTCACTACTACAATCTTCCTTAAAATTCGCAGGGAGGTGCTCTGTATTTGGGCAAAATTACATGGAACTCATCACAGGTCCCAGAATGATTTATGGTATTTGTTTCATGTTCATTTAGATAACAAAAATTGTTAAGCCTCTTAAAACCAACCTTCAACCATTCCCTCTTCAGTATGATCACTTCTTCATCACAGCATGCCAGGTTATTATTACATGTTTTTCCTATAATTGAAACTCCAGGTAGAAGAAACAAAGATGCCAAGGATTCCCACTACAGAGCACACAGTAACACTTTCTAGCAAGTATCTGGCTTTCATCATGCTCCCTTGCTCTTATGCGAAAGCCTGTCATGAGAATAGGTAATTGCAAAACAAATTCATTTCCATAACGCCAAGAGGGATCAAAATGAGGGTGGTAAACTTTAAATTATTGCTACTAATTGTGTTAAAGCTGCTGTTCTTCAAACTTTGTAACTGCCAAAACTCAAGTTTCTCATTAACTGTATCCAAGTAATTACAAAACCTTTTGGAGGAAGGAGACACGAGAAAGCAAAGAAGCAGAAAACCAGGGTGGCTCAGTGATCTCCCTGCAGCTATCTTATTGACTAATTTTGGAAAAAAATTCACAATATGAACTGAAATTCTGACCTCAGATGTAACGGAAAGCAATTCAAAGTTGGCTCCCTCTATCTGGGAGATTATTTTATGTCTTCAGCCAAATTCATGTGTGTGAATTCTTCATGTCTTCACTATTTACCCGGCACATGTAATACTCTGCAATTACTTCACAAATACACATTTGCATATAATGAAGCAATTATGTACATAATTTAGTCACTCTAATTGAAGTTAACAAATAATTCAAAAATTAATTGCCTTTTAATTTCCAGGGTTTAGATCTTCAGTGCCCTGAACATCCTAGACACTCTGACAATACGTTATTTGAGGAGAAAGCAACATTAAAATTAAAAATATTGAAAAAATCTAGTAATCAAAGTAAATCTCTCACAAAAGCAAGTCCATCTGGCTAGTAAATTTTACATGACATTCCAATATATAATTGTTTAATACACCTAATGAAATCTTATCTAGCTTATTTCAATAGATAACAATTCCTTTAAGGCATGTGCAAAGAACTTCACTGAGAGCAGAGACGTGTTCTTTTTAATGCCATTACTGCACTTTCTTGGCATACGCAGTACTGAATTCCAATACAGAGCAGCCCGAGTTCAGCATCTGAGCACTCGTTTGGAGGTTAGGAAACTCCCTCCATACAAACCATCTTCTTGGGTGGCCTGACATGAAAGCCTGAGGCAGACTACAAGAAGAAACTCAAAAACATTTGCTCATATTTAATTTGGAATTGGTATCAGACACAAACCAAAGTCTTGAGAAATAGTGTTTATAAACACTTCTTTAGGAACTACAAAATCATCTATGTCCCGTTCTCACCTTTTCTACCTCAAGAGACAGTCTCTGCCTAAAGCAATGAGCTTTAATACAATTAGGTGATGACTTGATGCATCTGAATGTTTCTGGCTATCGTTGTTTCCTGGGGAACAATGGCAGCTCCTCTCAGGATTCAGCGACATGCATTATCCCATGCCATCTTGCACCCGTGCTTAATTTGGTGTACATGACCAAGTGTTGAATTTGTCCTTAGTAATTAATTTACCCATTTCAGCCTTTCATTTTCACTTCCAAATACATTTAAAGGTTTATTGACTGTTTCTTTTCCGTGCATTGCATATGGTAAAATTAATCTGTACATTTTCACAGCTGTATCCCAGCTAATCGTTATGGCATTATCCCGTCATTTTTGCATTTGATCGTGATGGCACCCAGGTGGCAAAATAGCAGTACAAGTCAATCAGGAGACAGCCTTTTTTACAAAGACTGCTTTGTTTCTTCATAAGAAAACTAAACAAGGATTCTTGGAAAATATTCACATACATTTTAATAAATCATGTTTGATTTTGAGAACCAGAGATTGGCTATTCTCAATGTCAGTTAATTGCACCTATGAAAGAGACATAATAATATTTCCACCTCAAAGCTTTTCCCATGCAGGAAAACATAATCACTAAACCTTTATTTAGTTGTGAAGAAGAAGAAGAATTAAGACCACAGCAAAGCACTGACATGAAAAGTTTAAGTGTTTGGTGATTTGCTATGTCTAGAGAGACTCTAGTGTTGTTTATATACCACCAACAGGAAAAGCACAATGCAGATCTCTTTGTACACTGTCTTCTGCACATTGGAAGTGTATAATACCTACGTTGAAATCTTACCACTTAATAGGAATCAACAGGACACCACAAGGACTAGATACCTTAATGATCACAAATAAATTTTAGTGTGTACATAAGTAGAAAAATACATTTCATGTTACTGCAGAGCTGAAGCCTAGCTTCTGTTTTTATTATCACTAACAGTAAAACATGGAATTTGATGGGGGTGGTGGCATTAGATTGACCCGGAATAATAAGATATTGGCCCGTCCTAGAGATAGGATCCCATCTTTAACAAAGCTGGAAGCTAATGCATAATGGCAAATCCAGCCTTTGCTCTTTTGTTCTACCTCAGTCAGTGGAAAACATTGCAGAACTGGTTTATGCATGCACAATATTCTTAAATGACATCTCATAGCAGATTTGGACTTGAAATGATTGTATATTTTGCTTTGAATCTACAAATTTGGAAGCTTTAAATAAGTCTTGGCAATTAACAATTCAGTGTGTTCCAAGGTTACAGCTGGTGGAACCACTTTCAAGTGATTTATCAGCCTTTTAGTGATACACCCATAGTTTTATGAGTATGAACACCCACTGCGTTCACACACTGTCTGGTTATCCATTTTCCTTATCATGGCAACATTGTCTAGAGACTCAAGGGAGAAAAATGGACTTGGAACGACATGCACATCAGAAACAGCAAAATGTTTTTGAACTCAGTGAAACACAAGCAACATTTATCTAGCTCCAGCATTTCTTTGGGTCTCTGAAGTCCCCTTTTCTTAGAAAAAAGAAGTTTACTGATTTTAAGTTGGTCTCTGTTGTCCATCATGTAGTTCACAAATAGTGTATCAATTTCATTGATATGAAACTAAGCTCAAGGCAATTAGAGCTGACTTGGTTAAAATTCAAAGTACAAAAACAAATGCACTGACTTGTTTGCATTTAGCAAAGACAAGATTTCCTTTGGAAACATAGTGAGGAAATTAAAACTTCTTGGACTTCTCTGTTGCAGTATTGTCAAACCAGATAATGATACTAGAATTACAACTACCATGTATTTTCTGTAGAAAAGCTCTGCAGAGAACACTAATAGAGTACCTTCAAGTAACTTAAACTTTTCAGTTTAAGATTTTTCAATCTCACTAGTGATGAACTTTTGACAACTCCCTAGTTCCTCACAGGGAAACACACATGGATTTATGGAGCAATGCCTCACAACTGGACATCCATGGCTTCAGGGCAAATCTGCCAGGGTGAGTGCCCTGCAGGCAGGGAGCCAAGATTCTTGGGGCAGCACATCCCACGTGAGCTCCTGCCTGCTTCAGCAGTGTCCCAGGGCTGGGAGCCATGGCTCCCCTGTCCCTCTGGAACTTCATGAAGTCAGCAAGAAGCACATTTAAGTCAGAGGACAGAGTGTTTTGGCACTGTCAAAACAATCCAAATTGGAACAAAATTAAATAATAAAAAAATCTTCACATTTGCAGAAATCCCAGAACTGAGAAAAGCTGAAACAAATCTTCAGTTTAGGGATCTGGGAACACTGGGTTGAAGTGACCAAGCAGCAGCCAGGCCATGCACCGATCACCGTGATACCTTTCCTCCTCAGAGAACAATCAGGCAAACAGGCAAGTCATCTCAGCAACTACACATGGAAAAGCAGACACTAGACTGCTTCAGCCATCCTAGACTGCACGCCAGCTGGTTAACCTGCCTTACTTACACAGATCGTTCTAATGTGCTTCTCTAAAAGTAAATGAGAACAACATTCTCCTCCTTCACCTTTTCCAATTTAAATGCAAGGTAAGGGAGGAAAAGAAACCCAATTTAATTCTAGTTCAGTACTGCCTGACTCTTCTTACCACATGATAGCAGAATAATTTCATCCACAAAAAGGGTATACAGATCACAGCATGGTCCCTGGTCTAAGCCTATATTACTGTCTAAGGGAAGTGATAGCTGTAACGAATAACGTCAATTCAGTCAGAAGCTGCAGCTGAAAGAAATGGATTGTTAACAAATGCTAGTATTTCTGTTTGGTTCACATTGCTTATGTCAATAAAGATAAGTATTTTAGACTCTGAGGAAGGGAATTTGGACTGTTTGGCTGGAAATCTAGTTAAAAGGTTTTCCTCACCTTAGATCATGTTGGAACTATAAGCCCAAGCTTGCTGCAATTAGTTAGGACAACTATAATGCAAAGGATCCTGGAAGGAGTGGGGTGGGGAAAGAGGATGTTTAATTGTTCCTCAATAAACTGTTCCACAGCATTGTTGTAACAAGTCAAAACTGTTCTCACAGAAGGAGGAAGTTTTTAGTTTAAATAATGGCATTTTGAGCTTCAAGAACCAAGGTCCTAGGAAACTGCAGTCTCAAATCTCAGTCACGGTACTTCTGATCTTTTCAAAGGCCCTAAGGATATTTATTCTATGCTGCTCAAGGATTCCTCAGATAGTTTGGCAGAGACAGCAAAGCAACCTGGTTTTGCTCTCCAAAGCCGTCTAAAAAAGTGCTAATAAGAATTCCCCAAGTGTGATATCAAGATGCCAGTGTTTCTCTGAGAAAGCTTTTATCTTTGTAGGCCACAATCTTTTTTTCCTGTATAGACAAGTAGAACGGGATTTTCAAAAGAAGTCACTTTAGCGTGACTCAGAGACCGAAGTAAAATTTCTAGTGACTTCAGAGGGAAGAGGCCAACAGGTACTTCTGAAAATGCCTCTAGAACATATGAAGATATCGGGGGTGGAGGAACGCATTAAATATAGCAAAATCTCAGGCAGGAGACTTCTTGAGATACCTAGCATTATCCACTGCACAGGGGCAAGAACTTGTGTGCAAAGTGAAAAGCTGACAGTTGTCACAATTATACTTAATATCACTGTTAAGGTGACATCTTAACAGATAACTTACAGAAGTATGAGAAAACAGGACTTTGTTTTATGCTTCAGACATACTTCACATGCAAAAAAACAGGATCACAGAATGAAAGTACCTTCATATTCAGAACACAGCATAGCTGGGAGGTACACAGCATTCGCTTTCAATTGAGTCAAGTCAGAATGCATTGCAGTTTTGACAAATTTATTAAGTCTAAATAAAAGTGTTCATTAATAAAGACCGAAAAATTGTTTTCTGAGGCAAAACCACAACACATTACATTGTGCAAATGGAAAATTTATGCTAAGCAGTAAAGACAGAGTGAAAAAGATGGAGACTGCTTTAGTTCTCTTTCCCAAAACTTAGTCAGCTGTTAAAGATCTTTCAGAGGTAGAATTACTTCAGATATGAGGCAGAAATCTGCATTAGACTACTGCTTCAAAATGTTGCTTATAGATAAATTTCTACCTCCTAGCATTACATGGTAGACTAATGTGAATGTGGTACAGCTGGGAAACTGAGTAAAAAATAATAAAGTGGACAGTTTCTATTTCTAATTACATATTAATCATTAAAGAAACTCCTAATGCATTTCAGCTATAGATTGTTTCATGAATACACCTAAAGATGTCAGTGATCCTCACAACATGGCAAGGTGCTTAAGATGAAAAGAATGGCCAAGTCTGGGATTATGTTCCTATGGCAGGATATATGGGTGAACATTTCAGACTTTCTTTAGTGAAATCAGAAAAAGGAAAAATAGAACCTTCCTAATTCTAAATTATTGCTGGGAGAATAGTTCATAACAAATCATTCATTCAATTAATTTCACTTTACCTGTTCACAACTTGCCTGCAAACCACTTATAATTTTTGCAAAGGTACTACTTCAATTAATTCACTGTATAATTTCAGTGAATAACTTTTCGGCTGCAGATTGTGACAAGTGTTCAGCATTCATAACTTGAAAGTGTTGATTAGCTCTGACTCATCTGGGGATGATTGATTCTTTGCCAGTGATGTCTGAACAGGAGTCAGTCTCGCTCATAGCCCACTACAGTTATTCCTGCTGTGCTAACCTGGCACTTGCAAATTACCCAAAGGCTGAGCTACGCCTGCTATTTACTTGCCAGTAGTTCAAATCCAGCTTTACAAAGAGCACAAACCCCCTTCTGTTTAAACTAGATTGCAGGAATCCAACTTTGCTTTGATGTTGCAGGTAGATAAGTATGCACAACTAGCATATACCTAAATACCCATTTTTTCTGGATGGAAGTAAGTTTGAAAGAGTAGAAGCTAAATCTAGCAAGGTTTGTTAAAATCAGAGTAGCTGATTTCAGTAACTGACATCTCTCACTGGGAATAGCCAACAGCCCAGGCAGATCCTGGAACTAAAGAAGGTTTCTGTTTTGCTTCTACTGACAGCTACCAGAAACCAGACCATTAAAAACAATAAAGCCAATCAGCAGTTTGTGTAGAAACCTCATGATCATGCCTCGCCAGAAAAAATAAACACAAAGCAAATATTTCAAAGCAAAAGCCTACAGCTATTTAGTAGTAAGGGCTGAGTTGCACAAGTGCTGTTTAACTGCTTGCACATATAGGTCTGGGTAACTAATAGCAGTCGTGACTTTAAGAAATTAAGCATTTGTTATACTGTACCATCAGCTGATGTGTTTTCCCATTTTCTAAGCAGCAATCTCATCTGGAGTTATCTTTGTGAGTTGAAAAGTAAGGGATTCCACAAAACAGGTTTCAGGGAGCAAAGCAAACCCAGGCAACCTCCTGCCTGAAGAGCTTCACCACAGCACCACCTGCTCCACCGATCCAATTACACACAGCTGTGTTGTCACCGAGCTCCTCAGCCTCATCCTCAATTTACCACCTACACTGCTGAGTTACCTGCTCTGAGAGTTTATATTAATGATCTGTTAGGTGTCTTTGTCATATTTTATGCCAACTACAGCTTTTAACCTTCTGTTTCGCAGTCGTCTTTGTTCTTTCAGGACTAATTTTTAGTTTTAGTATCCTCACTTCATGCAGTTCTATGTTACTTTTCCTGACAATCCATTTTCCTGCATATTTCTCATCTGACAGCCTCAATGCTAACCATCTTTAACTCCTACCAGTCCTCCCCTTACTTCCACAGCAGGCTCTGCTGATCTCCCATGCTGCAGTTCTCACCCCTTTGTCCTCCTCGCACATAACATCTAACCTCAAGTGCACCTTCACCTGTTGGCTGTCATACACACCATCATCCTCTCCTCCTCTTCCTCTGGAAAACTTGCTCAGCCTCAGACAAGCTAATTGTATTACATGATCTTTGTATACACTCTCTTCTACTTACTTCACATATCCACGTGAAAAAGTTCATAGATCTTCAGGTCAGAGGACACCATAATATCATTTATCTATCTCTTACTCATTTTTCTTATGGTTTCACTTTTAGATTTCCCTATATACTGAATGATTTTCCCGTATATTTGCCCTTAGATTATTTCTAGACAAATTACAATATCAAGAGGATCAAAGATAAGAAGCCATTGAGGCAAATACTTGAGTTTAACTGGCAAAAATTCATGCCTTGCCCTGAGCCTGGTGAGCAGTTTAACCCTGACAGTGTGAGCATGACACGTTCGCCTGGCCTGAAGGAGTCTGTCACTTAGCACATTGGTACGGCTTGTTAAACATCTGGGTGGCCACTCACAGACACACTTCAGAAGAAACTTTAAACCAGCAAGACCAGAAGGCAGTTGCTGTGCCTGTGTGGCTGAGAGGGGAATTCCTCAGTTGGGCATTTAAAGGATAGGCTTGGCTTACGCTCTCTGTGTTTGGAGCGTGATGAAGGTGACGCAAGCAGTCTCACACAACATGGCTCCCCGATTAACCATCTCTGCATACAGCTGTCCTTCCATTTTCCACACGCAGATAAAATGTCCTTGGAGATATTCTCCTTTGGGTTGACACGCAATAAAACATCACAGTGATGCAAGAAATACCACTTTTGTATATGACACTACAAAGACATATCATGTTGACATGAGTCAATGCTGGCAAATACAACTGATCTGAAACAAAAGGCTTTTGTACGTTGTTTTCAAGATGCTGACAGACCTCAAGAATTATCAACTAAAATAAGATGCTTGAGCAAAACAGCTCACTTACTGGACTTTGTCTCCTCTCGATTCAGACAATGTAGCTTACTTGGAGTAACATCTTACTCCACTGAAATTGGTGAGATTGCTTGCCAAGTGAAGTTATCATCAAGGTTGGCAATGGCATGTCATCACATAACATTCTGGCCCAAACAATCTGCTATGCAAGTCCTCCAGGACATGGATTATCTTTGGAGTTGCACAGGAGCAAGCACAATCATGGCAAATATTCAAATGACTTTGGAAACCTAATTTTAAGGCCTTTAAAAAAACCCAACAAACAGGGTCCTGGTGGACAGGAAGCTCAACACGAATGAACAGTGTGCTGCTGCGGCCAAGAAGGCCAATAGGATGCTGGGTTGCATCAAAAAGGGCATCACCGGCAGAAATAAAGAAGTCATTATACCTCTCTACCTGGCACTTGTCAGGCCACACCTGGAATACTGTGTACAGTTCTGGTCCCCGTTATACAGAAAAGATGTGGACAGGCTAGAGGGGGTCCTGAGAAGGGCCACAAAGATGATCAACTGTCTGGGAAGCCTGCCATAGGAGGATAGGTTGAGAGAGCTGGGTTTGTTCAGCCTTGAGAAAAGGAGGCTTAGAGGTGATCTCCATCACCATGTACCAGTACTTAAAGGGGAGCTACAAAGAAGATGGAGACTCCATTTTTACAAGGAGTCACATGGTGAGGGCAAGGGGTAAATTTTTCACAATGAGAACAGTCATTGGAATAATCTTGCTAGGGAAGTGGTTGACTCGGTTATGTTGAACACGCTAAAGACTCAGCTGGACATGGTGCTGGGCCATCTCGTCTAGATTGTGCCAGAAAGGTTGGACCAGATGATCCTTGAGGTCCCTTCCAACCTGGTATTCTATGATTCTATGATTTTATGATTCTATGAACAATTTTCAAAGAGTTTCTGCTTAATGTTTTCTGAGTATTGGATGCCCTACAACTTCTCTGACTGGATGCTGTGACACTTATATTCAGCTTAGCCTGAAAGGGAAAAAAAAACACATTGTGTACATATGCACATTTTTTTTTTTTTTTTTTTTTTATTAAATCCTCTAACTAATTTACAAAGGATGGGGAAGGATTTTATGTATACAGCTCCCATTAAAAGCTGTGGAGTTTGAGTAATTAAATCCACACAACTTTTTAAAGTCTTAGGCTAAGAAGCTGAAGCTGAAATCGGCCATATGTTTTAGCTCTGTTCTACCTCTCTGGTTTGGTCAGTAGAAAATTGGTCTATCTTTGAGATTATTTTTAAGAATCTTTCAGACTGTAGCTTACCCTGAGAACTGGTGACTTTCTTTAAATATATATGTCAATTTGGAGACTTAATAAGGATGAACAAAATTAGGGATAAGGCTCAATGGAGTGTTAGGAAAAGATCTCTGACATAGAGTTTAGGGCGTGTCACAGGCAGATATCTAGTAACATCACAGTTAAACTGACCCCACTATTGAGAAAAAGCTTCTATATTATCACCCGGGCCACATTAAAGAAAGTATTTCATCACATCCCTGGACTATTCACAAAGAAAACCCTGTCAAAGAGGCAGTTATATATAACATCTTCATTTCTTTCCTAGCGTCTAAATGAAGAATGCGATTAAGAATTTAAAACTACAGCACAAAAGATTATTCATTTTGTAACAAAGACAATATAAAATGCATTGGCTTTGCCACAGAATATTTTATTAAAAGCTGTTTTATAATTAGTTTTACAGCAAACTAAAAAAACCTAAATGTAATTGCTTTAATGCAATTAGACCATCTTATATTTCAATGATGCAAAGTCTTGTCAAGACATAATAAGATCAAAATAGATTTTTCTCTTCATTCCCTTTGCGGTAGTGATTTTAAATCCAGAATTTAATATTCTTCTTCTGATGAAATTTCCTCCTGCTTTTCTACCTACTTTTGTAAGAGCTCAGGGTTCCTATCTCTTATTGTACCAAAGCCTGAAGTTACTGTTCAGTTTTAAGAGTCTGAAAAAAATACACAAAAATCTGTAATGCTCATGTTACACCTAATTTTTCAAATATATTAGGTGGTATTAGAACTTATAAGAAATGAAGGTTGCTGCCTATTTAATAAAATCATTTTCAGGTTGCAGCATCATTGTTACCATACCCAAGCATTTCTGCTATATATGGTTCTCATCAGAGTAGAGTAGTTTTCTGAGGCAATAAGTAACCATGGTTTTTCTTGCAGTCAATGAAATCTGAGCTGACAATAGCATTATTTCCTAGTTATACACCTTACCCCCTTCCTTTACCCTCGCATAAGTAATTTGCAATAAAAACATTATCTTGTCTTGAGTTACTGTCAATAGTAAAGACTCTAAATGCCAAATGCTAGACAGACATTTGGAAGAAAAAAGCAGTATGAAATAAACCACATAAAGGAAGACTCAAGAGGCTTCAGATATGCCCAGAAAGAAAACCTGTGCATCTAACCAAGCCGATACAAAACAGAAACCATGAAAAAAAAACAAATCTCAAGGAGTGGCACAGTGAAGCCAAACAGCATTGGATAAATATTTAGATCCATAAGGAGCGCTTTGTAAGAATCAGCTGTGATAAAATCGTCTGCAATGCAGAGACTAAATTCTGCTCATTTTGCCAGAAAAACAGTAACTCTCCAGCACTTTCATATTGTAAACCATGTTCTAGCAGAAACTGTGACAGAGCTTCCCTGAGATAAAAGATTTTTTCCATCTCCAGTGTAAACTGCCTCGTTTTCCCTGAATATTCAATCTGGAGCAGAATAATCTCATTTGCAGGGGTACCACAGTGGACTGTGCTACATAGGCTCCTCCTATTTTTGGCAGGGCTTGCCTGACTGCTTTTTCCTATGATCCTGCCTTTTCCAAAACCAAGGACCAAAGAGCAAATGAAGAAGGTGGCTGTAGCAACATACTCCAAATGTAAATCCTACTGCAAAATTTGAACTCCATATTTCTGAAATACCTGCTAACTCCCAAGCAGCCAGATACAATTAGAAAAGATTCTCAGAACAGAAACCTGCAACTGCCTGGATAACTTAGACCAGGCTTAAATTGTATTTTGTTTATGGCCAGCTAGCCAGGTAAAGATGCAATGTATAGATCTGTAAAACAAGTGCAACCTTGCAAAGACAACTGTTAATAACAGCTAATTCTGTACGTAAACCATAAATAATTATAGAATTCCTTAAAATTGAATGCTACTGGACGCTTTGTTGTTCAAATATCAGTCAGTCTGAATGCTACTGATTAAAAGATACATTAAATTACCCTGATGATTAGGGGAGATCTGTTTAGCATTTTTAATTCATTCTTATGAAAACTCTGGAGGCCTGTTTTAAGAAATAAATCAGATAGCAAAAACAATATGAATAGCTGTGAAACATTTTTAATAACACTTTCACATACAAGGGACAAGTTTATGTTGTGACCTATTTTTCTAACTACTACCTTTAAGAAAATATGTCTCTTAACAAGTTGGAAATTCAAGATGTGACTCACCTTAGAAGATGCTTGAGCTGCCCTCTTTCCAGTGTTTCTCTGAATTATTCCATGTGGTCATGTCCAACCATTGAATTACAAAACTCTAAGATCCATTTATTTCACAGTTTATATGTACTTCCATTTCTAATCTAAAATATAAATTTATTCCATGAAATAGAAATATCGTATTGATATTCAAAAAAAGGACCCAGAAGAGACCCTGTGGATTGCAAAATTATTTTGTTGAATGCTTCTTCAGGATAGTAATCCCATAAGGCTTATTTTGAAAAGACTAAGACAGCTCTCAAACCTTAGCATACATTAAAACTGAGAAAAATAAGTCCTTTCATTGCAGCTGTATTATGGTTTATTTTCTATTTATAGTTTCTCTTGATGCTTTGCTTTGGAATCTACAGTACTTCTGAGGCCTGGAATACTAAAAAAAAAAGGGGGGGGATTATTATAGCTTTAGAGGAGGCCAGTTGTTTCCTGACAGGCCCATATTTTTAGGGTTAAGGCTTTGGCAATATCTCTAAGTAAACATGTATTTATTTATTTGCTTTGGCCTGAAACATCAGTTTCTCTGCAAATGGGAACTAAAGTTTGATCAAAATAGATGTTGCTTTATTCCTTTCAGGAAGAAAATTAGCTTTTCTCCTTTATTTTTGCTGTTGAGATGTGGATTTAAAACCAGAAAAATATTTCTTTATACTCCACAGCAGCAGCTAAGGTTCATCTCTGCCTTCAGCAGCCACACTAATTAGAGGTATTCAGATTATTCCCTTCTTTAATGCAGAGTTAATAGGCCATATCCTGCCATCAGTCACACCCATGCAACCCATCTTTAACTGCATTGATTTCTAAAGGATTTTCAATGACATAACTGGAAATACAATTTATCCATTGTGGTACCTAGCTTTATAACCTATTCTGTGTCATTTTTCTCACGATTATGTCTCTAGATATCAGTTAGCAAAATGCAATAATTAAAATGTAAAATTGTTTGTATCGTTCCGTGTAATACAGCTAGAGAAAGGTGGATCAAACATGGATTTTGCTCTCTCCAGAAATAGCACAAAAAATTAACTGTCTTGAAAGTAATGAAATAGTACTCTTTTATAAAGACTTTCTGCTCTGACTATATAGACTTGTAGATAAAAAACTATCACAGAACAATTTTTCTGTTTTTCTGTGGGCGTATAATATCCTGTCACTTAAGCTAACCCTCTGAAGTGGCAAGAGCAAATATATATTGAAAGCATTTTTTTTAATAAGAAAAAATTAATTATTTGCTCAGACTTAGCAAATGGAAGAATGGGATCTGCAGAGTCACGTCATGTAACGTGGGACTGCATGCATTCATCTCTCCTGCGATTATGTGTCCTGCAGTGCAGGTGCAGTAAGGTCAAGGCATCAGGTCTGAATCTGATTTAACACATACAAGCACTTAAGTGCTCAGTATGGGAGTAAAAGTCAGGTGTGTTGCCTGAAACTCTGTAAGACCATTTGTCTAGGATTCCATCTAGACTTATTGCTTCTATCAGATTGTCAGATGCCTATAAATCTTAAATAAATATGTTGCATGGAACAAGCAATGGCATGTGAAGACACCTTGGTTTCATCAGTAAATTAAACTACTAGGATTTCCTTGTTTAAACAGCTTCTAGAGAATCTCTCCGTATCTTCAGGGAGAGGTAGGAAGAAAAATCGTATTAAGTGTTTCATTTGAGCTTAAGATGAACATATCAGCTGGAAAGGAGAAGTTAATGTCTGTGTACTTCTAGGATACAAGATTTCAAATCCAACTGAAGAAGACAGGCTCCAGCTGATGCTTCTCTCATCATACTTAACTGCACCACTCAATCACCGATTCCTTTAAGAATTACTAATTCTGTATAAAAAATATAATTTGGAACTACTGCCAAAGACAACTGGAGAAACTAAGTCTCAAATAACTTCAATTATCCGCAGTGTTACAAGTTTGAACGCCTGAAACAATTTAAAAATGTCATACAAGTTCCATAAAGCTCCTTCAATTCCTTTCCTTTTTTTTTTCTCTAGTATGTGCTTCAGGCCAGTCTTTCATTTAATAAGTTGTTATCAACCATGAAAACAAAATTTGTGAGTCTTAGATGACTTGTATGCAGATAAGGATAGATATCTTCACATCTTAATATAGATATTCTAGAAAGACAAATTTAATATAGATAAGAAACAAGTTGCACATGTGTTTTCATCAGTACAATTTGACCATTGTTCATTGGCTGATGTTCCTTAAAATAATTGGATAGGTCGCCTAAATCTGAAGAGAGATATCTCTTTTTAATGAACTTGTCTTGACAACTAAATTGTTTCTAAATAATGAACAGAGATCTGGATTAATCCAAGTCCTTATAGCATAACGATATTTGCATCCTACTTTACCATATTTATTTTTTAAGAGAAAAACCTGTGTTTATCACTTCTTCAACTTGGAAAGGAAAAAACACTGGGGATTACCTCCCAAAATGGGAGAAGAAATCTGTCCTGCTCAATTCTAATGCCTTATTCTGTAATCCTTGCTCATGTGAAACTGTTTTCCAACATTTAAATCTTGAGATAAATTCAACTTTCATGAAGCTAAACTCTTCTAGGCTAGCAGTGAATTTGGACCAGTGGGAGTTTTGTCTTTCTAAGGATTTCGCAGTGAGTTGCTTAATTAATTTCTAATGAGTTGCACTGTGGTTTTGCTGAGTGTATGTGTGTGTGTGTGTGTTAATTTTTTTCCTGTAATTGTGAATTTTCTTGGTTCATAGCACAACTGTCGTGTCCCTTTGATGTATAATATATGAAGTCATAAAGGCAAGCCTGGAGCTCTCTGGTTTAACTGTATTTAGGTATGCAACCAAATTGGTTCTCCTAATATTCATTATGACACTTGCACCAGATATGTAATCTGAAGCCTATAAAGTAAAACATAAAATTCTCTTACAGATTTTTCAAACTACATTCCAAACTTCATCAAAGCATTGCCCTAAGGAACTAATCATTTTCAGAGTTATAATCGAGTGAGTTATAATGGCTATGTTCACAATGGAAGTCATATCAGAATTAAAACCCATTCTGTTCTCAAGAAGATGCCAAAAAAAAACCCCAAACCCCAACCAAATACCCTAGGTCTTTGTCTAATTTCAAAGCACAACTCACAAATAATTCTTTGGCAATTTCTCACTACCTAACTTCTCCATTCTTCTCTCTGCTCTGACAGGACAGTGACTCTTTTATAAGTTTTTGCACTATGAATTAATTTCTCTTCTGAATCTTTAAACAGCCTGTTGACTGTAATTTGATGCTATACTCCATAGGGGACAGCACAGTCTTATCTTTTCCCTTCCTTCTAAATATTTGCCTTCTTTAGTGCAAAATAAAAGAAACAATTTGTTTCCAATCAAATATCTTTACTCACTAGAAATCAGGCTCCAATCCCCATACCTTTGGTCATGGTGAATAGAAAGTACGTCAAGCAGTGATACTGATGTCATTTAGATCATCCAGAATTTTACTCAGTGTGCTTGAGTAACAGAATTTGGCCAGTTGTGATCATTTGCAAGGCCAGCAGTCAAAAAATTCTGAATCTGCCTGGGGGTGCTATATTAAAATAAATACAAAAAACCAACCCTGGCATTGACACTAGCATCTTAAGACTCAGCAATGGGTTTGTGAGCTGTAACAGTTCTGTAGTTTTGGCGCTTACTACTACTATAAACCTGTGAGAAGAGGAAAGCGGTTCCAGTCTTTGGCTGGTAAATTACGCTACCACAGAAGACTAAAAATAACCCTAGCCATTCCTGTTGGTTGTAAGCCATTTTATCCCTGATATGCTAGAAAAACATGATTATTTTCACATTTCACTCATATAACAGATGAGATGTGAAATGAGTGTCATGGATGATAAACACCACAATGGCTGCTAAGTCTTATGCTATGTAAACAAAAACTTCTCTGCTCACCGCTACACAAAATTAACAATAAAAATTACTGTGGAATCTGGGTATCAAACCAAGCACAACTTCAGAGAGAGAAGGGTCATTACAGAGGAAATGAGTTAGTGACAGCAGCTCTCCTGGCCAGCTGCAGCTGAGGGAAGTTACCCGTTGACTTTGATAGGAAATCCAGCCTGTGCATAAAATATTGCTGCAAATACTCTTATTCCTACCCATTTCTAGAGATTATGAGACTAGCACCAGCACTATACAAATAAAACAATATTTGGATGTAGTTTTAGTGGAACAAAAAGAGGAAACAAGAAAGCACAGAGCTCTGAGTTTTGTGCAATGCACCTTCATGTAGGCCACTCCACAGTGATTTCAGTGTAGAACGAGTGGTCTCTGATAACGAAAGGCCTTTCATCCAGAGCTGAGGGAAGGGCCCTCACTAAAATGCCACCTACTGCTCTATACTCTTAACTTTCTGAAATGAAAAGTTGCTCAGAAATGCATTAGTCATGCTGTACTCCCGCATGACTATAATATAGATAGACTAGCACACTTGGAAGAAAGAAAAGAAAGAACAGAACAATTGCAACAACAGGATAGTGCTTTGTTAACTGCGACTCCCCCTCCCAAACCTCCCTGCATCTGCTATGAACAAGAACTAGCCTGTTACTAACCGAATTCCAGTATTGATGTATGCATGATTAACACATTCCCTCAATCATGATATTAGCTCCTTAAATGGAGCAGAAATAACAACTCAAAATGCTCAGGTATGCTCTACAACAGGTGGATAATGTTTCAGCTTTCACTAAAAGCAATGCAGCACTGCATTATAGGTTCATCTAGGCTTGAGTCTTCCTTAACTATTGCTACTGAACAGGTAAATTAAATCAGATCATCAGATCATCATCAGAATCAGCTGATGTTACATGCCTCTGGGTATTATGTGCTGGGTTCTGCAGACGACTTTTGTTCAGTGTTGAGTTTGCAGAAGACAAAGCTAGTTTACCACCACTTCTGTAGTTTTTGATAACTGCGGTGTCACATACTAACGTGCTGCTGCAGGAGGAAGGGTAGAGTAGCCTGACTGCTGTATGATTGTCTTCTAAGGACTACTCTGCGGTGGCTGTTCTAAGATTCAAAACCAAATTCTTTCCTTCCTCATTATAAAACAGGGTGGGCCAGCATGTGATGACATGCACTTCCATAACATCATGCTACTAAACTTTCTCCTTATATGGAAGGACTCCCTACAGGTTCTTTAACCTTGTTAGACTTAGATTTCCATACTCCAAAATTGAACCAGTAAGAGTATGGAAATAGCTTACTCTTGAACAAACCCCACAGCCTTTGCTTTTCCCTGCAAATCAGACACCACAGTGATGCATGACTGTAGATACAGATATGTACAATGATTTAGGAACTATAGAGCCCAAATAGGACAGAGACACTTTCTATAAGAGACAGAAAGAATGAAAAACAGATAGCAGAAAGAATGGAAAATAAAAAGCAAAATTTTCTGCTCGAGAAATGGGTATTTACCAGCTCTTCAAACTTCCAGCAATTTCTAAACTGCCTGCAATTTGAGAGACTGTACCTTTTATGGAAACAGCTCTGCAAGGTGAAAGATCTCATATTTTAAACCTATCGTATGCAGAATTCTCATCATTTATAAATAGGAAGTAATTCAACAGACAGTGAGTGCAGCACAGGGGGCAGATATTATACGTGTGTGTATATTTTATATATATATGTATGGACATTACATATATATAAAGGTATAGGTATAGAACTTTTGAAGAGCTTTGTGCTTGATTATAAAGCAGCAAAGTGTTGAAGTAGGTACTTTTTAAAAAGTTTTCATTGAAGTACACTGCAATCAGAGAATAGTTCCTATTAAACAGGGTAGAAAGAGATATTGGGTGAAGTAATGAATGGGTACTATTATCGTTTTGTGAGATGGAGATCAAGAGGTTGGTGTCAGATTCTCTGTCTGTTTGGTATAATAGTTTTCTACGTTATATAAATGCAAAGGAAGAAGTGCCTTTTTATACTTGTTGGATTAGCTTCAGGTTTTATGTGAGAAAAAATTGCTTTCTTAGATGTGCTGCCTGGATTTGCTGGCTTGTGCCATCTTAGAACTTAGTTTTAAAGTATGACTTTTTTTTATGAAAAATGCACTTTCTAGGCAGCTTAACAAAGGGGATCAGTTTCCTCTGCAACATTTACAGAACAACCATGAAATCCTCTGTGGTGATTTTGGCTGGGACAGAGTTAATTTTCTTCATAGTAGCTAGTATGGGGCTATGTTTTGGATTTGTGCTGGAAACAGGGTTGATAACACAGGGATGTTTTCGTTGCTGCTGAGCAGGGCTTACACAGAGTCAAGGCCTTTTCTGCCTCTCACCCCACCCCACCAGCGAGGAGGCTGGGGGTGCACAAGAAGCTGGGAGGGGACACAGCTGGGACAGCTGACCCCAACTGACCAAAGGGCTGTTCCGTACCATATGGCGTCATGCTCAGCATAGAAAGCTGGGGGAAGAAGAAGGCAGGCAAGGGACGTTCGGAGCAATGGCGTTTCTCTTCCAAAGTAACCATTACATATGATGGAGCCCTGTTTTCCTGGAGATGGCTGAACACCTGCATGCCAATGGGAAGTAGTGAATGAATCCCTTGTTTTGCTTTGCTTGCATGTGCAGCTTTTGCTTTACCTATTAAACTGTCTTTATCTCAACCCACCAGTTTTCTCACTTTTCCAATTCTCTTCCCCATCCCACTGCAGGGGAGTGCACAAGTGGCTGTGTGGTGCTTAGTTACTGGCTGGGGTTAAACCACAACATCCTCCAAACTCTCCCAGGAAAATTCTGGGAGATATCTTCCTTTTCAATATGTCCTTCTTTCTCTCTACTTCTAACTTTTTAAACAAACACGATTTACTTGCAAGCAGGAATCTACTCATAGTGTGCTGAACCTGCTGAACCTGAATTTTACAATACATAATTATGATAGGTGGGTAGAGTAAGTAAGTAGAGCCAGATATATTTCAATACAGCCATTTTTCAGTATTCTAATGAAAGAGCTTTTGAAGTCATGAAAAACTGGTGTCTGGTGGGATGTCTCCTCAGTAGCAGCAGTGTTTAGTTAAGCTTGTTAACACTGTTCATGGTAAACATTTTATTTCCTTTTCGTCTCTAATTTTTTTGTGGTTAGTCAGTACCCGTGAGAGGACTCAGTACCCATGAAAGGACTCAGACTACGAGCCCTGGAAAGAAGACTTCTCTCCTTCTAATAAGTGAAGTGCAGACATCGGCCACGCTGTATTTTGTGCCTTAACACAGACCCCAAGGATCCTTGGTATGAGCGGAAAGGCAAGCCAGGTCTTACAGACTTCTAAAACTTAACCTCTCCTCTGAAGTAGTCAGTGACTGCAAGAATAAGAAGTCACAGTTTGTCTCTTCCTTACCATACCCACTTCTGCACTCAGCAGATGATAGGCACCAAGAAAAAACAGCTGTGGGATTTCCAAAAGGATCTAAGCGCTCTACAAACACACATCCAAGTACTTCAATGCAACTTGAAATCTCTTGGGAGTTTGACACTTCCTTTTTGGGATTTCAGTACTTTTGCATCTAGTGGTATTGCCAACATACACAAACAACAAATGGCATAGGAGACACAAGAAACACGTTGAAATGGCTATTTTCTCCTTCTCCCAAGAAGCAGAACCAGCTATTTGTGCCAACAATATGAAGCAGTTTGGAAAGAGGTAATTGCTCAAATGAGCTGACTAAAATATATATTGTTGTCTTTACTTACATGAGAGCTCTGTAAGGCTGAGAGTTAAAAACTGGGTGATCTGAATTAGTTTTTTCAGTGCACACTAAGTCATTTATAAGAAGCTGAGACATTCACAGTTCCATTGACGTCAGTAGGACTGGAGTGTGTAGCCCTTTAAAAAAAAATCAGGACACTGTGCTCTGGTGTCTGCATAAGTGTTTGTCACAACATCTGGGCCCTATTAAGCCCACACAGACTACTTAGAGATAAGAGGCTCTGTATCCTATTAAGCAGTCCTTCCAGCCATGCAATTTTACATTACTTCCCTGTCATTTGTTCAGGCCCCTGAAACCGAGCTGAATAGCAGAATCCAAATATATACAGTAGCTATTACTGGCCAATATAATACAACAATCTGTCTTTGTTTAACTGCGAATTGATTCTAGGACTGAATGATTTGTTTCACTACCATATAATAAACCAGTGTAAATCCACACACATTTCAACAGAACAGGTCACTCCTCAAAAGACATGGCCAGTTCTGAAAGCCTCGTCCCACCTTTGTTTATCAGATCTCAATTTATCATCCTTCCAGACACTCCTGCTTTCCCAGGGAGGGGGCGGATGGTTGATGGGTTGCTAGACAGATGATAAGGTGTAGCTGATCTGAGAGTTTGAATAGTTTGTTTAAAGAAACTCTATTCAGTTTTGTAGTGACATTCTGTCGCCCGACTGCTGCTGGCATGTTGTGTGTGTAACAGCTGGAATTTTCAAAGCTCCTGTTTATCTAAAATACATAGACGAACGTATCCAAAACTTATTTCATATGTAACCTGTGTGTATTTAGATAAAGTACCCTGAATATATTTAGATAAAATACCTTGATCCAGATGATTTTTGGTAGGGAAAAAACAGCTGGCAAGCACTACATTCCTTCTTTTGCTGGCAGCCATGGCTTGCTCTACAACACTAGTGAAAGGAAGGCTCAAACAACCCTTTTACACAACCACATGGCTTCATACTGTCAAAAGAAAGTTTGCCATAACTTTTTAGTATATTAACTGGTTTGGTTAATATTAGATTGCAAGTAGAGTAGCGTGCTTGCCTTCATATACGACTGAGAGAAGTACTGATAAGTCTGCAATCAAGTGTGTAATATTTTTAAGTCCGTTCTAAGTATTTAGGGAAAGGACACGTTGCAAAAAAAACAACAGAAAACTTGCAGATCAAAATTATTGATCAGATACAGTGCCACCTATAATGCCATAGCATGTATCTGTTCTCAGATACACATGGTTCCTGGATGACGTCTTAGTGCTTACTAAACCTGTGTGGGCCAAGAGCCTCTGCAGCATCTGTAATTCAGATCTTATAGGGAAGACATGATTATCTGGTCACATAAACTGCTGCTTAGTTTTCTCTTTCCTAAAATTTGCCAAGTCAATGACTTACAGAACTTAAACTTCTATTTAAATATTTTTTTTTTCATTTTGAAAGCAACTTATGCTAGCAGCTTGAATTTATCTCAGCAGGTGTTAACTGTAAAAACAGGTGGCAGTGCTTAACTACCTTCACTTTAACTGTTTCACTATTGATCGTTTTGGCAGCCACATTAAACCAGTGATTACCAAAACCTTGCACTATTACTTTATGTAAGTATAGATATTAAGAGCTAATTCTGCTCAGTTTTACTGTATCAAGATACGATCAAGTACAGCCTTTGAAATGACTGTTATATCTGTACATCCCTGTCCTGGTTTCAGCTGGGATAGAGTTAATTTGCGTCTTGGTAGCCAGTATGGGGCTGTGTTTTGGGTTTAGGATGAGAACAATGTCGATGATACACTGATGCTTTGGTTCTTGCTAAGTAGTGTTAAGCTATTGCTAAATAGGTGCTAAGTGGCGCTCACACTGGTCAAAGACCTTTCAGCTTCCCCTGCTCTGCCGGGTGCACAAGAAGCTGGGAGGGGGCACAGCCGGGGGGGGGGGGTGCGGGGGGTGCTGACACAGGCTGGCCAAAGGGCTATTCCATACCATGTGACGTCATGCTCCGTATATAAGCTGGGGGAAGAAGAAGGAAGGGGGGGGACATTGGATATGATGGCGTTTGTCTTCCCAAGTAACCGTTACGCGTGATGGAGCCCTGCTTTCCTGGGGATGGCCGAACACCTGCCTGCCCATGGGAAGTAGTGAATGAATCCTTGTTTTGCTTTGTTTGCGTGCACGGTTTTTGCTTTGCCGATTTAACTGTTCTAATTTATTTTACTTCAGTTATTAAACTATTCTTATCTCAACCCACGAGTTTTCTTACTTTTACCCTTCTGATTCTCTCCCCCATCCCACTGGTGGGGAGTGAGCGAGCGGCTGCGTAGTGCTTAGTTGCTGACTGGGGTTAAACCACGACGATCCCCAACAGAGGAGAGGGGAAGCGTATCCTCTCCCAGGTACAGCATTTGCCTTTGCCACCTGCATGTCAAACACAGAAACTGATTGCTACAATCTTTGTACGCCAAAAGACTCCTCTAATGAGCTGTCAAAGCCTGCAGCTTCTCTCCCTTCCTTTTCTGCCACAAGAGTTTGCATTTCATATTTTCCATTTAAAAATGTGCAGGACCCAAAAAATCTGGGCATTTCATCAATTCTGCAAGCAAATATACCATGCTCTCCAACTTGAGAAATAGGAAACAAAGCCATGTTAACTACAATGGGCATTGATAGTCTTAGGAAGACAATTTACAGGAGCAGCATGGCACAATCCTGGGACACATGCAGAATCCAAGTGTTCTACGAAATACAGATCCTGTCCTTCCTTCCTTCTGAGGGTATTTGAGGAAGGTATTACCCTTCCTTCTCTGACACTGCCGTCATGCATCCTCTGCGTTCACACATCAAGAAACACTGCCCTATCTTATGCAAGAGTGGAGAAGGAAAGCTTGATTTTTAGCACGTAGGAAAAGGAACAACTGTTAAATGAAACAGCCTCCAGTGACCTAATTCAAGAAAGCTTTGTCAGGTGATAATCTTTCTCACCCTTTCCATGTCATTCCGTGAAGCACATAAGTGTTCAAAATAGTTTAAAAACATTCAGAAATGTGCAAGAAGTAGCTGTCCTCCTGTGCAGCTTTGACAAAGATTAGAATTCCCAATATAGTCACTGGTTGCAAAAGTGCTCTTAAGCTGCTGTTTCACTGGGTTTACGTCTGAGTGCCACTAATCAAATTAACTGTGATGTCTGCAGTAAGCTGTTTATAGAGATGAAAGACCTTCCAAAAGAAGTTTCTGTTACAGCTTATGAAGCTGAATACTGTTAAGCACATAAACACCCACTGCATGGAATGTCTTGACGTTTTTTCTTTCTGCTGTTCCTCACTAGACGGTCAAGAGTACTTAAGTGTTCTTGTTAAGTCTTGTACAAGTCCAAAATCCCTCTTCCCATCATATAACTGGGTTTTTTTTTTTTCCCCTTGAAACAAAAGGGCATTTATTTTTGTTGTCTTTTTAAAAAAATAAATAAATAAATAAAGTGAAAGGTAATACAAGCAGTAAACTTAATGATTTAATGGAATATATTATTCTAGTATGACGGTTGTGTCAAACTGCAAGCTCTTCCCCACGGTATAGTTAAAAACAGAAAAAGCAGTCAGGACAGTGTTCCAAAACAGGAAACTGCAAACCGGGCACTTTTAGCCTATCAGATCCTTGTGACTTTGAAAATGAATATCAGGCTGTGGGTGTTTGTGGAAAGGATCACTGTGCCACAGAAAAAAGAGGTAACAGAGCAGCTACTGAGATTACATAGGAGGCCCCTCACACGCAACCAATTACCTGTAACTATAATAATACGAGAAGACAAGGGAAGGCAGCAGACAGCATCGTTGTGCACAGATATGGACGTTCTCAGCTCTTTACCAGGCTCTGGAGCAGACGCCTGAGGATGAAAGATCTGTGAGCTCTCTGCAATTTTACAGATCTTCGCAAGGGCCACTCACAGAGGATCTATAATAGGCCTTCTCTCAGTTCACATTAGCCCATTTATTTTACTTCCTCATAAATATCACTGCCTTCAGTGTTAGCCGAGGTAAGTAATGCAAACAAAAAGTGCTGAAAAGATGACTATTTTACTGAAGCATACAAATGCCTAGGAAGTCTTATTAAAAGTTAGGAAATCTGTCTCCTCCCTCCATTTCCTCATTAACATATCAGAAAGTCATAAAAAGGGTTGTACTTTTAAAATATTTGATACCAAAGTATCTGTTCTTAATTTGTACAGGTCAGGCTAGGTAGAAAGAAAGAAAACAAAGCCTCAGACTGGTGTTGGATCCTGCAGTCCTTGCTAAATGAGTACAAGATAACACTGCCACTAATGAGTACCCAGCCTGGCAGAGCTACACAGCGGGCACAGCACTAGCAAATCCTAGAGGTCCTTCTAAATTAGGTTTGAGAACGTTCCTGATAGGAAGATTTAATTAGTAGTATTAATAAT
Source organism: Nipponia nippon (assembly GCF_047370975.1). Classification (NCBI taxonomy): domain Eukaryota; kingdom Metazoa; phylum Chordata; class Aves; order Pelecaniformes; family Threskiornithidae; genus Nipponia; species Nipponia nippon. The sequence goes on from NW_028262391.1 coordinate 17,304,368, forward strand.
GTCAGAGGTCTCTGCCTTTGAAAGTATTCCAATTCTCCTAAATAAATATGTAGCATAAGGTTCCTCAGGATTTCCAAGCAGAGGAAATAATGTTTTCATATTTCTTTTGTATTAATAACCATTTATGTATCCATTGGGTGAGAGAAACTGGGAAGTTTTCCTGAAAGATAAATCTTTTTTTTTTTTCTTTTTTTTTTTCCCCACAAAGTTTTGAGCGCTTATACTCCCAGTGAGAAAGATGTGGAAAATGGGTAGTAGGATTTTGTGCAATCATTATATCTAATGATACTATCTTATGATCCAGTCAGTCAAATCACTACCAAGTTTCACTTTTATAATCCAACAATGAAGAAAACATTTCATCTTCTCACCACTCTGGCATCTGACATCCTGATATATTCTCTCTTTTTTTTTTTCTCTCTCCAGTTTTAGCTTTTAAGGCTGGCAGCGCTAGATTCATTCACATTTAAAAGTGGTTCTCTGTAGACTTCACAAAAGTGCAGATTTTTTTTCAGCTCAGCACAAATTTCTATCAACTGATACTTTACCAGAAGCTTCTCTTTGATCATATTGTTGCATAAAATAATTCTGCTCGTATCATTCATCTCAGTATCATAACTATTCTGTACTTAAAGAGAACATATGTGTCTTAGGTATTTGCTTCTTTGTGGCTTTTGGAAGAATTAATCTGTGATTAAACTATTACAAACAGTTGCATTAGGAGATTAGGGTAACTTTTAAATAGAAGGTTCCAACTTGTACTTAGCAAATACAGAAATACTAATAAGCCATCACTTAACCAGCTCAACAGCTATTTTAGAATTCAAATTAGGATAAAAATGGGTAACATGAAAATATTTTCACTTTATACATTATGCACCAGATTATCCCTCAGTGGTCAAGTTATAAACATTGCAAAAAGCATAAATACATAAAGTGGGACAAAATGGTATTAAAGCTTGGCATGGAGAAACATGAAATAAACCAAAACTTCCTGACACAGCTTCCTAGAAACTGACAGTATTAGTCTGGCCAGATAACTTTCAGAGGCACAATTATTTTTATTCAGTGTAGACTCTGATGTTAGAGAGAAAAAACCTTTCTCTCAGATAAAAGTGGCTTTTAACAAAGCACGTCTTAAGCTTCACACTAGCAACATATTATAATTTGCTTTGAAACATGGTGTGATGATGGCTTTGGATGTATCACCCTGATGATACATCAAGACAGGGAATTCTGAAATGGTGAGCATATTAGTCAAAATTACCTTTAAAGACCAGTGTTTGCATTCATACGCACAACAGACATGAAACAGATGTCTTAATACTTGAGCTACTATTTTAAGTACAAGCATAAAACATTTTGTGCATGTAAAATGAGATGTGTTGCAACAACGGTCCTATCTGTACAGAAAGCCACAGGCCTTGCTGCTGTAAATTCTTCCTAGCTGCTGCTCTGCCTCTGGGATGTCTCTATACCCTGTCTGAGAAAACCGCTGTGCTGGGGTGAGGGAATAACTGCACACAGACTCCCGGTAGAGGAGGCGATGGGAGGAGAGCGTGCAGGGCTCGGCCTTCACTCTGAGCTGCAACAGCCCCACGCGCTCGCATAGATCTGACAACCACAGGTACACACGAGGTGATGGTGACCGTCTCTGTCTCGTGGCAGGGACTGACATGACGTATCACGAAAAAACACCCTCTTATCTTTACCAACAAATAATGAAGTCTTACTAGAATTTTTAGGAAGAAAGTGGCTCGACCTCCATAGATATTAGTACTATCTGATTTCTTGCCAAGGAGAGATGTGAAGTCTTATCAGGCAACCCCGCAGCGGTAAGGAACACCTTGGAGAGGACTTTATTCCCACACATCTCCTAAGGCCTGTAAAAAGGCCCAGGGAGACTTCCAAAGTTCAGGGACTACCCTTGCCCTTACCTCAGCAGCAAGACAGAGCAGGCCAGAGGCAGAAGACGACAGCTCCACTGCCCTCAATGCTGACTTTGCTGCTGAGGAGGGCAAGCAGCACCCGTCAGTGCCTGGCAGACTGTGACTGCGCCTGCCAAGGCAGGCAAAGGGAATGCTCACAACTTCCACAAATATGGGGCATGGAGAGGAGCTGCTCCCTCTTCTTGCTCTCCTCACTGCCCTCACACAAGGCTTAGCAGTACACCGCATGGCTGCAGAAGGTATTTCACCCATCTGAGCCACGGTGCCTGTCATGACACGTTTTGGTGTAACTGTGCCTCATCTTTGCTGTGGGCTTTGTCTATATATCACAAACAATCCTGCAGCCCTTGCAAGGATGTGAGCAGTTATCTGAAGCCTGATTTTATGTCTGCATTCCTTTGATCATATGAGTGGGACTGCCCCATGGGGACAACGTAGCTGGCACTATGATTTTGTGTATGCCTGAATATTTTACGCATGATGGCTCCTTTCCCCCACGAGAGCCTGCACACCTTAAGGATAATAGGACCAATCAAGGCCCTGCTGAAGTCAGGCAGCCTCCTTCCATTTCCATAAGGCTTTGGATCTGCTCCTTAATGTGCTGCTGATGAACTATATTAAAAGATATACACTCAGCTTTCTCTAGCTTATTCAGCATAAGTGATGTTTCTTTTTATCTATGAATATAAATTGTTTTGCTGTTTATGTTTTTGTAAAGTCCTTGCTGCATATTGAAAAGCTGCCCTCTATCAAAAGGCATGAGTATTTGTCTTGCTAGGTGTATAGTTATCTATTGCCAGAGACACTAGTTTCATTTTTTGATTAGGGAAATATGTACACATTGTTATAGTTAATAGGCCAGTTTTGCTACACAAGTCACACAGGAGACAAACAATACATTAACTGTCCTACTGAGCAACGCAAACAGCACAGAGTGTTTGGATTTTCAGCGTCCTCGAGAAGTGACTTTGCTATTACGCTAACAATGCCCTGGTGACTATTCATTTTCAGGTAGTAACAACCCTTGAAAATAACTTTCAGTCTAATTATACTGCTGGATTACAGAAATCCTTTAGTGAAGTTCGTGGGCCAGACTCTTAGTCACTGTAAACAGTTGCAACTCCACAGGTTTCAGGAGGAGTAATTCAATTTATATGCTGGACCAACCTCTCTGTTCTGTAAACCCTGTATTAAAGGTTATATAATTATTAAGGATGAAGGAATAAAAAAGCCAAACACCCGAACTTGATTCAGGCAATGACTTTGCACTTACTGAAATGATGATGAACAGAATCAAGCTCTAAGAGATTAGTTATAACTAGGAGATTAGCCTGGTGTAATAAAGCACAGTTAGCGTAACATGGAGAACTCTTCAGTGCATTTTGGAATAATGCACTTTAAATCTGCCCGTTGCCTCTGAAGGTCCCAATCCTGAAAATCTCACTTATGATTTAACTTTATGTACTATAAATAATCCAACTGAAATCAGACTATTCACAGTGCAAACAGGCAAACAGAGCTTAACTGCTGGACAAATTAAGGATCTAGCCAGAGAAAAGTTCCCTGGCTTCCACGTCTCCTCCAGACTGGACCTATAAACAAACAGGGAAATGTTTGGTATTTTGCTGAGTAGAAATAGTCCTGTTTTTCAGTGGTTTTGGTTCTACTTCAAAGAAAATCTTCTATTCTTTCTCAAATGAATGTGATTTTCACAAGAAACGACATAAAGGTCTCATTCTCTATAGACTTATGTTTTTAATGCTCCCCCAAAATGGGAAAAAGCTATTCACTCACAATTGCCAAAATGAGGAAGAATACATAATCCATTTACATCAATCCTGCTACAACTCTTGCCTGTAAACTCATTTGAAGCCTGTATTCTAGATCAGCAGCACAGTGTTAAAGCTGGTTTGAAGCACAGAGTTGTTAGGTGTCATATACCAAATGAAAAAATCCATGATGCAATAAAGTTGCTGCCTTGCTCCAGCAAGAAAAATATTTTTCTCAACATGAATACAGTTGACTAGGAAAGACTGGTGCTTTTAGCTGAAGTGTGTTTTAGAAGAAACACACTAACCTGAGCCAGGGCACAAAGCCAACAACTGATCAAGAACCTGAAATTTACATTTAATCAACCACAAGTAGGGACAAGAAGCCAATTTAAAATGCTGTTTGCAGAACATTTACTGTGGAATCATCTTGTATGATGCACCACTACTAAAAATTACCCCCACAAAAATCAGCTGTTATTAAGAAAAGTGCAATGGCCAAAGAAAATACGCCACAGAAGTCACTGAAATAGAACAAGGAATTTCTTTATTTTGTTTCCCAAAACTTCAAACGTAACCTTTGATAAGTTGAATGTTTGATCTTTTAGCTACCAGCACAATTTCCTAGTTACTTTTATAAACTGGAGCTTTCAAACTCCTACCTACTCCCAGTGATCTCTGCATACTGGCTTATTTAATATTCCCTCAGCTTATCTCAAGTCTCAATGCAGCAAGGCTTTTTAGTTGCTATGGCCCTAAGCATGGAACATGAAAGAAAAGGATATCTGGGAGTCTCACTCTATATTTTTCATTTAAAAACAAGGCCTGGGAGCCTGAGGCATGTCCCCAGTCATTTTTAGGTTTTTTGGAGCTTCCGCTTACACTTGGAGCATTCCATCTTCGCAGGGTACTACTTCAAAATATTTAGTGAGACATGCAGAAACACCAAGGCTGTATCAGATCTGTAACTCTGCTTACAGTAAGGAATGGGATGCTTGTGTGCATGGATAGTAAAAGGGACTATACTGCTAAATTTGTCAAAGGGGTCTTGCTCAAAATTCTCATGGCCTAGTTTCCTATTAGTCATTCTGGTACAGTCTTCCTAATCCCACTACTCATACAAATAGCATTTACTTTCCACAACCCAAATAATTCACAGCTCCTTCAATACAGCACCATTACACTAATTAATCTAATTGTTGTCACAAGCCAAACAAGAGCTGATAAGCCCAATATGTTATATTAAATATAACTAGACAGCTATAGAGCATTACATTCACAGTTTGGTTTTGTCATTTTTAATATAAAAGGCACGATATCTTTGTGAGCACCTTTAAATTAACGTACTTGTATCATTTTAGGCTCACAGAAAAGGTAAAGTATGTTTAAGAGGTAAGGAATTTCCAACAAGCAAAAGAAATTTGGAATATCTCAGAACAGCTGTTCTTGTCAGGTTTTACCAGTGACAGACAACCACTCTCAGCTCAGGAGCTGCACTGACACCAGCTCAGAAATGTTTTTAAATCGGAGACTGACTTAATGCAGAAAATGAAATAACTCATACTGTAAAGGCACCACCAGGTGGATCAGCAATGCAAAGTGACAAAACCTACAGATGCCTCTAGATTTGGATGCTGACAGTTCTCCCGGGAGAGGAAAGCTCCTCTGACAAAAAGCCAGCAGAAGCGAATGAAGCCCATTCACCCTATATCCCTCCCCCACGCAGGGGGGTGTACGATTGCAGCGCGCTCGATTCTGCCAGCTCATACACCACATCACAACTGTCTGAAGCTGGGGGGGGGCTGCTCTCGTCAATGCCTGGGCCTGAACAAGAGCACCACAGTGATAGAAATTACCTTTTCCCTCTTGCCATTAGTCATACCCTAAAAGCATATTGTGCTTGGACTCTTGCACTTCTTGCTTGGATAGACTGAATGTTTCAGCCAGAATAATCATGATGTGCTAACCACTATGTTAATGAGAAAAACAGTTCCACTGACTTTGGAAGGACCCCTTTGAAACTCTAGGCTATGATGTAGCCTACCTCAAGCCTAATGGTGCTGTATTTGAACTCTCTCTGCTATATTTTAATCTGGCTCAGCTACCTCTATGTTACATTGCAACGTGCAATATACTTGAACTCAGTTTGCTCTTGTGTGAAGAGCGGCAGCACACAACTCTTATTACCAAGGTCAAAGGGCTGGTATCTAGAAAAATGAGGATTTGCTGCTTGCTTTAGAGGTACTCTGACATCAGCAAGAATTAGACCCTGCATCTTTCTCTAAATCTCTTCTTCGGCAAAGAGTATACTATGTGTGAATTAACCCAAACAACGAAGGTAGTATTTCACAACCAACTTCTGGAATGTTTCAACTTTGCCTATGAGTTTTAAAAGAGCACTAATTATAGAGATGTAAATATGGGCCCAAAGAAATCTACCAGAAATTATACATATGGTGAAGGAAAATAATCTCTACTGAGTTTAAAATATGCTGTAGGCTTGCATTTTCATTTTGTCCTTTGTTGCAAAGGAGACTGGCAGATAAGTATACCGGTATAGCAGAGAAATCAGGAACCTTTTACTGGTGGAGAGTATGCAGAGATGGTGAATAAGGGTAAAAGCCAAATATTCTCAGCTGTTTTCAACCTCCCAGACAAAAACGCTGTACATTCAAGAACACGGGAAGGCTGGCATGCAAAGGTAAAGGCTGGCTAAGGTAAAAATCTCCCAAGAAACAGAATATTTGTAGCTAACGAAGATACTAAAGTTGAAAAAATTATACACAGAGAAAGAAAATGTGGCCTAAATAGATCATTTCCAATTTCTAATTTTTTGAAAAATCTTTGATTTCTGCTCTTTGATATTAAATGATTGTTGCATACTATGCATGATCTCTGTTGTTTAAAGCCTATTCTGTTTTAAACGATTGCTTTCACAAGAAATTTTGTTGACATTAACATATAGTGAAAGTTATTTTGCAATATCTTTTTGTAAAACCAATTTTTCTTTAGTTCAATTAAGAAAGAAGTTGTCTGTCCTTGGAAGTCAACAACATTTTAGATAAACACAGAAAAAGAAATTATAATACTACCTTTCTTTGTAAACTCAGTTACGACTTACATGTACTTGCTGTTGTTCATTAAAGTTTCATAAAAAATAATGACTCATCAATTGAAGATGAAACTTTGCTACAGTGTGAATCTTTTGGATCTTTTCACCTCAATTTCTCAAAGAAACTTACCTAAATATTACTCATTTGAAGTCAGCAATAACTGTGACATAGATACGAAGCATATGACAGATATTGCTGAGTGCTGTGGAACATGATTCAAAAATTATATAGAACATAACTCAGCAGATATTGCTAGTATGTCAAGTATACTGCAAGCACTCAGAAAACTTCAGCTGCTTCTCCACTGAGAGTTCCTAGTAGCCATGTGCCTGAGCAGTTAAATGAAATAGGTATTTTATTAATGCTGCCAGAAAGAGCAAGATTACCATGAGAAAGAAAAGATGTACTCAGGGTGTTATATGCAATTTAAATTTGTAATAAACCCCCAAAAGTTGTAAATTGGGCACTGGTATGGGGGAGTGCTATTCCCAAGCCTGGAATGCCTTAGGGGTGTTTAGAGGTGCTTTAGGGGCTCCCTTTCTAATCACAGTTTCTCTTCCACAAATACTGTGCATATTTGACCCCAACACATGCAACCTACAGTCTGATGAACAAAACAAAACTGTTATAAAGTTCCTTGGGTTCGTTATCTGATATTTGCACATGGATCACACCACAGCATATTAAGAGCTAACAGGGCTAAGTATTGTGGGGTTTTGAAATTATGTGAAAGCACTAGACCACAGCATGCTTAGGTGATGTCAAGAAGTCATCCTGACTGACATTAAACTGCACTCCTCAGACAAGGATCAATCAGTAAAAAGGTAGCCCACCATTTTGTATAACTCCATATTGATTCCACCAGCCACTAAGAACAGGGAGAGAAGTACGTATGTAATTCAAAATGCATTATCTTTTGACTCCTACCCACACTATCACTATCCTTAGACCCTTGTATTTATAGACTTTTTTTTAACAGAACCTGAAAGTACCATTTCGTACACAATACGCTGAAGCCAAAACTTTAACGATTTGCATTCCCAAAATCAGATATCTAAATAGAAATTTAGATTGCTAAGTAAACAACCAGATTTACTACAATGGAAAACTCAGCTCCTGTTATAACAAGTTTATCTGCAACTCTGCAAGTAACATTCCTACCTGTTTTATCCAAAGAAGTCTGTAGGCTCAAAGAGCTATACTGATCGATCTGTGGCCACAAAACACATATGGCATCTATGACAGAAGGAGTAACCTTTCCTCTTCACACCATTCTAAGCTAAGTACTGCAGACATGACCTGTACATCAACTGGAAATACTGATGATTATTGGCACTGTAATTTTCCTCCATAAAAAAATCTCAACTGGGTCCAAGCCTACATCTCCTAATCCATCTTTTCTTGTTTCAAGTGGAAAATCCTTTGTGCTTGTGGGTTTGATCCTGTCAGCATACCAAACGTGGTCAGAAAGCCACAATTGTACTGAATCTATACTGTGTATTGGCTCTAAGTCAGAACTTCACATTGAAAGTCTGTTTCACTTCTGTGACATCCTTTTCTGCTATCTGAAAGTCCTTTGGGGATTGTTAAAACAAGAATTAACATTACAGATTTGTAGTGTTTTTAACCAAGAGGAAAGAGCACTTCTATAAGCCTGTTCTTTTTGGATATCAAAGGATTATATTAACCTTTCAACCCACAAAACTCCACAAATGCCTCATGTTCATGCTGGTGCCTTCATTACATCTTAGCTCTATTTCTACCTCACAGAAGTCTTGCATGCTGCAATATTAATCTGCATCCCCTCCCTGATCCTGTCTGTATTTTTTCGTCTTTGGTGGATTTTATAATGCATTTTTCTGGATTCTGACAAAATTGTTGTTCAAATCATTTAACAACTGTAACATGCCTTCATTATCTTCTCAATCATCAGTCTTTGTTTCATCAGCAAACCTTATTCACAAAGATTTTAGCATTTAGAGTGCTGGTAAAAGTGTCAAATACCGTTAATGGAAGAAATTCCTGAGGGCCTCTATTAATAAAAACCTTGCTCATTAATGTTTCTATTGACAACTACATTTTAAAAATGGTCAGTGAGTCAAACTAACATGCACCCTTGTTATGTTTACATAATGTAATTGACCCATGTGGCTCACTTTAGTAGGTCATATGACACTAAATTCGGTTACAAAATTTACTATTCAACATAGCTGTTTCAATCAAACCTGTATGTCTACATAATGGATAACAGATCTGTTTACCAAAAAATACTTCTCATGAAGCCATGTTGATGGACACATCCTACATTTTTAATCTTAAATTGTTTGTTTACGGTCTCTATTTAACTATTACATTTATTATGTCTCTGCCTGACCTGTGGCTAACCAGCTTAGAGTTTCCCACTCTTCAAAAACGTAGAGTTTTCACAGATCTGTGAAAAAATAACACTGTTGTTCATCTAATGTCTTTAAAGTCTCCAACATAAATTTTCTGAATATGTGGTTTAAGAAAAATCCTAGTTTCAGTAAGGGCTACCACCTTTTTTTTTTTGGTCCTAAATGCTGAATATTCTATTCCTTCAGTATCTGCTTCCTGCATGTGTGTTCTTGCTTTGTTCCAAACATAGGACAGAAACTTGTTGACATTTCTTGACTCTTTTACATCACTATTCAGGATTTCATCATCTGTATCAAGCAAAAAATCCAATAAAGATTTCTTTTGATCCCAATTATATTCTAAAATGCTTTTTAAAATTGTTTTACCCTTTGGCCATTGACATGTTTCCACTAGCGTCCTTTATCAGCTGCAGCTTCTTTCCAATAATATGTGTTTTAACAAGGATGGCTTTTGACCACCGTAATACATTAGTCAAGTCTGCTTTATCTGACTGTGGTTTTGGTTAGCATTTTTCGCTTAAAATGTATGTTCCAAGTGGAAAACATCAGTGGTTTTGAGTCAGAGAGTTATCACACTCAATCTGTATTCTGTTGTACAAAGTGAATTGTAATTAGGAAATGTACAAATTCTTATTTTTCTGAAGGAAATCGAACTGAGTTACTCCATGGTGGGCTCAGAACAAAACTTTACTAAGAAGTTACATTTTGTTTTTAAAAAATATGAAGAAACTCTTTAGTAACCCTGCCAGCATTCACCAAAGTTAACTATTATAACAAAGGCTTTCTTCATGCATACTATAGACTGTGGCTTACAGCTCATATTGTTCCCTAGTGAGGTTTGCTTGGGAAAATATAACATAGTAATGCAGGCACAGTAAGTTTGCATGTATATGACTCTTACACATACACCTAAGAACACCTAAGATTAGCATTGACAGGAAGACTCTATTTCCAAAATGGGCTAACATTATGTCAGCCATTAGGTGATCTAACTTTAGGTCACAGTGACTATGGATGCAAGAGTAAAATGGAGTTAGATGTCGGGGACTAGCCCACATACACTTTGAAGAATACAGATGCTAAGGTTTACGAGAAATACATTTACATTTGGATATTTGTTATCACATAATAAAGCAGTGGAAACACCAAAAATTATTATCTTTATTCTCTTAAAATTAAGCCCATAAGTCTTTTTTTATTTCTTCTTTCTTTCCCCAGTGAGTCAAATGGAGATACAAGACAAAATTAAAGGAAGAATGTTGTAATGGAACAGATTGTCCTTAAACATAAAGCTTTGGTACTTTGAAGGCCAGAAAAACATTCCATTTGTAGTGATGACTGTATATCTAACAATTGTCACATTCCTATTCCTATTTTTTTTTTTTTTTGAGAACTTAGCACTCATCTGACCCAATAACTCTACACATGAGAAATACACAGAATTTAGAAAGCTTTTGATGGCTTTTCATCTGTAAAATTACTTGATACTATGTTTCATTTTAAGACATTTTCACTTTAAGAGGATAATCATATTTTTGTATAAAGAGAAAGCACTCAAACCTGAATCATCTGACATAACATGTACCAACTGAAAAAGAACAAAGCAAATGAAGAGGAAAAAAACTCATATTCACTACACATTGTATGCAAAACTACATTCACTTGCTTTATGAGGGATTTTTGGAAGGTTTAAAGAAGCTGGAGTAATAGGTTAGTTTTGTATGCCAAACTAACCTAAAATCTTGCAATAGGCAAATGGAGCATGTAGCTAGCCGTAATGTTTTGGTACTAGTTAAAGACTAAATGCATCTTCTTTATGGAGAGGTTTCCCACATTAAAAACACAGAGGAAGGACATTAGTTAATGCTTGCTTTCTACATTTGATTTGATCTGATGCTTACATGAAAGAAATATGCTGGCAGGTTGGAGAACAAAATAGGTGTTGCAGAAAAGAAAATGCTTACCTATGAGAGTATTTCTATAAAAGTCTAGTGAAACTACTTGTCTGTGCAGCGTGACCAGGATGCTGAGTGGGGCACTACCAAAAACTATGCATACAATTATTCCGAGTAGTTATTATTCTGCGTTTAGATTCTTACAGTCTCATTTGTCAGTAGTTTATGGGGACCTTCTTCCAAAATTGAATCAAACTGCAGAAGACAAAGTCTGTTTGCAAAGCTGCTAACACCTTGCCATCTTTCTGAGAACTGTCTGAGTGGGAATTCCTAAAATACTAAGTAATTTTTTTCTTTCATCCTGACTAGTAAAAATAGCCAGAATCACTTAGGGTTTCTTTTAAGAGAGAGCATAATTTCATTTTACTAATAAAACAGTCTTTCATACAAAAACTTCAAATGAATGTGTCTAATATGCCCTAGGACTGACTTGAACTTTTGGCACCCACAGTCCTCCTTGTCAAGGAGATCACAGGCCTACTACCCCTTAATCCTTCCACTCATTTTGTTTGTTTTGAACCTCACCCATCCTGGCTTCATCTGATGCCCTCCAGCTACTATTGCTGGAGAAGAGAGCAACAACTAGTCTCCATCCGTTCTTTGCATGTTGCTAATGATTTTGTAGACTGCTATCATGTCTGCTTATGGAGTTTAGAGAGCTTAGCCTCTTCACTCAGACACCAAAGCTAAGCACCTTAACATTGGTGCTTTAAATATACCTTGCACCACCTCTTTTTTTTAATCTTTGTGTGTTGCAAACTGGAAAAAAAAAAAAAAAAAAAAAAAAAGACAAACCTTTCCCACAATCCGTATTTGCCTCTTATAAAAATCTCCAAATTTCTAGTAAGTGAAAAATATCAAGAAAAGAACACTACTTTCTTGATGTCATTTCCATAAGACATTCCAGTACTTTCAGCCATCACCAACACTGTGATGTGGGAAACCCAGTACAGTAGGCTACATCTAGATTCAGTATTCTATTTCCTTCCTTCCTTCTCTTGGCCATCCTGTGTTTATCTTTATGCCTTCTGTCATTCCCAGTTGCTTCATGTTCTCTGAAGACCATAAATGATCATTCACTCATGTTGATGATTAAAATAACTCTTTTTTATAAGTGGAAGGGGAAAAAGATGACAAATGTGGATATGATACACCTGGCATTACATGGAAGAAGGACTTAAAAGATAGAGGTCATAGGCAGCAAATTTGCTTATTTGACTGCATTTATTCTTTCAGTCATAAGCCAACTTTCAATTTGCAATTTATGTTCAATCTGACAGCCAGAGGAAAGACTCCATCCCAAGAGCAGGCTAATTATCCCCATGGCCAAAGATTTCAAAACTTGAAAGGAAAACAGGAAAAAAAATCAGAAAAATGAGAGACTGGCTGTTCATCATTTCTATTCTTAGTGTATATTTGATGAGATGGTTTAAACACTTTGAAGTGAAAGGATCTTGATCACCACAATGGCTGATGCAGTTAGACTGTTTGTGGGGGAGGGGGATGTCACAGACAATTCCTACCCAGAAGAATGAAATCAAGTCTTCTGAAAAAGGCTATCCCTTTTATTCTTATGAGTATACCAATTGCCAACTCTCAGAGGTAATTGACAAAATGGTTTATAACATTTCTATAACAAAAAGCATGATTATATAGTGAAAGATGTAGTCAGACACATTGGAGTGACTTTAAAAAAAAAACCCTGTACTTATCATCCACAGAAAACGGAAAGTAAGTAAAGGTTCTTGCTAAAAGCCTAAAAAGGACTCACTTAATAATGTGAAGTCCCTTGAGTAATTCCTAATCAGATTATAAGCATTAACTCAAATATAAGATTTGCATGATGCCCTCAAGTGTCATTACTGATGCTTGATTGTATTAATTAATACATTGGCGGAATCAGCTAGATAATAAGTAGTTCCCACTTTGTGAATGATCCCTTAAATTGTAAGTCGGTGCAGGATAGTGTGAAAATAAGTTATTGTTATGTTTACTCCAGTAAGCTTGTAGTTCACTGCAATTATATAGTAGTATAAAATAATTTGCATTTCTAATGACTTAGTCTGAAGGGGGGGGGGGGGGCGCGGGGAACAGCTATCTGCTGCTACATTTTAAACTGCCATAATCAGTTAGAGAGGATTCTCTCAATGATAACAAGGCAGAATGGAAAATTCAAACCAACTTCCATAGACAGCAAGATGTCTTTCATTAGATTTGGTAGCATACAGCTGCACTTTGTTCTTTCAGCCACATTGATAAATACTTTCATTGTGTACGTTAATCAGACTGGGAAAAGATACAGAAAATGGAAGAGTCAGAGACTTAAACTACATTGCTGAATAATTAGACCAGAAGATGTGCCATTTACTGAGGGTTTCTTTTTTCATAAGTTAAAAACATTGAAGAAAATTCACAGTAATTATTTTTCTTAGAGAATGCAAACCTTAATACTGACATGAAAAAGAAATGGAACAGTATATCCATTATAATAGATATCAATAAGCATCCCAAGGACAGTGGTTCACAATACCTCACAATACTTCAGAAAAGAAGGAAAATCAAAGCAGTTCAGTATACAGCAACCAAGGTTTTCTAGAGGCTCCTTTCTATATTACAGGGCTGAGCAGAAAGGTTCAAAAGACCTTCCAAGACAGGGAAGGCACCAACACACACAATTCCCCTGGGACACAGAGATTATAGCCCTCAATCCTATTGATTTTGATGAGACTATTATGTACTGAAATGAATGCTGTTTGATTTAATGAGACTTTTTATAGATACAAATTGCTTTCCTTAATTGTAACGGGTAGCATGTAGGTAAGAGAACAGTATTGGATCCTCAGTCTTTTTGTGCATGGGAAAAAGCAATTTCCTGAGCTGCAGGACTGAAATGTCCCACCCGCCAGGGAGATGGGAGATGCTGTTTCACCTTTGGTAGGGGGGTGGGGGGGCACAGGGTGTGCCTAATATTATTGCTGAACACAGCATGTTTCATCTATGTTTTTCATCTATGTTTAAAAAAAAAAAAAAAGACACCTACATGCAACTGTCTTGTCGATATATCTTTTAGTTATTACTGCAAAAGTGTTGAATTATCCTTACCACCTGGCCTGAGCCCATTACAGTTGAAAAAATTTAGTAGGCTTTTCACTAAGCCTATTGGTATATCACAAAACTTTATTTCTATTCCCAAATCTCAAATTGATATAGGGCCACAGTACAATTATAGCAAGTTCTATCCAAGAAAAGAGAATTTAGTGAGACTAAATTGCATTATGCTCATCATATGAATTGCAGAGGCACTGACTACTCAAAATATCAGTTGAAGTCATTTGTTTAAAGCAAACATATATAAACCAAAATTAAAACGTATTCCAAACCTAACTCAAAAATGTACTGGTATTTAAGGTCTGTTTGCCTGTGTAGGAAATGGGAATGAAAAGACAAGTGTTAAGCAATGACCAGTGTAAAACATACAAGGTTTGGGGGTTTCCTGTCCATACGCTAAACAAGAGAAGCAACATGTGAGTAGATTGGAGGTGGTAACTCTGTGAGGATGATTCAAAGAATACTGCAAGGCTAACGCATCTCAGTCTTCAGCCTTCTTTCTACACAGCTTATATAATCAGCAATAAGTACTACTGCATATTTGTAATTTAGTCAATCTTTTGTAAACCCTAACGTTTCACAGATCCTTCTCTATGTGAAACAGTATCATAACATATTATGCCAACTTACACTGAAAAAATAAAACCACATCAATGTTATTATTTTAGCAGAATTCCATCAATGTAGGAGACCTCCATCCATTCCAATTGTAATTTAAGTTCATTCACTGATCGTTACAATGACCTTCACACTTCTTGTAGAAGTGAGTTCAGATTTTCTGTGCTGGCTATAAAAACAACCAACCTCACTTATTAACACAGGCAATTCTTCAAATAAATAGACAAAATCATATTAGTTAATTGACTTCATTAATGTGCTATAAGAATTACAGGATCCATTCTGATTTTGCATCTTAAATTGATCATGCCTGATGAAACACCCAAGGCAAACCACTATTTTTTACCATTGCTACAGGGCTTCTGCAAAGGAAATGCATTCTGACAGACAAATTACAATCTCAGCTTCTATCAGCTTCTTTTGAGTACAGCGATTGAGAATATTAAATGCTTAAATAACCACTTAGTATGTAACACAACTTCAAAGTTGGAAATGACGTGAAATTCAAGTTAAAATGTCCCCCTTCTCCATCTAGAATGGTCTAATCCAAGAAATCACATCTTCCAGTAAGTAAAGAATATAGAATATGCTACATATGTTTTCAACAGCTATTAACTCGAGGGAATTAGTGAGTAATAGATCATTTAAATTCAGGAAGACAGAATTTCCCTTTTAAGCCAGCACTCCAAATGGAATTATGTGAAATGACAAGAAGAGAGTGAATCGTTTCAATCTTTTTCACTAACTAGGTGAGCTCTAACAGTTAAAAGACTAAGTCTTTGGTGCATAGCTAACCGAACCTCTCCCTGGCAACAATTACAGCAGCTGCCTCAGAATTCAAATTGAGCTACTGGAAAACGGACGAACACCCATGGCAAAAAGAAAACAAACCACAAAAGCAGAACCTGAAAAATCAAAAGAATAGTTTGTACAGACAAGAGTAGTTTGTGTAATTTTTAGTTCTTGGGAGCTTGCTGGACAGAAAGGAAGCTTACAAGATCTACAACATGCACCTTGACTTCCTTACAAGAAGAAAGATTTTTACTATACCTATAGAGCCTAAGTAAGAGAGATGCCCTTCAGGCACACTCTGACCTTGCTGCTGCAGCCAGGAGTAGCAGGCTGCGTTCCCTAATGTACACGTGCATATCCAGGCCCCTAGATGGATGAAATTTCAGGAGATGGGAAGCAGCGAGAGCCTGGTGGCAAAACGCACTAACAACTGCTGTCTTATCTCACAGGCCAGAAAAAAAAGCCTTCATCAGCAACGGTCCCTAATGGGAAGATTTTCCCCTTTGTCCTTCCTCTCACAGTGTATCTCTGGGTGTTTTTCTCCATTCCATTTGCTATTTTGCACAACACAGGACAGGTTGGAGAAACATCTGTGTTTTAATACTTTCTTCTCATCTAGGAGGACCTGTAAGTGTGCATTCATACAAAGGATTTCACGACTTCCCAATGAAATTTGCTATCACAAGCAAATATGCAAGCCATAAGGACAAAAAGAATGTGTGTGCCCCAGTTAAATTTCACATACCCTGAGGACCTATCTGAACTTTCATTATGTCCTGTCTTTTGTCTGTCTGACATCGCATAAAACATAAAAATGAACCAGTTAAAATTTGAGACTTTTACTTGCTAAAATCTCCAAGTTCATCCAATGGAAGAGCTTTTACACTGCCATGCCAATGTGCTCCATGTGATGACAGTGAAATAGGAACAGAATTGTCCTTAAAGCTTGTGACTATAACAAACAGAATATTGCAGCAACAATACTTGATGTAGAATAAAAACCCTGCCTTGATTTGTTTTGTGCTAAATAGAACCAAACATTATAAATAAAACTTTTCAAAACCACCTAAAAGTACTAAGAGATAAAGTTTCCAACTATTCTTATGGCATTCATTCATCTTTTTCAACTGTTTATTTGTTACCATTTTGTTTTGCCGGACAGAGTTTTCACAGTTTAAAAATTGTCACAAAAGAACATGTTTCTTATGGGCCCAGTCATTTTTATAAAATTATGGATAAAAGAAGCAACTAGAAAATGTTCTTACTAAAAGGGTAAGCAATAGGAAGCTGTGCTGTAGGAAGTCTCTTTTGCATTAAATTAGCTGCTCTGTGATCAGAACGAAGGTTATTTTCTCTTGTGGAGAACGAGGCAGAACAAAAAAAACCCCAAAAAACTACTTAGAAACATTCTCTAGTTCCTGCTTTGGAAGGTTTTAACTGCAGTACAGTGAAGTGGCTGTAGTAAATTATGGTCTACCTGTTTACTTAAGTAACTGTTAAATCACTTAACAGTGAAATTCCCTGTAAAAGCTGGAGTTGAAATGGTATCACAGATACTTGTGCAACAATTAACGCCTCAACTTGCTTTGGTTTCCAGTAGTGTCAGAATTTTGAAGCATTTGAGTGTGGAGAAACAGCAACCTTCACACTTATTAATTGGAAAACATGGCCAGCATTAGGACCTATGTATTTTGGCAGATTGCTTGGATCTTCTGGCTTTTTCGCTTTGAGATTATATTAATATATCTGCTAAATAACTTTCCTGTCTTTCATACTAACCCACAATACTTCAGGTAGTTTAACCTCCAGCTCACCCATAAATATCCGTGATAAATTTGTGGCGGTCTAACCAATAACAACAGAAACAAGAAAGTATTTGCCTGAAGCTACATAGAAAGAAAAATATTGCTGAACACATAGTACAGTTCAATGCAACTTGGTTGTCACACTGCGACCAGACAGCTGTGTTTTACATGGCGTCGTACATTCATTTCCACATGGACATTAGTCATATCCTATTATGAGGATATTATTATCCATATTTGTGCTCCAGCAACATGGAAAGCCTCTTTTCTGCTTGAAGACCTATCTTTTTAGAAAAGAGTTGAGTCTGTGATGAAAACATCATAGTTTGTTCTTACTGCTAATATAGTTAAAAAAAGAAAAAAAAAATCCATGGTAAAGTAATTTCCTTGACTCCTAAGGGAAGAAGTATGCAAGCTCCACATGGTATCTGGTTGACCTCAAATTCTTCTTTAATGGTTTTTCATTTATGATCAGATTATAATTTGGCATCTAAGATTGATGATTTATATTTTTTCTGTGGGTTGCTGCTAGACTGCCTCTCTTACTTTCCCATATTGCATAGAACAGAAGAGAAACATATTTCAAGTTCTGCAGGATTCCAGTTTCACTGGCAGTGAAATCTGCATGTGATTTGACAAACATGAATCTGATGATTTTCCACCATTCACCAGACCTTCAAGAACCTGGGATAAACATATTAGAAGGGCACTATCACAAATTGCACAGTCTCACATATAACCTGACAGTATTTCTAGAAAGTCTAACCTGCTAAAGCCACAAATTAAAACACTTCATAATAATCCAATGAGAATAGAATTACATAATAGTCAATAAAATGACTAATACAACATGTGCTCCTTAGAAACCATATCAATGTCTCTATACTCCTTTATACTTTAAAAGAAAAACACTTAACTATAAACCTATATTGCTAAACATTAATGTCTTTGCTAATTCACGACTCTGGTGATCTACTGCTTACCACCTGTAGCTCATAAATATTCTTGTCTAATGCAGACTGATAATTCTCATTGTCTGCAAATGACTACATCAGCCCCCTTTCAGATGAGAAGGAAAGTTCTGCCACTAATAATCTTCCAATCATTTGTCACAAATGAAGAAATTACTCTTTTCCATTATATGACAAGCACACGCTTGTCAGTGTGCATAAGTGTCTTTTATTTGGATCTTTGCAATACAGAGGGACAAATAAACTGTAAAATAGTGAGCTTTTTGGTAGCTATAATGCTCCTTACCAGCAGCATAACAGAAAAAACAAAAATTTCATAGAGGGAATATTCTGTCTTGGTTTCAGCTGGGATAGCATTGATTTTTTTCTTCCTAGTAGCTGGTATAGTGCTGTGTTTTGGATTTAGGATGAAAATAATGTTGATAACACACTGATGTTTTGGTTATTGCTGAGCAGTGCTTACACCAGTCAAGGACTCTTCAGCTGCCCATGCTCTGCCCGGTGCCCAAGAAGCTGGGAGGGGGCAGAGCCAGGACAGCTGACCCAGGCTGGCCAAAGTGCTATGCCGTACTGTATGGCATCACGCTCAGTATATAAGCTGGGGGACTTGGCCGGGAGGCGGGGACCACTGCGTCGGGACTGGCTGGGCATCAGTCAGCAGGTGGTGAGCAATTGCATCCTGCATCACTTGCTTTGTATATTATGATTGTATTATATTATTATTATTATTACTACTACTACTACTGCTACTATTCTATTTCATTTTACTTCAATTATTAAACTGTTCTTATCTCAACCCATGAGTTTTTCTGACTTTCACCCTTCCAATTCTCTCCCCCATCCCACTGGGGTGGGGGGAGTGAGCGAGCAGCTGTGTGGTGCTTAGTTGCCAGCTGGGGTTAAACCATGACATACTCTAATTAAAGTGTGGAATAAGTAACTCATTAGGGCCCTGAAACTGTCAAAGACTAGGTACAGGTATATCAAAATATTAAAAAAAAACCAAACAAACCCTCTGCTCCAGAAACTTAAGTTACCTCTATGTACCCCCAGTCACAAAACTGGAGAAAAAACAACAGACTACTTGCAAGAAATGTCTATAATCAGTTTGCTGAAGAACCTTAGCTATCTGATTTTTAAAAATGGAAAGCTTTATTACCACATTCCAAATTATTATACCTTTATCTCCTTACAAAGGTATTCTTCTTGTGAGCTTTTATTCATGACATGAGAGGACCATGCCCTAAGAAAGAAAAATGACAGAACATGCTAACTCATAAGGGCTAGCTAACACTTTAAGGGTCATTCAGCAGCTCACTGATTCTCCATATTTGGGTCGTGTACAACAGTGAATTTATTCTAGAAGATGAAGTCTCCATACTAGGTATTCTAGGTAGTTTTACAGAACTGCATTTCCACAGGAATATTTTATTGTAACCATAAATAAGTATTTGTAGAATACCAGAGATAATTGATGTTGGCTGTGAGCAACTCTGTTAATAACGGCTCCCTCCAATGTTGTAAATAAAATTTATTTATGGCCACACAGGAACCATATAAAACACAGTATACACACCACTACAGACATCAAAAACTGATTAAATAAATGATGTTTCATTTGCATGTGAAGGTAATAAACATTCTTGCATTTGCTAAATTTATTTGGGCCTTAGATCATTCTCTGGCTCCTCAGCAGCACATAAGTCTCTGCATGCACAGGAGAATTCCAGCGTTTCCTGACTCTTCAGCACTCTCTGTATTCTCAGGATTCTTCTTCTCCCATACTATCCCTGCATTATTTACTAGTATTACTGTATCTATTCTCACTCCTGTCTCTTTGGAGTAAGACCATCTCTGTTATCAACCTTCAAGCCTTTCCAAAACCTTAGCTACAACACATAAATATTGACTCTCTTTACATTAGGATCAGTGAAGCCAGTAGCTTAGTCTTGCTTTCCATCAAAGATACATTCCCACACAGTTTGCAAATAGTTAATAAAATTGAGACATAAGCATTACATTTTTTTTTTTTTACAGATGTTGGTCCAATGTGCAACAGCACGTCATTAGCAAGTATTTTCAGATATATGTGTACAAACTACTGTATGCAAGCACCTTACTAGGCCCAAGCAGTTAACTTCTGAGTTAAAACTTGGTAGTTAAAAAATTGTGGTAACTTTGTAGTTAAAGCACGTGGTTAAAACTTTATAAACTATCTTTAAATAAAATCCTAATTGTATGAAATATAAATTTACTTTCAATGTTTGATAATCACAGATGTTTATTTGAAGTCAGACCTCCATTCTCTGAGATTTAACACTTAGAAGATAAAATTTACCTACTTAGTCCACGTCTTCTACTTCATACAGCATCTCTGCACTGAAGCCACACAACCTTATTCATATATTCATATATTACTAAAATCCATTCTTCAGCCATCACTCCACAATTTTACTGCTATGTTGAAAAGCAACTCTGATTTCACTTTTTCTTTTTACTAGCTGTCGCATTTTTCTTCTCCAGATATACCTTCTACTTCATTTATCCCGTTTACAACTTGGTCTAGATATACTTCATACTCTTATAGGTATCTGTTCAGAAAAAAATCTACTTCCAGGATACCTTCCCGCATTAGCTAGAGCCAGAGCTAAAGATCAGCTGAAATAGTTTTGAATCCAAATAATCTTATAAACAGAGTATCAAAAGACTTTGAGTACCTAGCAAAAAAGTAATGCTACTCGCTTGCAAGCAATGTTCTAAGGACATGTTTACACAGGGAACCGACTTGAAAGATGTAAATGTAAAGGGAGATTGCTATCCTGAATAAACTTCTTATGCAAACACTCATATACTGAAATGAAAATGCTTTATACTGAGATGAGCAAGCAGATATTCTGGAACTGTTTCCCTTGTAGGTAAATTCTAAGTGAGCATTCCCAGAAGGTAGTGCAGGTCTTAGGTTTCTTAGCAAGTTGCTCATATTTTCTGGCTGGCTCAGTTTTATTCAGAATCCTCTAGTTAAATAAATGCCAGCACTTTGGAGGATCAGGCTACACTAAACATCATCCCAGCAGCTAATACCACTCACTGAAAGAGCACAGCTTCTTGTTACATTTTCTCCAGCAACACAGCCAGCAGAAGAGGTGCTGAGCCTCCCACTCTGCCTGCTCACTCATTCATCACCCACTCAACAGTGTCAGCGCTGCTGTTTGTAAAACCGTATCAAAATCTGGATCAGAATATTTCTCTTACAAAAGGGAGGACAGGAACAAGTAAGCACAGACAGCAGAGGGCAGAAACCTCCCAGGCTTCTTGTGAAGCGGCAGCCAGAAAGTAACGTTCTACCACATGACTTGCCACCTCTGGGGCCCCCTGATATGATGCCTGCTCCAAAACTCATCAAAATAAATTAATTTCTTACCAGACCCTTTAAGCGCACAGTTATCTTTATTTACCTTCATTAATATGCACTTAGAGTCCATATTTGGCTATAACAGTCTCTCTTCTGAGGTTCTTCCCTTCCACAAAACAACCAAGTCTTTAAGGAGAACACCATAGCTATCCGCTTAAATGTAAGCATATGCTCTAGCACTATAGGACAGATCTTTTCCCGTATCAGAGATGGAGAGAGATCTTCACAAACAGAAGCAGCACGCAGGCAAAATTGCTGAACTAGTCATTGAAAGGCCTGGTAAGGAAGACTAGGTTCCTTTGATCTGTCAGGGGGATCCTCTTGCCATAAAACGAAAAGAATGACAGGGCTGTGTACCTTATTTAAGTCACTCGGTACTGCTGGAAATAAAACAGGCTTTAAAAAATACTTTTCTTTATCAAGTCAGTTCAATCAGAGGCAAACGCAGCTGCAGCAGTGAGGTTGGCTGCAGCCAGGCTGTGGCAGAACTCGTGTCACACAGCAAAGACAGCACGGGCAGGAGCAGTGAGCAGGAGCGGGGCAGACACCAGCCCCACTGGTTCCCACAGGGCCCCAGCCAGCAAGCACTCCTGCCCATGCGGCTCTGAAGATATGTTCCAGTAGCATGTTCATGGCTTTGTTTGCAAAAGGGTGAAAAAGTGTGTGGGAGGTGGGGGGAAATGTTTTGACCTTTGACTACTAGTTCTGTTTTAAGACTACAGTGATATTTCAGGCCCTCTTAGATTGTGCATTATTTACTTTTCATAAATCCATTCATCTAAGTTGCTTGAATGGGATCTTTTTTCCTCTTAGCTTCAAACATGAAACCACTTTTTTGCAACAATGTATCTTTCTACTATCATGTTTTCTGATGTCTGGTTATTTCAAAAGGTTAAGTAAATTACATTTCTTAGATTAAGTTTCTTAATATTTTCTTCTTTCTTTTTCATCTGCTCCTTCCCTGTACTCCATAAACTTTGTTTAATACAAAGTCCACTAACAAGCTAAGGCATGAATTTGATGTGTGTTTCCTAGATGCAATTAAACTAACAGCCTCCAAGAAATTACATCAAATAGTATAGGGCCTAAGACTTAGCATATTAAAAAAAAAAAATCAACACAGATTTTTCCATATTTGCAAGTGTATTTTCCTATTATTTTTTAACAAATGTCTATTTATTTTGTATAACCTATCATTTGTGTTACTGACAGAAAGCCAGAGAAACATGAAAAAAACCTGTAATGTCATACATGAAACCATCGGGGTCAAAATTATGGCTAGGACCTGAGAATGATCCAAGGAGAACTGACTAGCTCTTTGGATAAACAGACCTACTGACCAAAGGGGGATGACTCATCCTCATTTTTTCCATCTCTCAAATCCCACTGAAAAAAGCTAAAGCAGCACTGACTCTTTTCCCAAGACTGCATTCCTATAGAAACACTATAAAGCTGCTATTGAGGGAGTTGCAACTGCGACTAGTAAGGGGAACTATCTCTAGATGCAATGTGATGAACGCATGCTAACAGTTCAAAAGATTTTCAGATTCACTTCATGCACAAATGCCAATCTGGCATCAAGCAAAAGCAAATCTATGTTTATCAACGTAATCAAAAGACCACACAGCAATCTCCTCATAAAACACATACCAAGGAAATAATCACTTCTTCCAGTGCAAAAAGCCTCAAGAGTTTTAAACAGCAGTATGTAAATATTTTTTACTCCAGATTTAAGCATATGACTCTTACATGACTTTGAGAAAAAAATCTACACCCCTTTCTCCGTCAGTCCTGCCAACTGCTCTGGTTTGGTAAAACCATTACACCAAAATTGTCTCCTGTGCTGGAAACACAGAATGAAAATGAAGTAATTCAACAGCAAAGTAATAGTGCCTTAAACTTTGCATCAACATAGATGCTTGTCTCTTCACACTAATTTGTGACAATTCTGACTTAAGTTAACTGTATAAAATGTAAATTTGATTGTATCCACAAATGACTTGTCTCTTCTTATCCATCCAAAGAAGAGCAGAGTCCATAAAATTGTACTTCATTAGCAGTACTAGATTGACTCTGATAGAAACAGCATTTAATTTTTTCTCATTAATCACAGCACAGAATAAAATTCCTGCTAATAAGACACCATGTACCCTCTATATTTGTGACCCATGGTTTCAGCAAAATTAAATTTTCACAGCTCCCAAGCACCTAACCCTTAATTCACAACTTCCAAGGAACTGGAAAAGAGAGAACTAAGGAAAGCATTTTCTTCTTAAAAACAAAGGTTAGGTAACATATTGTATGATCTCAGAGTAATGCAATTTGGCAAACACATTCCCAGAAAGCTGACCCTTTAGTTCAGTTCATATATTGGAAGCATGTTTCAAATATATTCTCAGTACCAGCTGAACTACTCTTTTGCAAAACAGCAGGTGAGTATTTTCTATGAAGAAACAGGAAAAGCACATTGTAGCTTCTCCTTGAGCCTAGCAAAGGAAAGAGGCGTTGACACAGAGGCTTGTTTTCTCTGTTCTCTTCTGTTTGCAATTGGTAGCAGTTTTTAAGGGCACTTAAACACCAGATTAGGCAGGTTCAAAGCCCTTGGTGGGCCCACAGGGAGGGTTATGGGGCTGGGCAAATATAAGGAGCAAATGACCAGCATGCTCAGAACATGTTCCCCTTGCATTTTTTTTTAACAGCTCTTACCTACAACATAACAAATCTGTCCAAGTTTCTCTTCATATAATCTGTTCTTACTTTCTAGGCACAGAAGTGGACTCCTTTCACAGTGATAGACTTTTTTGATTCATTTACACTGGGGTCCAGGAACAGTTTATACTACTCCTCACTGAGGAGCGAAAAAGAGAAAACAACCAACCAACACAAAACCCACACTAAAACCAGATTACATTTTAAGGAGTCCCAATGAGACCCTGACACAAATGTAGGCAGCCAATGTACATTGGACATGAAACCCAGAGTTCAGGGCATATATGTAGAACTAGATAGATCTCTTCATAAGGCTATGGCAAAGTACTCCAGCCTTCTGTCAAACAACTGTAAATTAGCAATATTTGTAGATTTTTTCAGAAAAATACAAAAATTCACTACTCGGGGCGGGGGGGGGATGACGGGACACAACACACGACACGAATCCCCCCCAACAACAACAATAAACTCTTTTAAGGATTATAAAAGAGTTATGTCCAAGCTCCACATCTTATCTCAGACTTGGTATCAGCCACAAAAGCATCTTTCCGTAAAAGGCAGATATTTGTTTTGAGCGCTAGCAGAAACAGTGATGGCAAAGCAGCAAACAGGAAGATCAGCACAATACACTACTGAGCAGTTCATCAGAATTTGGAAAACCACAAATTTTATTTTCAGAACTGTAAAACCTTAACAGGAAACATATAGATTGTTAAGTGCTAGGTATTCATGACAATGTTTCCTAAAACTTGCTAAAAGACTACAAAATATTCCTTAAAAAGACTTGTGAGGAATATGGAGCAATACGTGAGGAACCCAACCCTGCTGAGTGTTTCAGTGGGAAAGAAAAGCTAACTGAGTAGTTCTAAATGGAAGCTTTTACAATTAAAAGATACTCCCTTCATTGAAATAGAAATGGTGATTTTTCAATTTGAGATTGTAGTGTTGCAAAAAAAAAAAAAAAACAAAAACCAAAAAAAAAAACCAACCACACAAAACCAACCCAAACATTTTCTAAAGTCCTATGACTTTACCTTGCAGATTCTTTTTTTGTCGTTTCACTTTGATTTTTCTTATGTTTTGAATTTATGTTTTGTTCCTCTCCAGCAGTCACATCAATGTTACTTATCACATGACTAATAAAAATATGCAAAGCCTCGCAAAACACATTACTAAAAAAGTAAAATAAAATAAAAGGAATTCTGAAACAAAATTTCTGAATTAGATCTTTTGAGGTCTTCCTGTCATGCAGAACTATGAAAATATTTATTTTATTTATTTTCATCTTAATTTATTTTCATATTAATTGTCAGAATAGCCTAAAATGATTCCCTATCTCTTCCTCCAGACACAGAGGAATATTTTATTATGACATTTCCAGATCAGCCCTAAGATGTCTATTCCAGATATACTCAGACTAATTTCTCACAGTCTTAAAACAATGAGGCAATCTGTTCTCCAGCAGTTAGGTAATTTTATGTGGTACCTGGTCATCATTTTATTTAAATAATATTAACACTTGACTAAATCACAACCCAGGGCAGAAAAACACTACTGCGATACAAATTAGCTCTGACTATATTTATTTTGGATGTATCTTGATGTTCCCCTAAAAGGAAAGTGTATTTACATACACACACTGTGTGTGCTTACACATATATATACATAGATACATAGATTTCTATAGAGCCTCAATTTTAAAGTATGAAAATTGACTTTGAATTTAACCAAAAACAATTGTCAGAGGCTTTAGATTGAGTCAAAACAGGGAGAGCAGAACATAGTGTTGCCTTGTATCTTTTGAACCAGGACTTTGTTGGTTTGCTATAAAAGACCTAAATAGCTTTCAGATGCTGCAGTTCAAGCAGTAAGAAATTCTGAGAAAGATGTTTCCAGCTGTGGTTTTCACATTTTTCCTGTATCATCCAGGATTTTTTGTGCATTTGGGGCAAGGGGGTGCAGGGCATTATTTGTCTTTCTGCATAAAATTATGCCATTTGGAAGCAGTTATCATTCAATATCTGCCTTCAGTCCCAATTGCATTATCAAGGAGTACTTCACAAAGCAACAGAGAGTTAAAACTGATGTTGTACAAAACCCCCAGAACTTCAGAATTTTCAGAAATGTGCCAGAAATGTGCCTGAGTTTAAGTTAAAGCTCTTTCTCCTCCCTCAAATGTACACATTTTAAATGTACTTTAAAGCTGACTCCTTTCTGCTTGAATGCTATTTATGAAATTCATTTTATCAGATTGTTCATTTCTCTGCCTGTAAGCACAATCTTGTATCTACTTGTTTCTTCTTTATTTGTTTTTAAATTGTAAACTTCAAAATTTTTAGAGTTACAGCTACAATGCAAGTATTCTACATTCCCCTCCCTTTCCAGTCACTTTAGATTTTCTTTCCAAACTGAAGATAAATATAAAAAAAATTTCTGCTTCACAAATGCCACTCATGTGGAACTAAACTAAATCTCACAACAATTAACAATATGTTAATGAACTAAACCAGAAGTTTAATGGAGATGAAAAAAGCATTTCTAGCAGTTATAGCGAGTAGATTATTTTAAACAAAAGCTTCCTGCAGCTAAGTTGCATAAACAATAAATTTCAGTTTGTGATTACACAAGTGGATTTTTATTTGCAACAATTTGCACATTTAGCAGCAGGCAGTGACTAGAAACATACAGCACTTCCTGCTATGGATAACATGGCAATTTTATCTTGTAAAAAAAATGGAGCATGGCTACCATAAAACACATTTTTTTTGGCAAGTGATCACCACACCTGGTATTATTTAATAAGACACAAAAAGGCAAAATCCTAGCAGAATATTTAGCTGTCTCAGACTGAAGTTAATGAAATATTGGCTTCAGTAGGGCCACAGTTTATGTTAAACTGATCTTAATACAACAAGAAATGAGTTCTAAAGTAATAAGATAAAAATACACCTGATATAACAAGAAACAGGTGTTTCATACCTCTTAAACAGCCTGTTAGCATGAATCTCCTTTTTCATATACACATTTTATCTCTCCCTCACTGGCTGGATTGAAGTCTGCAATTATTTACAAGGAGAAATATTAACCAAAGGAAAGTTAGGACAGAAATATCCAGAAATATTTTAAGAATATTTTTTCATCCTCCCCAAATTCTTTCAATAGGATTTAATATTAAAATTAAAAAAAAAAAATTACTAGGATAAGAAATCTTTTAGCCTCAGAAAATTACTGCATTGATAGTTCTTTTGAACCATCCATTACCATTTCTTCCCATTCTTTCATTCTCTATAAATCTCAAAAATAACTAGCAATGGTATTCATAGCACACGAACGCTGGGTGACATCTGACTCTGCAGGTCTGTGTGTCTGGAATTCAGAGGAGAAATGAAATTCACCTTTGCTTAAATGGCAGCTTCACCCACAGCTGCAACATGCAGACTCTTTGTGTGACATACATAGGGAAAGGACTTCAGTAATATGTGTTTTCCTGGCCACCAGAAACATTCTGTATTTCACTATCAGTTACATACAAGCTCATCTGGGTATATCGGTTTCCCTCATTGCCAAAATGTCTTTGTTGTCCAAATAACTTTTTTTCTTGCTGAAGGCAAAACAATTTCAGCCATTTTAAAGTTGCCATTAATATAATTTATTTTGTGCATTAATGGGTGTAATTATGTTTAGAATTCTTTATAAATGTTTTTCTTAATATAGTCAACTCATTTGTCTGGCATACATCTATTCTGTTTTTCTATTGTCCATATGCTCATCAAAAACAATGTATAATTGACTGCATAGTCCTATTTGCATGTCTTCCCATCTGTCCTTGTCAAGTAAACTTTGTTTTATTATTTACTATTGGAAAATTAACCTTCTGTGCTTTTCAAAAGTGATTCAGTCACCTACATATGGTAATTTATTGTCCTATAGAATTTGTAAGGCAGATACCTCTTTGCAAACAAGGACCCTATTATTAGTGAATAATAATGGAGGAGAACAAGCACATGGGCTGTACTACTTCCCAACAGGAACAGCACAGGACTGCATAACATTTTGTAAAATTTTCAGATCTGGGAACTAACTTTCTAAATGATAAACAGCAGATATAACACGCCTTACCTGCTCAGCAGTGCAAGACAAGGAACTGAAAAACTAAAAATAAATAAATAAATAAATAAATAAATAAATAAATAAATGCTACAAGAGAAAAGAACTGGGTGTGTTATACCCTTCAGGTTTCCGCTTCTTTAAATCAATGTAGATTTGGTTTAGTTATGTTACATAGTTTCACCTGTCACTAGAATCTCCACAAGACACTCCATCATAATTTTGTAATTCAAACAAAAAAAAAAAATCTTTATAGCATACACAGAAACTGCAACTTCGTGGTGTTATAAAGTCATTCCTGGAATGATGCCGCAGTACATCAGGTTAATAGGTACTGAAACGTGCCTCCAGTCTATACACATATATTTAATAGACAATCTCCTGTGACTACTAACATTTAACACATACCAAAATCAGATATAAAAATGAAAAGTAAAATTCACTTCAGATTGTTTTATAATTATGTAGCAAGTAGGATTTGCTTAAATTTAGACCACACACACCAACTGCAGCCATAATCCTGACTCCATCACCTCTGTATATACTCAAGGCAAGAGTCACACACACATACAGACACAAGCAAAGGAATATATTTCCCCCAAAAGGAAACAGCAAGTTCCATAATTTATCTTTGCATATAAAAGGGGAAAATACCTCTTCAAGAGTGAGAAAAATCTAGAGTAACACACAAGGTGTTTAGGTAAGTACAACAAAAGTGTTATTTCTGTAGATAGCACAAGGTATTTTTATTTCTTTCTCCATTTGACGCTCCAGTTAAGTATTAGTCTCAGGAAGTTTCTGACTGAAAGAAATACAGAATCAGGCTGTTAGCTTTACTGAGAGTTATGAAATTAACTCCACTGATGAGAAATTCATTTCTTCCCTGCCCACACAACGGCTTTGCAACATTGCCATGCATCCAGCCTTTACTTACATTCAGAGCACTTGTAAAGAGGAAAAGAAGAAATGAAGAGAACAAGTGGAGCCTAATTTTGACTCTTAACTTCCTGTTTGAGCCTTACTTTTTCACTAATAGGATTGATCTTCCCCAGTCTTCACAATTACCACCCGAAAAAAAACATACTCGGGGTAGGAAGGAGGAATAAAAACTAACCATGCAAAGTTTGCACCGCTGCGCTCAGTCTCATCTGGTTCCTGTTAGCGAGTGACACAAGAACAATTTAAAAGGGGGGCTTGAGCCTGCCTTATACACACATGGGCAATCCCCACTCGCTCAGCTGGTAAGGAACAACTTTCATCAGGAAGAAAGGTTGATGAGTTAGGTTTCAGCATTCTTGTACCACTCTGTTTTACACTCACGTTGAACACAAAAAAAAAGAAACTGGAGAATTACATGGGAACAGAAATTCATTTCCGTGAAGTTTCTGAAAAGTAACATGGTTTGGACCTGTGATCTCCATTACCGCCCAGATGCTGTCATGTGTGGTCATTTAAAAAGCAGCACCATGGTAACAATGTAGCGTGAGATATAATCCACTATTTTCTTGTGAGCGAGGTCAGATATATGCATTCTAGAACTGCTTTTGTAATGAGATTGCATAGCAGGCTATCACTGCCTAAATATACAGATGTCTATTTTATTATATTTACAGAAATGGGATCAGTTACCTTTACACTTGAAGAATAGTTCTTTAAACCAATCACAAGAAGACAATTAAGTTTTCAATTAATTCCCCAAAACATTCTGATGCCTTCACTTTGCTCTGAAGTAGATGATAGCTAGGTCTCATTTACTGCCCCTTGTGTGCTGCTACAGAGAAAACCAGAAGTTTCCCCTCCCCGTTTGCTTTGCACAGCAGAGATCTCCAGCCACCTGTGTAACGGGAGTTGGGAAAATTTATTACCTGCTTCAGCTGAGCAAAACACCCACAAAAAAACGCATTTGTACAAACACCCCCCAACAGCAGCAACACACGCATTTTCCTGCTATAAATTAAAACCAAGGCTGTTATGACACAGAGGCTGACTGGCATTGCTTTTGACCAATTTTGTAGCTTAGTTTGGATTCCCAAGCAGCATGGCTCTGTTTCCAATCAAGAGCTTTGGACATATCTAGGAAAGACATGAATGTATTCAGGCACTAACAGGAAAAGGAAAAATATATGTAAATATATACCCAGACACATAACAGTTTGACTCACTGTCAATAGAAGTCCTTGGGTCTCACAGTGTTGCCTGAGAGCATGCTGGCTATTCAGATGCAGGCTTTCCTCATTAACTAAAATTAAAAAGCAATTTGTCCAATCATCTCTCATTTCTAAATACCACAGGACAGCTAGGTGGAAGGGACCACTCTCCCATCATTTTGCTAGGGCTTATTCTTGCAGCGCTAGAGTGGGATACAAACTTGAAAGTGGCTTACTTTGAAAATTTAATGAGAGCCAGTTATTGGGCCATACTTTATGAAGTGATATGGTGCTTTTCTACTTCCTCTTCCTGAAGGACCTTGGAAAGAGGAAGAAAGCACTGGTGCCTGGCTCTGCCACTTCATAACCCAGGAGGAGTACCGTATGAGGGGCAAAGCTACTTTGCACAGAAGAGCCCAGGTTACCAGTGCATTTTCTCAATTTTCTAGAAGTTAGAATTTGAACCTAGCTAAGTATTTCTTGGTTTTCAGTGTGTGCTTACAATGTGTGGTGTATGAAATAAAAGTGAAATGAGATTAAGAAATTAATGTAGACACCTTCGACGTGTATACCTTCTACTTTCAAATAAACACAGTTCTCATAGACTTCTGTGGGAGTCCTGTGTGAGTAATGCCTAAATAAAAACTTTGCAATCTACCTTTATGTGCTTGTATATGTTATAATTTATAAATATGCTGTATAAACATAAAATAACCTCAGAGAGACTACAAGCGTCCAGAAAAAAATGTAGACAGATTATAGCTTCTCTTACTTTATTTTTAAAAATGGCAGTGTAGTTGGCATACTGGTCTAACATTTCAGAAATTCAATTAAAATACATCTTTTGTATTGTTCCCAGATTTGGTAAACCTTCTCCTTTGAAACACTGGCTGCTGCAAACAGAAATTTTTTAGGAATACTTACGCACACCTGAGCACAATTCAAAATAAAGGCATCCTATCAGCAGTGTTACCCAGGCAGTAGTCTTACTTCCAGCAGCATCCTGTGGTCCTTTGTTGAGACTATGCAAAACACTTCAAATTCAAACCCAATTTACATAACCCAAATCATTCGCATCTCTAGTGGATTGGTGTGTGATTTGATAAGCTGCCTTCAGGTTGAACTGTGTTGCTCCCCTGTTGCCCTGTGTCTACCTAGGTAATCTGTGTCTGGTAGCTGACTTCTGGTTGAAAGGTCTCTGGGAGCTCTCCAGGTCTCTGCACAGGGCATAGCACCGTGGGCCACTGGTGCTCACGTGCTATCACAATGCAAGCAGTAAATCACAACTGGTAATCTAAGACAGCTGCACCCCAGAACAATCAGCAGCTTGTAAACTTGAAGCACTGCTCTAAAGCTAGAGGTTTATGCTAAAGCCAGTGTGAAGGAGTTTGGTGGATTAGATGTGCAGCCTATTTAGCAAGCTTTACTTTGCCAGAACATACTGAAACTAAAAATCATGAAGTGATAAATTCCTCAGAATGCTGCTCTAATCAAGGGAGTTTACATAAGCATGTCCTACCTGCAAACATCACTCAAACATGGAATTATTTAATCAAAAGGAAATTTAAGTGCTTGAAAGGAAATAGAGGTTTTATTATCTGCAGGTAATTGTTCAGTTGAAGTGTTCTCGTTCACTGTCTGGGGGAACTAAGGTATGACTCATGAACATATTCTGCTGTCACTTCTACCACAGATGCAAGTTAACTGCTGAAATCTCAGAAAAATTTTTATTTTGGTCCTGCTTAACTGTAACATCTTCTGTCACTGTAAAACATGAATTATGCAACCAGAATCAATCAAAAAATAAATTAGACATCGAAATTTCCATTCCACAGACTCATTTTCCCCATGTTAAAGGTGATGGAAGTTCATTGAAGTCCAATAGTAAGATGAGGAAAATTAGGCCTTCAGGAATGGTGAAGGAAAGAGTTAAGGAAAGACATGGGTTTTATTTACTCTTGCAACACCACCAGCACAGGGTGAAGAATCAGCTGAGTGTATTCTATTACATCAACAACAACAAAGAAGAAAGTCTGATTTAAAAAAAAAAAATCAAAGGCATTACTATAAGATTTAACAGGGGCTTATTTTAAATCTCACTTTGACAGAGAGAAGTTTGGTGGGGGTTTTATTTTTTTAATTGTAAATTCACCTTGTTGCCTAGCTCTTGCTTCAGAGTGGGAAAGTCCATTATGTTCCTATTGCTGAGAACTGATAAAAGGACAATCTATCATCTTTTGCTGAGCACCTCTAATGATAGTGGCTAACAGGAAGAGTAAAGAAATTGCCTCAAATTTTCCACATCCTTGAGTAGAAAAATAATGAATAGAATATCAGTCTGCAAAGGCTCAATTTATTGAATAATACTGACTCAACAAAGGCAAATTCAACAGGGTTGTCAATAGCTGGATGAAACTAGATTCACACTCACATAAAGATGGCTCAGATACACAACGTTGTGGCTATTGTTCAATTCTTGAAGGAAGGAAAGAACGAAAAAACTTTAGGACAAATGTCCAGCATCCACCTGATATGCCTGTCAGAGCAGCACATCTCAGCCTTACCTGAAACCATCTCTGAGAGCATATGGCAGTAATTGGCAATCTAGACATGAGACTCAGGATTGGAATGTCTCTTCTCAGACTATTAGGGATGCTTTATTTCATATCACTGAGTTAGACATATTTCAGCAGCCTGCACTGCATCTGAATGCAAGCCACGATATTTTCACCTGCTCTAGCTGTGTCTGCAAATCTCCATTTGCTTTGATAGTTGCACAAATGCAACCAAATGATCAGCCTAGCACAGTGCAATTCACAGTGGCATTTGGCTGGTTCTGGCAAACCCTGTCATTCTGCTTTCCCAAAGTCTGGAACCCAACTTGAAAAAAAACAAACAACAAAAACCAAAAAACAAACAACGAACTCATTTCTAGTGGATATCTAGGAGCAAATTGGGAAATAATGCTTTTTCTTTCTTTCTTTTTTTCTTACAAATAAATAATGTTTGCAGAAGATTTTCAGGGACTTATTGATTCAAACCATCTTCCAAAACACCAGAGGTCTTCCCAAACTTTAAGAAAGCTCTGCACTTCTCTGAAATTTGCCAATCCTTGGTTGGGAAGTGCAGCATTCAGGTGGGTGCAGTCTCACTGAGTAGCATTTCATGCCAGGAATAGCTAGCCTATCCAGCTTCAGCAGGTACATTCGCAAAATACAGTGCTACTCCTGATGATCAAGGGTAACAAAAATATCCCTTATGGTTAAATAATATAGAGCACTGTATATTAATTTCTTTAATATTAGGCTACATTTTATCTTATGAACATTGAAACTGTCATGTATTCCATATTGTATTTCTGTATCTATTATATTTCTGCTATATCTTTGTCAGCATGATTTTTATCAAAAGTCTTTCATTGTTTGCTGACATACTTGATTTAGGTTTGACTTTGACTTTCAAATGGTCATATAATCATTGGCCTCCTTTCATAGTCCATTATGTTAAACCAAAGCTGCAGAAACAGGATTATTTCAGCCTCAGAGTGGTTCAGAGACATTAAATATTTAATAAGTTTTTCCTTTTAGCTGCTGAGTGACTCTTGAATAACCATTAAAAAAAAAAAACCAACACACCATCTAACAGCTGCAATTGCAAAAAATTCATTGGCATACACAAACATTGGTTTATTTCACACTCAGTTGCTATCCTCTTTTGGCAGCAATGAAGTGACAAAATAAGGTAAGAAATGAAGCACCTGAACTCTGGTATCATAACGCAGATGTCAGACCCAGTGAACTATGTAGATCAGGTCAAGTGTACCCTGTCTTTGCTGCCCCTAGAGAGAATGCTTGGCATATCTTCAGCTGTAAGGGCAGAGGTTTTCATATGTAGCAGTATGACCTACATTTAAGGTGCACATACCCTTTACATTTTCAGTAAACTGGTAACCTGCAATTAACATTTCAAATGCAAAATGTAATGCAGAAGGGCGGTGCTGTTCAACCTACCCTGTCAAAAGTAATCAGCATTTCCCATTCTTTACACCACCAAGGCACATACATAAAACATATTTCTTTATCTGTTAACATCCTCAGATTTCTGCCACCTTGCTACATCTAGCATCACATTGACAGACTGGAACTCCTCTGACAACACAAGCATAAACAGACATATCAGAAAAAACTATATGAACAGAAAGGCCTAAACTCTGGCCCTGGTGCAGAACAAGGAAAACGTACAGGTCTAAACTATAAAAATTTACAGGGAGTGTGCATGGAAAGACAAGGCCGAATTCTTCAGACCACTAGGACCACTCCCCATATTACACCTGCAGCCCTGAAAGATCAGACACCGGACAGACAATTCCCCCTGTGCTAAGGTACTGTCTTTTGCTGTAAAACTGACAAAGGTGCTTTACCTGCTTCACAGGCCAGCTGCTCAACTTCTTTGGCTTCTGGCAGACCCAGAAGAAGAGGCAAATTAGAGACACCTCAAAATTAGTCAGGAAACAGCCTGTTCTCATCTCCTCCCTGCACCAGAGTGCTTAATCTATTTGGGCAGAAGTCTGTTTATGTTGCTGTCAATGAAAAATGGTTACCTGATTGCCTGCGGAAGTGTAAAGAGCTAATGTGACTTCCAGATGAGGTTTGCTATCTCCTTTTCACACCTCTCCTTCCCACTCCCTCCTGACTGCTGTGAGTGTTCATAGTGACTCAGACATTTCTTCTCCAGAGCCTTGGATGTATAGGAAATGCCCATTGTTTCCACTACATCAGGCCTGACAGCCTGTGGCTGTCCCCATGACACCCCAGATCGGTAGGTAACAGTTGTGGGAACACAAGCTGAAAACTACTGATGTAGCATGTAAGTAAAAAGGAACACAACAGTGAAGTCAAAGGCATTGAAAATCCTTAAATCCCTCAAAAAGCATTTAATGAGTTATTATAAGAAGCCAAAGGTGAAGAGAAATTGAAAGCAGTTACCAGTGCTAGCAACATAATACATAAAAAAAAAAAAAAAATAAAAAAAATCAATATTTGTTTTATTGAAGACTTTTTGTAAGAAATTTTACGGTTACACTAGAGCTGAATGCTCGTATATGAAATGTGTCAAAATTGGGCTGTTAATCATTCAGATGTTCACATTTATATAGCATTCTGTGAAGATGTTAGGAAGGCTGGAGAAATGATGCACTTAAAAAGACAGCACAATGAAGAATTGATAACCATGAAGTTTAACAAAGGTTTGGCAGCTAAGCAAAGAGAAAACCAAATGACTGAAAGCAGGCCTAGTTCAAACATTACCCTGGGGATCTGTGCTATTTTGTTATGTGATTTCTGTGACACATCACAAGTGAGCAATGCTCCAAAAGAGAACAGGACACTGGGTCAGATCCTGATTTTAATGAGGAACACTGACTGCAACCTCAAAAGTAAAACAGAGGTGAAATACTCTGTGCTTCCCAAGCCTTTTATCTGCCTTAGGTTTCCCCAGTACAAGTTATACCTATAAGGCAACAGTTCTAGTAACACTCAGTTGCTGTGGTGTAGGCAGACAGGTACTTGTTAAAACCTCTCCACCCCAGGCACAGCTGCACTGCACCATTAGAGAGCCTGATCCACCAGGTCAGAACCATTTCATAAGTGCAGAACTGTATGGAGGGGTTTCTAGCAGGGGTCCTGTCTGCTGGGAGAAAAAGTTATGTCACAGATTGAAAAAAGAAAACATTGCCACCAGCCTTGGAAGGCTCTCTCTCATGTCAGACTGAGTCTCAGTGTTTTAAGCACTTCAATAAGGGATGAATAACAAAACACAAACATTTCAGAAAATTGTATATCAAAGCTGAGCAAAATTTGATGCTCCATTACTGCAGTAACCACAGAACGTGTAAAAGTTTCTGGGTATTTACTAAATAGAATATTTGGCAGAATTTTGTTTATATGCTTGATTATCAGGATTTTACAAATGTAAATAGGAACAAAATTAAGCAATCCACATCCTCTTGGGAAGGGTAGCACTGAATTCATGCAATATTAAAATAGCTGGAATCAAACCCAAAGAGTTAAAGTAGTAGCGAAGCTAAAGATTAAAATTATAAAGAAAACTTAAAGTAACCTTGTCAGTAGCAAGAACATGCATAATGAGACACTGGCTGAAGAAAACATCTGTCCCCTCATCTGTCTGAACTCATTATACATATACACAAATATGTATATCCTGTTACAACATAAGTATCAATTCAAAAGTCACCAAAAGAAGCTAAAGAACAGAAAGCATTTATTTGAAATCCAAATTTGAAACATCTTAAATAAAATGCTATATTATTTATCATGAATTTATCTTTTTTTTTAATTGAAAAAAGTTCAAATAAATAGCAAAGATCATCTTCCTTTAGCTAACAGAGGAAAAGATAGATGTGTACAATTTTCTGTCCTTCAAACTCAAAATAGGTTCTCGAACTCAAATCAGACCTTCTATATAATCATCCTAAGGCAGATTGGGGCTGGAGGTTTTTCTTTCTGACCAACTTAGACATTTGGATCTGCTGATTTAATTTTGTTTATGTCTGAAAAATAATACATACCTGCCCCAGCTCAGAAATGTATCATAGCAGGACCTTGAAGTTGTCTTCAAGATACTTGCACTAAACCATGTTGTGAGCTTGTGTTACACTGGTCATTAAGTCAAGCAGTTTTTGACAGATATCCTGCCCCAACTTAAAAAGAAAAAAAAAAAAAAAAAGATGGAGCTATGGAGCTGCAGTGCAGTTTTCTGTTTGACTCTAAGGAGATATCCATGTTAGGAAGCTGCTTGCCAGTCTGCACCAGAGAACTCGCTCATCAGGTTTCCTGTCCAGTCAGCATGGTTCAAGTGTCACAAGTGCCAGAAAGCATGTTAGCTCAGCCTAAGTTTGTAAGAAGTAGAAAGTAGTATAAAGCTTCTAAACCAAAAAAGGTCAGTTTTGATAACACCTGAAGAGCCCTAAAAGCTTATAAAGAAACAGAGTCACAATCTTGCCAAGAATGAACTAGACTCAGCACATACAACTGGATGAACTGTAAATTTCTGAAGATAAAAAATAACCCCAATTTCACATTATAAACAATATTGTTATCTGGTTTGCAAGTGGGGGCACTGGATGAACCCTAAAGAAACAGAAATGAATGTTAAAGAAGCCAAAACACCTGAAAACTAACAAACAGGACAAAGAAGCAAGCAAATGCAAGCGACAAATACCACCTGCAGAATTGCTCACAGCACAATTTCTTCATACTTTCAGTTCCTTTTCTAGTCAGCTGCCAGCTCTCTCCTTTTGCAATAACTGACCACCATAAAGAATAGATTGCCTTATTTTAGTTTAAGAGGTATTAAAAAGGTGAGAAGGATAAGGCACATAGAGAGCAATAACATAATATTTTTTTTTCTACACTTTGGCCTTGGTGCCAGATTTTCTGGACCCCCACAAACAAGGCTGAATGTCAGCATTTTGCACAAAAGAGAGGTAGTATAGGTTGCTAAGCTGCACCTGGCCGGGAGACACAAATTTAACCGTTTTCAATTCTGAAGCAATTTGCTGCGTCATCTAAATCACCAGATGTATGCAAGTGTAAAAGAAAAGTTGTATCAAAATCAAACACTGACTAGCTATCACATGCAAATACAAAATTAGAAGTTCATCATGCAAATTGTAAGCACAGTATATGATCCAGGAACCCAGGCAGGCATAAAATTGAAACATGGGAAAAAGCTTATTGTACTTTTATGGTCTACTCAAAGCATAAAATAATGTTTTACTGAAACTAGGTCAGAAAGCTCAGAATCTTGCAGGATCAAGTGCAGAAAATACAAAATGAGGACTAAAAAGACAACTGGTGAAGAAATGGGCTTCTGCTTTTGTGTAGTGTTCGTAACATTTTTTTCCAGTATATCCAGTCTCTAGACTGCTCAATTACTTCTACAGGCATACTACACTTTTTTATTTTAAATTTCTACATTTTTTTCTTGAGGTACAAAGAAAGAATTTTGTAACATTGTCCAGGCACGTAGGGATGGTGTTAGGAAAGCAGAAGCTCTGCTGGAGTTGAGACTTAGTCACCAAGAGCAAAAAAAGCAGCTTCTATAGCTACATTAGCAGTAAAAGGCTAAGCTCAGAGCTCAAGTTGCTTTGAGCTGGAGATTGGACTGAGGTTCCTTCCAACCTGAATTATCCTATAATGTTAATACTACTTTCAATACGGAATATTACATTAAGTTATATTAGTTATATTAGTATCTTAGTTATATTAACTTATATTAGTTTGAATTACACAGGAAAACACACCAGACATAGTAATAAGGTGAAAAAGATGTGTATGATTCAGAAATAACTTGTGTGGGAAGTCCAAAGTTTGCTTTTCGTAAATATTCTCTAGTATTTTTTTAAACTTCATAGCTTCAAACTTTGCAGTCATTTGTATTCCACGAATACCCTAATGATTGAATTCATCCAATATTCATTTGCCATTTTTGCATGTATTCACACAGTGGTAATTTCAAACACATAAATCCATTGAAGTTCTTTAGAGTCCTGTAAATTGGTGCAAATTTACACCATGTTCCTGAAGGTTTAAGGTGTCTGCTCTCTGTCCCAGAAGGTACATCAAAAGGCATTTTAATACACAGGGCAAAACTTCTGGCCTATTGTATTCTGTGGTAAAAATCCTATTAACATCAATGCACCTGCATATTATTCCAAGTCAATGGCCAGACACATACGGACCATGGAAAAAACCATTTTCCTGCAAAGTACCTAACTTCAACTAAAATATAAAGACTGGGGGGGGACGGAATCTAACTGTTAAC
Organism: Nipponia nippon; assembly: GCF_047370975.1. Taxonomy (NCBI): domain Eukaryota; kingdom Metazoa; phylum Chordata; class Aves; order Pelecaniformes; family Threskiornithidae; genus Nipponia; species Nipponia nippon. Next base: position 17,344,063 of record NW_028262391.1, read on the forward strand.
CCCCTGCTTGCCCCCCATCTTCCCTTAACCCATCGTATACTTTTTCCCTTGTAATTAACTTGTGTTCTCTCCCTCATCATACCAATTTTCTAGAATAGGAATTAATAGTTATGTAGCAGTAATTAGTTTCTCTGTTTTCTTCAATTTAAAATGTTTTAAATCATGTAGAAACTTCTATTTTACAGTTCTATTGAATAATAATTTTTTTTTTATTAAAAAAATAAATATCATTTTTGCATGAAAATTTTCAAGACATTCATGCTAACCAGCAAAGAACTTTCAAATTTATAAGCATCCTCACTAGCTGCAGAGTTAGGAAAGCCAACATCTATGGGTAGAAACAGTAAAAAAAAAAAGTAAATATTAATACATTATCAGAGACAGTCAGCTGTTAGAAATGAAAATTCCTGATCATTATTTCCCAGTGTCTGAAAGCCACGCTAACACATGTATTGCACTGCCAAACAATAGTTCCATTTTGTTCTTTCTGGAGCATCCCACTGGGAATTTTTCTTAAGCTCAAAGGATCCTTCTGTTTAAATTGAGCTTAATTTAAAATTCATTCCTGGTTTATTATAAAATGTATACACTTATCTCTATGAAAGAAAGAGACACGGTTTCACCAATCCTAACTGCAGGAGGCTTGGCTGCTTAGGTAAAAAGTTTTAGAGAACTCAAAGCCCATAATCAGTGCTCACTGTTCTCATGAGATCAGGTCCCAAAAGATAGTTAGGTGACAAAGCTTTTTACCAGAGTTCAGCAAATTAGGTGTTAATATTCTAAATGTCTTTCTTCTTTTAAATGCTTAAATGAGTAGTGAGCTTTTTTATTTATTAAAAACTGAAGCACTGGAGTGTAATTTCTCTGGAATGCATTAGAGACACTTCAAATAAGGAATTCTTCAGTTAATCAGTACCGGAGTACTCTAATTCACTTCATGCAAACAACTTTTTATAAAAAGTTCATGCACAGTTGGCTTTCTTTTTTTCACAGAAAGCTTGGGGAGATAGCTATGGATCTCTCAAATGAACTCATAATTAGCTGCACACAAAAAAGACACACCGGCAGTTGCATACCAACTATAGAAAAATAGTTCCGCATGTAAATTCTAAAATACTTTTAATTAGTATCATGAAGCCCAAACTTTATTTTCTTAAGATTCTGTTATTTTTGAGCAGAAAGCAGGAGTTTTTCCTCAAAAGTTTTAATTCTGATCCCCCTGAAGTCACTAGCTCATTTTCTGCTGAAGATGGTGTACTGTATTGGGCAGAATACAAACTTAATAGCATTCACAGGAGGGAGAATTGTGAATACACCATCCTTGGCTGGCCTGAGACACAGCAGTCTTCATTTGAACTGCAGGTTACAGCTCAAAAATGTAAAGAGTTTTTTTAAAAAAATGCATCAATAATACATGCACACTCCTACCCTCCAGTACATAGAACTGGAAGCCACAACTTAAGCACTAACTGATAATCACTAATTTTCCCCCTGAAAATACATGTGTTTTGCTTCCGGCAGATTCTGAGGCTGTCAAATGGGAAGTGAAAAAGCCTATGGACTACTCTTCATAAATATATCAATTGCCTTCCGTCTGGATAGATCCATTCCTCTAAATGCTATTAAATATAGTGCAGACCTCATCAGACTCTGTTCTGTTTGCCAGTGTCTACCTAATTGCCAAAAGCTGCCCAGCAGCGCATTTGCTTTTCACTTTAAACAATGAATGCCACAGCATTACCAATTTCCATTGTCCAAGGGCAAAAAAAAGAGTCCCAAGCTTCCTGACAGCACAGATACCCCCTGCAATCTAGTTGCATCTATTGCTTAGTGCTGGCAGCCTACTCAGACTACACAAATTCCACCCTCTGGCCAAAAGACAAAAAAAAAAAAAAAAAAAAAGTCAGTAGAGTCTGGATTGTTCTGCAGAAAACTTATCTTGGATTTCACATCAAATTTTCAGTGTTACTGTCTTCCTTGCTGCCTTGGACTGTTGACTCTACAATAAATAGAGACTCACTTCAGAATGAAAACCTAACTTCTAGTCTGCTGTCAAATTGGGAATTGTGAAAGGCTGGCCAAATCCTTACAGAAATAACTGTCCTTGTCAGTTTTTGAGCTGACATGATACTGGCATCCTGGAAGCTGCATACCACAAAAAAACACAACAGTTGAACATTAAAGAGAGCAGCTTTGCACTACTAAAATCTTTAATGATTTTATTGGTAGCAGTAAAGGCTTATCAGGGCCACTGACATTTGCAAGAGACCTTGGTGTAAACTCCTTGTGAGCTTAAACATGTTTAGCAAAGGTATGGCTACTGGAAGCTATCATAAAGGTGGAGAGAAAAGAGATAAAGTCTAATACACCAGATCCACTCAAGCAACGAAGTCCAAAGACAAAGATAAAAAAAATAATCCCTTGCACCTGTGTTTGGGGGCAGATTAATTGCTGAACTGTTTTCTTCCTCATCTTGCTCAGGGCAAGAGAGCAAAAAAGTAGAGATATTATAGATCTTGTTTTATTCAACCTCAGTTATTTGAGTCCAAATATGACTTGCACTTGCTGAGCGTTACCTCACAACACAAAAAGTACTAGCAGTTTCACTGGTATTAACAAAAAAAGAGAAAGAGCATAACCCTAAATAATTTAGATCTCATGTCAGAATTCAATACTCCCATGCACCTCTAAGCATCTGAGTGCAGCCTTCTTTACATGTCTTTCTTCAAAAAAAAAAAAAAACAAAACACGTATTGTACAGAAAAAGAAGAATAATCTTTTGTAAAAGTCCCCTGCTACAGATTTGTCCTTGTTTGCAAAAGTTGATGATGAATGACTGACACAGAAACATTGATCTAAGTTGAACAGAAATTGCCTAAACCAAGAGCAATATGAAATAATCCTACCAGATGGGAACTCTAATCACTGTGTTTCTGACACTAATACAATAAACACAGTGTGCAAGCAGATAGACACCTTATTTAAACACACATTAACCCATTTTTAGAGGAAAATGTGTGTTTTCTGACAGCTGTATTCAGCTTTCTGCAAGTGGATGATAAATTGTTTGTGCCAGCTTTTAAACACATTGAACTGGGAAACTAGACTAAATGGAAGAGATGTAGCCTGCCTGCCATACCTTCTCAGACATAGTTTTATGTAGTTTAAAAGAAAAGTACTGGAAGAAACAGAGCAATATACACAAAGTCGTCTTATCACTACAACTGGTTGTTTTCTTCAGTCTCCTCTGTGCTAACAACAGCCTCTTAAGCAGCAAAATACTCAGAAAGGAGAAAAAAAAAAGGGTTTGAAATCCACATACTATTTCTTCAAAATTTCAGCAAGATGTAGAAGGGTAGGAAAAACCTAAGCTCTGAAGTGAGGCATGCATACACAAACCAGATAAGCTTTAAAATCTCTTGATCCAGTTAAGAGAAAACTGTAACCACATGATAACATCCAGGCAAAAGTTGGAGCAGCTAGAAGTAATAAAATATCAGCACTCTAGTCTGAGTACTTAAAAATATTTAATTGCCATTCACAAGAGCTGAGATTTCACCTTCTTACTATGGCTTACTGCAATTCTTCAGACTATTACTTCTACATCACTTAAACATGGTAACTCTTCAGTGACTGCACGGCAAGACAGCAAACGCTTCATAGCAAGACTGTGTTAAATCTGTTGAAACTCGTGTATATGTCATACAAACAACAATTCATAAGTCATCATTAATATTTACCCTTGCAGAAGAGTTATGGAAACTTCTGTGATTGACCCCTGATATTAAGCCAATTCAAAAACCTTGCTGTAAGTGGGATGATTTTTTTTTTTTTCCTTGAAAGCATAATTTCAGGCTTTTTATTTAAAGTACTTGATTTAAATACATATACTCATTTTTCAATTTGATGCAGTAGTTCTGGGCTCTGAATTTAAAGTACTATTTCCTACCAGAATTCTACCAAATGAAAGCAGACATATAAATATTCCATTCTTATGCTACATTATCCTTCAGCCTAAGCTCAAGGCTTCCTGACACTTTGACCAAAGTTTTCATTAAGAAGCAACTAAAATTTGGAGCAATTGGAGAGTAGGACACAGGTATAGACAGAAAAAAAAACAGAAGAGAAAAATTCCTTTCCTAAGCAATCATCCTTTAAAGACAATGAAGGATCATTCTATTTGTGTGAAGTAATATGGAGAAGAAATTCTACTGGGGATTTTTTTTCAAAATAAGAGCAATACAAAAAGGATGCAGACATTATATGTGGTGTTGACAACACCATAATAAAATTTCTATGGCTTGAGGGTGTACTTATTTGTAACAGAGATTCAGTGTCACTGAGACCTTTAAGTTATGTTTTCCTCATTTATAAAGAATATGTCATGCTGTTGAAAAGAATATTAAAGTTATGCGTAGCTAATCAGCAGTTCACACAGCCTCTTTTGCACAGGATTAGTAGCAGTCTCTGTAACATGCTGCATTGATCTCTTCTTTGTAGTACTATCAAGACGAACCTATGCAGACTATCAAAAACTAGTCCAACTTATGACCAGAAACAAAAATTGAGAGAACATGTATATAGTAAATATGAATTTACACTCAAATTTCAAGCTCATTCTCTTTAAAACAGTCAGATTTTTTAGACTCCTAAGCCACACAAAAGAAGACTGCACTAAACGTGTTTCAAACATCAAACTAGTTTATTTTTTGTCTAGTGTCCCTTTATCTGGAATCAGGAATGAAAATTATTTTCAACGACAGAATTGCTCAGGTACTTAAAAACTCAGCCTGTGAACTTAGGAAGTTCATATGCAACATGCGAATGATTCCGGGCACCTGAGCCCTTATGCTCTACATCCCTGTGCTGGGACTTCAAGCCATAGCACAGCAGCATACGTTATGCATTTCCTGATGAACATCAGGACAGGGGAAAGCCATCATTTTATCCAGCCTATGTTCTTCAGAACAGTAATGTTTTCTTTTCAGTCCCCTTGGCGCATGAATGTTAGTGAACCCACAGGGTGGAAAGAATTAAAAAAGCTTACGAGCAGGAACAGAGAAGAAAGATCAGAACAAACACTTAACAAGACAAGGATTGAATGTCTGGAGAGCAGTGCAGCAAGGACAGCCATAGCAGCAGATTAAACAGAGGCACAAGCCTCGAATTAATCATAGGCTTCCAGGTTCATATGCTATGTCTGTCTCTATCCAACCAGTAGAATTTCAGTCATTAGTTTTCTGTTCCCCCCCGCCCCCATTTTTTTTATCTCAGCATGGTTCCAGCTTGTCAGGTATTAGGGATGTAAACCTTAATTACTTATGAGCAGGAAAAAATTTAATTTTCACACTACAAAATTTCACACTTATTTGATTCTAATCACAGTAAAATAAAACAATAGGTATTAGTCTGGACAAGAACTCTGAAGCATGATCCTAGAGTGACAATTCTGGAGATTTTTCTAATGATTTATACAAAGCCTTTAACTGATGACCAGGCAACGACTTGTAGCTTGTGGACTGGTGACCAGACTAGACCCGGGAAACCTGGATTCAATTCCCAACAACATATTAATCTGGTGAGTCCTTTCCCTAGGCCAAGAAAGGGGCACTGCTTCTCTAACAGCCTGTTCTTATTTCACAGGCTTACGTCCAGGATCCTGCTTGGTTTTGTTCTGAGCTTTATGGGCAGCATAGATTTGAGAATCACTTCAGCAGCAGGTGTTCACCACTTGAAGAATGTACCAAACAGCTGCTGTTTCCTCATCCTCAGTGAAGGTTTCCCAGTTTCTCAGGACAGCCCAGAAAAATGGTCATTAGAGGGAAGGGGGACAGAAACCCTTGACTAAGTAAAGCAGTTGGAAAAGGACAATTTTTAATACAGATGAACAAAACTTTACAGGGAATATCAACAAGCAAAAACTTAGATCAAATTAGCTCAGGTATACTGATTCTTGCCAGTATTTTTCTGCTTAGCTTCTATTTTTCTTCCTCTCCTGCTAGCCCCTCGCATTTCTGTTTCAAATTATCAAGAGGTCTCTTTGTTTGCATATACAAAATATCTTGAGAGAAACTAGAAAGAAAATTCTGCAGTACACCCTCCTTCCTCAAACCATTGCTATCCCACATCTACAGCTAATACGATGCTCTGAACCAAGAGGCTGCTGCATCACATCTACTTTCAAAAGTGATGAGTATGCAGTGCTTCAACAGCAAATGCTCTCATCTTGAGACAGAAATTGTGGATAAGAGGACGGTAAGCAGTATATTTAGTCATTAATCTAGGCAGAGAATATAGACGAGCAGGAAGTTTACCCCTCCCCTACCACATATTCCAGTTACAACTACATTTCATAAATGTAACTATTAGCATGTTGTTCTACTCCAGGCTGTGCAAGACTAGGGGGGATAACTGTAACCACAACAGAAGCATTGGTGTGTTTCACATCCCGACAGAAATGCTGGATTTTTGACCCCAGGAACTCCTAAAAAAAGATGAGATTATTTTCACTAGTGCACTCTGATACTGAGTCTGCCTTGAGTGATTACATGCAGCGTCCAGGAAAGCTGAGCGTGAGGAGGAAATAATGAATTTATGAAGATGTACGCACAATGTTTCTTATATTTTAGAGAGTTTTGTGGCCACTATGGGAAGCACTGAGGCAGGAGGGAATATGCCCATTACTAAATGATAGAGATACAACTTAATGATGAGCCTGCAGAGCAGAGGTCAGGGATATATATTTTCATTTTATGGAAAAAAGAGTTAGATAAGACTAGCAGTGGATAAAGACAGAAGAAGATCTGTTTTCAAAGAAATGGAGAGAGAAGGATCTCAAACAGCTATCAGCCTGTGCATAAGGACAGAAGAGCTGGATTTCCAGTTACCTCTCATTCCCAAACTGGCCTTAGCAGTAATTTCAAACTGCTCTGAAAGAATGAAGTTGTTCTTAGCTGCCTCACTGTCTTCACAGCTTCAACGTATCTTAATAAAGAGAGAGATTTGGTGTCATATGCTCTAAACCCATGTTTTAGTTTTCTCTGTCATAACTGTTTCCATTTCCACAGCAGAAGTTTAGACTTCTGTTTCACTGCAGTAAGCTTGCATGCTATTTTTCATCTTCAGTTTGTTCAGTATCAAAGGCAAATCTGGAAGAAGACAAACCAAGGCTGCATTTGTTTGTATAACAGCAAGTGTGCCAGCTAGGGTTCGTGCACAGACAATCTCTTAGAGTATGCAACCTACCATGGAAACTCAGGGTTTAGGGACTATCTCCTGCCAAATTTCCACAGTCACTTTTAAGGCTGATATTGCCAGACACCGAGCTTTGTGTCAAGGAACTTCCAGAAAGGGGGAGGTGACAGAAAGAGAAGTCACAACTTTAAGCAGCCCTCAACTCCCAGTCCCAGCCCAACTCATCACAAGTGTCAGTCTGGGTGGAGTGGACAACTGCTTTCTCCAAGCTAAGTGCTCTAGGAGTTCACATCTTTGCCACAGCTATTACATTGATGTGGGAGGCAAACTGCAGCCTGCCCAAGCTGGCTTTATTGCTACTCATTGGCAAGTCTCTGGAGAAATTGGAGTAATCCTAAAAGAATTAGAAACAAGCTGCTACAGGCATGACAATGTATTAATCAAGAGTAAAGGGAATGAATGACTTCACTTTGCTAGTTTGTAAGTTACCAAAACCACTTCTTACAGTCAAGTCCTGCAATTTTTACTCTAACCAAATTACTGATAAAACTAATTTATGGCTCCTTATACGCACAGATCTGCGTTTGATATAAGGGAAATTTTTGCCCAAATAATCTGTATACAAGACTATTGAAGCTTTCCTTTTGTATTCCCTTGTCACTACTCAATCCACCAGTCACTGTTATTCTAGTGGAAAAAAAAAAAAAAAAGGCTAAGTTTTCCATGCTGTGCTACGGCTCTGTGAAGCAGGCCAAAGAGCACATAGCCAAGCAAAATACAGGAAAATAGACTAAAAATATTCATAGGGCAGCAAGTTATTCTCCTAGTGAGTTTCCACACATCATTCAGTGTCAGCAATGCAATAATGATGACTGTGATTGCCATCACAACACACACCTGGTCACTCAGCACATAATTCCTATTTTTGATGGACTTGACTTCAGCAGTTATAGCTGAAGATTAAAAGTCCAGCCCTACATGTTTAGGACACAACAATACCAACAGAAGACGCTGCTCTTCACACTTAAATGAACAAAAGCAGGCAGCCTGTTCAGCTGTTTCTAATGCTCAAACAGGGAAATGTATTCGTCCAGACCTTAGGCTCTTTTAATTGCCAATGAGGAAAGATGACTGAAAGGGATATGAATTATGTTTGAAGGTAGGCTTGCAGGGGAGGGACAGAGAACACCAGCCATGCAAACAATAGGAGAACATATTCTGATATAACGTAGGATATTCTACCTAAATAGCCCCAGAAATCCTCAATTCCAGTTCTCCTTATACTGACCAAGGCTTCCTAAGGTAGAGAAACATTTGTGCCTAAGTGTTAAGAGACCTGTTGCGAGCATAAGACAGCCCTAGTTCTGACACCCGTTCAGAACACAGTAGTTCCTTAAGAAACCTGACTGAGGGATTGTTATATAAATACAGGAGGTTTTGTTCCTAAGAGGTTGCATCATTTGATGGCTGGCTAGTAGTCTGTGTGAAATGACCAAATGGCATTAAACTGCTTTCTGGAAGAAAAACCTCTGTGTCAATCCCAGTCACCCCCCTCCAGTCTCCCTTGAGTTTCATCATTACTATGGTTATAATTAACTCAGGACGCCGATTAGAACATTGCTATTCCCTGCTACACAGCTGACTGTTCTAATACAGATGGGATCCGATTATTTTCCATGTATACTAAAATGCTTAAACAAACTCAGGTGACAGCTGTGTGTTTGACTGGGTTAAAATTACAATGTCAACTTAGATAACAGACAATACATTGATGAAGGCAGGCCTAAATTCTAGGGTTTATGGGTATGGCTCATTTAGAAAAGGTCTACAAAGTCAAGGCCAACATATGTGGGCAAAAAAAGATAAAATAAGTGGTAAACACACAGATAGATGTACTTATTCCATACCTCATCAAAGAATGCTTGTGCAATCTCACCCCTGACCAGTGGCATGTAATGTTTTTATGGAGAATAAGGATGGGTAATTTCTCATAATTACATGAAAATTGAAATTATTTCAGTTAATTACTGTCATTTTAATGACTGTATGTTAAAAGGTGACTGTATAACAGTAGGTTCTAGTAAAAATGTTGGTATAATTTAAATTTTCTGTTGACTATATAGCCAGTGTTACAATCCCATGATGATCCTACAAATAGTAGTACGTGCAGCGTAGCTCTGTACAGGCAGTAGCTCTGTGAGATAAGGAAAATTATTTAATACAATACTAATTTTGATTTGTCTACACAAATAAAAGAATGATTATTTATATTCTGGCTACTGAGTTATCACTGAAAACAAAGCATGTCTATAGAACACCAAGACAGAATTTTCTAGCCACCAGCGAGAAAAAAGTGTAATTAATTTTTTTCCCCTCTTTTTCTGCACAAATGATATCAGATCCTGACAACCAGCTCCAGACTCCTCTAAAGCTGTCCAAAGAGGTAAGCACCCCATATGTCTTATCTATACGCCTAAGTTTTTGTTTGATCTCATATTACAGAATAGAATGCTACTTATGTTTCCTAAAATGGAAGGAGCAGCATGGCAGTATTTAGAGTCCTACTTTAATCCAAGGAGGTTAGCAGCCAAATGTTTTCTATATACTCAATGGATAGAGAGACAGGATACTCTTCAGTACAATTAAGATTCAGATTGTGCCTTCTCAGAGGAGTGTCTGCCGTCAGCAACAGCCGCAGAAGAGAGTGTAGGGAAACTAGATTCCCTGGGCTAAAATTAACCTACATAAACTCCTTCCTCTCCTTCACTGCACCACCCCCTTTGAACACACCTTATATGTGTATTTGTTCCCAGCCCACAGAAGAAAAAGTTTGGTTAGTTTTTCTTGCTAATGCCTATCGCATGGGTGTGGGGGGTATTGTGTACGCTCATGTCAGCTTTCTGAAAGCATCACTTCAGAAAAATGTAAATACAACATGGTTATTCAGGCTAATCAGCTGCAGGGAGGTATTAATATATAGTCAGTCGTGGGCGGGGGAGGGCCTTAAAGAGACCTACCCCACCAGAAAACTCTTCTAGGTTAATGTGAAGAAACAGCATCACAATAAAGTGAAATAATTCTCTTTCTTGCCATGCTTATTTCCCTCTTTTTGCAACCCAGTAATCAAGTATTTTCCAGACCAACTTCATTTTTTTTTTCTAGGTCAGAGAAGAGGACAAGCAAAAGTCAGAAGGAATGAAAGTTCTGAAAGTTAAAATACCTTCAACTCTTTAAACCTCAAAGAAAATTGTACAAAATTATGCCTCTTAATTCAGGGAGCAGCAAATATACAACTCTTGCTAACCTAAAACACCAGCAGGTATTTATTTACACTTGAGAACTTCTATAGCCTTTTGAAATAAAAGCATTTCTGTACTGGGTTGAGCTGACATGTTAATTTTCCCTCAAATTATCTTGTACATTTCAGTGAATGCATAAATACTGTGTGCTGTAAGCTAATGGCTAATAGGCATCTCCGGAAGAACAAGGCTATTCACAGATGTTACAAAGCAGTATTTCATGTCACGTGTAGTGGTGTATGCTACCAACATAGTATTTTTCAGGTTCTAGAATAGTTTTCCTAGAGTAAAAGCAGCATACAACCCAATCTCAAATCTAGAGGTAAATAGATAAATAATTGTTTCTAGAATATTCCTATTCTTTGCTGCACTAGGACCACTTACTTGAGTAGCCCTACTATCACTCACTAGTACGGTTATGGAAATCATAGTCTGCCCTTACCATGGGGATCATCTTTTTCCTCTTTGACTGGATATTTATACATCACACACACTTTTCTACTTCCCCCCGCTGTCATGCTATTTGTCAGACTATGCAAACTACACACTCTACCTCAGCTGCAGTGACAATACAATGTTTGAGGAACATACCAAACCTAGGGTACCATTTAAATACAGGTATAAAAATATATAAATACAGGTTCTGCAGGTACAGATCTACCACAGCAAAGCAGCTCAGATTTTCAGTTATATGAAGGCATTTGTCACTATGTAGAAAAAATTATTAAATACAATAAAGTAATCATGCTTAAACAAGAGAGCATTGCACAGAGTGCTGTATTTTTCATGTATTGTTTCAAAATTTCCCAGTTTCTTCAAGTACTGGCTCCTTCATCACTTACTTCTACCACACGAACAAAAATATGACACATGGATTTAAAAATATGGCATATAGGCTTTGAAGCCAAGAAGTTAAATAATTCCCAAAGTAAAACCTTTTCTACGTTCTCAGCAACATCGCCAAGTTTCACTCGTTTAAAAGATAAATCACATACACTTCTGAAAAATGTTTGCTTAATACCATGACTGTAGGACAACTAGGCTCTCCATAACCAACTGGGGTCTAAATTACTTTGATGTTCTTTTTTCTATTTGACAAAATACTATTCTGAAGTCAACAATTTAAATTTAGATTATATTGCTGAAAAGGAGGCAGGAGTAGAAACTGACACACTCATAATGCAGTATGGCTCATACCATCAACAAATAAGGCAAAGAATTTGACATTGGTGGTGTTGGAAATCTGACTTCCAAAGAATTTCTAATGGAAGTTGAACTGAAACAACTTCTTTTGCTTTTCACGTGACTCTACAAAATGTCGTATCTCAGTTCTAGCCTTTTTCAATAATTTTTACTTGGGAAAGACCTTTCTATAAAACTGATTTCTGATGCAAAATACAGAATTTTGCAGCATAACATGGAGCCTACAAAGAAACTGAATGTACTGGGTCAAGATGGTAAGTTTGTATCACAGAGCCAGAATGAAGGAGTTCACATATTTTTACCTAGTATTGTGAACTGGAAGTAATATGAATGATCCTAAGACAATAAAATTTTAGCCAAAGAATTTCTTCTTGGGGGTGTGAAGTAGCTACTATATTAAATACCTACTGCAGTTTCAGAGTTCATTACCATCCTTGCTTTTCATTTAACATGGTATCCCTTTCCTTTGCAGGATCTGCATCTACTCATCCACTATCTCACACTTGGCTCCCCAGGAATCTCAAGAGGAGTTTGAAGTATAGCAGTCACAGAATCACAACTCCCAGTAATTTGGAGCTGGACCTTCAGATGGTGAAAACTGACATTCTCCACCCATTTCAGCAAACCTATGACAATTTGTAAGGATTTATGAGTATAATATTTATAGTGTATTATTGCCAAAATTTACAGCTTAAGACAACTGTTGTGGTTTAACCCCAGTCAGCAACTAAGCGCCACACAGCTGCTCGCTCACCCTCCCCCTGCCTTGCTCCAGTGGGATGGGGGAGAGAGTTGGAAAAAAAAGTAAAACCTGTGGGTTGAGATAAAGACAGTTTAATAGGATGGCAGAGAAAGAAAAAAAAAATAATGATAAAAGAATATACAAAACAAGTGACATACAATGCAATTGCTCACCACTCACTGATCGATGCCCAGTCTGTCCCCGAGCAGCGATCGCTGCCCCCTGGCCAACTCCCCCAGCTTATATACTGAGCATGATGCCATACAGTACGGCATAGCCCTTCAGGCAGCCTGGGTCAGCTGTCCTGGCTCTGCCCCCTCCCAGCTTCTTGTGCACCAGGCAGAGCATGGGCAGCTGAAAAGTCCTTGACCAGTGTGAGCACTGCTCAGCAACAACTAAAACATCAGTGTGTTATCAACATTATTCTCATCCTAAATCCAAAACACAGCACTATACCAGCTACTAGGAACAAAATTAACTCTATCCCACCTGAAACCAGGACAACAACGAAGCTACAAAAGGTTTATATTCAGAAAACATACAAGTTTGCTATCTGTAGTAAACAACAGCAATAACAGCTAATACTGATTTGTCAGAAACAAACAGCAGGATAACAGGATCTGTGGAAAAGCAGTAAGTGTACATATTCAGTTTAGTGAGAGTTTTGAGACTATCTTCCATGACAGTCTCATAAGTAACTAGGAATACATGATGTAGATAAATTGTATAAAGACAGACACATATATGTTGGAAAAACAGGTTTAATAATGGTCCATTATTAAAGTGGAAGTTATACCTAGTAGGTTCAACACATGTCTGCTCAGAGAGATTCAAGAGTTTCCTTAGTGACCTAGATGAAATTTACAGAAAGCTGTTGCAGCTGTGCTGGTCCACAGATACAAGCAAAGCAAGATTCTCAAGGAGAAACAGTATCTTTCAGTAGGCCAACTGACAAAATATGGGAAAACTAGACAACCATTGGAGCACCTTTGTCAGAGCTGAAGGGTGATGTGCTTATGGTAATGACATTTCAGGGCTCAAGAAGGGCTTAGGTGCCTGAAAGCTTCTCTGCTGCTTTCCTGATTATATCAGCTGGTCTAAGAAAAGATTGTCACTTGACAAACCTTGCCTCTTTGGATAGTGACATACTTGTAACATCTATTAAATTAAATGTAACTGACACCAAGCTGGGAGAGACAGCTATTACAAGTTGGGGTTATTTTCAAAGCTTTTTGGAGAATAGTAAAATTTAGCCTCAAGAATAAAACTCCTGAGGATGACACATAGGTTTCAGCACCTAGAAACAGGTACTATTAAGCAGTGTAATACACTGAACTGAGCAACTTCCTGTGCTAGAGGCTGGCACACTACATCAGTCAATGGAGCTACATCAAGTTTACATTAGCCAAATTGATGTTCTTGTTTGTAATCTAATTTGAGTGAACACCAATAAGCAAAATTTAGAAGCATTTTTCTAGCTCTAAGTTGTGGAAAATTATTTATCCAAATGATTTTTTTTCCTCTATTTAAGGAGCTTAAATTGTAGCAAAACAATTAGAAGAGTAAAAAAATACATGTATTTTAAAGTGAATAAATATAAAAAGTCAGAGTGCTATAAAGACATGGGTAGAAATAATCCCAAATCTAAAGCAGCTAACCAAAGGTAAGGTCTCAGTTTTGCTGAGAAAGTAAATTTTAATGGACTTCTCCAAAATGGTTTCTTTTCATTTAAATTCCGAAATGCATATTTAAAAAAAAAAAAAAAAAATCCTACTGCTCTCTTAGAGTGTCCTCTCCCCTCAAGCAATTTCTGAAAGTAGTTTCAAGTGGAAACTGAATGATTGGAGACTGACTGATTGGTCTCAAGGGAGTGAAAGGGGTTGTGTCAATTTTTGCTAGCACAAGGGGGGGAAAAAAAAAAAAAAAGGCCTTCTCTAAGTAACTGGAAAACCTGCTGAGTAGGATGACCTTCTTTTTATACTGCATAATGTTCTGGGCATGGACCAGCTTTTCCAGAGAATGCTATTCATCTGCTTAACCTCTGAATGCCTTAAGATTCCCCCCTCCCCCGTCACCAATTTCCTTGCTCTCACACCTACAGTCTGACCAGAGAGTAGCACAAAGTGCAGATAAAACAAGCAATTGCTCCAAGTGCTTCATGGTGGTTTGAATGAGACCCATGCTTTTTCCACGCAGCAGTAAATCAGCCAGGGGATATTATGGCACTGACTAAAAGCAGACAGAAAAAGCACAGATTTAAAAGTGGTTCAGTGCATTTTAATGTCTTCAAAAAGCATAGAAAACTCTCCCTTCTGCAGCCCTGTGTCAGAGAAACATGCACCATGCCCTTCTTTTTGGAATTCCCAGAGAAAAAAGGTAACAGTAAATCCAACACTATCCAAGAAGTGCCTGGTCCTCTCCCAGCGTTTAGCAGCATCAACAGAAGCAGAGATTCTTTCCTACCTAAAAACCTCTATGCAGCATTTCTAAATTTGAGGGTTTTGTCACCTCTTCTTCCCTCAGTCTTTTTCGTACAGCTCACAGCCTTAGGAAAGTGCAGACTGACTTAGCCAAGATACCTTTGATCTGGACTAGTTCTCAATAACAGTAAAGATGTAAGGTGGCATGGGTTTTAGCACAGAATCATAACCCAGTCACCCAGTCATCTTTTACTGATTGTCATATATTATTCAACTACTTGAGATGTGCCAATGCAGACTACAGGTATAGCTTCTGCAGCAGCGTAGTTCTGCTCAACCCAGATATTAATAGATCTCTTACTTGTGCTTGAAATAACCTTCCTAAAGTTTCCGAGATTGGTCAACTGGAAAAAGAAATGGAAGCAGTACAAAAGGTCACATCTTTCTATCATCCCTCTTCTCAGACTTTCCTTCTCCAATTATAAACAGTCAGTACTCTAAAGTTCACAACTCTTGTACAGCTCTAGACTCAAAAGTATCCCTTACTGACCACTTAGGGGATCCTGACCTTCTTTTTCATGTCTGCTCTGAGGTGAAAGTCATAAATAACATCGAACTGAAACTTATTGTTATCACAGCTGTCTCAATTCTGAGGAACCACTCACTGAACCCAGTCTTCAGCTTGTTTCTAAATGAAATTTTACCGAAGTGATTAACTTCAGCTGTCAAGCTTTCTGATCTTCAATCCTACATAAACAAATCCTAACAGTATAATTTTCAGAGGAAATCAAGATGACATATAGAATCTTTTCTTTCTTTGAGATCTTTCCAAATGGATTTTGTATTGTCCTTGGTAATAATGAATTAGACATGTTTGACCAACTTTGCAAACTGGGATATTTCAGGTATAGGACACTGCTGCACATCAGCACTCAAATGATTCCTAGGCACCTTTGGAAAAAGTGGATCTCTGTTTCTGTGAAGCATTACCTTTTCCCAAACTTAACCAACACGTGTGCTTTCCATTCGGACTTATGTGAAACAAAAAAAAATTACTTAAGTCAATAATTACAGGCAAAAAAAAAAAAATTCAGACCAATGCACTGGTTGGGGAAGGAAGGGGGGAAGTAACAGGCCCTCTTCTTCAATACAGCCCATCAACTATTTGGTACAAATTGTGTGTTTCTTTGTTAAAAAATAAAATACATTCTATAACTTGTGAGTATTCTGAACTGCAGCTATCACTTCCACAAAAAAAAAAAAAAAACCAAAACAAAACCACTTTCTTCACAAAACAAAAAAGCAGCTCAATAAATCTTGTTTAAGTCAATCCTGAAATGTTAGTGTTCACAAATCCCTCTGCCCCCAAGGCATTCTGGAAACCTTTGTGCATCTTCAGGGGAAAAATCTTATCCTAATTATGGGTTTGGGACATGCCTTGGTTCTGATCATTGGCTAAAAACACACAGATGATCCCATAATAAATACTGAAGTTTTATCTTACAGATTTCTCTTGATACTAGTACATTTCTCAGAATATTCATGTTTCTTTTCCTGATTCGGAACAATTAGAGTACAAGGCCACGTGCTCTTCTTTTTACTCTGACACTTCTCCACATGATAACTCCTATCAATAATGACCTTAGGATAACTGATATGAGGATGCTAACAAGTATCATCTGTAACTAGATTTGTTAAAATTCACAGAGCAGAAATCTTCCAAGGTGGCTGCAGGAGATGCATAAAGGACGCTGTATTCAGCAGGCACTGACATGGATGTTCATCCTGCTTATTCATTTTAATCTGTTAAAAGTATCTTAGTTAGAAACATCTTAAGAACAATTTTATCAGCTTAACTGTTCAGTAACGAGTATAAACTGGGACATGACTAGAGCACAAACAATTATAAAAGCCTTGAGTGTGTGCCTGTGCACCTGTATATCTGCCCATGTGTAAAGTGATAAATTGGCATTAAACCAACCCCCAAAATAATCCTTTTTCATTTCAGAAGGATGCATCTTCATAGAACTGCAGCATGTAAGTTAATGACTCTTACAAATCGTCAGTAAGAATATAAAAGAACATAATGAAATATCTTAGACTTAACCATGATGCAAATTGTAATTCATCTTACCCCAACCAGGGATTTATTTATGACAATATTTTTAAAGCTGTTTCCTAATAAGCAAGAGATTTTCTCTCATAAAGCCACTTCTTAGGTTGCCTTATGAAATGTTGTCCACCAGTGAAATACCCCTTATAGCCTAGACGTCTACACCATCACGAAGAGAAGCAGACAGCTGCTTTGATTTACTTTCTTATATTCAGCTGTCTTGCCCCTCATTTAACGCAGAGACGTATTAAGAAGATTAGGTAAATAGATTCAATTTGCTATGTGCCAATCAATATTACAGAAGGTAGTGGGTTATTTGTGATCATAAATAGAAAATAGCACATGTTAATTGCAAAACTAGGTATCACAAATGACTACAAATCTGCTTTAACTATCTCTATTTCTCATTATTTCACAATGGCTTCAACAACCTTTACGCTCATCTCACTGAACCAGAAAACCTGATTAGGGGCACTATTCCATTCCATTAAGTGAATGGAATAACAGTTCCTGCGAGCTGATTACATGCATTTTGATTATCAAATCTTATCTACTGACAAGGTCTTCCTCATCTCCATTCTTCAGAATACCAGCTCCCTATATATGGGAAATATTCCATTGTTTTTATCTAAAACATAAATGAATGAATCTTCACTGATATAATTCTCTGTAGTATAAGGAAATGATGGTTCTTTGCCGATTTCCCCACCCTGAGACTTTGTGTTTATGAAGTATACAGAGTGTGGGTTCCACTGATGGATACTTACTTCGGTTTAAACATAACATGGCATATTTGTTTTGGGATCTCTTTTAAAAAGATTTTTTCAGGGCTTTAAATATGTAGTTTTGAACTAGACCTTTCCACAGCAGTATCATCACCATACCTTCCTGAACAATTCAAGCCAAAAAAAAACAAAAAACAAAAAACAACAAAAAAACCCAAAATACAAAACAACCTCAAAAAACCCCCAAATATCCCACCAAAACAAAACCAAACAAAAAAAACCCAACAAAACAAACAAAAAAAGCACTTGCATTAAGCTAAACAATTCAACTTTAAGAGGCATAAAGATGTAAAAATTAAATAGTTGACAAGAAAGATTGACCTTCCCAGCTGTACAGTTTTCAATGAAAACAGTCTTTTGATCAATGATTTTTCTTCCACAAATGCAAAGGGAACAGAATGAGTATAACAGGTGCACTTTACAACTGTAAAGTTCTTGCACAGCTGATGGACATGACTCTACATTGCATCAGTATTTGGATAGGAATTCAAAGTAGTTAGACTGTATCAGAATAAAAACTGGCAAGTACTTATTTCTTGTTCATTGTTCATTTATTTTTCATATGAATTCAGTAATGAATTGAAGAAAACCAGGGGTTTTCGATTTCTGTATCGCAATACATTAGGGAAGGGCCCCAAGGTAAGGGTGGGAAATGTGCCTTAACAACGAAACGTTATCGTGCCCAGGTTTACAAAACAGTTATGGAAGTAACTTAGAATCCTTGCAAAAGAGTGCAGAGATGTCTCAGGACATCTGCCTTTCAAAAGAGAGGTAGATAGAGGATTTAGAAAGAACAAAAATATACCGAAATAAAGTAATCTTTATATATAATGATTTGCATATAAGATTTTTTTATATATAAATTTATATAGAATATTTTTTAGAGTTTTAGAGTTTCCAATAATCTCACTACCTCTTGACACATGAAAACCCAATTTAAATCATCTGGCTTCACTTTACCCCTCCTAACATAAGTCTTAAGCACATGATTATTCATATTAATTTAAGTAATAATGATAACAATCAGAAGACTTGACTCTGTTCATGCTATAAACCAAAGACTTACCTGCAGTATATTGACTACTCCCGTTTCTTGCAGATAAGTATTTAAAAACCTGCATGATTACAAAGCCTGACTGGTTTGAATTACTATAATCCCACTGATTTTATTACATTTTTCTGAATTAGTTGTATAAACATTGAAAACACTGACAATCCAAACCAAGCAGAGAATTAATGATTTTGTTAGTGCTTGCATAGATAATTATTCAGTATCTTGTATCCAGATAAAGGAACAATAGCTAATTTGTCAAAAAACTGACTCAATTATCTCATTTGTCCTGAAATATTTATATTTTGTGTATTTTAATGTAGTAAGTTTCATATAGATAGCAAAACAGTTTAGGATTATAGGTACTTATTAGTTAATCATTCCTTATTAGTTCATTCTTAATTATACTTATTTTAAACAGGCATAACCAAATTAAAAGAAAAAATAATATGAAAAATAATTTTCGTTATCTAATCTACGTTTTTTAATCTGTATCATAGTTTTGAAATGGAAAACTTTTCCTCTGATATTTTCTTAAAGTTACTTTTTACCAAAAAATTCACTGGAACATTATGGGATTATTGGGAGGGAGGAGGAAATGGAAGAGAGATCACTATCAGTGTGAAACTCTTGGATATCAAGATGACACTTACAGAAAATAGGTGGGTTTTTTTTAAAGGAACTGTAAGTGTTTACTTGAGAAGCTGACCAAGCGTGAACACCCACAGATCCATCCAGACACACTAACTCCAGTGGCAGCAATTGCCTTGAGATGTGTGACTTTGTGAAACTAAATGATTACTAAGAAATATTGTGAAAAGCCTTCAAACAGCTTGGGTAGCTAACTAACATTGTTGAAACTATTTTTTCATTAATATAATCTTCCTCTCATCCCTCAACACAGAAACACTTTCATGTTATAAAAACACTGTCCAAGTATTGCAATCAGAACAATTGATCTCTCAGGATCCTCTCAGGATGAAATGAGTCTTACTACACCTAACTGCGAAATATAGCAATATTCCTGTTCTATTGCTTTCCGCATATTCCTGGGACGCTTCCTGGCAGGGCTAACGGATCTGTACTGAAAGCACCAAATTCAGGTGAGTTAGAACAGCAGCAAGTAGACTAACAGAAACTAGTGTTAGCCCTGCTGGGGAAGACATTCCAGCACTGTTTGTGATAATAGGGAGGAGAGGAAAGGTGAGATTAAATCATTAGTCATATGAGCTTTAAAATTAAACATATTTTAGTTTCATTGTTTAGAATGAGAATGAGTCCTAAGTAATTCTTGGTAGGGAAGCAGATACAGTCTGGGAAGCAATGTGTTCAGAGCAAAAACTCTTGAGGTCCTCACTTTACAAGCAGAGAAGACATCTAGGAGAGATAAAGGTTATCTTAAATTGCCAACTCTTATAAATGTTTATTGTAAGTACAAAGATGATTTCTGGCCATCTCTTTCAACAGGCATGAAGCCACAGAAGGATGCTACTTCCCAAGTTTCTGTAGCTAACAGCCAGTTCCTCATGACAATACAGTCATGCTTCCTATTCACCGCTACCCCCAGAGTCAACTAAAGCTCTAAGCAAGGCTTTTGTGGTTAGGAATTCAGAAAAACGCAGCGACACAGAGTAAGTGAGAGGTGACAGGAAGATGAAGAGCTGAGAAGACAGGAACATAGGAGAGAGAGGAATTAACAGCAAAAAGAGAAGTTAAAGCTGAAAGCAAGTAAGTATAACACATGTTGAGCTCTAAGGGAGCAAGAGAACCATATGTAGCAAAGAAAGGGTAGTAAGAGTGAGTTTTTTGGTTTGCTTTGCTTTTTTTAAGCTTATGATTTATATTGTTTGAATGGTTATGGCTAACAGCACTTTTTAACACTGCAGAAACCCACATAAGGCATTTCTTTCTTGCCCAAGATTGCTGGACTTGGAAGGGATAGAATTTTTTCTTAAGATCCTTATAATAACATACAGAAGAATTTAAATTATTGCATCATATACCTACCACAGACTTTAGAAGAACTGTAGAAGTTTATCATTTTTAACTGTCTATTGTAGTATTTATTGAAATTTCTGCTAAAAATTCCACTGCTTAGCATTCATGGTACCAGTGTGCATTAAGCAAAACATTATGAACAAAAACAAAGTTATGGAATGTTTAGCAGCCCATCCTTTTCAAGCACCTGCATGCTTTGTTATCTAATTAAATTTCCTAAAATACCATCCTACTGATGCAATTTGGATGTTTCATAGAACATTTAAAAGTTGCTGCAGTTGTTCAAGTTAATGTGCTGTTCAACAACTGGCATGACAGACAGGTCAGGGAAAGCAGTCTGTTTACATTACATGCCTTCCAACGTTAATGACTTATGTTGGTAATAATAAACATGCTAAATAGCTTTTAAGATTCTCTAGCTTGGAAAGATTATACTAATTTATGGTTCTCCAAACACATGTTGCAATAAGCAGTGTATTCTTGCAGTACAGGAGAAGCTTTATCTGTGGTCCCTCTAACTACCAGTAGACTACTGGCCTTTATTTGCATTACCTTGACTTCTGTGGCCACAAGTGTAACACTGATATACTCCCACACAAGCATGCTGTGTTTACATTTTTAAAGTATTAAGATGGGCATGTTAGGACCTACTACTTTTTTCTCATTCCACTCCCACCCATCCCACATCATTCCCATTGATTAAAACTGAGCTACTTCAATCCTGCCTACCCAACACATCATTATGGGCAGCAGTTACATACCCCTCAGGCAGATCTTTACATCCTTTCGTTTCTTCCAAACTTTTAAACCACAAGCCCTGTGGGACAGGGACAGTTACTTACCACATGTTTTTCTCAGACCTAGATGAGGCCTTCCGACACCATGGCAATATTTAACCATGAACTACGTCAATCAGCAGCGCAGCCATTTTGACTCCTCAGTCAAGGCTGGGGATTCCAAGCCTGCAATTAATATGCTTCCAAAAGCAAGAAATGGCATGTTTTAGACTCATTTCTCTGTTTCCTAAATCATGAACAGAACTAATGTAGGGCACATTATTTTGCCTTTCTCTATTTCCCTTTCCCCAATCCCTTGTAGAATAGCAAAAATTAAAATCTAGACTTCCACCGGTTTACAAGATTCTTTATTCTTGTATTTGTCTCAGACTTATTGCATCTATACAATTCCTCTAGTAGATTAAGAAGCCTCAGAGGCTATTGCTCAGATTAAGCAGTAGCTCTTACTGTAAGCTTCTTATTCTCAATGTTTCCATCTTCTACTCTATCCACACGATTAAACAATAAGTATATTATAACTTTCAGTACATCTGTCAGTTCTGCTCCCATCACTCTGAACCTATTTCTGACATTACCCATTGCAACAAGACTTGATATCTGTCCTTCACATAGACAGTGCATTTAGTCCAATTTTCAAGAATTCTAGAAAATTGTCATATTCAGTGATGCCTATGTTATTTCATATACTGCTTGTAAAAACTACATTTGCTGCCACTTTCCACCACCTTTCAGTACAAAAGTTCTATAATGAGGTACCAGGCAATCCCATTACTTAAATTACAAGTGACACTGGGTGGGTTGTCTAT
The DNA here is from genome assembly GCF_047370975.1 of Nipponia nippon. Classification (NCBI taxonomy): domain Eukaryota; kingdom Metazoa; phylum Chordata; class Aves; order Pelecaniformes; family Threskiornithidae; genus Nipponia; species Nipponia nippon. Next base: position 17,366,471 of record NW_028262391.1, read on the forward strand.
TCAGCCAAGCAGAATATCCTACCTTAAAAAATTGTACCCATCTTCTGAAGTGTAACGTGACCGTTAACTTCAAGGCAGTCTGCTGCCATGGGAAATAGGCATGATCCCATCCACAAACTTTCAATAGTTTCCAAAAATAGGCTAGCCTGATGGAACACTATAACAAATTCTACTGAAAGACGACAGTTCAGCACCTTAGATAATGAAGAAAATAAAATACTGTAAGTGTGATGCATTTCTGTTTTTTCCCCTTATGGCTGGATGCTCAGCAGCTGGATCAGAAAGTTAAATAAGGACTAATACAAAGAGGCATACCTAGGAAACATTTTATTATGAAATATATCAATAAGCTAGGAAGAGTGTTTGTTTTTCACGTGGAACATATGTATCTGAAAACAATAAAGATTTATTTCTTATTGTTAGCCACTAATTGTGGGCATTATATATTGCTGGTGTTCATTAAAATATTAAAATAAACTTGAAACATTAGGATGTGCCAGAATCCTAAAACTTGCAGCAACTTCAAAAATAACCTTCTTCTGGCCAAATTTTACCAAGTTCAGGCCCAGTCCTCCAGAGTGTGGAGGGTTTCTCTTGAGCTGGTGATTGGGATTAGGTTGCCAATAAATAAAACACATATTTTGGTCCCCCTTCAGATCTATTTGTTATGGCAAATAAAGCTCCAGTAAGTAGCATCTGGCTACTACCCATCATTCCTCTGGCTCTGAGAAGGCCTCACCCCTTCATTGCTGTCAGTGACTGACTAAAGCCAAAAGCTGGGCAGCACTTTCCAACAAAAAGGGAATGGAGAGAGTGGGAGGAAAAAAAACCACCACACCAAAAAACAAACCCAAACCTTAATACTGGGGCTTGATCCGTTGGACACAGAGTATCCAACAGTAAGTACTTAACTGAACCAGCTGAATAATACCCAAATGAAAAACAGCAACTTTGATTACGAAGAGTCGTGCCAGGATAGTGTTATGAACTTTCCTGGGCAGAAAAGAGCTATAGCAATCAATCCTAACCAGAAATTACTAGAACTACAATCAGAGTTTTAGTTGGGGGGGGGGGGGGGGGAGGGAGGGGCAGGGCATGGAGAATAAAAGAGTATTATTACATGCAAAACATTTCAGTCCAGTAAGATCTTTGATAAAGGAGGTGAGTAGGTAGGGATGTACCAACTGTGCTTTTGCTCCATAGTTATTGTACCTGAAGAAGTAGAATCCTAGGTTACGCACAGAGCTCCTAAACAAACTGTAAGAATGAAAATTCACCTCTTGTCAACTCTACACGGACTACAAGATCTAACAAAACAATAATCTCATTAGAAAAGCCAAGAAAATGAGCCTTAAGCAGCTGCGGGTTATCTAACAGAAAACAGTAGCATTCCAGACTTCCTTGACACAATGAACAAAAAGAAAACAAATGGAAGAAAAAGGAACAAAATAAAATTAAGAACAACCTTCTGCAGCATAACTGTAGCCAAATGATATAAGTATTCAACATTTTGCATATCGGTCTTTTGAGTCTTACATTTCTTCCTGTGTCAGATAAGATAACTCTGTTACCAAGAAATATTATTTCCATTTAAACTTCTCATCATTTAAACCAAAGGCTTGAATGTGCTTTTCCTTTCCAACTCCTCCTACTGCTTGCTTTTCTAGAAGCAGGGTAGCAGCCACTGCTTGGCCTTTTATTTCAGGTAAATTGGAACAGCATAAAAGTACAATAAAAGTCCTGATTCAGTTGGAATAATTCTATTCCATTTTTAACTCAGCACATACTCTTTTCTGAGTCCTGGGAAGTCTGTAGTATGTTCATCCTCTATCCAGAATCTCTTAAAACCTGCTGGAGCAGAAGCTGGGCTTCACTTTTGCAAGAAAAATCCAGCGCAAAGACTGCGGTCAAACACCAGCAAGAACAAGTAGGAAGAACAGTAGGAGCCCAGGTAAACCAGGACATACAGAGACTACATTGAAGGAGGAGGACTGAAGTTTTGCATTATGATAGATTGTGAGAAGTGAAGAAACTCCACGGTGACCGATGAAAACAAGAGAAGTGTTTTGGGAAAAGGAGGTATGGCAAAAGTAAAGAAGGGAACAGCCACTTCTTCAGTATTCCCAAACCATGAATCCCATACAGAAGTCTAGATAGTCTACCAGTGGGATTGTGCCTCCCAATTTCTCCAGACACAGAGCTCCTCACAGCACACAGTCCCCACAATTATTATTCCAAATCATCACCTCTTATATCCCACCTCATAGCAGCCCTTCTTCACACCTGCTCTCAGTCCTCCCACTGTCTGTCCCAGACACAGGGCTGCCCTTTCTAAAATGTGTCCACACAGGCCTCTGAAAGCAGAGGGTTGTGGAACTGGGGGGAGGGAGGGAAGGGTATGTGAGAAAAGAGAAATGATCTTATACAAAAAACCCTACTATTTTTCTTTTTCTGGAGTTTTGGGGGATTTGTTTAGTTTTGATTTTTTTTTTAATCTTCAAAAATTTTAGAACGTCGGAAAGCTTAGTTTGTACTGTTTCACCGTTTCAGATTTCTGCATTTCTATAACGGTTAAAAGTTGCTTTTAGTTTTAGATGAAAACTGAAATCACAATTTCATAACTGAATGAACTTGAGTGTTTAGCCAAGAATCGGAACTAGCAGACTGAAAATCTCAAGATTTGGCACTGCTCTACAAGAAGCTCCATAACATGGCAGCTGTTGGGAATGACTCAGCCTCTTCCCAAAGGGAGCCAAACGCAAGCCTGTCTAGAGAACTGCTGAATTCAGTTATTGGTCTGATTTGCTCCAGGATTTGAGCTACAGCGAACCCAGGAGAAGGACATCCAGCAGCCAAAGGCAGAGCATTGACCTATGATACATAGGACTGCTAACCTTCAATATTAGCTCTAAATATTATCTCTGTGGGAAGGGAGTCATTCCAAGAAATTACAAACAGCTTTTGCAGACTAAAAGGTGGCAGGGTCACTTTGCTCCAGTTACTCACAGTACAGAGATTGTATCTAATTCTAGTACACTGGATTCCAGCATTTGTAAGATTAAGGCACAGTCATTTGGCTGCTTGCTGAGGAAATATGCTGTTAGGCTAAGACCTGATGTTGGGGATCATGTCATGTCATGTATGCAAATGATAATGCATATTCATTAGGTATGCAAATAAGAACATAAAATCAGATTAATCCCAAAGCCTAAAATCTCCAGCTATCCTGATCTACAGGCTTAAATTGTGCACGTATGACTGCTTGTTCATTACTGTGACTTTGGCTTGCTTCATGATTAACTACAAATCAGCCACACACATGTAATTTTTCTGTGTAATTACATGTTATCTATATTAAAACTGAAAATACTTATTGTAAGTCTTACTCTTCCAATTCCCATTCAAAGACTAGTCAAACATCTTTGGATTTGCCAGTCTATTCCAGCTACTTTAGGCAGGTGTTCGAGAGCACCAGCTTTCCTTTTTAACTCCTCATTAAATGGAACGAGCTGCCAATGCAACAACTCCAGTTATTTAGTTTTTGTTTGATATCCTGAACAGTTACGCAGCAAAAAAAAATCTCCTGAGGTCTGGACAGCTGAATGGGGACAGCAAGTGGACAATAATCTATGGCACTCAGTAATAAATTAAAAACGTCTTTCAACACACTTGTGTGAAAATCTTTACCACACTGGATATGCCTATTCAGCTACTGAATAACTGACTTTAGTTAGGATAGTTTGAATTAATTGTTAAACTTCAAATTTGTGGACTTCCATACTTAGTCCAGAAACTACCTTCTACTCTCATGGGTCCCTGGAAAAAAGGACACAGAGATAAAGTCACTCTTATCGAAAGCAATCATGACCTGCACTTTTCTCCAAATCATACCAAAATGTTATTATCTTCATAATTCCAGAAATTGGAGGAATTAATTTGTGTTTTAACTGGATTGGCACAGTATTAATTTTGATATGGTAACAGAATCCTGAAGATCACAGTCAAAATAGTTTGGATTTTACCATGTACATGATTTCAGCTGCTACACAAGGCTCTACAGTGAAAAAAATTCCTGTTCAATCATGGATTTATTAGTCCTTTCATAGGTGTTGACTTTAGTATGAAACAAATTTTCACTATTTGAAAATATATATAATTCATATATTTTGATAAGGAGCTTCCTGTGTTTTAAGGTGCCATATATTCCTGCTACGTCTGCAAGTATGGTGACTATGTGTATACCCTCTTCAGATCTGTCTTAAACGGACATCCAGTCCTTGATCAATCCTTTATATTCCTTAGATTAAGTACCTTTAAGGAAATTATGGTAGGGGGTTTAAAAGACAATGTTGTATTTATAAATCTATAAATATAAGCCCAGTAAAAATATAAGCCTGAAATTCTTCAGTTCTGAAGCACTTTTTCCTTGTTTGAGTTCTACAATTCGTTCTTGTTGCTGTATTTTAGACACTGCATACATTTAAACACCTGCAGTTGCAAGACCTTGGTCACTGGGTCACAGGGTGGTCACGGTTCTCAGGCTGGTCATGGTTCTCTCCAGCACGGTTGTCATTGGAAAAATCGTAATGACTAACCAGATGCTTATTCATTCACCAACTATGATAATTTAGGAATGATTTTGATTAAAAATATTTATACTTTAGTTTTCGCACTTACAAGTGCTTGTTAGCAACTTCTGACACATTCACAGTTACAGACACTCTGAAATCTGTGAGGTAACTACTGAAAATCAGGAATTGGGAGAAAGTTAGCAACACCAACTAAATACAGAATTATCATCTTATTTTCCATTCCTGTGTTGGCCCAGAGTAAAGATCTAAATAGAAAATAAGTTAAAGTCCGTATTTCCCCAGTAAGTAACATTGTTTAGTTTGTCTGCCTGAATATTTCACCTTTCCAGAATGAGAAATTCAACAGGAAACTTGGGGGGGCGGGGGAACACCAAAACAAAAGAGGGTACATAATTATAATGCAAGCCAAAGAGCTCATCCTTTCCCACACCTCCTAGAATAATCAATAGCCAACACAAATTACCTTCAAGGACTCCAGCGGTCTTTTTTGGTTTGAATGTTTTGCTTGATGGGCTTAGCAAAATTCAATAGGAGAGGATCTGGGATGAATCCTTTCCTAACATTGATTCATATGAACCACAAAAGAGATGAATTTTATCTGAAGGGATAAGGAGTGCATCATTTCAACAATACATCCAGATGTTTGTATCATAACCTCTCTTGCCATAGGGCTGACTGGCAGAGAGACAAGTACAAACTCCTACTTTAAAGGCTGGAGAGTCCAAGTTAGCTATTAGATATCACTGGAGTTTTAGAGATTGAGTTTGAGAGATGCTTGGATTGTATCTTTCCTCAAACCCACTTTTCCTTCATAAAGACAGATCACATCAGGCTGCCATCCTCTCCTCTCTCCCTAGATTTTTGCCCACCTAGGAGGCCAGAGCTCTTGACCCCAGCTACAGTAGAGCTCTTTCTCTCACCACAACAGGACTCCCTGATCTCTGAATATAGCAATACCAGCAGATAAACATGTCAGAACAGCCACAATATTCCCAAAGGAAAACAAAAGACCGTGGGCAAAAGTTAGCTGACTGCATATATTCCACAATAATTGTGAAGATTTGTCTAGAAACAAAGCGGGATTTGCTTCCTGTAACCTATGCTTCCAATAGGTGCTTATTAAACGTGTTTAGCCCACATCAGTGAATATTTGGAATTGATGCAAGTTGCTGCAACCCCAACAAAAGAACAGATGGCTGTGAAAGCTGCTGTTCACATGCCAGAGATCTCATATGTATGCAAATTTGTGTTGCAGTATATACAATTAGAGTTTTTCACCCACCCCCCCTTTCTTACTCCTATGTATAATTAAAATATTGAAAAGTCCTGCTTATTTCCTCTTGCCAGAAGCAGGAATGAACATTGAACACATGAACCATGCAGTCTCACCTCATCCCTCAAATCCCCTCCAAAAATGAAATCTAGATGACCGTAAGCTAGAATCCAAATATGCTTCAAAAGCTTTTCCTTTGTTGCATCCCACCATGCTTTCTAATTATGTTTCTAATGCAAAAATAAGGAGAAAACAAAACATCCGAAATATCACCAGAAAGATTCTCTGACCAGATTTAAGCTAGAATAGCAAATTTTAGTTCTTGTATTAACACATAGGCATTTTTTAAGACTTTTTTTTTTCCTCTCTAAATCACGAAACTCCACTAACTATTAACTATTAAAGTGGAAATCATGTAAATTCACATTTAATTCAGTGCCATGTTTTAGAAAAAACTGAGCAAGGAGCATAGTTCTTGTGCACAATTATAATATAGGGCCTCTAACCCCACCTTCGCTACTATTATGTTCCAGATAAAGACGGCTTCATACCATTTATCGACACTTTGTTTTAAGCTCCCACACAAACATATCCACAACTTGAAGCACAAGCAAATATTGACTTAATCTGAAGACTGATGGCTGTTCTTGTGATTACTCATGCATACTGGCAGCACTTCTAACCACCAATATAGGCAACGGAAATTTTTACAAGCATAACATAAGTAAACTATTTGTCACATAATCAACACAAAATATGTTATCATACTTCAGAAATGTTAAAGGCTTCAAAAAATATTTGATGCAGGGGGCTTTAACTTGTTTGGGCTCACCAAATAATAAAGAAAAATACTTTTTTTCTTTCTGTGAGAGAAGAAGGAAGAGAAGGGAGAAGAAGAAAGAGGAGGCATTACTGTTATTCTTGGCTCTGGGTCAGATGGGTTTGGTTTATTCTGCTGAGTGCAAAGGAGAGTAGAAAACTACTTAAAGCTGAACAAAAATAATATTAACATAGATTTTGACTACTTTCTACCTGGTGCTTTTGGGGAAAAAAAAGCCACACATTAACATAACAATATTATTTTGGTCTCAGTGAGGATATGAAGAAAAAGAATTGTTAGCATGAAACAGTGTGCAACCATTCTTTTTTTGAAATGAGCCAAACTGAAAAGAAGTAGCAACTAAAAGGTTAAATACTGCATTAAAATAAGAAAAGAATGCTAAAGATCAGTACAGCCAAAAGCACATGCTTGATACTAGACTGCTAAATTCATACTCATAAATTAGACGTTGTGGATTTAAGTGCTTAGCCATAGGAAGAAACATTCGTAATTCTGATCTCAGAGTCCGTGAACAAAAGAAAGTATGATATATTAAATAATATTCACACACATACATTTTTCTGTATTTGCACAATGTATTTGAATATAAGTGTCAAATGATTTGGAATGAAGTACTCATGTTTAGTGTAATATATTATTTCTATTATACAGGATGTGAAAATTTGCAATAAAAATATACCTGAAGATTCTGCCCTCTATTAGTTATGTCATGCACACTAGTTTTTAGATGGTTTCTAGAACTACCTTGAGGAACACTAGTAATGCAGACAAAGTACAATTACATCGCTAGGATTAAGATTGGACAATCCTGTACTAAAACCTCAAAATTCATTGAATATAGATATGGCTGGAATTATTAAAGTGTGATAAACTCACAGGTTTCAGAGTTAAAGTATAAAAAAAAAAAACAACCAACCAAAAAAAAACGAACACCTTACAGTATTGCTTTGGCCATAGAGAACATGCATGTAACCTCCAGCCTGTAGCTGACTCTTTGTAAGACAAAAGAAATGGGAAAGGAGGACAGAAACAAAAGTCCAGTTTGGGTGAGCAGTCTTGAGGTTTGCTGTGGGAAGATTTGCCAGTGTAAGAATGATACTATATAACAATGCAAATTAATAGATTTTAAAGGACCAATCCATTGTTAGTTACTATAGCTGTAAACCAGCACTACTCTTACCTATCCCTTGACAGGAGCAATTTGGTCAGCTCTGTACAAATCAGAAGTAAAAAGTTTTTATTCTGCAGGTCTCTACTGCAAGGTGCCAGCTCTTCAGTTCCACTACTATGAAGCCATTAGTACTTACATGCTCTGCAAGAGCAAAATTACAAAATTCTGATTTGGCAGGATTAGGCATATATATATATATATATGCCTGTATAAAGCAAAGATACAGATGAGAAAGGAAAAATGCTTCAAGAATACAAGACTCAGGACACTATTGGGAAGACTGAAAAACCTTTCAAAATACATCAAATGAAAATAAAGTATGACATTCACAATAAGATGTGAATAAGAATCATTTTAAATAGAGCTTCACATAAACAGGAAAAGAAAGGTTTTTTTTATAAAGAGAAAATAATCTTTGTTCATCAATGTCATTGATAAAGAAAAAATCATTATATGTAATAAAAATTACACTAAATTCTTCACTTAAGAAAAAGAAAGAGCAATTCCAAGGCATTAGAATTATTGCTGAAAGAATTAATTAGAAATACTGGACACTATTTCTTCCTGTAAACATATGAAGATAGAAGGTTGCTTTCTCTGTCAGGGACTTTGCTGCGTCCTATTTTCAAGGGCAGGCTGAAAGAAGTGATGTTAAAGCAAACGGAGCCGGAATTTCCAAAGGTAAAATCAGGTGATACTGAGGTAGTTGCAGACATTACTGTCTTCAGCTCCTCTGCCAGGAGTTACTGCCCCCATCACATCACATGCAAGTGCGTCTCGGCCACTGTCAGTCAGTCTGGCACATTCGCACGAACTGTCAGCACAGGATGCCAGAGTGAGCGGGTGCTTTGCCTGGAGACATGCTTTATGCTGCCAGCTTTGTTGTCCTGGCTGTGACCTCAGCTGACGGGATGGGCAGGCAGCTGGAGAGAATAACGTCTTAACCTCTCATTGCTAAATCTGCTGTAGTGGATTGGTCCAAGTCCTTTAATTTTTTTCTCCCAAAGAACACCCAAATCACAAAACATAAAGTTGAATTCAGCATTGCTGAAAATAGGTGCAAGTGCAAGGACATCGGACGAATCTTTCAATTATGCAAAGGCCACAGCTATGCATAAAAAGATATTAACCATATGGCAAAGGAGGAAAAAACTTACAAAGAAAATTCCCCAATAATTCTTCCATATTTAGCCTTTTTTTTTTTTTAAATTAAGTGTAATTATGTGACAAAGACATTATTTCAGACAAAATCGTATATACAAAGACCACAGATAAAGCAAACAAAGTCTTTAAGAATTTGAAAGCCGGCAGAAGAAATATTTAGGTTTCTAAATTGCCCCCCAGAACTGGATATTTAATTTCTTGCAAAACTAGAGTGACTTCAGAGTTAGCATTAGAGAAGTGGAAGGAAAAAAAAAAAAAAAAAAGGACACATTGCCCCCCCATCCCATTATGAAACATAAGATATTAACAGAGATTGGTGGCTTTGCATCTGCAGACGTGTATATTCTACTCTATCAAGTCTGCATTTCAGAAACCACAGAGTGGTGCTCAACCAGCAAGTCACAAAGAACAGCTAACATTAAAAGCTTTTCTGCCTTCTTGTGTGTGTATATACAAACAGAGTAGCTCTAAGAAAGGGTTCCCTTTTATAGCCTCCAATTGCTCTGTATAACAGTGTAATTAGTCTCAGCGCAGTATAATCAAACACACTGATGACTTCATGACCCAGCAACATTGATAGGGCCCAGGTAACGTGGGTAAATACCACTGTAATCTTTTTAACTTCAAGTCCACCCATATTGTAGGGATTTATAGAGATTGGAATAAACATGCTGAAGCCAGCACTAGGAGAAGAAATGTAGGCATAAGTTTTTGTTCATGTCTTCCATACCAAACAGTTATTTGTTCTCTTTTGTCTCATTTTTATTGCCTTCACTGCTGTGCTTTAACAGAAAGACATATCACCACAAAACAAACCCTCAAGAAAATTTGCTACCTACGTTACCTGTGCCTTTCTTGTGGGTGATTTCCTTAAAATTTCCCACAGCTGCTTTCAAGGAAGAGTGTTTTTCATCAGCCCTCATTAAAATAGCTTATACAAGTTTCTAAACAAAACACAGAAGTCTCAAAAGGCTGGTGGTACACTTAGGCATACGCTAGAGCATTGACTGAAACAGCTATATGTGCTAGGGCTATTACTCAGGTGAGGATGGAGACTCTACCTCATAGCACACATGTACCCATACTCCCAAATAGCATTATTATACTTGCAAAACACAAAAGGCAGATCAGCTCCATGATAAAGTTAAACTTCCAAACTTCACTAGTCAAAAGTGGTCAATTTTATTATTTTAAATTAAGCATTAAATGTAGCTATTCATTTGAAAGAACTGAAAAATAGAATTACTGGGGAGGCCAAGTACCCCCCAGCAAGAAACAGCTACAGGTGTAGTTCTGTGAGCACTTCTTCCAGTGGCAGTGCCAGTTTGAATAGTTCCTTTCTACCTTCTTATTTTCCCCTCAGTTGTGCCATGCATTGAAGGGATTAACTTGCACTTGTTCACTGTGCAACCACATGATCAAAAATATCATCACGGGCCACAATGATTCCCTGGTCCCATCAGCACAGGGAAGGGGGATGCTTAAATCAACAGTGGCACTGGTGGAAATGTTTGTGTATATGGCATAACAGCCAGCAAGTCAAGGTACAATTCAGTGGTAATATTTAAGGCAGTTCCACTGGGACTAGAATACAGGGCTGAAGAAAGTGATGGAGTCAAGGGCTGCGAGGTCTGTAAAGCAAGATTTGTTTCTTTTGGTTTGTGGTTTGGTTTTTTTTTTTTTGTTGGTTTGTTTTGGGGGCAGAGAGGGGAGATGGGGGGTGCAGCATTAAACCCACTGAAACCTTGTGAAAAATCACCAAGCTTTGGGATGCCTCCCTTCAGAAGTTCTGACAAGATAGCAGCAGATCTCAAATATACGAGGACGTCTTTTTTAGCAGCAATGGTAGCCTAAGCCTTTTCTTTCCCCTCTCCCTGCTGCTAGCCTTGAGTTCCTGTCTACTCACCCATTTGCTGTCACCTTCTAGTTGTGCCAAAGCAACCATTTGTGGGGATGCTCTGTGAACCTGAACAGTGAATTGCTTGGGGTTTTAAAAAAGGCAGGAGAGATTCTTTGGCTTGCATCAATTTGGTTACAATGTGCTGCAGCAGTGAAAACAAGTGGTGGGAAGCAGGAAGAACAAGCACAGGAACTGCTCAAGAGAAAAAGAACTGCCAAGAAAAGGTTCCTCAGTATTGCAGCCTCCAAGACCATGGTTTAACCTAATTAAGTTAATTAACTGGAAAATTTGAGAGAAAGAGTAGCTGGCATAAGAGAGGGGAAAAAAAAAGCAGAGCAGAGAGGGCTGTTAGCAGGAGTAGGGATAACAGATCATCGGCATCTGCAGAACAGAGAATAACACTGTAAATAGTAGGATCCAAAAATTTCTCAGGGACCTGATTGACAAGCAAATGTGTTCACCCAAACTGAATTAGAAATTAAATACGCAGAAAAGCCATCTCATCTATCACGTAGCCACCACAGGAAATGAAGTCAGCAATTATGTACAGAATGAGTTGCTAGTGAACTCTACTGGACTTCACATTTCAGCAAATAGGAAGAGCACACCATTTCCCAGGAATATCACAGTCAGACCTCATTTCTATTAAGAAAGACTCTTACTTGAAGTCATTTTAAATCTGCTGAGCTCCAGACCTCATGGTCCAAACCTGAGCTTTAAACCTATACATCTTCCTCTGCACCAGTCACATGAAATTTTAGCATCAAAATAAATCTACTATATAAATGTAAAGTTTGAACTGTTATAAAAGGTGATGACCTTAGTGAAGTATAAAGACAGTTTCTGAATAATTTTCTCAATGCACAAACTTTCAGAGTCAGGAAATCCTAAATAGCATAAAGACTTTGATAGAATTCATTTTCTAAATCTCATTTTGTGGAATGCAAGTAATACAAGTTTTCAGGACAAATTATTCAGAAAATTATAACCATCTTGGAAAAGGGCTTTGAAAGAAAGTGACTTTATCACCTCAATTACAGGAGAATAACAATTCTACCATCACCACATCTGTATGCTGCTGCAATGCTATAATTACAGAGCTAGAATCAAAGCACGTGCAATTAGTCAGAAAATTATTCAGAGGCAACATACACAGAACAGGGAGGATTAATGCCTTAAGAGCAGAGGCAAGCAGCATCAAAGAATACCTACCCAATGATGACACATTCTCCTTGAGGCTTCGTTACTTGCCACTAGATAAGGCATGTTATTTCAGTAAGCAGTAAGCTCTCCCTTTCCTCCCTCTCCACAGATGGAGTAATTTTATATTTTAGGTTAGAAAGATTAGAAAAAGGAAGCAGGATCGTTATAAGACCTCATAGGGAAAGGCAAACGGGCAAGGTATAGACATTATCAAGTCCAGTGACAAAGTTTAAGAAAACAGAGACATACCTCATCCTGAATTAGGAAAAAAGGTCTAGTGTGTTGGGGCATGAGCCTAGCTTTGATTATAAATAGGTTCAAATGCATTACCTTGGGGAAGTCATAAGATTAGAACTTCAAAATCTTTAGATACCTAGGTACTACAGGAAGTTCGTATTTCTCCCACAGACCTCAGCAATAAGTTATACACAACAGCACTGTGGTAGCTACAACGCAAAAGTAATACATTAAATATTGTGGAGATACATGTGAGGAGTGGCATTCCTGCAGGATCACTTATGAGATAACTATCCTAAGATAGCAAAACGGGGCTTGATGTAAAGCAACCAAAATTAACAGGAGCCTATGAAGGAGTATGTCACAACTTAAGATAGCAGGACTTTTCTTACAGTATTATGAGTACTCTAGGAAAAGACCTATTGTCACTATTATTTAACAGTGTTTATAGATTCTCTTTGGCTTGAATTTTCCACATGAAATCCAACTTGTAGCAAAACAAAACAAACGTAGATTTTACACTATTTATTTCCTTTCAGCCATAGTTTTCAGCCATGACAAATTTAAAGAAAGTAAAGAAGGTAGCCAACTGAAATATGTCTGCAAATATTACTCTACTTCATTCAATTTCTATTTTCTCTACACAAGCCTTAGACTCACTGGTATAGTCAAACTGCTGTGTTTGGTGACAGAAGATGAAATTTCCTCCTCCAGTGGGATTCCAAAGCAGCAAGACATGCTCTGTTATAAGGCGCTCTCTAGTTTGACCTGTATAAAGCTGGGATTGACACTCAACTGAAGCTCATTAAAAACACTTTTGATTGCTTTTATAATGTATGGTGACATGCCTAACTCCATTAACCTACCGAGGCTTAAAATTATTATTGTGCTCACTGTCCTCATCACTAAAGGATAATAAAGATGTCACAGCATATTATTTTTAAAAAGTTGCCATTAAACGAAGAAAGAAAGAGGTAATTGATCTGGTACAAGGTTTCAAATGCACTCTATCTACACTCATGAAAACTTTCAAAGGAGGCTTGTATTTTACAACAGAAAACATCATAGATTCATGCCACAAATCTGCAAAGATTAAATAAGCAGTGTGGCTTTAAGCATTTCTACAGAAAACCATCAGCTACCTAGGGCAGAGACTGAAAGCAAGGAAAGCAGAAGAGAGAAGTTGCTTGCAGAAAAGAAAGCGAGCGTGTAAGAATCATAGAATCATTTAGGTTAGAAAAGACATTTAAGATCATCAAGTCCAACCATTAACTTAGCACTGCCAAGTCAACTGCTAAGCCATGTCCCTAAGCACCACATCTACACATCTTTTAAATACCTCTAGGGATGGGGACCCGACCACTTCCCCAGGTAGCCTGTTCCAGTGCTTGACAACCCTTTTGGTGAAGAAATTTTGCCTAATACCCAATCTAAACCTCCCCTGGTGCAGTGTGAGGCTGTTTCCTCTCGTCCTGTCACTGGTTACTTGGGAGAAGAGACCGATGCTCACCTCGCTATCTCCTTTCAGGTAGTTGTAGAAGTGAACTGATTTGCAAGCAGTGGGGAGAGAAATCATACTATGGCTTAACTCTGTTCTCTATTCCAAATGTAAGTCAGGATTCTGAGGTCATTATGTCCTCACACCTTTCTCACAGGTGGCACAATTAACTACTGTTACACAGTGGCATGACTGCTTCATTAGGGTTTCTCTCTTTTATACTAGTACTGAAATCCTTTTAGCATTATTTTCTACTTCCACCATTGTGCCCTGCTGTCCAGTTTCTGTTCTTCATTCATCTACATGAAGAAAAACTGAAACAGCTTCAGTACAGCCTTTTCCTTTCTCTCGTTTTTTCTTTCTCTCTACTTCATATGACCTTAATAGGCTTCTGAAGACCTAAGAAAACATGCAGCACACAAATCAGACTACCAACAGCATGTGCATCAGCAAGTACTTGATCTCTACAAGGCTGTTTTGTTTTGGGGTTTTTTTGGTTGTTTTTTTTTTTTTCTTCTGCAGATAGTGTGTACTGTAAAAGAAAGACCTGAGAGAAAGCAGAGCTAGAAACAAAAATGACAGTCATCTTCCTAAGCCTGTAACAGTTTTCATCCCCAAGACTGCCCATAAACAAAAAGGCAAAAACACATGACTTCACATAAAAGTAAAAAACCCCAAAATGTTCAAGTATTTATAGATTCCCACCAAGAGGAAGGGCCTGCATCACCACCTGCCTCCATGCACAAAAGTACATTTATGCACAGGGTAGAAAAAGAGGTGGTCATCTCTCTCCAATAAAAATAAATAAGCAGCAGCATAATTAAACAGCAAGGGCAGTATGACTGTTGTACTAGCAATAGGCAGCATATAGTAGTTTGATAATTGGCATATTAAATAGCAGCTAGACATGCCAGATTTGGTAAGTGCAATTTTAACTAAGAGTGAGTCACTGCTGTATGCTTGGATGTTATGAACTTGAATTTGGCCATGCCAATTAAAGCTCAGAATTCAAAGTAACTGAACTAAAAATGTATTTTGAAAAGTGATCTCTCTATAAATATTCTTCACTCCGGGAGGTTGGGGGAGTATGCACACCAGATGCAGTCTTTGGAAATACAGCTGAGTCATGAGCTGAAAGAAGTTGATATGCAGAAGAATACAGCTATTAAACTCAATTCACCAAATGCCAAGAGAAATGAAGAAAAAAAAAAATAATTCAATTCTCCTATCTTTTCTTTGCATAGAAAGCAGCAAAGCTACAGATAACTTACTAAGAACAGAAGGAAATCTAAATAATTGTAGAACTTCATTGTGTTATGATGCACAAATACAACTTAATACCTCTAGTTATTAAATCAAAATAATAAGCACAGGATTCTGCTGGATTTTAAACAGAAAGGTCAGACATTATTTTAAGTCATTTCCTACCCTAGACAAGTGTCTCTGTCAGCAAAGCTATGCCAATAGTAGAAACTCCCTATTTGGAAAAAAATATTGTGAAACTGGAGTTATTTGACCAGCTCTAGACAGAAAAGCAACACTTCTGCCCTTTTTTTTTTTTTCTTTTTAAGAGATAAGTTTCAGCTGCAGGTAGGCATAAACAATAGCGAGAGTTTGCCTATAAAGTGAATCATTACTGAATCATTTATCTGAATTGTGCCATACATTTCTAAAACACAGGAACGCAAGAAAGGAAAGCTTACACAAGTAGTACCACGTCTCCATCATGAACACTGCCATTTCAAGACTAGAGTATATGAATAAACATTTTCTTTATCAAAAGGAATGAGAGACAGTGCCTGGTGGTCTAGCACAGCTGCAGTGTTAGCACTGAACAGCTGGTTTCACAAGCCACAGCCCTGGCCTGTCACACTTGTTCAGCTGAAATTAGAGCAGAGTTCAGGGGTTAAGAGAAAAGTTTACATGACACACAACTACCTAGAGCATTACTGGAATTTGCTAGTGAACTCTCACTCGGGGGAAGAATTTGTCAGGGAGGTTTTCAGCAGAGGAACAACATATGGGAGCGTTGTTCAACATTTCAGGCATTCAATTCATAACACGTCCTGGCAGTAAGCAGGCTGGGGAGTAAGAGACAATGCTTAATCAAGCACAAGTTTTACAGTACATTTCTATGGTTTCTGTTTTTAATTTGATCAGTGCAGCCCACACTAACATACTCTTCCTAAATTTGAAATGCAGTGTTGTGTGCATAACCACTGTGATAGCAGTGAGACATACTCTGCTTCCTTCCTCTACTTCTTGCGTTCAAGCTTCTCTCAAACTGCTCATCCCACATGGAAAACCAATTTCTACTTTTGATGTCTTTCCCCAACCCCCTGACACTTTCTGCAGTCAGAGGGTTTGTACTTCCCTCTCAGCAGGCAGGAGACTAGAAAATAGTCTACAACCTTATGTGGAACATGGGTATATTTTAAGTGTAAAGTCAGTATAGTTTAATGCAATGGAGCTTCACCAGTTTCCATAAACAAAACTTCTGTGCCATTCAGCAGAGCTTTTCTACATGTAAGAACTTTCAAGGTCAGGTAACTTATTCTTGGGAGGACACTGAGCTCCTAACTATTGAGTGTTTGATTTATCCACCTTACCAAAGGATAGGTTGCAGGGACGTAAGACGATATGCACTTGAGAAGCTACATCAGCAATACCAACACTGCAGCCTTGAAAGAGTTCATGGACTGCCATTACAATACATCCAGCCTAGAGCCTTCTGGTCACCTGGGAGAGAAGTGTGCACCCCCTCCACTGCTGGGGACTTGCGGCACAGTCCTGCTACAAACAGCAGGCATCCCTGCCAACACCAAAAACCAATGCTTCTTCCGCAGAATATCCTTACTGCTAGTGTTTCCTCATACCACTTGCCATATCACTTAAATGAATACTCATCATTTATGGATTCCCCCCTCTCCTCGATAATAGACACACTATCTGACCTTCCAACACTTTCATTTGAAAGATAGAATAAAAGGGAATGAATTGCATTGTTTAAAAATCAGCTGTATAATATAGATCTTACTGAAAGTTATTTGAACATCACTCATGCAGTCATATCATCATCATCAGAAGAATCCTGCATTCCAGCCTTCCCCATTCATTATCGTAAAGTGGGTAATTGGCATCGTTAACATTCTTCCCAGCTGGAAAGAACGCACTTCTACATTGCAGCTAAAATAATATGTTGTTCAGAGATGCCTATTCTTCCACAAGCATTCAATGGCAATTTAAATGCTCTATTTATTCCTTTTCTTTAATGAAGACTACTACCTAAAGCATTCCGCGAACTCTTAAGGAAACTATCATTCAAACGACAAAACCTGCAACAACTATAAACCAGCAACGTCTATTTTGGCATTTGAGCATGACCATTTCATATCCATTGCTATGAAAGGGAAAAACAGAACTATAACTATTAAAAGAATTTAACTGTATGAAATAAAAACCATGAATCCCTTTATACAGAACGTATACGGTAGAAATTAATAGCAAGTGACAAAAGCTTGGTTTTTCCTTATGAAAGTTTATGCATGCTGTGATTTGTATGTCTATTTTTATGAAAAGCCAGTTCTCTCTATATAATTAGAACAGCTCTTGAGGCAGGAAGAATATAATAGGCAATAATGACTTAGAACTGAGAAAGCCTCACTGGAGTTATCACTACGTCACAGCCTAAGTGCGTTGCATAAGGATAGTTTTGTAAAACAAGAGACAAAAACAATCTGGGGGAGGAGCAGCATTCAGCTGCAGACATTTTTCCTACTCCTTGGCTGTGAAGATGAATGGTTGGAAAGCTGACAAGTTTTCACAAGCATGACTGAGCCCAGTCCTTGACTCAGAATTAAATGGGACATAAGGCTTTGGCTGGGCAAGATCACTAAGCATGAACAAAACTAAAATTACCTTCACTGTTTATATCAGTGTAAAAAAAAAAAAAGTAATTGGGAACAGCACTGTTTATTGTTTGGCATGGATCCATCATTACTATGGGCTAATGAAAACTGTAAAGAAAGAAAATTAACCTGAGTGCTGTTCCAGCCTGGACAATAAAAAGTAGTAAATTCAGTGTTGCCCAAATTGAAAAATAAATTAGTTTTGTTTATACTTATGTATACCATAGATTATGCCTTAATTTTTGTAAGCTAACATTATCCTACCTTGTGTATTTAATACTTCAACTGCATTCATAATACTTCCAGTTTCTGCTAGTGCCATGCTAGGATATACATAGCCTATACACATCCTAGGCAGGATGCTGAATGAATGAGTAGGAAGGGTCCATAGTATAGCTAGACTAAGGTTTTCCATATTAATGGCTCTGCCCCATAGTAATATTGAGATACAGAAATTACTAGTCTAGTTCTTCCTTCAAGACAGTGAAGAGCAGTATCACCAGAGTCACCACCATGGTGATGGCAGCTCTCACCCACATCCCCAGCAGGCAAGTACTCAAAGCTAGATGTTAAAGGCAACTTTTCACTATCTACATCTAGAACTGTGCAGCTCAGAGCTGTTGCCTTCCCACTCAGTGACTGAAGCTACAGATTACGGACTAAATGAACTTTTGCATTTAGCTCGTGTCAGAAAATAAAAGGCATTATAGTACTTTGTACTTCTTACAAACTTAGGCTGAGCTAACATGCTTTCTGGCCCTTGTGACACTTGAAACCATGCTGACTGGACAGGAAACCTGACGGGTCAGTTCTCTGGCAAAGTCTGGCAAACAGCATCCTAATTCAGTTATCTCTTTGCAATCAAACAGAAAATTCCACTGCAGCTACATTAAAAAAAATATAAGCTAAAAGAAAACTAAAAATTTATCAAGTAAGGTTCCCAATTCATCTAAAAAAAAAAAACCACTCTAGAAATCTAGGTCCATTTTCATTATCTGGGTTACAAAATTATCCCTTTCCACCCCCATTCCACCCACTAGAAGCTAACTGCTTATTCATCCTAAAAATAAATAACTTCAGCCCACTCAACATTAAATAACAGAAAAAGAAAAGCTTAATATAATTGCTGTAATCTTCGGTTTCAATCTTGCAAAAAATTAAGTGGATGAGTAATTCTGCATCCAAGAGTTATCCCCATGGACTTCAATATATGCAGAGTTAATTTAACATATCATGTTTCACCTATATGCACCTTACACGCACCTGAGAAGATTCTACAAATACACAGTAAGTAGCATTGGTTTAGAGGCATACAAATTGCACAAAAAAGTCACAGAAAAAAAATATCCGTATTTATAGTTTTAAAAGTTAAGATACCTACACAGAAACATAGTTCTGGAACCAGTAAGAGGAATGTATGGTTAGAAAATGGGGAATCATAATTCATTAAAAGTGACGTGTTAGTAAAACAGCAGAATTATGAGCAACTTCTTGGCTAAATTTGGGCCAATGATGAAAGATGGAAATCATGGTGGAAATTTGTGAGTTTAAAACCAAAGTGCAGAGGAAAACAGTGTTGAAAAAAGTGGAAGTAATGGTGGAGAGCTGACAAACACATAAATCACATTAACACTGATTAACTTTCATCAAATATTAGTATTCTACTTCAGAAGATTACTTATAATAAGATATATGATTCTTTTTTCCCCTGTTTATTTGGCTTCATATTCTCCACTACACTCATGCTTCTGTGCATCAGAACAACTCACAAAATATGCAAAAAGAAGGTTCAGTGGGACTTTGATCTTACCATCTTTTGTAAGCACCAGATTCTTGTAAAGTGGTTTAAAAGTTTTAATTTATAGAAACAAAGGTGTTACTACAAGAGCTGTTGTTCTGTGGGATCAAGGCAGTCATGGAAGATAGTGGCAAGGACACCAGAAATCTTTGCTATTATATACAAAATATAGCAAATCATATTAAGCTGTAATTGCATTGGTGATTCGTTGGTCACTGGCTGAGTGACACAAGTTTAGCAAATCACCAGTGTACTAGTTTTGGCTGGGGTAGAGTTAATTTTCTTCATAGTAGCTAGTATGGGGCTATGTTTTGGATTTGTGCTGAAAACAGCGCTGATAACAGAGGGATGTTTTCGTCACTGCTGAGCAGTGCTTACACAGAGTCAAGGTCTTTTCTGCCTCTCTACCCCACCCCACCAACAAGCAGAGTGCACAAGAAGCTGGGAGGGGACACAGCTGGGACAGGTGACCCCAGCTGACTAAAGGGCTGTTCCATACCATATGGCATCATGCTCAGCATAGAAAGCTGGAGGAAGAAGGAAGAAGGGAGGGGAGGTTCAGAGTGATGGTGTTTGTCTTCCCAAGTAACCATAATGCGTGATGGAGCCCTGCTTTCCTGGAGATGGGTGAACACCTGCCTGCCAACGGGAAGGAGTGAATGAATTCCCTGTTTTGCTTTCCTTGTGCGTGCAGCTTTTCTTTACCTATTAAACTGTCTTTATCTCAACCCACGAGTTCTCGCATCTACCCTTCCGATTCTCTCCCCCATCCTGCTGCGGGGTAGGGTGAGCAAGTGGCTGTGTGAGGCTTAGCTGCCTACTGGGGTTACCCCAAAACAACTGGTCACCACTGTCCTCTTCAGTGGAGAGATCTTGACTGATAGTTCTGTCTCTCCTCTTGAAGTGGGGAGCTATGATCTTCTATAGCATGAATACTGTGCTACCTATGCTTTAATCCTCATCAGCCTGTACATGCACAGGGTGAATGCATGAGAGGCATATATATTATCAGAATATACATTTCTAGTAAAACAGTGTAGTCATCCTAGCTTCCTGCCACCTCATCATGTTTTCATATCAAAGCTTTCATACCCATAGCAGTTTCATTTTACTAAGCGAATAACAACCACCTATACATCCTATATATCAGCAAAAAGATTCTGAGAGCTGCAGCTATTAGCAAAAAACAAGAGTGGAAAAATTTATGCTATACAAGGGTGAGTGATGAGAAAGCCTATGCTCAAGTACAGGCCTGTGTTAATCATATGCAGGTGTATGGCACAGCTGACATGGTATTATAGTTATTGCAGTGTTTCTAGCTAGGGTATCCAGTAAGAGAAATGAGAGGTGGATAATACCAGTGAACTGGTATCACATAGTTCACTTCTGTTCTCACTGTCAATGTAGTGCATTTTTTTGATGTACACGACAGTATCCCTTCCTGCCTCATTTATACTCTTTCAACTGCTCCCGTTCCCCTGAGGAATCTCTTGTGCAACGGTCTAATCTCACTGAGCTGAACTGAAATGTAGACTATACTCCCTTCCTAGAGAATAAGAACAAGGTACAATTTCCCTTTCATTTGGTTCTCTACTCAGACCTCAAGTTGTAACATGCAAAATTCAGCAGGATACCTACATAAGGACTGAGAGCGCCAGGTAGGCACTGGAGAGAGGCTGGGCTCGACTCTTGCTTCTCAAGAAGGGCAGCTGAATCAGCACTGAAGCCAAAGTGAAATATCACCAGCTTGTAAATTACTGTAGCCTTCAAACAAGTGTAGAAAAGACAACAATCATGACTGTTTCTGAACTAATGCTTCCTGAATTCCTCCTGTAGCACTTACAGCTTGCTCAGGGTTTTGCTGCAACAAAAACAAAAAATAAAAATAAAAAAACCACACACACCAAAAAATGTGTTTCTTTGCACTGCTGAAAAATCAAAGTTATTAAAAACACAAATTACATTAGCAGTAGTGTATGAATACTACACTCAGTCATTTCAGTTCCTTGTACGACAAGGCTATTAGTCTTAAAAGTTTAATCTGACTTCATAAGCTTTAGGTCAAAGATTTTAATCTATTTCCATAGGCTGTTAGTCTGAACCTAAGTCTGTGAGACCCTATTAGGTTTGCAGCTTCTACTCGTCCCTTTTCTTTACTCTAACCCCAATAAGAATGAAAATGTGATAAAGATGCACCATTTGTTTTAGAGACACAACTAACCATTTCTTAGGGCATTTTGGCAAGCTGGTAAGGGATCTCCATCAGCCTATTTTTCAGAGGTGAGCCTTTGCGTATTCGTAACTGGTAAATCCTCTTCAGTTTAGAGCCAGCACATGCATCTCTGTGTAGACCAGACTGTCACCCTTTGTCCCCTTGCTCTGAAAACAACTTCATGTCAGTGAGATCAGTGCATGGGGCATGGTACTAACAGATGAGAGAAAGGATAGTTAAATCTCATTGCTTGGAACTTATTGCTTAAAGTTAAACCATGAAACTCCAAGTCCAGAAGAGAACCCCAGTCTCTGATAGTAGCTAACATCATTACATTTTCTTTTAAGCTTTTGATTCAGTCTATTAAGAGAAATTTCACTTCCTTCTCCCTCTCTACCCAGAAGAAAACAGACCTTAAGTAGATCAAAATGTTTACCCTATAATTTATCACCTTTCCCAATATCTTCAACAGCATCTTTTAGCTGATCAGAGCCAAGGCTAATATCCAGACATAAAAATCCATTCTCTGTCCTCCAATACTAGACCAAAAAGACATTTCACAAACAGCAAGATTTCTTTTTAAGTAGACACTCATCAAAAATGTATTTTTCTCACTACCTTGGCCTTGAAAACACTGTATTTTCCAATTTCCTACATGCTGCTTAATGTTATGCAGTGTCAGTCACACCACATTATGTCATTTTATATAGCAGGTCAGCAGGAACTGCCATGTTCAGAGATGCCTGATATTTTGCCAAATCACTTGGCACATCTCACACACTCATCAATTTGAATTACTTGTAGATCATTTCGAGAGACACATAATTATTGGCAACCATTCAGAAAATGGCAGATAGTCTACTGAGTGCTTTGCTGGCCTTCTCATCCATCTATAAACTGCAAGATAGACAGATTTCCCTAAAACAATATAACTGTATGTCATATTAATACATGTGCAATTCTAGTTTACATTTACTATCTTGGGCAAATGCTCTGCAATTCTTCCTTCAATGAACAGTACTTCATTCTACAGTTTCCCTAAAGGCAGCTCATAATCAGTGTTATTAGGAATACCAGACTGATCCTGAGGCTGAGATTATATAATACTTTTTAATTGATTCAAGTATTAATTCAACACCATATACTTCCTGGAGTAAGCATAAGTCTTTCATTCTTTCAAACACTTAATTCTTACAGTAATTCTACACCAACCACAGTAATTAAAGCATTCTTTACATCAAACTCTAGATGAACTATCCCTTTATGCACATCTATTTTTGTGTCACCTTAACACATTGCATGTAGGAGCACAATAGGGAAACAGTGCCAAATTGATGGCTAAGGTTAAGTTCTGGTTATACAAACAAGAACATTCTTGAAAAGGCCATGGGTAGTGAGAGCAAAACAAAAATCACAATATATGTATCATAACATTGGTCAACACTGAGACAGTTTTAGGGGATGACAGATCTCTGTGGAAAATACTGCTGCAAAACAAAGCAGAGAGCTGCTTCTATGTAGAAAAGCCTTGCAATGGGAAATTGTACAGGGAATTGTCAACTGACTACGGTTCAGCAACAAGAAAGCATATGAAATTAGACTGGAAGAGCATTAATTTTAAAGTAAAAGAATACAAGGTCTTCACCTAGTTGCAAAACAGGCTCCTATACACAGAGAAAAGACTGCAAAGCAGCATTGGTTCAGAAGTAAATAGACTAGAGGCTAAAGATTTGTAGCGAGTTCGCACTGATTAAAAAAAAAAAAACAACACGTGGGCCAAAAAGATAGACCAAGAACTGAAGTCTGATGGACCTGACAGACTATGTGTTTGGGGGATATGCAAGAAGCTTGCAGATACCTGCAGACTCACCCAAGGTTAGCTAGGGAGATCCTAGACTGAAATGTCAACACACTAGAGCCCATTTGTGAAATACAAGCCTCTAAGCAGAGAAGACTTGACATTTTCATGGGTTCCTTTGCATAACTGCTTTCATCAAATACAGTTTTCTAATTTAAAAGCCTTGATTTCAGTAAATCGCAATAATTAAAACCCAGGCATGAAAGACGATCTATATAGTTAGCAAGCCAAAGTTGTAGAACGTTCTCCAAATAAAGACCAAATCCAAAGACTCTCTGAAATTAATAAGAAGAGTATCCGCATCCTGCAAGCCTATAAAAAGAAATGTTCATGGTGTTTGACTGATCATGACAGCAATTGGCCATTCAATGTGTATTTGTAGAGACACTAGGAAGACTGAGGCTGTAAACCTAATTCCCACCTTGAAGAAGGTGTGGTAAATGGCTCCTCTCAGCCAGAGAATGATAGCAGTTTGAAACTGAACAAGCAGCTTCCCCTGTGATCTGCTAAATAGTGAAAATTATTTCAAATAAGAATATTTTACCCTGTGTGGGGGATAAAAATAATCTTTAAGTGTTGCAAGGCAGCTAAAAGTTATTCAAAACAAAATCTAATTTCTACTTAGTTTTGTTAGCCCCAGAAAGTTAAATGTATGAAGTTTGAAAGCAAACCCAAAACCTACACTGTCTCATGGACTGCTAAGAAGGCATTTTGCAGTCAGATACAGGTGTCACCTGTTTAAGATGAAGAAGGAGTAGTCCATAAAAGCAGAAGGAAAAAGAGAGGAGAAGTCAGAGTTTGGAGAGAAAAGGAACAGTTGTGCCTACCGGAGGCAACAGAATGATTTCTCCGTAATTCTTGGTCAGTGGCAGAGCCAACACAGGACTCAAAGTTAACAAAACTCTCTGTCCTAAATCCTCTCTAGTCTGCGTCACTGTTTGATTAAGAATATGAGTTATATATACACTTAACTTTTTCACTTAGAAAGAGACTAGAGAGCATGTTAGGAAGGAAGGGAGAAATGTAGCTTAATATATATGAACAGTGAACATACTACTAATAATATTTTTTCTAGCTACCCAGCCTTTTACCTGCATTAGCTGTGCTCATAAAAGAAAAAAAGCCACCAATAATTTACATCCAGTGAAAATTTCTGAGACTTTGAAATACAGTTTCATCCCAAATTATACAAAACTGATTCTTTATTATTTTTAAGCCAATCACTTATTTCGTTAAGGTTATAATATTTCCACTGTAATTTCAGCACTTCATTTTGATGAAAAAAGAACATTTTAATTTTTCTTAGAACGCAAAAAGTTAATTCAAATTTGCTAATTAATTACCTTTTTTAATTTTAAGAGATTCAAATTTCATTGCAGTACTATTCCCAGCAGAAATCTATTTCATCAGACCAACCTTCAGCTAGTTCTGTTGTGCACTTAAGCTATTTTCTTTGACCTGTATGATAGTTTTTTATTATGAAAGTTAAGAAAGAAACAATAAGACACACAAGAGACTACCAAAACTGGGATCAGTGTGAACCAAGTTGCTGCCTGCCTTTGGTTGTGAAATGTGATCCTAGCCTGGGGAGGTGGGGACACACGACACTCATGAGAAGGAGCCAGCAGAAAATGGGTGACAGCAAAATCATTTCCATACATTTTTTTATTTCCATTCTTGAATAAGAATGAATTCCCTGGATTTGAAAACTATTTTGGCAGAATACACTGGATAAGCTCATTCTTACCTTCACAAACTGATCAATGTTCTCTTTCCAAAGGGAGAGCAATTCCTATCTTTCTAGAACATAAACATTTCAGAATGACTCATGTGTTTTGACAAGCTATCACATAAATGGGACTAAATATCACAAGATTATTTAGCAAAGTATAAACATACACTGCATAATATAAACCTTACAAGCAACCAGCTCAATTTTTTTAATTAAATTAAATCCACCATCAAAAGAATTACATTTTCCAAATTTTCAGTACAAAATGCTTGCTTAGGATGTGGTGAAAATATTTTTTTTTATATCACATTCTAAATTGAACACTGGCACATGTCTAAAAATCGACTTAAACTCATATTATTTGTAATTGCACTTCTTTTCTTTCAATCACCTTCTTTTCCCCAAAATGAAGTTCCCCATAAATGAATCATCTCTTTTCTCCACTGACTATAAAAGAAGCTGTGTAGCAAATGTAAATGAGAATAGCCAAATGAACATGCCACCAACGTTTCTTTACTAACTTTTCCTGTTATATAGGCATATCAGCTGATGCTACTATCATAATATTACTAATTTGGAGTCTATCCCAGACTAAACCAGTACAATTAATAACAGGGTTTTTTTTCTGATCAGAGGTGAAGCAAAACAAAAGATTTGTTGCAGAGGAATGTGAGTGCTTTCTAATTTTGTTTCCACAAATAAAGAAAAAAGTCAAGCAATCATTTTAACTCAAGCAAAATATTTCATTTTCTCCCCGCAAAAATATTTTTCTCCCTTCCTAGGATTTAAAGAATAGCAGCAAGATCTTTGGACGTAAGTAGTCAATGGGGTACAACCGCATATAGTGCTTGTGTCCAGGTATTTATTTGTCCACAAGTTTGAGCATTAAGTTCCAAGTAGCAACAATTTGAAAAGCTGAGGTGCGCAGTGGGAAAGACTAGCAAAGCCCTTCATAGCCCCTCTAGTATCTACAAACTATACCGGATAGATATGGAAACTTCAGCATATGTCCTTCTAAATCCCACTGAATTACTATAATTTGTGTTTTCATTTAAAAGGTGTTATATATTTCTTTTCACCAAGAAGGAATTTCAGTATTGAAAAGAGGGGAAAAAAGGGGGGCCGGAGGGGGCTACAGTCTTCTGAAAAAAGGGCAGGCATCACTTCATTCCAAAATAGCAGATGTGTTCTTTCAACGTTATAGTTCAACTTTAATGTCCATAGAATCCTACTTTTGCTTACATCCTTCATTATTTATAATAGCTCCTGCAAACTAATTTATCTGTTTGTTTTCTACTCAGATTTGGAATAGCTTTATAGAACACAGAGCTTCTATCTTTCATTAGCGTTGTTATAGCACATAAGATCACAGTCAAGATCTGGTCTAGAAACCACAAGGTACTTTGGTAGGGGCCTTTGGCCCAAGGAGCTTAAACTTTTGGACTAATGCTATAAGCTGTTCTGCACATGCCAATCTACCTGTAGGATAAAGGCTCGAGCCTTAGTTGACTGCAATGCAAACACAAGTGTCAAGCGTCATAGACTGAATTACAAGATCTGAACAGATAATTGTGGAAAAAGAAAGGATCAAACTGAAAATAAGATCGCTTAATTATATAGCTGGGTATTATATAAGTGCAGTACAAGGCTGATGGCTCCTGAAGGTCCTAATTATCGTTACTATTTTAAGCAACATCTTCGGTGTCAATGTAAGCCACCATTTGTTCATACAGTTGCTTGTTACAGGTATCTTAACGGAATTTGGGCTCCAAGAAAGATTTTTCTTCTTTTTTTTGAAATAACAATAAAAATTGAATTTAGTGATCTTTTTTTTTTTTCCATCCTGGTACTTATTTCAATAGGACCATTTTTGTGCTTAAAGTTGAAAACATATTTTAGCACTTTGCAGAATTAAGCAAGTACATATAATCCAGAGGCAGTCCTGTGAGACATGGTCAGACAGACACAGGCAGCATCCCTGTGGTTCATTCAAAGAGGTTCAATAAGAATCTCTATGGAATATTAACTAACAATAAACCCTCTTAAAAAAATGCACACACAGACGACTTTGCAGCACCATGACAAAAGAAGTCCAGATAAAAACACTGTTTGCCAAGGTCCTGTGTGAACAGATCCCCCACTCTCTTAAATCAGCTGGGTTGCACAGAACTGATAATATGGTTCTGAATGGGATGCTGTGCTGTGGAGTTAATAAGACAACGCTGCAATGCCCCACGGTATGGGGAGAGGCAGATGGCCACAGCATGTTTTCATGTTTGGTCAGGTGTTATTAATCTATGACCAAGAGAGCAGGTGGCTGTCATAAATTGCAAGAATTTTTCACAAATCATTCAGCTTTCCAAAGAAGCCACACACCCGAATATGCTTTCATTGTGTCTTAAAAAGAAAAAAAAAAGAAAAAAAAGAAAGAAAAAGTGAGGAAGAGATTGCAACCAAGTGCTATTTAAAGTAATTGCTAAGTTTAGACAATGGTGTAGTGAAAGGCAAAACTGGAAATGCTACATCCTCCTGTGTCTCAGTCCTTTTCCCATTAAAAATTATATGAAGCACATATTGTTGAAGTAACAAAGCTCTACTTCCAAGGAAAATGCAATTCAGGAATAACTTAAAAATGTACTTCAGTGATGCCGGACTGGAAGTATTTTGAGCCCAGGATTCTGCTGCCAGTGATCTTTACCATATATTATTTGCACCAAGAGACTGACTAGGGGCTGCACTTGAGATCAAAGATACTGCCATATTCAGAGCGTATTAGTACAAAAGTGGCAAGAGACAGGCCTGCCTTGGAGGAAGTCACCATCAGCACAGAGAAGAGACCCAGAAAGGCTGAAAATGTTGCTCATCTGTAGAACAGGGAAGGCAGCAAATCCCAAAGGTCAAATTCTGAAGAGCTCAGCTCCCGCTTGATCATGTAAGCTAAGGATCCACATTTGCAGAAGCACTCCGTTTTCAGCAGCCCATTAACAGTGTCTTCTGTGCATGTCCACACTGAAATAAGGAAGCCAAGCTGGAAAGTGCATCCCTGTATCCCATGATCCTGTCTAGTCCTCTGACCAAAAAACTGGCTCTTACTACCACAACAGACAGACTTACCACAAAGCCAGCCCTGCCACAGTAATGTAGGTGATTTTACAGAAGCATGCGTCCTGCATGAGGTGAAGATGAGTGAATGAAAGCAGTATTGTAGAAGAAGGTACCTTACTGCTGAACTACTATCTCAAGTATGCTTGAATACAATTAATGTATGCCATAATATATTAAAATTGTTCTTTGAGTTATTGGAATTTTATCTGCATAGTTAAAAGCAGCTATGTTATTTGCATAAGTGATTCAATGTTTTATTGACATTCTTTCCCTAATACCACTGGGATTTTTTTCAAATGAAATAAGATTTGCAATTTTAATTCAGTTTGCCCTAATTGTTAAATAATTTCTGTCACATTTTTAAAAAAAAACCTCCAGGCAAATAAAAAGTGACTCTGCGTGCTCAGCTTCAATCTGAACAAATTGAATCGAAACCATTAACACAGAGAAGGTGGTGTGTAAAAGGCAAAGGAAGAATCCCGGGGGCTCTCTGGGTAACAGGGTTATCTTACTTGTGCATCTGGTACCTCATTTAAGGAGCTCAAACTCTGGACTTACAAGTCATAAGTCCTGACATCAGTGTGCACTTCTGTGCAGTAAATTGTGCAAAACCACAGCAATAAGATAATAAGGGAAAACTACTGGAACTTCTAAAACTATAGGAAACTAAAATATAAACTGAAGATATTCATTTAAGAATACAGGGATAGAAGTCCTTGAATTTAACTTTAAACCATTTGTGGCAGATGGCTAAAGGGGAACAATCAAGAAAAACCAGATACAAATAACAAAATCCTTTCTATAACATCCTGTTCAGATTTACTCTATGACAAGAGATGGTATCTCAGTGAGAGATTTCCTGTGACAACTACTATTAATAAATGCTAATACATCTCTCTTTAAAAGCTACAACATATACTATTACAGCAATACAAAAAGATGGTTCAAGGGAACAAACAAAATTACTACAGAGTACGTTAAAGAACAACCAGTACTTGGCTAATTTAGGATCTTAAAAATGTTTACACAGCAGTTTTTACAGAAAGCTAAACTGTCTTATGTGGTTGTTTCCCCTTTTGGTTTACTTCTGTTTTAGGTCCTACAAAGGCTCTGGTGTACTGTTGGAATCATTCCTTGCCTCTTAGCCTTCAGATTCTACTTTAGATGCAGACTGACAGAAGTTTTTAAACCTTGCCTTGAATCATAGGAGAAGGAAAAAAAAAAAAAAAGAAAGAAAAGAGTCAAATTTAACCATGTGTTTGGAAGAGATTCTGAATGAATTATCATTCTCTCACTTTTATTGTAACATTAATAGAGGAATATGGAACAAGAAGTTTTCCCTCTAAAACTAAACCCAGAATAGTGCTTGTTCAGCACGTCAGTGACAAACACGAACATTTCAAAATAATCATTTTTTTTAAAAAACAAAACCACTAACATAAACCACATATCCTCTTGACAGTAAGTTCCTCTGAAGGATTACCATGGTAAACTGTAACCCAAGCTCCAATTGCAATGTTCTCTGAAAGAACACATTACACAAAACCTCATGTAGAGACAACACACAGATGGCAGGTTATTGACTAGTAAGAGCCTGTCACATAATAAGCAGGACAATCTTTTACCAGGATAGTGTAGAAGAGAACTGAATATAAAATCCCCATTGTGTAAAGGGCTCCTGGGTTTAAAAAAAGTCACTAGCTTTTATTTTAATAATAAAGGTATAATTTTAAAATATTTTTCCTCTTTTCATTAATCAATGCATCTGTTTGCACTTTTATTTTGCTCAGCCTCAACAACAAAAATAACTTCACCAGCAAGTAGGCTACACAAGAAAAAAAAGTCATATGTTGAATGAGGATAGAAAGTCAGTTTCAAAGTTTCATGGGCAAAAACTCTCTCAACAACAACTCATCTGTGCCAACTACAGTGTCCCTATTCAATATAAACTTTCAGATTTTATAAATTTACATTTCTAAATAAACTCATTTTAAAACATTAAAGGTACACAATATATACAAGAGTATATAATGAAAAGTTTAGTTTCACTCAAGCACAATGAAGAAAGATGTTTTCCTCAAAAATTCCCAATAACGCTACTCTTCTATTTAACTTGGATCCAGTGAACTAAATACAACACTGCAATACTGGCATTTGAAAAAAAATATTCAATTGTTTTTCTATACTCCACACTTAATATTTCTTCGGAGTTCTGCTTCTCACTTCTACAGTGTTTCAGGGACAGGATGGTTTAAATAAGTGAAAGAATAAAAAAAAAGGAGCTAAATCTACCCTGTGTTTCAATCTAGGGAATGTCACTGGACTTACTGACTGTTTCCCATCCATAGGAAGACTGCAAATTATCTACTGCAATACATGCATATTTTAGCAAAAGTATCCTTTCATTACAGAGCCTTTTGGACTAACGCAACCTTCCTCCCAGCAAGGAAATAAGTGGTTGTTTTTCTTTCCAATGAGTTCACTCTTGTTCACCAAGCTGCTCTGCTCAAAAAAAATGGCAAGAA
The DNA here is from genome assembly GCF_047370975.1 of Nipponia nippon. Classification (NCBI taxonomy): domain Eukaryota; kingdom Metazoa; phylum Chordata; class Aves; order Pelecaniformes; family Threskiornithidae; genus Nipponia; species Nipponia nippon. The sequence continues at coordinate 17,397,488 of NW_028262391.1, forward strand.
CTGAGAAGACAGGACTGAGAGAAAAGAACTGACTAAGCCTATACCACCATTGAGAAATAAGTCCTGGATCTGTATCTTCAGTGTCAATGCCCCAAGACAGATTGTGTTAGTAAATAAACTCTAGATTTGCTGGCTAAGTACCAGCTAAAAATACTTAAAAGAAGACATCAGCAGATGCACATTGTCTTCTAATAAACATAAACCAGCAGTGATGTTTGAAGGTAAAGGAGTTGTGCTATTTCATTTAAACTCCAGTTGCAACCTGATGATTATTTCCTTCTTTAAACCAAAGCCACTTTTTTTTTTTTTTTTTTTGGGGGGGGGGGGGCGGGGAGACGGAGACAGTTTTAAAAAAAACAAACAAACAGAAGAACAACATCACTGTGTTTAACTGTAATGACTGTTTCTGTCATCAAGGTCATTCATTAGCTGCAGCACCACAATAATTGCCTCTATTGTTCATTGCATCGTTGCCCAAGACTTCGTATTCTATTACAGCATTGTTGAATAGCAGAAATTGGACAAAAGTTCAGGCAAACAATGTTGTCATTTAACCACCACAAATGTGAATTGCTATTTCTTATCTGCTTGCAATAATAGACTTATCACAGCAGGCATTTTCTGGATGGAGACTAGTGGCTTTCATTTTACATATAACCATGTGCTGGTTTTTGCTGAGGTAGAGTTAATTTTCTTCATAGTAGCTAGTACGGGGCTATGTTTTGGATTTGTGCTGAAAACAGTGCTGATAATACAGGGATGTTTTTGTTACTGCTGAGCAGGGCTTACACAGAGTCAAGGCCTTTCCTGCTTCTCTGGCTGGGGGGTGCACAAGAAGTTGGGAGGGGACGCAGCTGGGACAGCTGACCCCAGCTGACTAAAGGGCTGTTCCGTACCCATATGACATCGTGCTCAGCATAGAAAGATGGAGGAAGAAAGAAGGGTTGGACTTTCAGAGTGATGGTGTTTGTCTTCCCAAGTAACCATAATGCGTGATGGAGCCCTGCTTTCCTGGAGATGGCTGAACACCTGCCTGCCAACGGGAAGGAGTGAATGAATTCCCTGTTTTGCTTTCCTTGTGCGTGCAGCTTTTCTTTACCTATTAAACTGTCTTTATCTCAACCCACCAGTTTTCTCACTTTTACTCTTCCAGTTCTCTCCCCCATCACACTGGGGGGCAGTGAGCAAGCAGCTGTGTGGTGCTTAGTTGCCAGCTGGGGTTAAATCACAACAAACCATTAAAATCTAATTGGTGTGAACTTTCCTTGGAGCAGACAAGATGTCCAATATAGTAGTAATTACTGCCTAAAACATATATAATCCCAGGCTATATTAAATGTAAGGGAAGAATTAGTGTTATGACAGTCACAATCTTAAAATATACAGAAAGTTACAAGATATGGTCATTGGAGAAGAGTGAAATCCCATGCAAATCATTCTGAATAGGCAGCATTGAGGAACTAGGATGGTGCTTCCTGCGATGCACAGGTCTGCAAAGCTTGATAATATTGGTCTCAATATTTGAAGCAGTACTGTCACATTGATACAGTGCTGCCTGTGAGCAAATAACCCTGACAGACCCTATCTAGTACATTCCATGACACAGTCAATCTGTAAATAAATGCAAGTTGACTACCTTCTTTCCTCAAATAGCCAGTTCAGATATTGCATGCCAAAGTATTTGAGAAGTCATGTTGACACATTGAGGCAGACGTGTTTCACAATTATGAGTTTCTTGGACTGTTTAGCAAAAGAAGTTAGCTTATACGTTCAAAAAATAAAAGTTTACCTTCCCACAATGTCTTCTGAATTGCAGAATTTAACATAAAAAAGCCCAGTTTCTACTTAATCAAGAATCAGAAGGACTTAAGTATTAACAGTACTACCTAGACTAAGTGGTGAAGAGTTTATAGAAATTCTTTACATGAATATGTTGTGAACAGATATAAGCCAGGAGATAACCAGCAATATCAGAGCACCAAATAGTCTTAGGGAATATGCATAGATTCCAGAATCAGGCCCCTTTAGTAAAACGTACAGTTCTCAGGCAGATACTTTTGCTAGGAATAGCTTAAATGAGGCTTTAGATGGATGCAAGGATCCAAAACTGCAAGATGAGATGGGTTTCCTATTACCCATGCATTCAATAATATAGAAAGCATTTTCATTTTTCTTTAAGAAAAAAAAAAAAAGGTTGGTAATTATTTTCCTCCAGGTTTCATCTCTCATTGCTGCTGTGGCTCTAGATTAGCATAGGCAACAATCAAAATCTGTATGCAAAAATATCACACTATTTCTCTTTGCAAATGACTTTGGCTACCCTGTTCTCTGAACAACTCTGTTCTCTGAACACTGTCATTTCTACTATTCTTTCAACACATACTTTTCATCTAAAAGCTGTTAAAAGGCCTCAGCTCTGTTAATGCAGGCATCCCTTTATCTGACACCAATGATTTTTACCAGGTCACTGGTTTAATGCCTTTAAGCCCTTGATAAATTAATCATCAGTACGGTCAAATGATTTTGTCAACTTCATAACAGTATCTGCAGTTTTGAATAACTGGCTCCCAATGGAAGATCTGCAATGAAAACCCTTTAGCAATTTTTAAAAATCTTCTCCCATCCATAAGAGTTAAAAAAATTGCAAGGAGCACGCTACTATCATTACAATGCCATATCCCACACTTACAGACGAGAAGGTTTGACAAAGCCGGGGGAGGAGGGTGTAATTACATCAGGGCAAGTGAGGCATTTTTACCTCTTAGGAATACAACAGAAGTTTAACACCTCCCATAGTCTGCCCCTCTGGACCAAATCCAGAAAAGCATTTCAACTTGAAGTAGTCCTTGCTGATCTCAGCTAGCTATATGCATTTTTAACATTAGGCATTGTTTAAACACTTGCTGGATCAAGATACAGCACTGGTATCTGGATGAAAAGGCAAAAGCATACAGTATGAAAATCTTTCACACACGTAAACACACAAGCACTAATTTAACATCATACATCTTTGTCCGTTTAGCACCCATTCAAAAAAAGAGGTGGCATTATGTAATAGAATTTCAGTCTCCCTTCTAGAAATCAAATTCCTTCCTAAAAGAATTAGAACCCTTAATCCTGTTACAAAAGCAGTCCATGTGGGCCTAAAATCGCTGATAAAACAGTGCTTAAATGAAGCAAATTTACGTTATTGATGGCTCTCATGACCTGTGAAGAACTTTTGGAGTGAAGGACAATTCCAATTACTAAACCATTCAGCACTCTAATAGGGTCTGCCTTCCTCTAAAGAGTACTATAGGATTTTGGGAGCCAGCCCCAAACGATGCCTGCAAAATATATCAGTGTAGGTGACGTATAGAATGCACTGATCCAAAAGCACGTCTGTTTGGGTCAGAAATCACGATCAGAGCGAGTGGCAGATTTCCAGTCCTTGACAATGCTGCATCTCCCCAAGGAGGAAAGGGCGTAGGCAGGGGGGCTGAGTGACCTTGATACACTGAGCTAGTCACAAGTCAGCATTGCAAGACTGCGCTCCAGGGAAGTTGTGATGTTATTAAAGCAAGACAACAGGAGAAATATTGCCAGAGGCACTGTTACTACAGTAAGGATTTGTGAGAGGGGGAAAATTGAAAGAAACAGGAGAAGCAGCTGGGAAAGAGATCACGACAGGGGATGGGTGGATGGGTAACCGGCAGGGCAAAGAGGAAGAACAGTGTGTATATATACAAATCTACTTTATAAAGACAACAACTACATGTTCTGTATTTTCACAAAATTCTTGAAAGTCCAGGCACAATGTAGTTAAGGTATCAAGGAACTGCACACAGATAAAAATGTATCCTATGTGTTACAGTTGTGCTGAACAAAGGATGAAGTACTTTTTCCTTATAGCAGCTACAAATTACTGAAGGCAAAACTGTCATTAAACTATAGAATTCAAGAACAATCAAGAGTGAAGAAGGAACACAGCAAAGACAAGGACCGCTTCAAGAACTGTGTTAACTGCAGTATCTAGAGAGCTATATAAATGAGAAAAATTCATCATCATATGTGAATAATAAGATTCACATAAACAATACTGTATTCTGCTATAACCTTTATATCAGATTCTGACCAGAAAGCGACTGTATTTATTTCTTGAGATAGAACGTGATGTCTGAAGCTATATGTGTCTAAGGCAAGATCATCTGATACACATTCCTAATTTTTCCCCCCCCCTCACTCATTGCTAGTTTTCTATTAGTTTGAAAAGGTGGTAGAGCTACAGCATGATCTCTCTTTCAATGAAAACACCTAAGCATATTTAAAATTGCCATTATCCATTCCTGTACCAACAAGGTTTGAAAACAAATGGGAAACTAAAGGCATTCTCAAATAGCATGGGAAAGTAACGAGTTTTCTATTCAGGACACTTATGGCAAAACCTCAAAATTAGAGAAGGGAAAGGGAGAGGAGGGAGGGACAAGTCTAGCTGCTTTGACTTGCCTTAGAAGAGTTGTGGTCCCTGTGCTTTGTTGGAAAGATTACTATTACAGTACTGATCACTGAGCTAAACAGAATATGTTTGGTTCACGGAATTGTAATTTTAGTGTTAAAAATTGCTTGCTGTGAATTTCTAGCAATTTGTAGCTGTTGTTGCCAGCCAGTGCTAACAATCACCAGGAGTCAGAATCCAGCTAAGCCTGTCAGCACTTCAGTTTTCGGCAAATATTTCACAGATAATATTTTGACACCTCTGTGATCACTTGCAGTTCAGTCAGATTAGAGATCACAGGTTGAAGTACCTTGCACTATAGCGCTCTCTACAACAATTACCTTCTAGGCTTTGAAACAAAGGAGACCAGCATTTCCATTGGAACATGGGAAAATTTTAATAAATGAACTTAAGATTCATAAGCCTTCCACATCAAAAAAATACAATGGCACAAGTGTTTGCACCTTGTAGCTATATCCTTCTACTTGTTCAAACTTAAGTTTCAAAATGCCATCAACCTCAGTATCCACCTAGTGAGGCTAGACATTTTTCTTTCATAGAAACCCAAACCATATATTCACAAGAGAATGAGTAGTAATACTTATTTAAATAGAAGGAAAACAGAAGCCTATCTCTAGACTGTAAATTTCATTTTTTGAAAGTTTAAATCTTCTGGATGCAAATGCAGCACTATGAAGAAAATAAGTTTTCAAACCTCACATAAGTTCAAAACAAATACCATTGTTTCATATGCTTTGATATCTTAGAAACTATGGAACTATAGAAGTCCTGATGTAAATAAATCCAGCTCCTGCTAGAGTCAACAAAAGTTGCAACTGCATACAAACTGAATAGGAGCTATTATGTAGTAAAACGCCAGAAGGCGTTTTGCTTTCTATTTTCAAGTTTACCTCAAATTTTCCATGCGTTGGCAGGTTGTTTTCATGGGATTTAGTGATTTCTTTCTAAAGCAAAAAAATAGTTGTAGACTTTGAAACCCACTGTTAGAAATTGTTTCAGTTCAGATGCACAAGGCCTTAACAACCATTGCACTGCATCCTACACAGTCTTTTAAACCACTACAAAGTAACTACAACTTTAGAGGGAGAACTGTCTTACATTAACACAAGCAGAGTGGAAGATATCTGATCACAAGGTGTAGGGCAACAACGAGATGGTGCATGCTCAAAGTAGCAGCATTGTTTGCTTAAATACAAATATTTTCCAAAAAAGAGTGACTTTTTCTAACTATTGAGTAAAAAACTTCTGGGTGCCCATCAAACATGGGGTACACTTCAGCAGGCTTGCAGTCTCCATGGAAGAGCTTGACCACATTACTAAAGTTTCAAACCAAACAGTACATAACAGCAAATAAACTTTTTCCAAAACCCATGCTTTCTTTCACACAGCATCCATATGTCAGTGTTGAAAACAATAAAACAATCTTTGTGCAAAAACCAAAAGACATTTTAAAGCCATTTTTGAAGATTCTGAGCAGAGCCTTTAAATCTACTCCCCTTTCTAAGTCCAATATTTAGGTCTGGTCTACATTTGAAAGTCTGCAACTCAGCAACAATGCTAGTTTAGAATTTTCTCACCACCAAGAGAGTCATATCACTGTCAGAACCATTGTCAGACTTATACCAATATACCACTATGATCACTATCTCGCCTATGCAAAAACGTAGAAGACATATGGAAGTACTTGCATATACTGCAGTTGCATTCATATAGGATGGAGGCAGCAAGAGAAGGAACCTCTTTAACACTAGCCACGTAGATAAAAGCAACATTTGTTCAGACAACTCCACAAGCAGGTTGCTACTGCAGGCTCCTGTTCAGCACAAGACAGGCTCTGGCTACTAAGCTGGAGAGCTGCTCCTGGGTAGGCTGATACTGCCCTGCACAACAAGCAGCAAAGGCTCTGGGCAGACCAACCACAGCAGGAAAACGGGACACTACATGTTAACCTGTTGAAGGTGATGCCCCCTCTCAGTCGTCCCTAAGGCATTCAGCCTATGCCTGGCCTGCACAGGCAAAGTGCTTGGGCAGCATTATTCAGCTACTATAACTCTGCCACCATCTCAAGTGAGGGTTGCAGTTTCAGAGTAATTTTCAAGTTACTGGACTGAATACAATAGGTTTGTTTTTTAAGCTGTAGTTTCTTATTTCTGCTCACCAGGAACAACTTTTCCAGTCTATGTGGGAACAGGATAACGTGTCATTTGGCAGAGGAGGTTATGTCCTATCACACTGCAGAAAGTTGCTTAGAGATTATCGTCACAACTGTCAATTCAAACCACGTTCTAGCTCATGCAGTATTCAAGCTGTTCAGATCTGCACTGCTAGTCTGAACAGCAGAGTTCACAGAGCTCCAGTCTTAAATTGTGTGTTAGATTTCTTGATAAAATGGGTTTCCACAGAAGTGCACAGTACAAATTCAAATCAAATTAAAATGGAGAAATATTCTAAAAACAGCTCATCCTGAATCTAACACTCCCTCCCTCTTACTCTCCCCCCTCACCTCCAGTCTTTGTCTCTCAGCTTCTTGTGGCCTTTCTCATCAGATTCACATTACCTACTGCAAGGCTCTCACAGGTCTCCTGCCTGACTTCACCCCAGAGGAAATGCATTAATGTAATGGACTCTGGCCCTAAGAACATTCCCACTGGACCATGTTTTGTACAGGAATCTGCCCCCTTGCCACAGCAGCTGGAAATTTCAGACCAGAAAATGAAACAGATTTTCAAGAAAGTAAAATAATGTGTAATTAACCTTTATAGCAGTTTATCAAGATATGTGGCAGGCTTCCAACACTCACCATGTCTTCAAATCAAAAACTGAAGATTAGAGATCAGCGATTGTTTTAGCTACTGGGCTTGATGCTGGAGCCATCTGTGAAATCTTCCCATGTGATATATGAGGTAAGGTAGTAAGATTCCTCCTAAAATGTATAGACAAGATTATCAGCCTGTAATAATAGAGGGAGCTTCAATTGTGCTAGCACTGTTTTACAGATTGCCAAGGGAGAAGACTGCCATGTGTGTGTTTTGGCTGCTCAGAACTCTATGACATTTTTCAACAGAAGGAGAGAGAGTTTTGTTGCTATCATCAATATTCTTTGGACAAATTCTGCCCAAGATTGCCTTAAGGAAAAAGCAACAAAAATCTAAGACTAGAGTCTGGAGAGATTACTAACAAGACATGCACAGGATCTGAAGTACAAAGGTGTCTTGTTTGCAAACCAGCACCCACAATCAAAACAGAACTATAAGTGGCTGGAGTTAACACAAAGTAATAAAATTTATTATCTCTGGTGATCCCAGCAGTGTCATTCAGGCAGAAAATAATTAAGCATTTTTTATTCTCTTTTATTTTACCTGGTGGAGTCATACAGTTTTACACAATAGTAGTCCTAACTTTTTAGGTCATGCAGTTACACCCAAACTATGTCTCAAGCAGTTTTACCTGGTACAAACAGTAATGTAACCTAAAGCAACATACTATATGTTTTGATATTAAAAAAACTAGAGAGACAAGTTTGGAAACAAAATCCAGACTAGAAACACTACATATATACATGAACAGGAAACAAAGCAGTTAGATATACTAACATTTGGACATGATATCAAAACAAAGAAAACTACTGCTCTCACTAGAAACTAACAATAAAAGGCATCTGTTTTCACTCAGAAAAGTACATTCATGTTGTGACAATATGTAAAAAAAGTGAGGCTTATTAAAGTATTGAGAGGTTAAGTTTAAATTACCTATATAATCTGAAATGATGCCTGAAGAATATATTGATCTCCAGAGTATTTTTGTTTTCTGACAGCTGCTTAAGTAACCAAGCTGTACACTGAATACACAGATGATGAAGCATTCATGAGCTTAAACTAAAGCACCACTTCACCATATATTTTTTCATGGCTTTCAGTATGTTGCTTTAGGATTTTTTTTTTTTTTTTCAAGATGGTAGGCAAAAATAAAGAAAAAAACCTTATAATTTTAAAGGAAAGAATAGCCACGCCAGCGAGGTACTGAAGCGGTTTGTGCCTAGCCCCCAGGACCCCCACAGCTGTGCTCAAGTGGCAGGCCCCAGGCATGTCAGGGGCCTGGGTAGCAAGGCACGGATTTCAGTGCTGCTTTCACCTACACAATATGTATATTCTGTACACTTAAAAAAAAAGGAACTATCTAAAGGACATCTCCAAAAGGAGAGCCAAGATAAACTTACACTGCTAGCTTCCCCCGTCAGCACTCTCAAAGGAATTTAGCCCATTGCCCTCCCCAGGGCCTCCTCAGCTTTCCTCCTCAGCCATGGCACGCCATTGAGGCTGTCATGGCGGTGACAAGGAGGACCCTGCTCAGGAGATGAGCCCTCCATCCCAGGCCTCACACCTACTCGCAGCACATGTCCCCTGGGGAGTCGTGCTGCCAGATCATGCTCTGCTCACTGTGAGACATGTCACAGGCAGCAGGTTTAGGCAGCCATGTAACTCGCAGGCTGGCAGGCAGTTTCCACAGCAACAGCCATCTTAAACAGCACAGGGGAAGGCAGCGCCTGACCCCATCCCTGGGGCGCACAGCTCTCCGGCTGAGACAGACAAGTACGAAAGGGCTGCCAAATGCCAGCAGGGACACTTCCTCTGACTCTCCCTTCCCGCCTTCTCCAGGCCATCCCACCCCCTGCTCCTTCCTTCAGTGCTTCGCCCACACCTGCCTCAGGTTGGAGGCAGCCCTGCCACCACTATGCCTAACCAGGCCACAGAGACATCCCTCAACATGCCTCTTCACTTTGTCAGTGATTGTCTGAGACCATTGGTTTTAGCAGTTTTCTGTGGTTTTATGCAGCGTTCTTCACGACAATATCTGTGTGTATCTGTGCCAGGAACTAGACTTTTCTAGGGGAAGAGCAACATGGCACCATCACAGCTTGGAGCCTCATTCTGCAGGGCAAGGAGAGAGGTGGCACCACAGGAGCCCACGGAGGAACACACAGCAGCAACAAAACCAGAAACAAAGATAAATGAAGGAGAAGGGTGTGAAAAGCAAAGTTTTAACAGAGTGAGAAAGTGTGACTATGCTGTGTTTTTTAGAAGCACTCTTTTAGTAAGTGTTGGGCACAGTGTAGTGCAAGTAGTGGTGTAGAGAAAACAAGTGATACTCTTTAGGGGTAGGCCAAAAAGTTGAAGATAGACAAAACTGTATAAACAGTTAGCCACCTTGTTTTAAAAATAATTGTTCCTAGTGGTGACTGACAATCAAATGGATTTGTGAACCACAGAGTTTTACACAAACATATGCTTAACCAAGGATTTATTGAAATATTCATTTTTCTTTCTCAGCCAGTGAGTTATCAAATTCTGAGAAGTCAAAATTAGTACTGGAAAACTCGCAAGCAGTCTCCAGAATCTGACTGTTTATATAACTACCAGCATTTTTTTTTACTGGAATGATGTCAAGGAGCATCCCTCACGGGTATGGAGCTATACCAGTGCAGCACAAACACAGAGCTGGCATGCAGTGCCTGTCTCCACAACTGCTAATCTATGCCAAGAGGTGTTACAGAGGAAAGCGCAACGCAAAAAGGGCTAATTGATTTGGACAAATAAATAATTCTGAGAAGATCATGATGTTTCTTCAACCAGTTTGTCTGTCTTGATAAAAACATGCTGAACTGTTCACTCTGCCTTTCAAGCTGGGCAGCTGCTGACTCAACTCTTACTGCAAATTTTTAAAGTAACGTCTCTTCCAGGTAAATTTGCCAATCTAGAAACTAGTAAAGTCATTGCACAATTAGCTTCTGAGATTAAGCTGTCACAGATTATAAAGAAGGTTAATCACCAAAGCATTTAAATGTATATTTACCCTCTTGGGTTTTTTTTAAGTCAGTTTGATATGCAGGAGAGCCACTTCCTCATTTCCTGCTTCAATTCTGTATTTACCCAAAATAAGCCAGAAACATCATATCTGATACAAAATAAACCTGAAGCCTGAAACAAAACAAGATTATTGTGTTCTCCAATAAACCATCCCATGGGATTCCTGTAAGCTTCAGTAGGCATATTCTTGAAGAGGAGGTGGATTAATAGGAAAATGTGCAGCTCATTTCAGTAAGATCAATAGGCAAAAGCAAGGCAGAATGTAGTTATCTCTTTTTCCATCTTAACAATGATAAATATTCCAGTAAAATTGTCACAATGAATTTGTTTCTTTCTCCTTTCATATTAAAAATTCTATATTCATATGGCACCAAGATTTGACCTCAGTCTCATACAATAGTACATAATCCCTGCAATACTGATAAGGAAAACTCAGTCCGTATAAAGAGCTTTTCTTCATATTTCATAGTTTAACTTCTACATAGTTCCATACCCAATGTCTCCGTCCAGTTGAACAACCAACATACAAGCAAGGCCCCAGCATCACAGGCAGAACAGTAACCAGCCAAGATCAGATCTTGGGAAGGAAAACCAGATAGGAACTTGCTGCTGGAGATTTTGAGTCAAAGGCTCCAGTCCTGCAACTGAACCCACTATTTCACTTTCGTAAATCACATATCAACACCCAGTCTGAAGCACCTCTCCCCCGCCCCCTAAGCTCAAAGCTATTTAAGAGCTGGGTGAGACCCTGACCATAGCAAAGCTGTTAAGAATAGAGCAGTTATCTTCAAAGACACTAGAATTTCACCTATCTTTACATTTAGACTTATTTGGTTAAAATCCAATGCTATTTATCCTAATAATAGGAAGGTTCACCCATTTGCTAGTCAAATACAAGCTTTTGAAATTTAATTGTACCTATTTAAGCCTCTTTCCCAGTTTAACATTGATCTGATTAACGAAAATCTGATAAGATTTTCAGTACTGCTGAGCTCTATTAAATAGTTGTTGTAATCTATTCCTTGATGTTGCCTCACTTCAGTGGGAAGGGAAATTATCCTTTTTCACACTGTGTAAAAAAAAAAAAAGAAAAAATTTTTTTTTTACAGCATTTTACTAAAGGTAAAATTACCTACATAACCTTAGGCAAAGAATCAGAAGCCTAATGAAACAATGATTTTAGAAAAGGTATATTGCTATTAAGACTGGAAACATTTGCAGTGCTGATGAGTTTTCAGTTTGTTTTTGAAGAAGAAAGAGAAGACTTGGCATATGTTTAAAAGGATATTATTCCAAAGGGGACAGTCGCTGTGAGAAAGTAGCTGATGGGAGAAGTAGAGAGGAAAGGCAAAAGGAACATACACCTTTTGGATTTACTGATCTTTGTTTCTCTATACAGTCCATAAAATATGCTCACTGGGAGACCCTTTGCACTAGTGGAATGAGATCAATCTTCTTTAACATAAAACAGAACTGCATTTAGTCTGTATTTTAAATAATAATTGACTTGGAGATCATTTGGGAAAATGAACTAAATTTCATTAAAGAAGATAATAACTTTAACCAAGAGGCCACAGAAATGATGGACTGACATGGGCAGTAAGTATGCACACCAGAGATAACAACCACCCTCGTAGGAGGCAAATTGATTTTCTGCTTCTTTGAAGCCTAACAAATGGGTTTCTACCACATGCTTTGTTCCCAATCACTCTCAAACCAACTACCACATTTGTCACATTTACGTGTTCTCTTTTTGTTTTAAAAAAAAACCATAAATCAGATGTTTATCTTTCAAAACTAGTATCATCTTATCAGACCTCTAAAAGCACAGCAGCTGGTAGATACTGTGCTAGGAAGTTTCCCTTCATCCCCATCATAACAGAAGCAGTTTCTAAAGATATTGTCAAGCATAATGTGATGATTAGAAATGATTGACCAGCTTTCTGCCATCATACAATTTACTTGCTCCTGATTTATTACTTACACAACCTCATATGTATAATAAGGGTAGACAGATCCAGTATAGGATTGACAAAACATCATTTCTTTCCTATTTGCTGAGTTAGCTTTTTTGTAAAAACTATCCTGCTAACATATAGCTGAAGAGTGCTGGCATAAGTTCCTGCCTGTCTCTTCATGTGCTGTGTAGGTACTTGCTATATTTAAAGTGGATTAATGTCCATAGGAAAAATAATTCATTTGGATCCAGTAGAAACGCACTGAGGTATACGGCACACTTATCAGAGAGATTAATGTAGACCTTATTACCAAGATTCACCTCAACTCTAGGGTTAAGCTCTAGCTCACCCTCACTGTAGGCAGACCAAGAAAGCTGCAGAGGCAGAACGCACCCACAACATTTCCCTGTGCCCAGGCCAGCAAAAGCTAAAAGAAGCACACAGCCCAGACAAAACCAGTTAGTCCCTTGTGCAACCCCATTAGCTATCTCTGCCAAGGTTTAGGCAACATCTCTAAACTGCCATTCGGACTGCTCAGCTAGGTAAAATTGAGGAGACAGTGACAAACGTACTTGCCTACCCCTCAGGTGAACCTCAGATGAGCGGGAGAGGGGCCCAGGCAGACACTAACTGGTGAACCCCAGGGGAGCTGGGATTGCCCAGGCCAACATGCTGCCAGTGGTCTTGACCAGCTGGTAATACCTCCAGGGATTTCACCCCAAAACATTAAATATGTACACATACATAACACCTCTCACAATAGCAAAAGGCAAAATCATTCTCAGTCTTACCTGCGACTCTATATTCTGATTTATCTAAAGTATTATTCTTAAATGACTAAAGAGAAGAAGAGCTAGGGAAAGACAGAAGCATCCTCTCTCCAGGCAGCCTCTGTTACAAGAGCTTCTTAACTAGGCAGGCAGAATTTAAACCTCCTCTCCCAAAAAAAACCCTCTCACAGAAATCAGCTACACAGCTGCCACAGTCACAAAGGTGTTAACCCCTCCTCTAGCACAGCTGATTCTGCAAGCACAAATTACCACCTCCTTCTCCTTCTCCCATCAAAATCTGCAGGGCATAAGCTAGCCACTGAATGGTAACTGCATTTGAAATAGTAATTATTTCCCAGGTATGAATTCAGGCACCCATAGCATGATTTTGTCACTTGGTTTTAACTCAAAACACGTCTCAAGCTGCCTGATTAGGCGGTCCCAAAAGTTGCTAAGCCAGTCTTGGATCAAAAGTCATTTTCTCAGCAGGATGTATTTTAAGTGAATACGATAGATGGGATTAAAGAGAATAAAACATAGCCAAATGCAGTTTGTAGGTATTCCATACCTCTTAAAGAAGTTTGATTTTTGTAAGCACCCAGGGACACCAAACCGCTGTACTTTAACAGTAATTTGAGCTGAGAACAGAATGAAGTTTCTTTAGATTTTTACTCCCTGTGACATGCACAGGTTTAGCTAATGTAGTTAAAAAAATAGGGAAGCTGCGAATTCCCCCTAGTAGAAGCTATTAAAATGAAAGAGTCTTTAAATGGCAACAATGGATGCCCTGTTGCTTTGAGAATTTAAAACTGGACTAGCCAAAACACCAAAGTCAGTATATAGCAATCTTCTGCTGGCAGAGAATTGATCTAGAAGAGGAAGAGAATCTTTCTGGTTACAGTGACTGAATATTTATTCCATTTTTATTAAACCAATTCAATTGTATTGAAGCAGTGACAAGCACATCACTTTGTGATACTGAAAATGAAGCTCTGTTCAGTAAAGAACGGTAAAAAAAGATGTTCAGATCGTGTTGATTATGCATGTTTTCATATGCTGTCACCTGCAGTAGTATAAACTGCTACAGGCCAGACTGTCCTTGGTTACACCTGTGCAAATCCTGCTGAAAGCTAATAGATTTAGACAAGTTTATCCAAAGATGTCTTTTAAGAAAGAAATAAACGGGGACAAACAATTTACATGATGGTGTAATTTAGCCTGTAGCACTCTTACTAACAGCAGTAGGGTTGAAACGGAAAGTACCCACCTTGGCTTTCAGATGTGAGGTGGTGTTTACAGGGCTAACAGGGATCAGAGGAAGTCTTTTATACATAAGCAGAGCACACCTGATAAAACTCCATGACAAAATAAAAAGTCTTATTGAGTCATTGACACCCTCTTTAGAGACATAGCATAACCAGGTTTCAATTAGGCTTCAGAGATGTTTTCTTAAGAGACCTGCTTCTAGAAGGCAAAAATATACTCTTATGCAGTCATCCCCCGTCTGTAATGACATACCATACTCATCTCTTTCTAGAAACTACTTTTATTCATATCATGACTATTGAAAAACTGAAAATTGTTCATGCCACAAAAGTAACAATTACAGATATCTACATAAAACTTTTACAAGTTAATCAACTAATCTTAAAGATGATGCCACTAAGTTCAAAGTAAAGCAGTAAGGCAAATAGGGTTTATGTTCTTCATGGAGAAACAGCTCATACGCTACTTGTGAACTGTAGCCATGCCACAAAAAAACAACAAAAAGAAGGTAATGAAGATTATTATGTCATCTATGATCAAGGAAGCCATGGCATTCCTGAGGGATTACTGTTACTAGGGAGAAACATTACACTTAGACTGAGGTAAATCAATATAGGGCTAATCAGAAAACCATTGGCTCATATTGATTTGGTGCTGGAGAGCTGAGGTTAAGAACACCACAGTGCTTGATCTACCAGCACTTGAAGATGAACTAACATTAACATTTCCGTGAGCATAAATTCTATAAGGCAAACTAGTAGTAAATTGGCCTTTACACCAAAGTATAGTAACTATGTTAGTGTCCTCTGGAAAAAAGCCCAAACAACAAGCAAGTTTGCAGACAACACCAAACTGAGCAGTGCAGTTGACACGCCTGAGGGACAGGATGCCATCCAGAGGGACCTAGACAAGCTTTAGAAGTGGGCCCATGTGAACCTCATGAGGTTCAACAAGGCCAAGTGCAAGGTCCTACACCTGGGTCGGGGCAACCCCCAGTACCAATACAGACTGGGGAATAAATGCATTGAGAGCAGCCCTGCGGAGAAGGACTTGGGGGTCCTGGTAGATGAAAAGCTGGACATGAGCCCACAATGTGTGCTTGCAGCCCAGAAAGCCAACCGTATCCTGGGCTGCATCAAAAGAAGTGTGGCCAGCAGGTCGAGGGAGGTGATTCTGCCCCTCTACTCCGCTCTGGTGAGACCCCACCTGGAGTACTGTGTCCAGCTCTGGGGTCCTCAGCACAGGAAAGACATGGACCTGTTGGAGCGGGTCCAGAGGAGGGCCACAAAAATGATCAGAGGGATGCAACACCTCTCCTATGAGCAAAGGCTGAGATGAGAGAGTTGGGGTTGTTCAGCCTGGAGCAGACAAGGGTCTGGGGAGACCTTACTGCAGCCTTTCAATGTTTAAAGGGGGATTATAAGAAAGATGGAGACAAACTTTTCAGTAGGGCCTATTGTGATAGGACAAGGGGTAATGGTTTTAAACTACAAGAGGGTAAATTTAGACTAGATAGAAGCAAGAAATGTTTTACAGTGAGGGTGGTAAAACACTGGAACAGGTTGCTCAGAGAGGTGGTAGATACCCCATCCCTGGAAACACTCAAAGTCCGGTTGGACAGGGCTCTGAGCAACCTGATCTAGCTGACGATGTCCCTGCTTACTGCAGGGGGATTGGACTAGATGATCTTTAAAGGTCCTTTCCAACCCAAACTATTCTATGATTCTAACAAACTAACTTTCTCCAGCTTTTTGATTTTTTTTCTTCATATTTGATATATCAGTGAGCCAACCGATCTAACCCACCACTTGTATCTGCCATTGGCAAATCAACAGAGATTATGAACTCTAAAAGAGATGGTGATGAGCAGTTGGAGACAGTAATCTCTGGGATCTGTAAAGAGGATATAAACCACAGTCTCGCCTACTATTTTTGCTTATTGCTCTGAGAGCACAGGGGCTACAGAGCAAGTTTTTAAATCCTGTCCTGGCTTGTGAAGTAGCATTTACTCCACTTTCTGTTTGGAAATATGCCCAGAAACAGTGTGCATGTGAACTGCCTCGGGAGATGAGCAGGTCTTTGGCAAGGTACCTCTAAAGAAAGCCAGGCTCTCTGTTCTGTCTCATACACATGGAACTGACAGTACCTCTTACAGTTAGCATATTCAAAGCCTTCCACGATAAGACCTATTTTTAGTTGTTTATAACTTTGCAGTGCTGACCATTCCTAGGAATTTCCTGTGCTGCTGGGTGCTTGCCTCAGGCTGAACGGTTTTGGAAACTATCAGCTTAAACAGATGTGCCAATTTCAAGGAAGATGCAAGTGAATAATGATTTACCATTCAAAAAAAAAAAAAAAAGATAAAATTTTCATTTAAAATTTTTAACACCTTCAGGCTAGAGAGTAAGAAACTGAAATTTGGCAGAGGGAAAGTATCACTGTGATGTCATGGTGTGAAAATCCTCCCAAATTTGGTTAAGATATAAGCCTCCAAAATTTCAGTTCCCACGTGAACTGTTGAGGCTTTTGGTACAGCCTGACAGTAAAATGCTTTGAATATGCAATGTCTAGCCTGGACTAAAGAAACTTTTTTTCTGTAATTGCACAATTGCCATGAGTAATTTAACACCATGCTTGAGAAACAAGAAAAGAAACTCCTCCTCCTATGTTTTCTGTAGCTTTGGCACTGGAGAAAAGAGCGAGCTGTGTAATTCAGAAGAAAAGAACTGGGAAGAACTGGAAAAGACAGCAAGTTATAAAGATTTGACAGAGACAGGAAGAAGGAAAAGAAAGTATAGTAACAAAAGACTGAAGAAAACAGAAAAATAGAATAGAATTTAGAAGGGAAGGAATTAAAACAAGGGGAGAATGGGCTGGAGACAGGGTAGGTAGAAACACAGTAACAGGCTGGGGCAGGGAGCGTAGTGGCAAGGTCCCATGTGGACAGTTCAGGCAATTGTCATCAGAACAGATGACATCCAAGACACACACATACGCTAATACATGCAAATTATTGGACCTTCGTTATTTACATAAGGATCTGTGATGCTTTGCATCCTTTCTCCTCTGGCACAGTTGGCAGGATTTGGGCCCAATCCAGTTTGTCTAAAGCCTTTCAGTGTGTTCAGTCTCACCTGCAGAAGACCTGTAGTAAGGAAGAGATCAATAGTTCAGCAGCATCTCCTTTTGCCTAACCTACAATCATAAAAGGTGGAGTATTTTGTGGATTTTGTAAGGATTATAAAAGCAGACAGCCCCTTGGCAGATATTTAGTCTCAGTAAGGGGCATTAAATTGCATAATAGCAGTCTTTTGTTCTCTTGTTCTCAGCAGGCTTCAGTTTCTCGCTTCTCATGTAGATGTAATTAATTGTCTGCTGGCGAATATGGCCATGACCTCCTGGACTTCAGCACAGTTGTTCGTTATTAAATGAAACAAAAATACTTTCTGTAATTTACAGGTTTCAGAAATTTGAAGTGGTTGACCCAGGTCCACAACACCTAGGAAGGGCTGTTTTCCTTTCCTGTTTTCTGTCAGAATGTGTAGGAATGGAAGGCTTCCCACCACTATACTGAAAACCTTGATCTTCTAATCAGAGATCAGAGGCAAGGCCATGCGATGTAGGAGATAATTTATTAACTCATGAGTCATATGTGGAAAGTGATTATTTTGTATAGTACGATGGAGGAATGGAAGGGTAAAAATTGCCAGTTGCAGTTATCAAGGCAATGCAGACTTCACTAGAACCATAATGTAATTAAGAAGATGTCTCTGATCAAAGCAAGTTGTGCACTTGCTTTTGAACTCGTCCTAGGCAAAGGCTCAGTCAGCATTTTGCTACTGTAAAACTGAAGCCCTCAACCTTTGAAGTTATTAAAGATTTCAGAGCATTTTTTACAATGAAAAATCAAAGTTTAGCTAAGTCTCTTAAGCACATTATATTTGAAGCAAGCATTTCCTCTAAAATTTTAACTAGGTTTTTCACTTGCTGTTCTGAAGTGTTTTGTGATGTTACCTCACACAGCTGAGCAATAACTGCATCACATTGTAGCTTTTAGTGGTTCCTGTCAACATAGTTCAGTCTACACAGAGCAGGACATTTTGGGAGGTACAAATTTACTCCCTTCAGCTGCCTGCAGAATTAAATAGATGTGATTATTTCATTTCAGAGACATCTAGGTCTACCCTACCCTTAAGGAAAGGATGTCTGGGATATTAGGTAGGTCATTTCTGCTACAAAGTCTAAAGATAACTGCAGTGCAGTCACAAGCATCAATACTGTCAGCCACTGCTAAACGTAAATATTGTTTGTTCTTATGCCCTAAGTAGGAAAGTGGTGGATCAGAGGAGCTATATCCTCTGGCCTGGGCTGAATAAGAGACCGCAGAGATTACCGTGCTTTAATTACACGTCCATCTCCATAGCTTGTAAGATAATTTTCCGTACGATTGGCCCTTCTCAATTTCCTTATGGATAATGGATACAGAAAAGACACAAGGCACTTGCATTTCTGTTCTTTGACTATGGATGAAAATCAGATATATCTCAGATTAAATTACAGATTTAAATTACAGATTTGGTGCTCAGATTCTGTGGGAGTAAAACCTTTGGAAAGCTCTCAGACTATGGGTAACTTTCACCACTTTGCCATCCTTCAAGTGGAAAAGCCCACAGAGGTTACTGGTAGCTATATGGGACTCTGGCAACCTCCACGGCTATCTCTGAGCAATCTGCACTGTTTCCCTTGGTGTTAATAAAGACTTGACTGTTTATTTTTCCTTATACCTTGTAATTTTTTAGCCAGTTCTTAATCCAAGCCATTTACCATTCATCACAGAGCTTCCGGCAGCCATCAGCCAACAGCTGTTCAGCTACTAAGAAATGAATGATCAAGATTTCAGCAGGATCCTTTAAGACTCATTTAAGATTCTGCGTGTGAGAAACAGAAGGTTTATGTGAGGCTTTAAACCTGTTTTTAATGAACTTGACCAGGTAGCTGTTTATATCGACAACAGTAAAACATACTATACACATTTGACAGCACGGGACTAGAGCTGGTTGCTTTTCACAGCTAACAGTCACTGCAAATTTAGTTCCATGTTTACCCAATGTGGTTTTCTCTCATTTTTCCTTCCTCAAAGAAAAGAAAAAAGATGAAAGAGAAATCAGCATAAAAGTAGTTCTATTCCTTACCTCTCAGGTCTAATGACAAGTCTTCTATAGCAGATGTGATTTGTATTCACTATCCCAGTAACTATGCTCTGTTTATCCACAGCTATTGCTGATGAATGCTAACAGGTAACATCAAGACTCTGTGCAGAATTCAACCCTTTTAATTAGCCTTTCAAGTAGACAAGCTGCCATTTGTGGGTAGATGGGGGCTGCAGTGCTGTTCCTAGCGCTCTCTTATTTTTAAGATGATACGTTTGAGATGGTGGCAAGAGAGCCTCTGTTTCATTGATCAGGTTTTGCAGTGAATGACTGTACTTTCAGAAATGTCTGAGTACAATAAAATGAGTGTATATAATTTCATACCTTCACCATATGCCTGACATTGTACGTGTGTATCATCTTTGTAAACTACATTGTATTAATTATGCTAGGTTTACTAGGTACGCACAGATACGCCTGGTTACTGAAAAATCAGGCTTCCATTGTAAAACAGTTTCTCCTGAGAATAAAGTAATTTCAGAAAGCTTAAATACAAACTGTGCTGACTAATAATAGACTGTTCTTGATATACAAAGCATTTTAATGCTATAGAGTCTTTAATGTTGCCTGAGTCATTAATTTGACTGTAGTAAATTCTACACACTGCCTGGAAGCAAAGATCTTTTAGTTGCATGAGTCCACAATGGAAGATAAAGACAATTAAACTGCATCTCATAAATTATGGGTTGAAGACAGTATACAAAATCCTAGAATGTGCCTGAAAACGACTACCAAAAGGGAGCTGCATTTTTCTTGGCCTTTTGACAGTTTTGTTCCTCATTCCACACTAAATTGCTTTTACATTGATTCACTATTTAACTTTAAACTTTATACCCAGGAGCCTTTTGGGAATATCTGATAACATACAAACAGAGTTTCCACAAATGGTAGCATTGTATTACGCACTCTGGCTTCACAGATTCCAAATTTTCAGCTCTCAGCCAACGAAGAACTTCTAGAAACCTTCAAATGCCACCCCAGATGTACAAGCAACGTTATCTTTTTCGCTTGCTTCTTAAAGTTGCTATAGATTTTTCCCAGGACATTTTCCAACACAAGTTAAAATTTGGATTTACATAACTTCTGAGTTGCGCTGACTTTTTAGATATGTTCCTGTTACCATCAGTATCATGAGTCAAAACTATTATATCATGACACTAACATCTTTCTTGTTAATATGTTTTTGCAGTCTTTTTCCAAGATTTTTTAAAAATTTTTTTATGTTTATCTTTTTCTTAAAACATAATTCATTAAGCATAATAATTGTATTTAACAAAATAGAAGAAACAATTTATGTGTTGGATGATTTATAAGTCATATTACTTTATAGCCATATATTTCAGAATCATTGCTGACCATTCACAGCTGAGACAGGGGTCCTAGTCTGACTGAAGTTTGCATACTGCAGTTACTGATAATCTAAAAGATATTCCAAAAGGAGAAGCTGTTTTTCTGGGTAGCATTTGCAAAGGCACCTCAGTGACCTAATGACTAAATATCCCTTTTAAAATCAAACAGGCACTTATCTAGGAGCCAGATTTTGAGTGTACAGCCAGCTTTCAATGCCCAGACCTGGAGTCCTTTTGAACATGCAGGAAAGCACTTGCATGATTTTGAAAAGCCCAGTAGGTTCTTTAGGTGATCTTTAGGCATCTAAATGCATTCGAAATCTGGCTTTAAGTCATAACTGATACTGAAACTTGGTTTATAAGCTTCTTTGATTCTTGTTCTAACTTCTGAATATTTCACCTAATATATGACATGGTAGAGAAAAACAATACAACAGCCTGCATGCAGCATAGTCATGATTATATGGAGCAATATGAAATCCAGCTTAAATCAGTATAAGGCATTTCATTGACTTCAACAGGTTTTAGATCTGGCCACAACTGACAAAAAGCTCTGTTGATTACTTGTAATAGTGGCACTTTTCATCTATTTAATTATTCCTCACAATAGCCTTTAAAAGAATTTATTTTCCACACAATGCATAGATAAATTATACTGATAAAGCATAATATGACACCATTATTCCCTAGGAAAATGGTCATGGCTTTTGTTTTATTTTCTATATGTTTAATGCAACTAATCTTTCATTTTCCCTGAACAGAGAAACCTATTTTGCTGGTTTTGGTTGGGATAGAATTAATTTTCTTCACTGTAGCGAGTATGGGGCTATGTTTTGGATTTGTGCTGGAAACAGTGTTGATAACACAGGGATGTTTTCGTTGCTGCTGAGCAGGGCTTACACAGAGTCAAGGCCTTTCCTGCTTTTCACCCCACCCCACCAGCGAGCAGGCTGGGGGTGCACAAGAAGCTGGGAGGGGACATGGGTGGGACAGCTGACCCCAACTGACCAAAGGGATATTCCACACCGTATGACGTCGTGCTCAGCATAGAAAGCTGAGGGAAGAAGAAGGAAGGGGGAGAGGTTCAGAGCGATGGCGTTTGTCTTCCCAAGTAACCATAACGCGTGATGGAGCCCTGCTTCTCTGGAGATGGCTGAACACCTGGCTGCCGATGGGAAGGAGTGAATTAATTCCTTGCTTTGCTTTGCTTTGCTTGCATGCCCAGCTTTTGCATTACCTATTAAACTGTCTTTATCTCAACCCACCAGTTTTCTCACTTTTACTCTTCTGATTGTCTCCCCAGTCCCACCGGGAGGGAGTGAGCGAGCGGCTGTGTGGGGCTTAGTTGCTGGCTGGGGTTAAACCACAACACCTATGTATATGATCATTTTTAGCAAAGATCAAAGGAGAATTTAATTTCATGGCTTATCAATAAGAAAATCTTTCATTTTCCCCAACTAATGTTTATATTCATAGGTTGGAAAATGAGACAAACTCCCGCAGAAGAATAAAAAGGCGTTAACTCTCCCGTGAAGGCTGCAGTCTGCTGGCAGTTAGGAGAGCAGCTCCTGCCAGGCTGTTTGCTCCCTGACTAGAGGTGGGCAGAAAACAAAGACAGTTTTAGTGCTGCTGCTTCTTCTGCAGAAATGCACCAGCTGGCTCAGTGAATTCCTCCAGCAAATAATGGGGGAACAAGGACTGAAGTGTGACAGCCAAAAAGGTGCTACTCCAGTCCCTGTGCTCTGTTGCAAAGGACGTTGCTGCTGTTCTTCAGTTTGCTCTTCTGAAAAATGAGGAGAAGGATATTCACCTTACGCACTAGGTAGGGATTTGATGATAAAAAGCACAGAAAGCATCGATGTTGTAAGATGCTGAGCAGTTCTATCAGATATAATTTACCATTAGTCCAGGAGATGATAGGGATCCTAACCTTACAGGATCACAGCTTCAAAGAATTCAGCCCTCTTTTCAAGCATGCCATGAATATCAGCCTGCTAAATATAATAATTCGTGTTTGACTAGGGTATAGGTACAGATATAAGAGAGTAATATATATATATAAAGATGTCCTGAACCTGAATTCATTAACAAATTCAGAGCATAATTAATTACTAGCCAAGGTTATGTCTCCAAGAATGACGAAGTATGACTGGCAGGACTGCTCTGATTAAACAAATGTCCATCCTAAAAGTGAAGGAGCTGTGAGAAATAAGGAATGTGCAGAATCCCAGAGAGAATGACGCACGTTCATCTTGTCTATACTTGCAGAATCATCAGCCTTGAGTAAGAAAAGACATATGACTACAGTTTTCTAATAAAAGCCTGCATTATATGAGAATGAGATTCATTATATTGATAAGGATTTTAAAGTGTTCATTTTGGCTAGCTGGGAAAAGTCAGAGTCAGAGAAGTAGAACTGTACTGTAGTCATGTTTTAGCATAAAAGGCAAGTATTGGGATGGGATGATCCTTGATTGGCAACACTACAAAGCAAGTAAACACCTGTTTGATTGTAAGCATGTGATTAATCCCAAACCTCTTCAGTGAAACATTTAGGGTTGTGCTTAAGGGTCTGGTGCAACTCATGATTCATTACTCAGACAAGCAAAGATAGCCTCAAGGGCCTATTTCAAGGAAAGAAATCTTCAAGAGTGTCATTTTGATTTCAGATCCACTTCCATCCAAGAGGAAAAGTCTGATGTGAAAGTACATTTCTTTCGCCTATAAGAGGCAAAAGAGATGTGTTCAGGTCTCCTGGCCTGCAGGCCTGTACCATTCTGCCACAAGTAAGTAATATCTATAAAAGTTTCCCAATGAGATGAGGAGCGTGAATTCCAAGTTCTCCAAATCACCAAGATCATATTAGAGAAAAATGAAATATATATATATATATATATATACACACACTTGAACTCACCGCAGGGATTTTTATTGGAAGAGGAAGGCTTGGCTGCAGTAGAATCCTGTGCCTAAAATGTAGAAAAGGAATGCG
This sequence comes from Nipponia nippon, assembly GCF_047370975.1. NCBI lineage: Eukaryota > Metazoa > Chordata > Aves > Pelecaniformes > Threskiornithidae > Nipponia > Nipponia nippon. The sequence continues at coordinate 17,421,392 of NW_028262391.1, forward strand.
GCTTTTCTTCCCTCTGGGGTTTAGTCTTCTTTATTTTACAAGGCTAACATCCTAAAAAGGTGACTTATGCTCCAAAGCCATGTGTGAATAATTTATATAACTTAGTATAATTGGAAAAACAGATCATTGAAACTCTGACTCAGTAAAGCACTGAAATATGCGCTTGAATGCCACTGTGAATAGATCTCTTTTCCTAAAACTAAGCTGGGCACATGAGCAGGCAGTGGCACGAAGAAGTAGCTTTTAGCAAATCCATTTACTCATTCAGGAGCACCACATCGTATCCTCTGTTGCATCAGCATTTTGCTTTTTATTTCCAAGAATTTTATCCAAGTATTTTATTTGGAACCAGATTGCTGAAACAATAGGGATCACCGCAACCAAAAGACTGACACGTGTCACCAAAGACAGACACGTGCAGGACAACCCGGGACAACCTCTCATGGGCAGAAGAGCTCTGCTGATTTTTCTTTCATGAAAGAGTCCAAGTGCGAAAGAGAAGTCATAGGAAATGAGAAAAGGAACAGCTACAAAATACTGGTGCTGTGGTCTAGAGGGTAAACTGGTAGATTAAATTATGAAGAAGATCTAGAACAGAGCTTCCCGTACCTAATATTTTAACTAGAATTCTAGAACACCAGAAAAGATGTGCTGACAATCATTTTCACATAATTCTTTTCTAAATTTCTTATTCTATCCTAATGCGTCAATGTAACAATATTGCCTATCTTGTCAAGGCTGGGAAAGAAACACATAGAAAAGGAAAAACTGAAGAGACAAGAGTAAACATAAGTAAGAGAAATGCAACTTGACAGGCAAGTTTCAGGCTTTTTTTTTTTTCCCTCCCCCTTTTTTTTTTCTCCTTTCTCCTAAATATAACTGTGATTTCCTGGGGTACAGTAGTGCCCAGATTTTGACCCAGTAGTGTTTATCACATAAGCATCAATGTCATTCAGCCTTCATTCTGATTTCATTAGCCATTACAACAACTCCACGTTACAGTCTTCTCACACTTCACTTCAGGTTTCTGGTTATTTCTATCAAAACTGGCAGCCTCTCAGTACTAGTGAATTCTGATGAACATAAGGGAATTTAGCGATTAGGAGGAGCCAAGGGCAGCAATATCCGAACTTCCTTGCCCTGTAGAGTTCTCTTACATTACTGTAGCCAAACATGAGGTCTAACAACTTGCTGTGTCCTGTTTTACAAGATCTTACTTTAGGAAGACTTATTTTATTTGCTAAGACTACTTTTTCCTCCAAACAACACGGATGTAACCAGGCCTCTTATCTGCAAGGGAGTCCCACTCGGTCACATTTTGGAGGACATTCACACTTCTCCCTGAAATAGAAGGAAAATAGAAGCCCTACTACTGCAGCTAGGCTGCATAGCTAAATTAAACCAGGGAGGAAAATGTGACAAGGGCAACTAGAACAGGACCAATTCTTCAAGGTGTAAGTTTTATAGGATAAGTATTTTAGTACTGAAGGAAAATCCAATGCCTCTAGAAATTACTGTCTGCCCTAAGCATGAGTATTTCACAGCGGCCTAAAAATGAACAGTCCAAATTGTTTTCCTATCTATCATTTAAAAACACATGGATGCTCAAAGTGAGCCAACTCCCAGCCAGCTGCAGCTGTGCAATTTTCAAAGGTAAACTGAGATCTTACTTCAACAGGAGTCACAACTCCACATTTGGGATTCAATCACCTCAAAACATCCTCGCAGGATGTGTGAGAGTAATTGCACAACACGCTGGCACTAACAGCAGCGCTCTCCTCAGAGGCGCAGCCCAGGCCCCTCCTGCAACGCGCTGCAGTTTGCCACAGCACGGGTTGCACTGATGTAGCTGTCCGTGACCACATCAAACCAGTGGCATAACCTGCATTCATACTGCCTGCCTTCCTCCTTGGGCTCAGAAAAGGCAAGTTACTTTTAAACCAAAATACATTGGTGACCTTTGCAAACTGCTTTTCCAACCATTCCCAAACATCTTTTTTTTCCCTCCATCACTATTTTCGTGCTTCTGCTTCAAAACACTTTAAATTTAGTTTTGTCATTTCCCATGTTACTTGAGGGGCAAGTGATAATTACTTATTAAATTATATCATAATTTTATTTCAAAATTATTGTTATAAGATTATAAGATAGCAATTTCAGCTTCCAATGTATCCATTGTTTGCAGCGTTGCTTACAGACCTTGACATACACAGTGCTGGAAGGGTTCTCTCGTAGTCATTGTCATCATGCAGAAGTGTGTGAATCTGAGCCTGGGTTCGTATGGTTGCATTTTTCAAGTTAGCCAAAGCAGGAATTCTGAAATTCAGGCTGGCTTACACTTTTATGGAACATTATTCTGGCTACAAAAGACAAATAATGCCTGTTCAGCATAAATGAACTGGTACAAAGTTAACTTGCCAATAATTTAAAAACTTATCAGAACGTGCAAAGGGTTTTACACAGTCAGCATTTTTGCCATGTGCCCATAGCAATTTTTCAGTACTAAGAGTACTAAATTGGAATTTATTATATCGTTAAAGCACAGCCCAGCTCTGCAGGCTACAGAGTATCTGGACAGAAGCGCAGTCTCCTGAGTGGAAAGGCCTCAAAATCAGTTGACAAATCTAGGAATTATCATAAAACAAATGTATAAGGTGGTAGTGGAGGCAGTGTAATGGAACGGAGTAGAGTTTAACCCAGTGTCTGTCAAGGTTTTACAGTCCAAGAATCATAAAAGGCCCAAACATTGCCAATTTATCAAATGCCAGGTACCTTAGGAAATTACAGGGGAGCACTGAATCCAAGTACCAATGGAGGGCTGTCTCACCCGGCTGCAACTCGGTCAGGCGCTGTCCTCAGATGCACACACATTCAAATTTCTCTACACAGCTGAGAGTCCTGTGTGCCTCATCTGCTCGCACCCCCATGAATCATGAGACACAGTATCCCTCTACCTTCCTTCTACACTTAAAAAAACCCCCTCTAAATCCATCAAGATGCACTGAAGTTACTCACATCTAACACCTCACCTTCCTAAAGTCTGCTGCTCCTTTTTAAGATTTGACAAGACTTGGCAGCATTGCCAAGAGGAATCGACCTATATGAGCATGCAGCTTTAAATTAAGTAAGAGCATCTAAACTTCATTATATGTGGTACCCTGGAAGGATCAGCTGAATGGAGTTTACAATAATAGCTCAGCACAACAATTACACCACTCCCAGATCTGTTGTTTTGAATTTCATCCCTAACCTTCAGTTTGGCTTTCACACACATAGATACCATTGTAGAATTGTCATCTCAGTTCTGCTTTGCATATAATTTTGTTTAGCATTCTCAATTCCACCTACCACTTGTAGTACATCACATCTTTGTGACAGCTTTCTCTCAAGCTAATGGTTCTTGGCAATGCACAGTGGATTAAAATCATTCTTATTAATATTTTACCATACTAGCTCTATTCTAATACAGCTCTGTAATTCCATCTGCCTCTCAGCACTGATGTGTTTTTCTGAGCTCAAAAATCAACGTAAATGATTAAACTATTAAAAAATTGCATTTTTTTAAAGAATCTTGAATTACACAGTATTTTAGTAAGATGTATAGTGGTCAGATTAAAGTACTGCAGTTCCTAGAACGTACTCTTTTCGGATAAAGTTCTTTTTCTCCCCTTTCAATTAAAATATGAACTTCTGTTATTTTGAAAAGCACCTATTTCAGATATAATAATATATACCTAACATTTTAAACAATGCAGCAACAGCTTTGTTTCTGGAACTGTTAGTCTAACATTTCAGTGTGATCTGACCTATTAATTTTACACTCTAAATAAGCCACTTGCTTAAAATAAAAAAAAAAAAATCCAGATATATGCTGAGAAATTATTAATCATGTACATTTTTTTAATACCTTTCATCCAGGAAAATTAAGAATAGTTTTATAGATTGTACAGGAGTTAGTTTGCCTGTTACCGTAAAGAAGTACTTCTGCAAAGCAGTGCTTCAGATGTTGAATCATTTAATAAGAGACAGCAACCTTCCACAGAAAGTAAAGAGTAATTTATCCAGTGGAAGTCAGAAATTCAATAATTTAATGTCAGTGTAGTACCCTAGATCCACACTGGGGCACTGGCTGATATTGGAGCAGGGAGAGCCTCACACCCAAGCTCTGGGAAAGCTCTCACCTTTAGGCATACAAAATTGTGTCTGTACAGTCTCTATGGATATTGATAGGTTTGTGCTGCTAGTTGGAGCTGGCTATCATGGTGACGATGGCTCTACGGAAAAACAAAATCTGAAATGTCATTTATTGTTCCAAAAACCACACGCATGGATGAGAGCCTTGGTTGTTGTAATGCTAGGCTGGGTTTCAGCTCAGGACATGGCCCAGCCGAAATGGTTTCATGACATTAGCAGTACTGCTGTACCTCTTAGGTAGTATACATGGTATTTCCTCTAATGGTGATCCCATACGCTTAGTCCATCCTGCGTGTTTTTGGTAAGCACAGTGACATCTTTTCTTCACATTACTTATTAACTTCTGTCCACGTTATCTTCTTCAGGCAGTGTTTGGTCAGCTTGCTATGAGCCTCAAGACAGGGCATATATTCATCTTAAGAGTGAAATAGGACAAGACAGCAGCTCAGAGGGAATTTATGAAGTCTGAAGTAGAGCAAGTGACCATGAACACATTCAATGAGCATTTCATAGCACGTAGGAGTAACCTGCAGTTTTCCAAGGTCCAATTTTTGACCTAAGTCCTATCAGATCTGCTCCTTGCCTAGCTGAGAGACTGCCTCTGGCCCCCAAATGCAATGTGGCAGCTGAAATTAGCTAATGCCCTGAGGCCAGCCCTACTCCGAAAAAAGCAAGCAACAGCTGCTTCAGCACCTTTACTATGCTCCTGCCTTATTGACTTGAAATAGCCGGCTGTCTGACCCCTAGGACGTGCTACAAGGCTTTTTGGTATTGTGTTTTAAAAGTGCTGAAGGGCAACCATGCCACAGATGCAGGGGCATTATTGTTAATCATTGGTTCTGCATAGCTACTGAATTAGGTATTTTGTGATTACTAGTTGTTTTCTTTCTACACTGATTATAGTGTTTATTCACCAGTTTTCTCTGCTTTAATTTGGTTGATTGAAGTGCCCGGAGAACAGATAGTTCTGGTCCTTTTATAAATTCAGAAGACAAAACACAAAATAACATAAAATAAATCTGCTCTGGCATTAACCTACATTCAAGAAGAGTGAAATACTTAGCTGATTTGCAGCTTTAATTGTGCTTTTCCTGATGCAGGGTAAAACCCTATCCTCAGTGGAAGAAGCCATTCTGGGGAAAAGGCAGAGTGCCAACCACATGTTGTTTCAAGACCCACCCTGCCATCCTGGGACAGGCAGCCAGCCGCTCTGGGCACAGAGGCACGCACTGCTACTCATTTTAGGAACGACTAGCAGCTCCTCAATCACAGATAACATTAAACTAACTGGCCAGAAGAGACCTAATTATAACTCCTATCCAACCATCTGTGCTCCCTCAGGCTGGCTCCAGGAGTGCAGGACCTGTGTCCTACCCTAGTCCTACCCAGCTCCTCTTTCTCCCCAGTGATGGAGAGCGAACTAGAATGCAACTGCAAAGCAAACTGGTTCATGGAGCTGATTCAGAAATCCAGGAACTGAAAAGCATGGGGTTTTTTCAAGAGTTTGCAGTTCAGCTGCATGAACTGGCTAACCAAACAACTGCAGGTTTGCCAGTGCCTAAATGAGGATGATGGCAAGAATACAGAGCTGAGGGTGCAGCAGTGAATGGTTGAACCTCCAGGCTCAGCAGCTCTCTTGGAAGTTTCTTGTGTGTTATGTTGGCCTCCCACTGCTAGAAAGGCAGGGAAAGAGCATGAGGCATCTCCCCCAGCAGCATATGTGCAAATCAAAGAGAATTTTTCCCTTAAACTTATTTCCTGAACCCGTATTTTAAATCTTTTCCTAAAACAGAAACCTGAATTTAACAAAAGTATTTGGACATTAATTAAAATCTCCCTCTTTAAAGTCTCATCTCCATCCTGTTCATCATTGAATACTGTAGCTAGGTTCTCTTTTTCTGTCCGTCTAGTTCTAGAGGAACTGCATATGAATGCAATTTGTTGTTCCAAATTCCAGATTAGTTATTCCAGATTCAGACTGGTATAAATGAAAGCACAATTTCTCTCAAATGCTCTACCTTAACTTAACTAACCAAGCAGGAAGCAAAGCAACAAATGCTCTCTCCAGGAAAAAACCCACCCAACCAAAATTGTATAACTTCAACCTAACACCATTTAAAAGAACAAGAAAAGAAGATAAAGCATACCACTGCAAAACCTAAAATCCCACCTCCCACAATGTTGGCAAAGCTTGCCATGTTTTGCTCCATCATCTTACTGTTAAAAACTTTTTCTTGCAACCTTTCAAAAACATTGTTTTCCACATTGCTTGTGCTTTGTATAAATTAACATGAAAAGGTAGCATATATATTTTAAACCATCTAATATGCTTTTATTGCAAAACTTAAATCTCTCAGTAAACCTTCCTGTACAGTAAAGACTGCCAGCTTCACAGCTTTGGAAAGCCCTGTGATCCTGAATCTTTAGAACAGAAAATAAGTGAAAAAGTTATTATTTTAGATAACTTGGAGAGGTTTCTGAAAGTTAGGTACAATGTTCTTTTTGCCTGAGGCCACTACGGTCTTAATCGTCAGTGTCTGCAGCACTCTGCATATGAAGGTTTTAATAAAACACACCTAACAGAGATTTTTAAGAGTCTCGACCCCTTTAAAAGTAGTTGGTGCACACATAATGTGCCGTCACCTAAAGAATTATTGGCACAGATTTGTTATGACCTACAAAATTAAGCCATAGCTTCACTATTTCAAACTTGAACTCATGAAACCTTTGAACTCATTACATTATCACTCTGTTCTACAGATACAGAATTGAACTTAAAATCAATATATAATCCAATTACTAACCTTGTGAACAACAGATAGATCTTTCCCAATATTCTTTTTCCCCCTAATGTAAAGCATACATGGGCTGATATAAAGATTTTTGGATGTCTAGTTGTTCCTAACGTGTTTCATGTTTGCAAAAGGAATGTGATTTTGATGACCTCGAATCAGAAGTCTGATTTTAGAAACCACTCGCCACCCAAATACAGGCAACATCTAAACAAAACATCCTCCAAACGTCAGAAATGGGGCATTCACATCACCACCACTTGAAAATAGAGCTCCATGGGCATACTGAAAGGACACATCCTGTAAGTTAAAGCCTAGATGGTGCATACAGCACAACGAGCTCTTTGGGGGAAGAAAAATCTTCTGGTTCTCTTTGCTTTGTGCAGCACCTATATTGTCATACTACAGGTCTATTGCCATAGACTTTTCAGTTTGGCCTTCACTGATGTACTGTCGATCCCACTTGGGAATTTAGAATGGTAATTTTTCCCCCACTTCCCTTGAACAATTAGACGTAATCTGCAATGCAGCAATAATTTACAATGTGGCTCGAGGCAAAAAGCCTACTGCAGATTCTCTGTTAGCAATGCTATTAACACAGCTAATATCAAGGTCATTCTCAAAGCCTGTCAAGAGCATCTATAGAAGTTCCCCATCTTTTTGCATACGGTTAAGCTTTAAGGTTGATTACATTAACAGAGGCACATAAAATCTGATTTTACTGAATGAGGTGTAACATCTATTGCCAAATTATTTTAATGGCTTGGGAAGCAGAAGCTCCAAACATAAAGGCATCTCCAACAGAAACATTAATATACAGCCTCATTTGAAAGTTTGCAAAGACAACATGTCTTGCTACCATGACATATAAACATATAGTATTTTGGGGTTTTTTTTAGGGAGTTGAAATTGTGACCTCTGTATGTTTTCTTACATACTGATAAAATGAACTAAAAACTTAACCTGTTACTTCAATTGCTTGTAAGTTTTCGGCAGTTGGCAGTAAATTTACTTTTATATAAATAAATGTTATCTCATTACCAACAATCTCCATTAGGATCTAGCAGACCATGAAATAGACTTTGCAAGATCAAGCAATGTGCTAAGGCCCAGAAAAACATTATTTCAGCTCCCAGCTTCAGAAATTATGAGGGAAATGAAGCACAATATTACAGTTTGAAGCACACACACTAAATAAGCCTTTTTAGTCAAGGCATTAGGAAAGACAAGTGCAGATTACTCATAACTGTGAAAAGTACAGTTGGGTTATTTGGCACCTGCGTCTTAGCTTGATTTCCTACTGTTTTTAACTTCTTACAGAATGTGCTTTTTGTAGACGAGAGGTTGCAATACTTCTAATACAGGATAAGGGAGAACTCATTTTAGATACTAGGGGAGACTTATATTCTAACATGTTAACAGGAACAACTTTCCTGTTCGGAACAAAAATATATTTACAGATCTATGCTAAGAAAAAAATTAAAGTAAAGCAAGACAAGACAAAAAATATATCATTCCGAATGCTAACTAAAGTATTAGAGCTTTCATTCTGTTTGAATAGAAATAATGTCCAGTTTCTAAGACACATGGAGCTTTATATATCTTCAAGAGGCTAAAAGGACACATTTTAAGTCAGTTCACTAAAATAACATAGGACCACATTTCATTCCCTAGATGCCATAAGAGCAAAGACTTAAAGACTTGGGGGGGGGGGATTTAAAAAAAAAAAAAAATCACAGAGGGAACAAGGTTTTGATGTTTTGATTGGCAATGGGTGGTTCAGGAAGGAGACCTGTGGAGGAGTTAGGGTTCGCCTCTTTTCCTACGAAGGCAGTGCTTACACAGCCACACTGCCTGTCAAGACAGGTTTTAATCCTTTGGCTGACTTCAGGCACTTTTGAAAAAGGAGCTGTGGCTTCAAATTTAATTGTACTCCTCAAGGTTTATTGTCAATTTGTGTTTGTAGAGAAGAGACACCCAAATTAGTACATCCCAAGAGCGAAGATTAGCAGAATTCAACCATTAAAGATTTTTGCTTGTCAGCAACTATTTGACTGGTCAGCACTCCTCTCCTAACCATAGCACTGCTGTCCCTGTCCTGCAGCGGGATGGAAAGCAGGGGACACCAAATTCTTCTGGGGGCTTATGGTACACTAAAGTCCATAGCAAACAAGTTTAATTCACTTAACACCTTAAGAAACAACCTGTTTCTCTTAGTGAAAGAAAATATATTTTCTAGTCCGTGATTACCATATAAAAAAATTTGAAAAACAGAAAATGTTGTGAGTCACAATAAGAATGCATTCAAAAATCTGTATGCAGCACTTCTTCCAGCCTTACTTTTTTGTATCTGTATTTTAAATTATCAGAATTTAAATTTCCATTTAATTTAATATGACCTTACTTGTGTAACAATTGAAACCAAAGTTTTGTGACACTGAAATCAAACCATCACAATGAAATTACAATAATGATAACGGTAATACAATAGGTTCTAGAAATGGATTCAAATACAAGTATACAGGTGCTTTAAATTGTCCATAATTGATACATTAAACACACTTTTGTGAGAATTTACAGTGCACGTTCATTTTTTCCAGCAATTCCAGCTTTTGTTTTTCAAAATATTAACAACGATCAAAATTCTTTCCAGAATGTGCAGTTATTCTGTGCAATTGGCTCTTATCTTTGTAGCTATACCATTATTATAAAATCAGAACAAAAATAGAAAAAATATGTTGTTTGCCACGTTAGTGATGTTTAATTTCTCTATATTCTCTCCCCCAAATGACTCCAAAATGATGCTGTCTCTTATGTATTATATTATTTCTTCCAGGCGACACTTCTGAAATCAATTAAAAAGCTTCTAAGACAAGAGATCTCGAGAGCTTAACACTAAGACTGTAATTCCTTTGGGCGATTACAGGTTTTTCAACTTTAGCTGATAAACAATAGAAGCCAGAAAAATCAAGCAATGCTTTTACTGAAACTCACTTTTTCCCCATTCCTGCAGCTCCTCTGCTGTGTTATAGCCTGCAACAACGCACAGACTTGGTGGCAAATGCATCCCAGCACGGCTGCTGCTTTTCACCCTTCTCTTGGTCCAGCTTCCAGGCCTTTGGGGCCATTTGCCATCATTTTTATTATCACGCAACTAGTTGGAAATGTATATCAGCTATGGGACCTGAAATACAAGCTTACACCTTCCACCACTGTTTACTGACATATTTCAGACAATTTGAAATAAATACTGAGCTGTGCAGCACACGGAACCTCGTGTTCAAAAAAAATAGCAGAGTCCTGTGGGGTTGGTGAGGTAATAGGTGATCATTAATTTCTATGGGGAGAATTTTAACTGCTAAAACCTCAAATCCATTTGAGAAAAGTACTGTGGGCGCTAATTTATCTCTCTGCCTTTGAGAGACGTAAGCTCACTCACTGCAGGGCTCTCCAAAGAAACTGTACTCAAAAATCACACTGCTACTCTGAAGTGGATTTAGTCCTTTCCATGGCTTCAAACAAGTCTGAATTTTTCTATATGGATTCCAGTATAGCTCCTATCATCCAATTATCTAAGTGCCTGGAGCAGTCTCTCAAGAGTTAACTTCCATTCATCCCCTCCTGCCAGGGTTAAGACAAGCTTGCATAGCTCTTTCCCACAGAGCTTTTCTCAGCCAGTCAAAATATTTCCCAGTCACCTCGTTATAATTAGGTCATGTTCAATGAACCACTGTCATTTGCGATCAGTTTATCATCTCTCCTAACAAGATAATATAAACCCCAAAATCCAGGCAACTTATACTAAATATAAATTGTTGAAATAAACAGTTGAAATACCGTCCTAACGTATTTTTCCTTGTAACAGCAGCCTTTGTGAGTCTCTCTTTCGTGGTTTCACCTGGATTGTTTTTGTACTGGCTCTGGCCGGGACTGGGTGAACTGATAGCCGCCAGTATAGTGCTGAGGGTTGGATTTGTGGCTAAAACAGGCTTGACAACGCACCAATGTTCTGTCCATTGCTGAACAGTGCTCGCACCCTGCCAAGGGTTTCCCTGTCTCCCACTCTGCTTCCCCGGGAGCAGGCTGGCGGTGGGCAGGAGGCCGGGAGGGGACACAGTCAGGGCTGCCCCAAGGGACACCCCGTGCCACCGAGCGCCACGCTCAGCTGTAAAACCGGAGCTAGAGGAAGAAGCAGGGAGATGTCTTGCCACGGTGGCTGTTGCTCGGAGCCTGGCTGGGCATTGCTCTGCTGGTGGGAAGTGGTAAGTGATTGCCTTTGAATCACTTAGGTTTTCTTCCCTTTGCTTATTAAAATGTCTTTATGTTGACCCAGGAGTTTTCTCGCTTTTGCTCTTCCCATTCTCTCCCCCATCCCACCAGCCACTAGCCTGGGCCTATTTGATGTTATGAGCATTCACTGCTCAGGTGCCAAAGTTACTAGACATTTAGCACAGATGTTTCTGCATTCAACTTCCTTCCTCCCTCCCTCAGAAATGGCTCTCTGTCATAATTTATGGATAAAAGTCAGAGGGGCAGAGGGATCCAACCACCATTTACTTTCCGCCTCTGAACAATTTGCCTTTGTTCTTTTAAAAATATTTCTGGAAATGCTTCTATCCCCAAAAAACAATACAGCTTCAGTGCCATGTTACTTAATGACCCATTGCACATATAATGTTTGGCAAATAAATAATAAACTAATCAGACAAGCCACTCTTCCAAAAAACTGAATACAGTTGGGGGTACGCGGCCTAGCACATATTATGAATGAATTTGCAAACCAAAATAGAAAATACAGAAACCATATATTATCCAGCATTATTGGCTTAATCTCTTTTTTAAATAGTCAGGTTTAAAGACTGATTGTTCCAGATGGCGCTCGGGTGACAATATGCAGCTTCACTGACAATGTTTACTAGAGATGTTTTAAAAAAAAATTGCAAATAAAAGCACAGTGTTATGGCAGCATCGTGAAAATGGGTTTCTTAGCTCTTGAAGGTTTTACAGAAAAAAAGAGGGTAGCACTACAGATTGTATAGAGCTCCTTTTCTTTGAGGGTAAGTTTTTCTCCGTTTTGCTAGGAAAAAAACCTTTATTTACCTGCTAAAAGGCAAAGTGTCTCTGCGGAATAGAGCCATGGAAAACCCCAGTGACCACATATGAATGCTTGGTGAAAATGACAGCTCTGCACATCTCTCATCGAGGATTAACGTGTTGAATCTGAAATACGTTTTGTTTTACTGTAACCACATTTAAAGGTTATGAGCCATATGTAATGGAAGCGTGACATTTCAGGAAACATTCATCTTTGAAGTTCAAAATACTGAAGAAGCACCTTTTACAATTTTAACCAGCTCTCCTGTGCACACACTACTAGAACAAGCACTTTTAGTTTTTAACTTTTTAATCTCATTTGGGAAATATTAAATGAGAGTCCCACATTCATATACGCCTCTTGTGTCAGAAAATCCATGCCAATAAATTTGATATCCGTGCACCAGCATTTTGCTTTGTCTGTTTTTTTAGCACAATTTCCTGCATATTATCTTTTCTTTATTTTCTTTTCTTAGGTAATATTGTAAAATTCATATTTCTAGAAGTAGGTTTTAAATCACTGTCTGAAAGAGCCTCTCCATTAATTATAGAAGGATTGGAGTATAAGGACTTAGGCACTTAAGAGCTGATATTCAGACTCCCTCTCAATGAAGCCAACACTTTAAAAAAAATTCCTCTGTTATCATGCCAAATTAAAACAAGTTTTAGTTTCACTAAGGTTAAAATTTTAAAATAACTACTCAAAAGACAACTTCAAAAATTTGAAGCAGCAAAACTGACTAACGTTGTGTCCCTTTTGCAAACCAAGGAAAAACAGTGTTACACCACCTACTAAGGAGCTACTCTCCTCCTTTGCAAGTATATTTAATAAATACATTAGCTCTTTCCTAACCGGAAAAGTACTAGAGATATGTGAAAAGGATAATGTCTTTTATTAAATCAGTCTACTCAATTTACTGCCCTCCTTCAGTCAAATATTATTCCAACTGTAAGAGGAAGTTGAAGAGATCAACCTTTTTTTAAATGTTTGTCTGATTATAGACTTAAGTTAGCAGAGAAGCAAAATTAAACGGAACCATCAGCTTCCGCACTTGTTATTCAACAGCTGGAAATGAAACATATACAGACATATATCTCTAAAATTTACAGAACATATTCTTTTCACTATTATTAAAGCCTTTTAGTTGTGTGATCAGCTTGATGTAGTCATAACAACAGTTTCCTAAATATTTCATTTGGTTTTAATTTTCCATTCTGGTCATTAAAAACAAAAACTAATGGACAGCAGTCCCAGTGCATATTAAGGTTACACCAAATCTAGACATAATTAATTTCCTCTGGTCTCTGATAAAGGTTTCCTGAAAGGATGCATGCACTTAATGGTCCTCAAACACATTTTAAAATAACACAAATATAAACTTGATTCTGTGCAACTTCACTTAAACTTCAATTTAAAGTGTGTGTTTAAATGCTTTGCTGAACCCATTCGGCATTGTGGCATGGGGAAGATTACAGTGTTTAAATGTTAACCTTTCAAAATCAGTTTTTATTAGGAGAGGCTTGTTCTGATCCTTTCAAGCTGACAGGAAAGCACCGGAGTAAACAGAATCAAGAGCACAAAGAAATCTTTCTCTTCTTTCCAAGGCAGAACAAGGAAAAGTTACTGCTGGAACTCCCGAGTTACCTTCTTCCACAGAGGTTTGCATTATGAAACTCTGTACAGGCAAATATTATCATATTATGGTATGGCATGTAAATGCATTTATTTCACAGTATTGTGAACCTAGATCTAAAAGCTGAGGAAAAACTGAGAAGAAAAATTTGTATGTGTAACCTGGGGGAAAGGTGGGGAAGGAGCAAAACTTTTCAATGTATAGAATCGTAGAGAATCTGACCCAGCAATGCATATTTCCTGAAAATCAGAACCGCAGCCCAGATTTTTCATGTATTTTACATTTCAGGATTAACCAATTCTTTGCTACCTCTCAGCCTCTCTTCTGCGCTTCACTTACTTGCTACTACAAACTGCAAGGCATTTTCAAGCTCACTTCTCAGAGGACTCCTGGACTCCTCTGAGCCCACGCACCTGAATTTTCCTTCTGTGAAACCCAGGATGTGCACGGGAAACAGGCTTGAACATTATTACGCCTCTCCTTCCAGGCTTGGGAATGTTTCCTGTTTCATGCTTTCCAAATAAATACATACAGGCTGTAGTACGAACCTTGAACATTCACTCCTTTGTGAGAAAGATTTCCACAGCTCAGCCACACTTTAAAGCCCCAAATACAGCACTTTACTTACCCAACAGGATTGCTTAGCAGGCTTAAACAGTTTCAGCAGCTCTCAAGAGTTCCCCTTCAGGGAAAGACCTGGCCCAAAACAGGCTACTTAAAATCCATATGTCGTACACCAACTGCAGTGATTTCTTCTGTGTTCTTCACTGCTGGAACCTCACCCTTTCCTTGCTGAACTGTGAGGTGATGAGAGATTCCCTAGTTCCCTGCTGCCACGATGCCTACGGACAGTACAAAACGGTAAGAGTTAGGTTGGTGAGCTATGACAGGAGCTTACAGTGCTGACCAGGTTTGTTTTACTGTTACCTCCTCCCACACCTTTTGCTGATCCATCCACATGTAGACTCTAATGCTTAAGTTGTTACTCTCTGGGTCAAGATTGTCTCCTTGCTTCTCTGTTTCACAGAGATCTTTCCTGGAGAGGCTCGGTCCTTGCAGTGCCTAGACATTACCATAATATAAATTACTTCTACTAATAATTGTATAATTATTAATGCTACTACGTATGTCACACAGAGAAAGATTTCTAACAGCATCATAAACAAGTCCAGGCTTGGCTTTGATGTATGTGAGCCCGTTCTTGAATAACAATACTAAAATACAACCTTAGCACTTAAACATTATACACATCCCCTATTTATGATCTCAGTGCAGTAGCAATCAATATTCCCCGTTTTGAAACAGCTCTCTACAAACACCAGTCTTCAAAAGCTGGTAAAGTCTCTGGTAACATACTGCACCTACTGGTAGCACAACAGCGAGGGAAATTCAACCCTTTGATTTTAAAACTTCGCACAAACCGTGACACGCTGTATGCCTTCACGGTGTTGTTCCAGTGCTCAAACATTACTTCACAGAAAACCCAGCTGTAGATGCCTTTTCAGTAGGGATAAACATGTGACAGACGTGTCTGTCTCTGGCTGAGCCCCGGTGACCTGCACGGCACTTCAAGGCGGTAGATGTTAGCAGCAGAAGGGAAGTGCTGCCTAGGGGAAAGGAGACAGGAACGAGGTATGTTTACCATATTTTGGTAATTCACAGAACCCTTCGCCTGCTTTTCTGGACTATCTGTCTTCAAAACACAGCATTGTCTTCCAAGGATTTTTGGAGGAAGGACCTCTCTGGGACAGGGTGGAATAGCAGGTCAGGAAGTGAGTTAATTCAATACTTACTCTGAGAGATCTCTCCAGGGATTTTCAACGATTCATGGCCACATCAATGCTCAACTTGATTCAGAGTGAGAACATCCCCTGCTTTCCTATAACAGACTAAAAACCTTAAACACTCTACATCTTACCAGCTGTCCATGAGAGTGGGTAGGTGAGATGGCCTCAGATTCTCTTCTTTCTTTTTTTTCCCTTTTTAATTTCTCCAGACACTTTTTTGTTCCACTGAAAACCAACGTGGCATCAAAATCTCATTTTTTTACAGAAATCTTACTGTTATACATTGGTTAACTGTAATGAAAAGATCCTCTATCACATGTTATTATTAAAACAGAGAACTTATGCACAGCAAAAAGGAGGAAGTGAGAGGGTTGCCATAGCCTGCTGTACTATTTAGCTGGCAGTTAACACACCTATTATTTTATTCTATCTTATTTCATTAGGAAAACAAGTTGGCAGTTAAGAAGATATAGTCTAGAATTTACACTGTCAAAATATTACTGGGTTTTAGCATATTCAGCAATTAAGTTAAATGCTACCACTTTCCACACTCAGCTTTGAAAATGTGGTCTGTAAGTATTAAAACATTCCCAAACATACTGGGAAAAAAAACTGCAGATGTACAAACCAGGATGAATAAAAAGGGTACCTGTGAATATTTTGACCCCAAAATTGTACTCAATACATAAAACACATAAATTTTAGAAGCACTGCCTGGTTTTGATGCCGTTGAATGCATGCAACATTTTTCTTAAAAGACCAAATTACTTCAAAGCATTTCTGACATGTTGGACATCTATTCAAAATTACAAAAGCCATAAGGCATTTCTAGACTGTTGTCTCATTTCCCTCCATGGTTTGTCAAAGTGCTACAAATGTCAGGGGCTACTTACAGTTATCTGTAAATAAGACAACTAGCAACAACCTAGAGGCCTTATCAAAAGGCTAGAGAAGAATAGGCCTCAATTAAATATATCATTAAATAACATAGATCTTTGAATTGCAAACATACAGTCTGAATACTCTGTTAGGTAGCTTTCTTGTAGGGGAATCATCTGACCATACATTTCAGCCATTACTGCTCAGTATCCCTTTTTATTACATCGACTGTTAGACAGTCAGATATTGGTGAAAGAAAAGTTGCCTAGAAACTGGACTCAGTCCAGTCACAGTAACTGCAAAGGAATCTCCAAGATATATAGCTATTCCCAGAGTTAAACACTGTTTTCTCTTCAGCTGGAACCTGGCAAAGGCGTACTGGCTAATACCTGCCACTGTAGGCTTCCTTTTGCAAGCCAATGCTTTGCATCAAACTGAACTAAGAAATAATATATCCCAAGCCCTTTGAACTCTGAAACATTGTGGAGGCGAAGCATTCTGCCTCCACTTGCATGCTGCTGCACTAACATTTTTTGTTCCCTGAAGAGCACCCAGTGTCCACCAGCACTTGGCCTTAGACTCCTTTGTCACCAGATAAGGAAAAGCGCAGGTCAAATTTATTCTGGCTCTTGACTGCAAGGCAGAAAACAGTTACCAAAAGGAAATCAGTAGAACAAAAGATCAACATCTACCTGGAACTCAGGCTGATTATGGGCTGCTGAACACATTTCCTTCCGCGGACATCTCTCAGCTGCCTGGACGGAGAGCCTATTTCAGCAGACATCCTCTCCTCATTGTTTCTTCTTTGGAAGAAACAACTCTTACCCTGGTTCATGGTCTTCTAATTATATTTCTTTTCTTCTTGCTAAATATTGAGCACAAATAAATCTTAAACAGATCCTGACCACCCCCCCACCCCCCAATACCTGCTTTTCCTGCGATTCAGTATACTGATATCATTGTATACCAGATGCAGATAACCATGTGTAGCTCACTGGGAACAAAAGCTCTTCTAAACATAATCTCCTCTGCGGATGACTTTCCAGTGTGTGGGGTTTTTTTAGACATGGTTCACTCTCTCTTCAATGCATGTGAAGTAAGAGCAGGTTGACTTAAAACCCCACTGCTATGGTATATTTTCAATTAGCCCACTTTCTCTAACCTAAGCAACTACGTTTAGCTTGTTGCAATACTTCCTAAATCACCATATGCACTTAGAAACCATTTATCACTCGGATACCATACCACTAATACCATTTTCAACTTATCCCCAGCATTTTTACAGAGACAGAACACATCACGGAAATAGGTGGATTTAAGAAGGTACCACATTTTCCCCATGCACACTGTCTGTAGGGAATCCACTACAAAGCTGTAAAAGGAGAAATAACTTGAGAAACGTTTTCAATATTCATATAAAACTACAGCATGAATGAGCTTTTTAATAGATACTTACTGTAACACACTCCTGTGTTACATCAAAAGACTCTTAATCTCACCGTAACATGGTGATTATAAATCACGAAAAGGTCTTTTGTAGATATGTAAATCTCCTAGATGTCTTTAGCAGTGAAGTCCTGTTTTTTCACACATCTTCCAGTCACCTGCCTATGCCCATAGAGCACAGTTTCCCACATGCCTTGACATTTCATCCTACAAGTTGGAACTGGCCAAAGAATATTAAATTTTAATATTGATTTTTAATAATATTTACATAATAGGAAAAACCTCTCTAGCTGGAAGACTATGAATGACAAATATTTCTGAATTATCAATAAGATGATTAAGACATTGTCGTAGGTAATTGATTTAATTGCAGTTTTTATGCTGCCCAAGTTTTCCTGCCCACTCCATGACTGATCTGGTATCTAAACAGTAATATGGGTACCCTCCTTTACCTTTCCAAACCCAAGGTAAGGTTAAGAAATAGCCTTGAATTAATCGTACGCATATTTTGAAGGTTTTACCTTCTCTGGAAGAGAAGATGGGAAATGATAACAGAAAATAAAAACTGTAAGCAGATGCAAAATGGTTTCCGCGGCTCTTTTCCTTGCCCTTTGAAAGGGACATCATTAGCAAGGCAAAGTGCTTCTGCAGAAGGCACCTCTATCCTGTGAGCAACTCGACGATGTTTGATTTACATTTATATCATGGCAACTTTTAAAAATATGTGAGGCCTTAGACTTTAGGCACTCAGAGACTGTAACTGTCACAGTCCTGATCAGAGCTGCTCTTAGTGTCCCCGCTGTGCTTGTACTAGTATTCGTAGTCATCTACAGTTCCCCTTTAAACCCTTTTCTCCTACATCTCCAAGTATTAGGTGGGATTTTTATATATTCTTTAAAAAAAATTGATAGACAAAGGAAAATATTGCTAATGAGATCCTGTGTCCTTTATATATTTTCATCAGAGGCTTTCCTTAAGAATATTAAGTAGGAGGGAGAGACACAGGTTTTTTTTTGTTTCACTTCAAAACCAAACGCTCTCTCCTAACACTTCATTTTTTGTCCATCAAAAGCATAATTTAGAGCGGTTTCGATGCATTTTGCTCATTTCTAAAATCATAAAAAGGTAAATCAAATCACAAGTGAGACCGAAAGCATGTTTTAAATCCTAAATCTTGTGTTTAAAATTATTGTGAAATGCTACAAGCTAACGCACCTGGTAATCTAATTCAATTGTCCAGAACGTGGGCACCAAAGAAAAATAAGTAATACAGAAATCTGAGCTAGCTTTTTAAAAAAGCTTTAAAAGCTGCGTTAAAAACTAATGGCATAAATGACCATATAAGGCTACACTGCCATCATCTGAACTCCCTACTTACAGGTACCTCATTTTTCAAAATGTAGACTTAAAAATTAAGAAAGACTAATTGTAAGCCAAAGAATCGCAAGGTCTGTCTCTTGCTGGAATAACTCTTTAACCACTACAAATCTGAAATCTTGTTAGGGATGTTCTTCAAGTCAAAATAGTACATATTTAATTTGAAAGTTATCTTCCTTGACTCAGAAGTCCACTATTAATTTTACTTAAGTGGGGTACTGCCAGTATCCATTTAATCCACGTCTGCAGTTCATTAGCCATCCCAGCATTCAGGTACCTGGCCCTGAACCATTGACTTTGCTGGGAACTGCCAGGTAATCCAAATATACCAGTGTTCCACAATTACTAAGCACTTCTCCCTGGGTTTTAACTCACCTCTTTAGTTCAGGATAGAGATCACTGAATCTGAAGGGCATTTTTACACTGTAGTAGCTTATATAGTTGGAGATACAAGTTAGAATTCAGGTATCATTTTTATGTAGACTGACACCTTGGTCTATATATCACATTTTCAAAGAGGACTGGGGAAAAAAAACCCAATGTATGACATCATTGTCATACAAGATGACATAGGTCATACAGGTCTCCTGAAGCAGGATCCCATAATAGGATGACCAGAAAAAGAGTCCTGCAATCGCACAACAGAGACACGTGGAAGCGTGGCATCACTAGGGAGCTGCTGTGACTTGGTGTACCTTGGTGACTTGCTTGGGTACTTGCACATTATTGCTCAGGCGCAGGCTAAATGAGATCCCAACTAACAGCCCCTTTTTTACACAAACGTTGTAGAAAAATTATCCAAGCAGTACATTGCTCACAGCGTACAGCAATACACAACACAATGTACACTTATGCAAGCGGTACTAAAAGACCATATCTGGATCAATGTGTCTGAGCTACAAAAATTTTGTTACCTGTGATCCACTAAACATTATTCTGTATCTAACATAAGTTTAACTAGTAACACAGAAAGCAAGTTTGAACAACTTGTGATTAATTTTTATGCATTCTGTAAAAATCTCTAGGATGAAAGTCATGTCCCTCTTAACAAAGTTATAATTTTTTTTAATTATTTCATCCAATATCTATAAGAGATCTGCTCTATGTTTTCTTAATCACAAAAGAAAAAAAAAAGATTTTCCATTTGTATGTACAGTGCATGTATTTATTTTCTTTCCTCTCTCTGATGCTCGACCTGCCTGCTTGTCATGATGACAATGCAAGTCTGACATGACATGGCACCTTACATGATCTGTGGCATAAGCTATATGAATACTGACTAACAGAAACCCACCTGTCACAGCTAAAACATACCCAAACAATTTGCTATACGGCAACAGCAGACGGGTCAACAGAATGGTTCACTGCTTCGACACAAACTCTAGTATGGTTGGGGCTTTGGCATCTCATAGGAATAGTAATAACTGCAGAGTAGCGAGCCAAGGCCACGTTACAGCACCACTGCTCAGCACCACTGCTCAGCACCCTGAACTCCTGCAATGCTCCTTTTCTGCTGAGACACAGAAATCCCCATCACAGCATTTCTTTTTTCAGTGAGAAAAAATTGTCTACTGGGTAAATTCCAACATAATTTATGATGCTTTACTTACCCTAGTTGTGCTTGCTTCTTCCACGCAGCAATACCATTCTTTGTTTTACTCCTCAAACCACTATTTCTAATTTCTGGACTTCTGCTAGGTTGTAGTCTAAGACTGGTGAACTGATAGCTCTCCAAATCAGCTAGCATATGAACATCTTTGTGATATTTTAATATCTGCTAAAAACGAGATTGATGGCAATACATCTATGGAAACTTCTGATGCAGCTATTGCTTTATATCTATATATATAGTTAGATAGATATACAGTTATATCCCAGCTACTTTTAATTCACACAAATATACCTCATATTGTGGCTAATGTAATGGTACCTAAGCAATAGAATACTTTTGTTTGTTTGTTTGTTTGCATAATAGAGAAGTTCTGATAACCTACTAATAAAGAGCAGTGCTAGAGACCAGGGACAGGTGTTACTCCAACCGGGACAGGACAAGTGTAACTGCAATTGTATCCATACCACACATCAATTTTAGTGATAACAGACAGGAGAGAGAGTGCCTCCCGGGTAAATCCAAGTCTGATACTAGTGATGGTTTTGGTGGGCAGCCAAAGTTCAATGTACAAAATAGACTGCTAGCCCAAATACAGAAGAAAATACCTAGAAACAATCATAGTAGAAAAATGTGGTTACACTTGGCAAAAGTGTTTGCAATTACTGCTTATTTATGGAAATACATTACATTAAAATTACAAAATTCTACTTAAAAAAGCACCAATGTAAATTTCTAAAAGGTGACTTTTGCAAGATTTTAACATTATAAAGGCAACATAATTAGATAAATCTCATGAAGTGTAATCAGATAAACTCCAGACAAGTATGGAATAATGCAGAACAAAAACAGATGTAACAAAAAATCATCTATAAGAATATATTTTCTCCTTTTCACAAGGTTTTAGCCTTAAGGTGGAGAGGGTTATGGTTGCTCCAACACACAGGAATATTCTCGTGCCCTCAAAATCCAGGCATGAAAAGAAACAGTCTGCCTCAATTCCACATGTAGTGAATGACAAGAGATGGGGTCCTTCTGGGTGCATTTCAGAATTCCTACAATGGGCTCTGTTGAGGACCACTGGACAGCTAAAAGACAGAGTTGCAATCCCTCTCTATAAATTACTGACAAAACACCTAAAAGTCTGTAAGACTAGTATTCCAAATCAAGGCAACATAAACACCTTCATATTTATCAAAACAATCAATAATCACAGTTCCTTAGCAGTAAGGCACTAAAATATAAATACAACGGTGGCATGTAAGTTCAGTTACCACATTAGAAATCAAAAAACTTACTTAAGAATGACTTAAAATAAGACTAGGAAGATCATTAGTCTGTTCCAAACAATAGCTGGTTATAGATTAACACCAGTATAAGATCAGTTTTTAGGTACTTAAGACATCAGATCTGTTGATCAAAGTGTCTTAGATAAAGACAAAGCAGGGAAATGAGGTTATCAAACTCTTCACAAGTAAAACACTTCCATTAAGTAAAACATCAGTCTTAGCCAAGAACTTGGAGTCCAATCAGAATTTTGCCATAGCAGCTTATGCTAAATATACATATATGTACATATATTTATATACATGTGTGTAGATATATACACATTTCATTTCATATAGTTATATAAATAAAATTTGTGCATATATGTACATACATTTGTATATACAGATAAAATTTGAATATGACATTTGTAAAAAATAATGATAAATGTATATAAACTTAAGAACTTGAAGGAAGTTCAGTCAATGCAGGATCCTCATTCTGTCTAGTGAAGAACACATTTAACTATTAGAGTCTGGGTTTACATTAACATTGTGTTTCAGAGAAGTAAGGCAGATTTCAAGTGAATCTCTCAATCATCTTCCCACTTCCAGGTGTTGGTTTGGTGGCAAAGCAGCGTTGATGCACATGAACCAGGTTCCTTGCAGAGAAAACTAAGCCAGCAGCTCTAATCTACATGCATGCCAAATGTCTTCCAAGCCCTAACAGATACATACAAGTTCAAACTGCTAATTGAGCATAAACATACGAAAGTCGACAAGATAACTCTCAATTTAGGCTGAAGCAAAATCTCAGACACGTACACAGCGAAGATGTAGAGGCTTTGGCACCAACGCTACAGCCTGCTGATCAGCTCCTACTGCACTGAACTACTCGGCAGGAGAGACATAACCCCGCACTAGCAGGCACAGTGGAAGACAGTACCAGGGACAGAATGGCTATGCTCAGGAGACACAGACCTCCTAAGTTTTTTGTTTCTTCTTACTGTATTTGCTGTTAAAGTATCTGGAAAATCCAGTCATATACATGATAAACGTTTATAAATTCAGACAGCTGTGTCCAGAAGCAAAGAATTTCTACAAAACTGATAAACAAAGGTTTCTGACAGTGTATGTATTTGGTGATGGGGCAAGCGTACAGCATAGCAAGTATATGCCCTATAAAACTAGGTATTGGTCCATACTTTTGTAGTATAGCACAATTTTTCACGTTTTAAACACCACTGTGCTTCCATTAGCCAGTTCCTTTTTACCCAATCCCCACCTTCCTGAAAGGAATGGGGAATGAGATGACCCTTTGTTTCAATTGCCAATTACTGAAAATAAACAGGACATAAAAAGAAGCATCATTTAATATCATATGTATACATAATTTTTCTATTTGGCAGAGACGAAATACCACCTCTTCTAACGCAGATGTTAAAAAAAACTCTAATAATACATTTTTGTATAATGCCTTTAGGAAAAAAACCTACAGTATTCAAAGTAACTATAAAAATAATTAGAAAAATATTGTAATGGAATAGCTGACAGTATCTGCAAAAAAGACTGGGGAGAACTGTAATGTGTACAGCTGAGAAGGACTGGAAGGTGAACAGCTGAAGGGGCAGCTATTAAACTGGTTTTATCTTCCCTGTCAAGTTCTCCTCCTTTGTAAACTAGGAAGTTTTTAAACAAAACATCACCACCAACAAAAACAAACACAACCAACAGCATGTAAGTTAAAGAATGTAAGGCTGCAGTCTGAGAAAGAAATGTGTTTTTCCATCCTTGGTCAAGTCTGATGTTCCTCTAAAACAAATGAGGTGACAGCTGCCAGGCTTTAAAAAAAGAAGTCAGGTGTTCACATGTGTAGCTTTTATTAAACACTAAGCAAATTAAAAGAGAAATCTACGTATTTTTTTAAAAAGTATATTGCCTAATGCTCCGTATTAGAACTAGATAACAAGTGGGAGATGAGTTTCAAGAAACTAAAAGCTAAAGTATGCTTTGCCATATTCATGTAACTTTGTGCATTCACTGTACAAATATTCTCCGCTCATTCACCGAGTGTGCTGGCTGTTGATAAAGAGCTCCCTTAAAGAGAGCAATTCTTAGGAGCTGTTGACAACTACATCTGCTTTCTGCCAGAGCTCTAAATTTACCCTTAGGAAAGCAAGCACGAGCATGTTAAGCTCAACCATCTCAACATATAGTTTCTAAAATGAGTGTGTCTAAATTAACAACTAGAACTGCTCTTGATATTCTACAAGGAGTTAAATAATTAGGCCCATTATTGGTATACTAATTTTCTACTGTGAGGCACTGAAGTCAGCAAGTTCAAAATATTCCCCTGATTTTTTTTATTTCCTCAGAATTCTGATCATTATTTCTTTATGCTTTCTCCAGATGGAGGTAGGCCCTTCTTCCCACAGTGAACCTGCAAGTTAATTTGCAACAGTAAGAAAAATTTTTAATACATGAAACTGCCAAAAATCCCCACAGAATAAGAAAACTGTAAGTTCTCTTGTAAGGAAAAGATACCTATTAAGGTCTAGGTGACATAGCTGCACACTGAGAACTGCTAGATTTTACAGAAAACCAGACGGTCCTACCCCAGCCTGAACAACCAAAGAAGATGAGAACTTTCAAGTCAAAATTAAACTGCATTAATGGTTGGCAGCAATGAAATTAGCTGCTCAACTATTTTGAGGGGTTTCAGAATTATTTCTGGAGAAAAAAAAGCAAAAAAATAAAAATGCACTAAATTTTGAAAACCCCAGCCCTTTAAAAAGATACAGGGCATCTATTTGGGAATCTGTAGTTATACCAAGGGCACATTAAATGGATGCACTAAGCCTCCATTAATAATATCAAAAGCTCGAATCTATAGTAAATGTTAAGCGTATACAGAAGCATCATGTTCAGAATAGAAAGATGTGTATTAAAATCCTTTGACTAACAGACAAGCTATTTGAAACTCTGACCTAGAAAAAAAGCTCTTTTTTCTATCTGAACACAAGCTGTATATTAAACAGCCTATTTTGCTTTGAAGTATATTCTGCTCTCACATTTCTGTTCTCAGAAGACTGGAGTTAACCCACCAAATATAAAAAACAGCCTTAGATATTTTTTCTTTTAAAGTCAGAACTTTCCTGCTCTGACCTGAACACGCAAGTAGGTATTCGTGGCAACTGTTCATTACTAACGCTCCTGAAATTTGTCTAGCTTTTGAACCCCACAAAACAGGTATATTCTCATACTTCTAGCGTGGCAACAACAGACTCATCTGCTGCCAAAACAACAGACTTCATTGTCCTAACATCACATGCACATATCACATGCACACTCTACAGAGACATCTAGCAGCCACGGGGCCTTTCTGCACCTAGCAAAAGCTCATTAGCGGAGTGTACAGTACAAGTCAGACTACCAAAGACCTTTGCCTGGAAGAATAGTGAAACGTGTTCATAAAACTCAGTATGAAATATAAAAAGGATTTGATGCTCAGAAGTACCCCAGGCAAACTGACACTTGTCAGATCTGGAGAGTCACATTAAAAAAATGACAAATCGGCACAGGAAAAATTTCATTAGAACACCCTAAAATGAAACTAGAAGGCAGTAAAGGTCTATTTAAACGAGTTGTACATCTTTGAACATAATCTGGAAGTAAGGAAACAGAAAACAAAAAACTGGAAGACATTTAAAGTAGAAATAACAGTGATACTAATAAAGAGTGAACTAGTCAGATGAAGGCTATCAACTAAATTAGCAGGTCTGTATATTGCAACTTCAACTAAAATAAAAGTAGGTGAAATCTACACTAATGACGTTTCCATCTGATGGACTGGATTTTTAAAGGCTTGGGAGGACTGTGAGATAGAAAGAAAACATGAGGAATTTCAAAAGCGGTTTAAGCAGGCAGCACACCAAACCTTCAAACTGAGCAATATACTTCCCTAATAGAACATTTCTCTGATACTCACTAGGCACGTGCATTTTACAGAGGTTTTGCAGTCCAATCCATCCTAATCTCCAAATCACAGGTTTCAAACAACATGGGTAACTAACAAAAGAGCTTAGTAATCAGTACTGAATTCAGACATGTCATATTGGAAAACAGGAACCCACGAAAGCACCACTGCTGGTTTCTACAAAAACATCAGACTGACTGTAGAGAACCAAAACATTCAAGTGCCTTTTAAAGGTAGCCAAGGTGTCCATTCTAATAAAGGTAAAGAAAATCGCATTTAACCTAGTCTTTGCAGTAAATCAGAGTAGCATACAAAGTTTAACATATTTGCAGTGTCTTGTAAAAGAATATCTCACCATGAAAAACTACCTATTAAAAAAGTACCAGATACACCATGTCTTGTAGTTCAAGGTGACCAGGATCAGACTATGCTACACTCTGGAAACTGTTGAAAGAAAAGATGCAGCAGTTATTCATGCTAGTTTCTTCTTAAGACCATAATAATCCTGACTTTTGAGGCACGCTGGAAAGTTTACAAGTTTCAATCTGCATGTTTGCAGTTCCTGGAGATGTAAATTGAGGCAGCAGGAGTGCAACCAAAAAAATTTGAAAATCCAAGTGGTTTTGAGACAAATTATTCCTATTATTTACACAGGCTGAGAAAGTCAGAAGGGAATATATGCTCTAATATAACTGCAGGACTTAGTTTCGAATGCAAATGCTCACTGAAAAATCCAGAGTAAAGGAGAAACATCAAAAGTCCTTATGTATTTATATTACATTAACTGCTAGAATATTGTGCTGAAGAGACAGTGGTACTAGCAATATAAATGATTCTACACACAAGGAAAAATAAGTTTCTCAAACAATAAAGAGAGAAGATATCAACTTGTTTAATTTGAAAATATTTTTTTCAGTTAATAGAACAGAAAGATATGGCTTGATCAAGTTGTTTTTAAGAAAATTAGTCCTACTTATGATAATCTCCAAAACAAAAAGATTCCTGACAGATCATTCATACTGTGGATCAAACAGCCTACTAGAAAGAAGGAGGGGAAAAAAGTTCCTGTCACTTTTGATGATGGTGCATTCTGCAACACTACAAAAACTAGTTCTATGTACATTTTAATGCATTCTAGACTAAGTCAATCTTAGAAGACCAACTGATCTGAAAATGAATATCTGAGATGAGGTTCTTAAAGTATTCTTTATTAATATCATTAGAAGTTGCAGCAACAACTTTCTTGTAATATAAAGGCACAGGGAGACAGTTTTGATAAAATATTCCAATCAAACAGTAACTTACAGTACAAAAGGACAATTGTAATGCACATACAAACCCCAAACATCTCATTCAAAAATATTTCACCGTGTTCATCAATAATAATGGGCAATGGCTAAAAATATAAACTGTTATTGTACAATAAATATCTGATAGGTGCAAACGGAACAAGATTTATTGCTCTCCACAATGTTTTCCCTGTAGTGTTGGCTTTTTTTAAAGTTCCAAATTCCTTTTATAATTGGCTTTAGTAACTTATTTCTGAGGGAACTAAACCCAAACCAAATCTGATAGGACATTCTGACAGTTACAGAACTGCCTCCAGTAGTAACCAGAACTGGCAGTGTTTGTTTCTTTTACGACTTTTAACAATCACACTCCACTCGCTCATTGGGAAATGTGGTAGATGTTTAAAAAACAACGTTAGTGATAAGTCAAGGCTTTTATGGTAGGGTAGTATTACCTAGTCTGAGGGTTAGTCTCTCTTCTTCAAATAAGTGGACTTTATGATGAAAAATAACATGAACCTTCTCTGACAGCTTGTGCCAGAGCAAGCATGTAAAACAGTTTTCAAATGAGGGGAGAAATTAAAATTAAAAGCTGCATTGAGCATTCTAACTTCAGAAAACGAGACAAGGGATTGGGAGCAAACTAGGACTACATAGGCAAAGATGACAAAGTAAGAATTTCGAATTCTAAAATATCCTTATCACAGTCATCTAAGAAATCAAAAAGCACTCTGCATCTTTATATGACTCCACTTTTTGAGCTTTGAGAAAGAAGGGCCAGTGAGTGAGTTTGCTATTTTCCTCAGCTTGCACTTGCAGCAATTTGGTAAAGCAACAGTTTCCATCAGTCTTTGATGCAGTATGAGAGGCAGGCTAATTTTGCCCTTGAAAGTAGCACGTACTACCTTGCTCAGAATTCTTTTTATCTTGCACGGAAGATTGTTTTATACACGCATTTAAGAAATATTAGTTTCCTTCGTTACTGTTACAAGAACTAATATGCATACATTTCCTAAGAGTGTCTTTTTATGAATAAGACTTCAGGAAAATGAAGCATTATAGTAGTTGGGGAAAAAAAAATGAGGAGGAAGCTTTGAAGTGAGTTCTTGTAGCAGTAACTGAGGTTTTTATAAAAACTGTAATTTATGAAAACAGCTCTAGATTTACACAAACCTCAACAAGTCAATTTTAACTGCACTGGGAATAGTCAAACTTAGTTCAAGAAAAGGTGTCTCTAGTGAACACAGCTTAATCAACTTAGCTGGTAAACCAAAAGACGAATATTTAGTAAACTCCATTACACTTGAATTCAACAGAATTGGGAATAATGTAAAACAAACTGCTAACTTTCTAGACATTATTATTCAAATTAGATTTTTCTTCTAGTATAAGCACATAGTTCTAGAAGTCCTTCAAAGAGTAACCAAGGACCACTGAAATTTGAATTTCAAGAATTATTAGCTTCACTACGATATAGCATTTTTTCTTTACTGTTTGTTTAGAAACTAATAAACAAAACCATTTTCTTTGGTTTATGCTTAACTACACTGGACTAGTGAATTTTTATTTTTAGTCAAGCTTCTATCCCCAATTTAAATTAATACAGAACTTTTTATTGTAGTCTCTCTCTAATTCTCAAATTATGTCTGTTAAAAATATGAGTTTGCTCATACCATGATTTCCTGCTAAACAGTCATGTGTATATACTGGCATGAAGGGTAGAAGTTTTGTACAATAATTACATTAAGTGATATTTCCAATGGCAGAACTACAAAAGACATCAAATGGATGTTAGTTCAAATGACATTCGAGTTTATGATGATCTTAAAAAAAAAAAATACACAATGTCTAAGCATAGTAAAATACAGTGTAAAACCCCCTAAAATTAGACAGTAAACGTGGGAATCCTGCACTCACAGTAGGAATGTACTGCACAGCATTAACATGAAAGCCCGTTAAATTTGAAACAATGCAGACAGCTAGATTTACCTGTATGTAAATGCCACTTCAAGGTGTTTAAACAAACACAAAAATGAGACAATGATGTCAGGAAAAAGGCCTTTAAAACAGGCCATCAGGCTAACTTGATTTTCCAAGTAAAAACATCAGCTTCACAAAACTGTGACACTAATGCAGTTCTATGTAAAGTACCCTTTGACACACAAGCTGTCAATTAAGCTATCACAGTCTTTTTTGACCCACTCCCTTTTAAATAGTTAGGGAGGAGAGTCAATAGTAGCTCAAGTTTTAATTCAGTGAGTACCTTCTCTGTTTGCAAAGGAACATTATAACACCATAAAATTATATTTTTATGGTTTTTAGAAAACTGATAAACTAGGGTTTTTTTGTATTTTCTCTTTTTAATACATAAGTTCACAACTTCATTTTATGTGTGTCTTTGCAATAGTGTTTTAGTCAGTGTTGCAAAAAATTTTCACTGTGGACTACCTCACATTGTTACTCAATTGTGCAAGGTATTCACGCAGTTCTTTTGCAGCTTGGAATCTACCGTATCGCTTCTTTGGGTTGGCACACTCATCCAGCAAGGCCTCAAGTCGGCCATCTTTGGCAATTTCAGCTGGGGCGTCATGAAGTAGTCCTCCAGAAGTGCCACGCCATGTGGCATGTCTTGATAAAAGGTTCTGACAAATAGCGTAATAATTGTGGTCCACAGTGACACGAGCACAAAGAATCTCTTTCGAGAAGGACAGACAAGCTTCTTTATCACAGTCATCAAATTTGCTTTCATACCATACATCCCAGTTTTCAGGTTTATCTGTGAAATACAAGGAGACAGTAAAAAAAAAAGTGAGAGAGAGGAGGAAAGAGCATACATGTATCTGAATACAATCAGAAGCTCAATACACAGCAAACTGGTGATATTTAAAATATAAAGCAACTCTGTTTAGATGAACTCTTAAGTGTTGTAGTCTAAGATTGCATCTGACCCTTCTGCTGAAATGGTCCTGGCAATACAAAAAATAAGGGAAAGAAAGAAAGAGGGTAAAATAGATAGCAAAGAGAGGGCAGCAGAAAAAATAGCACATTAAACACATGAAATCTACATTCACACACATACCCAGAGGAAAAAATGTGGCACAAACAAGTACAAGAAAATGATTCACAGCTGAAGTTGAGAGAAAAACAAACAAGCAACATGATTTATTTTAGCAACATAGATTTGGTTTCTCCAGTTGCCCTGGGAACTCATACTGTGAAGTGGTCTACCAAAGAACAAAAAAACACTGCAAAGTAATTGCCATAAACTTCTGAAACATTACCTTCCAACCTCTTACTTCAGACAGGGTAGTAACTAAGAAGTGCATATAAAAAAGCAGATGCATTACATATAATCTTTGAAGAAAGAAAAAATTCAACAAAACAAATGGCATTTACATACATGTATAAACCTGCCTTACATATATTTAAAAAGTTATCAAAATTTGAAGGTGTAACTAGTGGCCTTGTCAAAGTTTTCTTTAACTTAAAACCTGATTTACAGAAAATACCTTATACAATAATACATAAAAAGTTACTAAGTGTGAGATCTCCTTAGTTCTCACTACTTTTTGTTAGAAAACTTTCATCTTAGGTTTCTAGATTACTGCCAGCTTTGAGAAGAGGTCCTGGTCACGGAGTCTCACAGTTTTGCAGATCTCTTTTAGCACTGTGAGGTACAAAGAAAAATTTATCTGTGTTTGGTAGTCTCTGAGCTGACTATCAGTCTACTCATTTATGGCACACTGCAAGCCAGACTAGGAAAAAAGCATACTGAAGGATGACTGCTAAAACTATAAAAATATGATGTAAAACTTGTACAATGAACAGCAAACTCGAAATGGAAAAAAAGCCAGCAAAGGAGAATGGGAAAAAAAGACTTCAAACTCAACTATGATATCCCACATAGAGCACAATTAGATATTACTGTACAGTGCAACTGGACAGAATGTACATATTCAAATATCTAAACAGGCATATTAATCACTCTAGACAGAGATTGTTTAATGAAACTTTCCAGGAGATTAATGAAATCAGTATTAAATGTCAAGTTTATACAAAGACTGAGAACTTTCTTGTGTCCTCATTTATTTTCTGTGTTCTTGATTAATTGTTAATTACAAATCATGCAGCAAAATCCTAGTTAGATCCAAATTAGTCTGAGAACTATAGACAACAGATATAAGCGTGACACTTTCAGCATTCAGTTTCTGCGAGATGCTACTTGCTCCTATTCCATGTACTCATCAGCCTTCTCAGAGTTCATTTGGTCATCTTGTGACTGAGCAATTCAGACATGCTCCAAAAGTCAAAGTCTTAAGTACTATATATTTTAACAGGGTGGAAAAAGAAAAGAAAAAAAAAAAAAAAGAAGAAAGTTTATTTGTGTGGCCCATAGGTACTAAAGTAAATGTACTGGATATCCAATACATTAAAAGATTTTTCTTGGTAGGCTCAGATAATTTTAATCTAAGCTCCCTGAAAACGTATAATAAATCCAATACAAACAAAAAAAAACAAAAAACAAAAAACAAAAACCCCTACAAAACCCCAAGAACAAAAACCAAAACCCCACATCGCCAAAAAAAACCAACAACCAACCAAAAAAAAACCCAACAAAAACCATACTTCATTGTAGAAAAGTGTGTGGATAGAAAATATAGTCTCAATGTTAATTCAGCAGCACAGCACATGAAGTCTATTTGCAAAGCTTAAAAAAATCCATTCACCCAAAGCAGACTGGAATCACTTGGCCTACTGCCACAAACTTCTACAGAATCTCGGGTTTCATGTTCAATGTCTCTAGCCCTTAGGTCTGTAAAATTTTCCTTATAAGCTCAAAAGGAATATAAACCCATGTAATGCCACTTTGTCAAACATCTCTCCTGCTGTCACTGCTTTGAGCTTTTACAGTTGACAGGAAGATGAACAAATTTTCACTATTCCCATTTGGAAACAGCACTAAAATTACTCATTCCTTCAGTTCCATTATTACAGAGCACCTACCTGAACAACTGAACCAGAGGCAGACTATGTAACTAAGGCAAAGCAGGCAGTAAGACTGTCTTGCCATTCACAGAAAATAGTATGCCAAGACTTCCATCCTTACAGACGTCCGGAAAAGATGAAAGGAACCTCTCTCTTTTAGCTAAGGTAGACAAGTCAGTCAGCCAGCCCATCTGTCTATCTGTCCATCCATCTGTACAAACCTGTCCAACGTCCAAACCCTCTCCTCCCACCCCCACCTTTCCATTTAAGCAGGATTACAGAGATTGAAAGTATATGTAAATCAAGTTCACGTAAGTTCAACACTTCATAAAATTGACAAACTGGTCAATTAGTGGTCTAATTGCAGAAGAAAGCTAATTAGTTTGTTAATTAGTAGTCTAGTTATAAAGCCAACAAAATGGGTATTTAGCAACTACACATACTTTAAACATTGTGCTTGTAGAGAAAGAAGCAAGAGACATGGGGTGAGGGGAGCGGAGAGAAAGAAGAGACTTACTTTGTCTGATTAACCTTTTGTCTGCTACCAGAACGTTTTCTGCATCTACAATGATAACTTTCCCATCTCTCGGTCCAACTGCAAAGTTGTCAAAGCTGACATCAAGGAGGTAGAGTGCAAATTCAAAGTCATTATTTGTCAGCTGCTCAGCTATTTCCATTAATTGCCAGGCCAGATCCACTCGTTTCTCCCATGGTGCATTAAAGTAACTCCACAGCTCTTCTCCAACGTAATTGACAGCCACCATTCTTCCGCATGCTCCTAAGTACTTTGCGAATGGCCAACCCTCATCAGATGGAAAACTCTGTATATAAAAAGATTTTTTAAAATTTTCATTAATACAAAACAGCTTAGATTTTAAAAGGCTGTTCAATAAAATTTAGGAGAGATGCCTGTAAATACCCATCAACATGACATTTACATATACTTCTAAGTTTTGAAGAGAAAGAAAAAAACAACATAAAATATATTTGTGTGAGCAAGAGGCCCTGTTGGACTACTAAAGGGAAAGGTACCTATTTTCACATGCACAATTCCACCAACTATCTTTTTCTATTGCTGTTTTATACACATCTGTTGTACTAACACAAGTGTACTTCCCACCAAGATAATTTTGCATCTGCAATTTTTAATTAAAACCATTTTTTTTAATAACCTAAAGGAAAAAGCTTTAAAAAGTGACATCTCCTTTTCCTGCCACCCCCTTCCCATTTTCCCCAGTTGACTGGATTCCTTTGAGGATCCTCTCACTTGAAGATCTCACTGAAAGGATTACAGAGCAGATTAAGGTATAAAAGAAACCTTAGGCTTTCTTATGCCTCTAGTACTCCTTAACAGTCTACCTCTTGATTAATTGCTATATACATACTCTGTGTGTTTATTACACACAGCCACCCAACGTTTTTATCAAAAGTTAAATCTGTCCCCAGTAGTAGCTTTCATGGAAGTTAACATAACAGACTAAATAGTAATAACATACTACAAGCAATTAAAAAAAAAAAAAAAAACACCCACACACCAGCATATTTTTACTACTTCATTTGTGCTGAAGGTGCCCTAAGACTTCAATACGAACAGATGAGCATTTAAAAGGTATCCTCCATACTATGCATCAGGAAGAAACCATAAAAATACTAAGTTCAGAAGCCCCAAATTCATAGAAGTTAGAACTCCCTAAGAATAGAATGCACACTAATTTTAACAATTAGGAGATACCACTATGTGCACATGCTCCTTCCTCGTGTACTACCTTGCTATTGTGTCACCAGAAGCAAATCGTTATCAGTTCCGCAAGGATCATGTAGCAAAGGTTTTACCACACTAGGGTTGAACTGCATGGTGCGTTTCAGTCTGAATGGAAGTTTTATACCTCCTGGAATCCATGATAGCAGAAAACATTCAGGGTAAATCAAGAAAAGAGACACTGGAAGGAAACACATCACGTAGAACAGATCTGGACTACAAGACCAGTCAGGGAAGAGCTGCCCAGCACTCACCCATCTGTGTATGTATCCCACTTCAAAAAAGAATTAGAAAAGTTAAGAGTGCTTACATACCCAATCACCATAGCCTTAGAACCCGCACCTCCCCTACAACAATCCTTAATTTTACCTATGTTTGTGCTTCCTTTGATAAAAAAGTTTTGATCATTTTATCTTAAGCACTAGGCATCAGCTGACACTAAGCCAAGGTTAGAGTACTGATGGTGGTCAGAAACACTAGAAGCTCTGTAATACACCTATTTCACTAGTTGTTTTCTGTGTAAGCATGCTTCCATGGCAGGAACTAAGTTTCATTAAAAAGACTACTAACTGGCCTCTGACCCAACAGGTCATTGGATCAATGAATCCTCTAGCAATATCCAAGAGGAAAATTCTTACAGTTATCTTCTCTACCTTTTAAAAGACACTGCTGGTAAACACACAGGAACAAAAAGCAGAAGAGGAACACTTGCTCAGCACTGCAACAAGAGTTTCTCTTGGTTACACCGAATTTTCAGGATTTCACAACAGCTGCAGGTGTCAGGAGGTAAAAAACCAAAACCCCATGGAGAGATTGTCTCCATCTATTAAGTTATTTCAGTACAAAACTGGAATCTTAGCTACAGAATTTTTAAGTACAAATGCTACTAATGAAAAGGTTTACTGAAGCACATCAAAGCCCCTCTTATGGATGGGCAACACAAGTGCTTCCATGGTACAACTTATCCCAGCAACTCACATGCAGCTGCAATTACTTTCTCCCCCATTCTGAATCATTATCTGAAGAAGTACAAAACTATACAGAGGTGACTAGGAAAAAGGAACAGTTATTATTGAGAGTCCAGACCATACTTCCTCCACCCTCCCCCCCCAAAAAAAAAGGTAAAGAAGAGGTTCGGTCATTCCTTTCACTTTCTATGCTGCTGATACTGGAGAACCTCACTCTAACACTCCATATGGCTGTCACTTTAAATCTCCAGCACAGAAATGGAGAGTCTACAGCCCAGCAAACCAATTCACCTACTTACAGCATGCTCATTTCCATCCTTCTTCTAAAGGCCTTTCAGACAGGGAAAGAAGATTCAGGATCGAGTTTCTGCTCTGGAAGCATGCTCCTTGTAGTAGGAGCATTTAATAAAATCTTATGGAGGCCCTAATTGAGCCCATATCTAAAATGAAGGCCGAGTACCAGGTTAACTTGTACCTAGCTTCCAGCGGTCCTTGCTTGGAACACTTAAGAACACTGCAATTTGTTCATCTACAGTTTTTAAATTATTTAATATTTCAAATATAATTTTGAGACAGTAAAAATACCCATTTATGTGTTAACACTACTGGATCTTACTGGAAGCCGAGGATTCATCCCAGACTATCCTGGCTCAAGATGTCCTCTATGGAATTTTCAAGGACTCTTCAAAGTTTCTACATAGCCAATCTTGTCTATATGGTACATGTGAAGAAAGTAATATATACTGTTGACTTAGTTTGCCATCTTTATGGCAAAAACCATTAAACTAACCTCTAACATGGCAAGTATAGAAGAACCTTTCTTGGTTGGTCAAAAGGGCATCAGACCCATATTAATAACAGAATAAGTTCAAAGTTTTTGGAGTGCCTAAGTGTCTGGACTTCTACTCTATTTTGATCACCTGATCTACCCACATAGGCGAATCTAGTCATGAAAAATCCTGAGGATGATACAGAACTAATTCGATGGGTTTGAGACCAGTATTTTCAAGCTGTGATACCATATAACTGAGAACTAAACCTCTCACTAACTGAACCTACTATGCAATAAGGATGACATTATCTAGTTTTCAGTTTTTTATCTGGCTCCAGGGCAATTTATGAAGGTAGTAAGTAGGGGCAAATATCCACTAGTTCAGGGCAAGTCAAGTGATACATTCCACAGTTCAGAAGTTGGCTGGGGTTTTTTTGCTTATTTTGTGGTTAGCAAAATAACCTTCCAACAAACGAAGTGAGTACTAATTCAGTGTTCCTTACTTATTCTACAAACAGACCAATATAATGAAAACTCATGCCTGTGGCATCAATAAATGCCACCAAAATGAGATTTCATGCGCATTTATCATTACTGTATTCAGTCCTGGATGAAAACAAACCAATAAGCAAATGGCTGTTGTCCATCAAATGAAATTAGTTATTTACAAAGGAACATGTCATTTCACTCAAAAAGCAGCAAGCAGGAGTTGGTGCTAAGGCATAGCCTCCAGAGAACTCTGGGCAAGCAAAAATTTTTCATTGCAGTGAGTGGGATCAAGGGGCATACAGGAAAATGCAAAACACTGCCTACCAGTATCTATCAGGAAAAAGCCATACAGCTTAGTATTGAGAAAGTCTGAATGTGTGTACCTATCAGTCCTGTGCCCATGCAAGTCTACTTTATCCATATCTTATAAAACCAAATTTATATCTTAAATTGGAGAAAATTTACCCGATTACATTTTTTTCAACAAACACAGGTTTAACTGATTTCACCAGCTGTCCATAACATTTTCATATTGCTGCATTTTACCAGCACTCAATGCAATATATTCAGTTCAATTGCTACAGCAATGACACCTAAATATTTTTCTTTAGGTATGACTTTGGACCACCCCACTCCTTTTCTTTTCCACCCCTCTCCTTTCCTATATTCCAGTCCTGCTCGGCTTATGCCTTTGCCTCCCTTTCCAAATACAAATTCAACCACAAACAGTTGAACCTGGCAAAGGCCATGGTACCACTGGAAGCGAAGGTGTCCATCCCTCCCAACCCATCAAGCCCGCTCATGTCAATCCCCTCCTTCATGTCATTAGGAAAGCAATGCAGC
This sequence comes from Nipponia nippon, assembly GCF_047370975.1. Classification (NCBI taxonomy): domain Eukaryota; kingdom Metazoa; phylum Chordata; class Aves; order Pelecaniformes; family Threskiornithidae; genus Nipponia; species Nipponia nippon. The sequence continues at coordinate 17,458,551 of NW_028262391.1, forward strand.
TGGTACTTGCTGGGCTGGTGTTCAGTTGGATCAGTAGCCTGATCCAGCTCATCACATCATGCTTGTACTGACAAAAGGAAGGGAGAAGGCCTGAATAGCCAGGTGCAGAAAAGAAGAAGGAGCTAAAAGGACCTTTCCATTCCAGCAGCAGCAGGGATTTATGCAATGGATTAAAATGATTTTGAAAGTACAGCATTAGTCACAATGTTACACTGATCTTCAAAACACATCTATTATGCTTCCTGCATTGTGTACACTGAATTTCGATTCACACAAGAAATTCTAGGAGCAGCTTGGTTTATTAAGAAGTGAACATCCCAAACAGTACTAGTAAAATATCTGCACGCCATGCTGTAACACAGATATATTTATAACTCTGTGGCAATAAAAAGATCTTTTGACAACAGGAGTGCAGGGAATCGTGCCAACATCTGCACATGTACAAACAACATCTCTGTTTTGGCTCCCGTCCAACTGGCATGTAACAGCCACATCTATACTTCATTACCCAAGTCAGTAGCCAACGAAGGGGATAAAAATATGTACAAGTGCCCCATTCAGCAGTTTTATATTCACTTGGTGAATTTGTCAAGAAGATTAATTGAAGTGCAGATCTGTTGTCTTTGCAAGCGGAGATTTGTAACTTTTTGTACTATTTTATTTTGAATGCATCTTTCTAGATGAAACTGCAGCTAACTTAACATGGGGATTTTTTTTTCTTCATGTATTAAAATTTCGAAAGCCAGTAAGACATGAACACAAATTTGTATGGTCATTAAACATGTTTTCTGTGAACAACTTGCATTTAGAAACAAAAAGCTTAGTAGACAGCTGTCAAAAATCTCAGATTTCTGTAGAGCAATGCATAACATAAAGTTTTTATTTTAATTCTTGAATTATTAGCAGTATAAATATTTAATTAGAAAATTTTGTACTTGAATATGCCATTTGAAGACTTAAAAATGTGCATTTGACAATTAAGATAAAAACTAAGCACTTGTTCAAAACCAGAAACCTTTTGGCTATCTGACAAAAGAATCTGCAATTCTGATGCACCCACTCACATTTTATCTGTGAATATACACACAAATGTCATGGAAACCACAGACAATTAAGCTTTAAAAAGTGTTTTAAAATATAGTAATGCATATGAAAAACAACAAACAGGTAGCTTAGTAAGATTTCCCTCATTAAAGTTGTTATCTTTCTCTATTCAGAGAAATATGTATAATCTTCTAACAGAAAGATGAAAAACAATAAATATGACAAAAACTTCTGCTACCTCCATTCCCAGTGACACGTACATCAAAAAAATATTTTAGTTGCCCTAATTAGCACAGCTACAAGATATCTCTCTAAGCAAGGCTTAAAAACCTAAGCCAACCCTGTCAAATGGACAAAGGACACTTTGTTCCTGAAAGAATAATACAGCATTTATGTCTTTAAAAAGAAAAATACACTGTAGTCTCAAAATAAATATTGAGAGTTAATAGGGTGAATTTATCATTTCACTGAAGCATAAAACACACTATCAGTGTGTTTGTCTTCCTCACTTCCATCTGTATAAACATGAGAAGATATACAAATCTGCCACTGGTTTTTAATGTCCAGAGCTGTGAATTAGATCATGCAGTAAAGACTCACCAGCTTGAAGCTGATAAGGCCTATTGTAGTCTGCAACAACACAAATCCCCTTTGAATTAAACACTTAAAAGAATATTAGTTTATCATAATCAAACATATAATTCATCCTAATAAGGTAAAAAAAAAAAAAGCCAAAACAGCTTAAGTAACAACTGATGTCTTTGAGCTACTGTTCCACTGTACCATTAAAAAAATATTATTTTCATTTTCAAAACTACTATAGAAGATCCTACATGTGACTACCAGTTTTTTGTATAAACTGAGTTCCATCTAAAAAACCAACCAACCGAGTTACACCTTAAATATGATGGAATTAAACAACATATGCAAAACACAGTGGGGACTTCTCTTCCTACTTTTTATGATTCCGAAGACCTTCATGGCAAAATTACACTCTTTGTGATGCCTTCACTGAAATCATCCTACTAAACTGTGTTTGCCCAGGCACAAACTGGCATGGCAAGTAGAATTTAAATAATACGTTCTTCCTCAAAAGGAAAAAAATCAGTTCGCTCTCACAGAGTACTGTTGATTCTGCAGTGTAAACAGAAGTAGCACTTGTATTAGTCACCAAGGCAAATAAGCAAAGCTCTGGAACCACGCAGACCTGGAGATCAGATTTTACAATGAAACTTTTCAGATCAAAGGAGGTTAAAAAGCACAGTCTAAACGCAGATGCCTTCTTTTGTCAGGAATTGATGTGCATTCTACAAGATATGTATTCAAATGTATTTGTGAATGCTAGTGAGTATAATGAAAACAATTTCATTCTCAACTATATGCCAAATAATTTGACATTCAACTAAAACTCCCACAGAAGTTAAGCATGTACATATATATAGCTTACACACACAGTGACGAGTGGATTTCATTGAATATTCCAAATACTAGTATTCCCATTGAAACTATGTTTCTTCCATTTATTGGACTTTTGTTCAGTTTCATTACATTTCAACCAGTTACTACATAAAATTCATGCCACCGAGAGGTACATATCAGGCTTAATTGACACACTGTAGGACAAAAATACACAGACAACTCCAAATATAACCCCACTTAGAATTAGATGTTGCTCAATGATTAAGCTGAACACTTGAACTGTAAAAGTTATGTTTCACAGTATTAGCAGAGGTATGTCATTTCTCCAAACAAATTAATGAATAATGATTAAATGCAAGAACCATAGTACAGAAAATTTAATGCTGCATTGGTTGTTACCTGTTCAAATTAGTTTGTAGTTCCTAAAAGTTTGTTCAGGTTAAATTTGCAACAGATGAAAATGATCATTATCTACTTCTCATGAGTTATGACTCCGGAATATATCACTACAAAGAAGTCCTAGCAGAGATGGCCCACTCTTATTTCTGAAAGTTAATTTGCAAAAATCGAAGAAACTAAAACAAAGCCTCAATTACTTAATTCAGGAAAGCAAAATACAGCTTCCCCTCTACATCAGACATAGCAGAAGCAAATGGACAACATTGGTATTTCAATGTTTGGAATGTGAGGTAACACATTTTTTTTTGTGTTTCTGAAAACTGCTCAGAGCTACAATTTATCAGGAGGATTTCTATTTAAGTCTGTACAGTGATTTCTCAGCAGCCTCTAGATTAAGACAGACATTCATTCATACATACCCCACAATAACTTGAAGAATTTCTACACTATTCTAAAACATTCCTGTTTCTTTACTTACATGTCATCACTTTAGGGAAGTTTCATCAGAAAGAAAGATGAAAATAGTTTTCATTATTTAAGGAACATACTTAAATATGGTAACATGACAAGTACAAGCCAGTTGTGGTCTAATAGGTATACTATATGTCACTGCAAAAAATAACTCTTCAATTTTCAATACAATCAAATCAGTGGAATATTCTTGTAACATGAGCCTACTCAATTTTAATTCAACTAAACAATAATTTTGCATTTCTTTTTTAAAATGCACACAATGGAAATTCAGGGATGAACAACAAATTCATCTCCTTTCTCCACAATACTGAGAAGTATGTAAAACAGGAATTAAAAAAGACTAAAGCTTCACTTTAACATGTGAAATTGAAATCCCTTGCTTTCTGAATTATCTTTTCTACAGGTGGCAGTCGACTGATTTGTGCAAAAAGAATTTTAAGAAAAGTTAAGACCTGAAAAGAAAAAAAAAATCCATTTACCCATAAAGTAGCACTAGACATTCCTTATGCCTAGTTTATGTTTACTGCAATAAGAAAAAATAGCTTTAAAAAAAAAATAGTCCAATTGCATGGGAGGAATTTTGAGGGTGGGGGGAAGTCATGATTTATAATCATCTGCAGCAGACTACAGTGAATCTTTAAGATGGAATAATATATGAAATTGCAGATTATTTTTGATGAAAAAGCCTCAAATCAACTGGCGGTAACATGAGTACTAACAACTGATCTCAAACAACTACATTTAAACTTTTTCATAAAGATCAGAGGAAAATATTCAACATTTAAAAATACTACACACTAAATACTACTTAGTATGTCAAAATGTCAGTATCTGTATGAGCCAGGACTTAATACAAGTCCACTAGAGGACACATCAGATAGTGTGGATAACTGCCTTAAATCCACTGCTTGGTATTTAGCACAGCAATTACACATTGGAAACACCAAATTGAGTAATGAAGAAAATTTAAAAGCCAGCAAATATTAAAACTGGATGGCATTCTACCAATGTATTTAGAATAGAACTAAAGAAAATAGCCTATGACTAGAACACTGTTTATGATAAAAAAAAGAAAAAAAGAAATCCCAAGCAAGAAAAGTTGCCCATTTACTTCTTACTGAGTTATGTATGGATCAGCAAAATAATTCTGTAAAACATTTGGCTAAATTGCTACTTTGAGTGAATTCAGCGCAAGAAATTGTTTCAAAGAGATCACACTTAATGTTTTAATATATGTTTACCAGATGTCAATTATTGTTCTTCCTGTAACAAAACAACCAAACAGAAACTCCAATGATGGCATGAAGAGAAACCAGAACAATTTTAGGTTATGTGGCAACAGACTGTTCATGCAGAGTAATTATACTAGGAATAGAGATACAGCTGTTGTTAGGGGGTTTTTTTGGTTGTGGGTTTTTTTTCCCACAAGGAGAAGTTGTGAGAAGAATAAAGTCGTTAAGCTTAAGTATTTAGAAAGCTAAATACACGTCCGAGGGAAGGGCAATGATTTATGCAATCTATTAAAAAATGCAGAAATACTGCTATTTTCCATAGAGGTATGGGAATAAAAGTCTTTGAGACTTGTAATTTACAAAGAAGATATAAACATTCACCATCATTCTTTAAAGAATCTCCATTTTAAACAGGTTGTTAAAAGCTACAGCTTGAGACAGAGTTGCATTAATGCACTCTGGATATAATTCACAGACACCTTCTATAGTTTGAATAAAAAAAACACATTACTTGTAAGCATTTTATTTATTTTTATTTTAATAGCAAAGTTTGGGTGCAAACCTCAAGTTTGCTTTGAAAACAAAGCAAATGCACTGTCATTTTCATAGTGCATCTGGCGGTACTGTACACCAATACAATAGCCAGCACAAAGGCAAGACTGAGTATTGCAAGACCAGCTCTAGATGCACTTTTGCCACAACAATTAATAGAACCTATGTTTCAGTTTCGCCGCGACAGATGTAATCTGTCTTTCACAGCTAACCGTAAGATCTTAGGAGAAATACAGCCACTTTACTGAAAAAACACAATTATCTTATCTAGAAACAATTTCTTACTTCACCAGTAGTGAGTTATACTGTAATTTCCCCAATTCCCAGAACAAGGAATTCTCCACTTTGCCCTGTTTTTTTGGGCGTTTTTTATTTTGGAAGTTTTTTTCGTGTTTAAGTACAAAACTTAAAACTTTGTCGCAGGCCTTCATGTGTTGTACAATGCATGGTTGCATACCATGGCTCACAGCATGGCAGCTATGGTGGCACACAACAGCAGCTCAAGAAATGTTAAGAGACAGCTACAGTGGCTCTACGTAGGAAATCTGGAGGCTGATAGAGATCAGTGCAGGAGCTCTATGGAAAATAAGAGGTATGTCTAGAAAGCGTAACTATTTCCCCAAATCTTTCTGTTGAACTGCCTTGGTTTTGGAAAAAATCCTGTTAGGAACTGGGGAAAAAAAAAAAAAAGAAAAATTTTTGTAAGAGTCAGAGACTGAACATCAATCTTAGCCTCTATGGAAATTAACAATAGGTAGCAAACATTTGTGGTTCTGTAACAGTAAGTTTATGTTTCTATTTGCCAGTGAAGATAAAAATTTATCATGTTACTTCATAAAGTTGAATAACATCCATTATTTGAATGCACATCATGGTTAAAAAAAGGAAGAAAAGTTTCTCCACTACAGTTATTTTTAAGAGACAAACTAGAAGGTGGATGGTTTATAAAAAGTCATAGGGTGAGGATAAATCTACTTACATCCATGCTGGTTCTATGAACTCTGCAATAAGTGAATATTCACGCTGCACTCAGTCTAATCCAATTTATTTTAAAAATTTTGCTATTTCTTCACAAGGCAACTTTGGCCAACCTATCTTTGCAAGTGTTTGACGCACATGGTCATCATATTCAATTATGAATCAGATGCCAGGCATAGATCCTATCCTCCAGGTGATTCCTATTTAAAATGCTGTTTCCCATTAAATGAGTTGAAGGGAAGAGCAGCAAGTTTTGTTGTTGCTTTAGTCTGAATAAGCTGTTCATGTTTATGTAGAATATTGGTTTAGATGTATCAAATTTTGATTACAGATCAGAACTTATTTTACTAAAAAGTATTTGCCTTTATTGCAGGAAAGGAGTATTAGAAAGAGGAAGGAAAAAAAACCAAACCTATCAGAAGTTAAATCTTAAACATTTATACTTCAAGTTAAAAAATTCTTTCCTCAACCCTCACGTACAGGTTGTTTCAGGATTTAATTGCTGACTAGTTTAGCGAGATTCTATGAAAGTAAAAATAATATTTTAATACCCAGAAAAGATGTAAACTGTACCGAATAATAACACAGCTGTCCTCCTACTTGCTTCATGAAGTAAAATGGCAAAAGGGGTTGAATTCTTCATTGAGTACACCTATGCAACTGTTTAACAAATGTGGATAAAGAAGGTTAACAAGAAAGCTATAAAAAATGCAAATATTGAGTTAGGATTACAATAAGTAATCTATACAAAACTGTGCTGTTTTACTACTGTTCAGAGACTTGTAACAAAAGTATATCATGCTATGGGTTAAAGCCCCACTTGAAAACTTCCTACAGCAAAAGCTGTAAGTCAGTTGTGACAATATGCATTTTGTAAGCAACACCACTTTAGAAATAATCCATACTCCAAATAGGCTTCAAGCTAAAATCCCAATCTCTGATAAAAAGTCTTATAATCCACAAATTACTAGATCTAGTAGATGGTTAAAGTGAATTTTCTGTTATAAATCAAAGATCCAGCTTTAAATTCAGTGCCTATTTACATTTGGCTGCTCCTGTAACTCAATTAAAGAACACAGAACTTTAATGCACTGAACACTGAGAATTTAGAAGTTATCTCTGCTTCTAAACCAAAACCGTTATTCATGACAGTCTTAAACAGTCACAGTAGTGATTCATGAAAAGCTCAAGGCAAAAGCTAGCAATACTTTTCCTTGTGCCTTCCAGTGACAGACAGCATCAGTTAAATGCATCAAGTTTTTATTTTTTTATTTATTTAAAATTAAAATCTGATTCTTCACATGACGTCATGCAGGTTTCCTTTCTTGGAAGCAGCTGGTTTTTAGAACAAGCCTACAGGACTCATTCCCATGCCAGTATCTGCCCTCGTCAATACTGCAGAAACTATACCATAAGATGTTTTACATATCTTATGTATAAATACAAGCAAACTTCTCAGCAGTCAGTTATCACTTCTGGAAAGTAACTTCACCCCTCTCAAAAAGAGTGCATTGCATCTTGCTGTTGCAATAGCTGCATAACACAGAATTACCGTTCCTTACGTGTTTCTCAGGTACAGGCTGAGAATGGAGTGGTGCGTGACATATTATGCAAATGAGAAGAGTGCATTCAGATTCATATATTTAAGATACTTCATTCCCAACTGAGGGAAGGTATTCAAACCTTCAGTACCCATTACCAAAGTTGACGAATACTCTTCTGGAGAATATATTAAGAGTGTTTCAACACACAAAGCTGGTCTGAAGTTCCCCAGAAATATTTTCCAGGATATGCCTATTGATCAAAATTTACAATACCCTGCAAAACACTTTTGATCTGATAAGAGGTGACAGACAACTTTACCACACTCTGGACTGGTAAAGGCTGCCTCAATTCCCACCAATGTGACCTGCTCTGTTCTCAGCAGCACCTTCGTTAAGATAAATGGTGAGCAAAGTGCTCATTAAGTTCACAGCCAAAGATTTTCATCTCTTCAACAGATTTGCTTGACAGCCTCAGGGCTCATCCACAGCTTATCAAGCTGATGGGAATCAAGGCTCTTAAATCAACCAGTGCTCCCCACTGTCTTTGATCCACCCCACAATAGTAAATGCTGCAACTGTGCTGTGCATTTTGTCTGTAAAGAGTACATTGGCCCCGCAAATTATGAAGAAACATACAGAGCTGTTTTCTGACCACCTAGGTCCATGCTCGGTATGTTGGAACCAGTGTTCAAAACCAAAACTGTACATTGTATGAAATGCAGCCAAAACAAACCAATTCTCAAAGAATTTCCAAATATACTCAGAAAAGCAAAGAAGTTTTGATTTTCTTACTTAAGTGGAGTTTCCTTTTTCACTGTGCTCAGGAGCAACTTCACAGCAAAATGGAAGACACATACTGTACCCTAAGTCCACTGAGAAGCAAACTGGAAACTTCAAAAACAAAACTCAAGAGCTGTCCATGGAGAGACTGAAGGGTGGAAGGCATACTACCCAAAACCATACTTTTAATAAACTAGAGTTCATACATGCATTCTCTAGAAATTAATCAGGTGAATTTGCTGGAGGGTAAAGCCTGCAGCACTGCTTTTTGAGCATTAGATATTTCTTGGCCTCTTACTAGAGAAACAGCAGATGTTTATAACAGTAATCACGCAGTGATGCTTTCGAACGTATTTGCAAATACTTTTATCATACATCGGATAAAGGCAAGGACAGTCCAGTAGCTAGACAAAACAATTCCGAGTCCAACTTAAAGGCATACTTGGAGTTCCCTCAGTAGTGTTAAGAGCCAAAATGCAAAGCTCCCAATCTAAACAGATATGCAATAGAAGCAACTGAGTGGTGCCACAGAATAAAAGAGTTTCCCACAAATTTTTCGCCTAAAAATGTATGTGACATGTTACAGCACAAATTTCTGGTCTGCGCACATAACCAGTCCCCCCAGTTAAAGAATATAAAATATGTAACCACTGAAAAGAGAATACTGTTCATTTATTTGTCCAGGCGACAAAATACCTATTTCTAATTTTTACTAACAGAAAAACAAAAATTGTATTTAGTTCACATAAGAACATGACATAGCACAAGTGAGTTTTTGACAAGGAAAGCACAATAGCTTTATAGTAAAGTCTCTACCCACTAACTATTAAACTAGACCCTAAGAAACTAATCAACGCTTCCCACAGCTGCCTAGGAATGGGCATTATGGGACACGCCACAGGATTAAAGCCTAACACTTAACTGTAAGAAGGGCATTGAATCCACCAGAAAGCATCTGCCTTAGAGCGTGCCACCCCACCTGCTTCCTGCAGAACAGCTGCTTGCTTTCCGTGTTCGCTACCGAAGAGAAAAGCAAGCTCCCTGCCTAGATGAGAACGGCACGCAGGATGCAGAAGGAGTTGAAGCCTTCATGCACGGTAGCACGGAGGAGGAAGGCAAATCGGGAAAACGCACAAAGTCTTTGAGGAAGACAGAAAAACTATGAGACTGAGTGTGATAAAGAAAGGCCTCCTGCCCAGAGTGGGAATCGGAGACCCCCTCCTCAGCCCACCCAGCTGGTATCTTTACACGGGAGTCACTGCTAGGGCAGAGACCTCGAGGACGACCCCCGCCCCTCGCCGCTGTTGGCGGCCAGCCTCCCAGCAGCCCTGCTCGCCCCGCTCTCCCCCGCGCAGGCACAGCTGCAAACCAGACCCCGGCCACGGCGGGGGAAGCGGGGGCGAAGGGCCACGGAGGGCGCTGGGCCGGGCCGGGGCTTCCAGCAAGGGGCCCGGCGGCCCCTGCGCAGGCGGGGCAGGCGGGGGCGGCTGTGCAGCACCAAGGAGAGCAGGCGGGGCGGGCGCCCACCCCGGCACTGCCGGCCGGCCGGGCGCCGTGGGGCGCGCTTACCTGCAGCACCAGCGGCTCGGGGTTGAAGGCGAGGGTGATGAGGAGCTGCATGCGCTCCGAGTCCTTCAGGTTGCGCAGCAGGAAGCTGCCCGAGTCCTTGGTCTCGGCGTAGCGGCGGACCAGGCGGTCGAGCAAGCGCTGCGAGGGGCAGTGCACCAGGTCCGACCAGCCCTCCACGGCGTCGGGGGTGAGGAGCCGCACGTCGCCGTTGAGGCTGGCGAACTCGGTGGCGTGCAGGGCCTGCAGGAGGTCGCAGCGGCCCCTGCCGGTGGCGCGGCGGCAGATCTTGGTGTCGATGTCGGCGAGCTCCTGCGCCGAGCCCAGGCGCTTGAGGACGACGCGGCGGCTGCCCTCGCGGGGCTCCCCGTAGCGGGCGAAGTAGACGTTCTTGACGTTGAAGAAGTCGAAGAGGCGCAGGCGGCCCCAGCTCTCCAGCCGCAGCTGCCCGTTGAGGAACTTGCGGCACCAGCTGGTGCCCCAGCAGGCCGGGCACTTATTGAGCTGCAGGAAGCGCCGCTCCGACAGCTCGTTGCGCTGCAGCGAGGCCAGCAGCGAGTGCGTGTTCAGCACCAGCGCCGCCGCCAGGCTGCCCAGCACCGCCAGCTTCACGTAGCGGTACAGCCGCCCCAACTTCAGCGACACCAGCCGCAGCATCGTCCCGGACCGGACCGGGCCGGGCCGGGCGCCCCCCCGCCCTCCGCCGCGCTCGCTCCCCGCCCCGGCCGCGCCGCAGCTCCGGCACCAATAAACTCTCCGCCTCGCCGCTCGCCCGATAAAAGGCGGCCAAGTTACTGAGGGGACGGCGGGGAGGGGGGGGGGGAGGGGGGGAGGCGCCAGCAGCCCGCCGGCCCGGGCGGCCCCGCCCCCGGGGGAGGGGCCCCGCCGCCGCCGCCGCCGCCGCTGCCGCCGCCGCCGCCGCGGAGGTGGGCGCGAGCCGCCCGCCCCCCTCCGGAGGGGTCTCCTCCTCCCGCCGCTGCCCCCGCCCAGCCGGGGAGGGGCCTGGCGCGAGCGCCGCCGGTTGGCTGCACGAGGCGCGGCGCCGTCGCGCGCGGCCCAACCCTCTCGGAGCCGGAGGGAGGGGCCGCCACGCGCGCAGGGTGGAAGCGGGGAGGGCGGGGCTGGGGGAGGTCCGTGAGCGCGCGAGTGAAGGGGCGGGGCGGGAGGCGGGCAGCCGGGGGGGCGGGGCGGGGCGGGGCGCGGCGCCCTTCCCGCCCCCTCCCCCTCGGTGCCCGGCGGGCTCTTGCGCCGGGCGGGCAGGGGGCGGCGGGGTCTGCAGCCGCGGCCGCCATGTTGTCTGCCTGCCCCCTCGCCGCCCTGGCCAGGGGCGCTCGCTAGCCGCACGGCGGGAGGCGGCCTGCCCAAGCCTGGCCCGGGCCAGCGGTGCTGGGCGCCCGGGGGGACCCGACCTCCTTGCTGCCGGTGCGGTTTCCGTCACCCGCGCGGCTCTGCTCGCCCCTCACGGCCCGCGCCTCACAGCGCTGCGGGCGCGCGGCGCCCGCCCGGGTCGCCGCCGCTGTCGCCTGGAACGGCGCAACCGGCGCCAGCGCGGCGCAGACTCGCCGATAAGCGGCTGCTCGCTGGCGGGCGTCGCGGTGCCGCGGCTCCCGCTTACACGGCGAGTGCCCGGGACGCCCGGGCGCGGCGGGACCCGGCCTCCCGCCCTCGGGGGAGCGCGGTGCCGGCAGTGCTGGCTGGCCGGTGTCCGCTGCGGCTGGAGCCCTGCCTTTCCTGCACGATTTACGGTGCTTTTCATCAGGAGAGAAGCACGGAACGGAGGTTCGTGCACAACACTTGGCACAACTCCCTGTAGTTTACAAACAACCGATAGAGTCAGCCCAGCTGCACAAACCGGTTGGGTTCGCTGGGGCCACAGGACAGGTTTTCCAGTTCGACGTTCCAGTGCTGGCATGGGCAGCGCACGTGTTTGGTAATGTCTCGGTTTACCGTGGGACCGCTACACCTGATCCTTTGAAAGGCATTCATCCCATCCCGAATCTGGAGGGAAGGACCTGCAGGCTGTAGGCATCTAGTCAGCTGCGTGAAGAATGTAGCGTGCTGTGCAGGCTGCCTTCACAATTTTGCCGTGTCGATGTTACCGGCCACAGGTTAAGAACCGTTCTGTAAAACTAACACAGAACAGAGAAAAAGAGATTAAGAAGAAAAAAAGGTGAAAGTCTTAGTTCTTCCAATACTGCTTTTCTTAAAGTGAGCCTGTACTCTCCCAAGTTAAAGACAACGTCCATATTGCCTGTTCAGTCTCAAAAAGTGCAGTGGGGATAGGATCATTGGGGGAAGGAGTGTAGCAGACTGGATAATTTCCAGCTACTTCATTTCCGTGATATATAAATTCAAATGCTTAGTACCTAGAATATTGGAAATACATGTCTTTTTACATTAGCATGTACTCATCTCCCTATGTACTGTGTTTTGACATTTATATGTATAAAACCAGCCTAAAGAATCCATGATACTGAGATTTTGTCACTGTTGAATGTGTACAGGGAACTTGCACCTCTTGGTGTATAGCGGGCACGGCCATATCTCATTCAACATGCGTTGTTAAATGCTGTTTGTAGGGTCAAATCATCGAATCAGCAAGTTCTAGTCTACAAACCACTGGTTTTATTAGAAAATAAATATATATACATAACAAATAAATATATGTAGTCTTCCTTAACTCAAGTCTTCATTTGTGGACACGCTGCTTGATGCCATATTTCAAATAATAATAATAGATCCTGAAAACTGAACTGATTTTTTTTTCCTGGATGTAAACTCCAAACTCACTAACCAAACATGTTTGGTTTTCTTTACATGCTGGTAGTGTTTTTTCATGTAACTATTTAGTCTGTAACTTATTAAGTCACTAATGACTCCAAATATAAGCAAATATATTGAATTAACGTTTATTTTCTACATTGCTTATTTCTCAAGCTTTCTCATTTGCTCAGTTATAGGGAAACAGCTTGATCCTGAATACGAACAGAATATTTTAATCTTTACTAGATGAAAACATCATTTTAAAGTACAAAGAATCTTTTAAATAGTTTAACTAATATGCTTTTCCAACACCGATGTAGTGTTCTTAAAGCATTTGACATTGCAAATCCATAAACAAATAAATTACTGTTTCTAAACAGCTCAGAAAACTTGTTCTGAGCAACGTAAAAGTTGCTATTATTTCTGGTTTCATTGGCATTCATTGGAGACTTTGGGCTTTGTTTCGGAGGGATAGAGGAAGGGGGAGGCTGCCTTTTTATACAATGTGGCTGTAATTTGGTTTCACAGATTTACAAATTTTGCTTAAAGAAACAAAGGAGATTGAAAGGAATATGCAACTGATTCCATTTGGAAGACTGAAAAGTGAAAAAAAAAAAGCTGAGGCAGAGTTGGTAAGTAAAAGGAAAGGAGGGAGAGCAAGCGAGTAAAACATGGTTAACTCTGCGAGAATGACAGAACTCTTGTAACTCTTAAAAAGCATGATTTGTGAATGATCCATTTCAAGGGAAAAGGGGAATCCATTTCAAGGTGCAGGGGAATGCAAAATAAACTCGATAATGCACTGTAATATATGCATTTCCTGTTTTTCTAGAGTTGCCGCCTTCTGACTAAGCTTCAAAATAAACTACAGTAGTTCTCCTGTGAAGACTTCGTTATATATGACAATGTAATTCATCAAAGATTCCAGTGACTGGAATGAAAATACAGACCATTAGTGGAGTGCAAGTGCGTGAAGTTCTCTGATGTATAGCAGGTTAGTTAAGTTACAGAGGGCTGCTTTGCAGTAGCTCAGCAATAGGGTCTCAGTTTGCTCTATGTTATGAAGCGTCATTCTAACAGTTACCTATTATTGCTGACGCCATATATGGATTTTTTACATCTCCCATAACAGCGTTGTGTTGGAGTTATGCACAGACCTTTAATGTAAGTGGACATAATATATTCCCACTGTTTTCAGAGACATCTAGAGGCTTCATAAAAATCACAGACTGTATGGCTGCAGAGATGCCTTACACAACATTAAATTATCTAGTATATTGATTTGAAAGAAGACTTGAATAGATCCAGGCCTTTTCTCTCCATAGTGAGAAAGCAAACAATTACCCAGAATTTAAACAGTTCAGAATGAAAAGATAATCCAGCAACTCTATGTAAAGGTCTGACAACAGACTCTGGCTTACTAGGGCACTTCACTCTGAACTCTTCTATTTCAAATTACAGAATAAGCAGCTGTCCAAAATGACAGCTGTCTCGAAATCCTTGCAGATACTGCAAAATAGTCTGGAGTATTCTTTTTTAAAAAAAAAAAAAAATTGTCTAGAGACTCATTCCCCCGTTCAATCATAAATAATTTATAAATAATCATCAAATTTTTAATTGGGTTGAATTTCATGCACATAACATACTGTACATGCAGCAGCATAACACAGAAATACTGGCTCTGTAGAATTTTTGCCTTGAGTAATTTGGCATTTTTCCTCAATGTCTTCTTCCTTTTAATTGCTGTCTAAGTATTACATGCTTTGAACAGCTGAATAATGTTACAAGTTCTTTTGCTGAATCAACATCCTAGCAAATATGCTTTATCATCATGATAGGTACATTGGCTGGTTATAGTGCTGAACTTGAATATCAAAAACTGCAAAAGTATTTTTAAGTTCTCCTTTCTCTTTACTCACATCTTCAAATATAGATTAAGGATGACCATTATTTTTATCCTTTAAATTCAACATCTATTTTTATTCTGATTTCATGCAGTGTGTTCTTTATATTGGTGTAACAATAAGGTGACAGTGCTTATGTTATTGCGTGAAGTCTATTTAATTTATTTGTTGTGGAAATATTGAAATCTCTCAATGAAAACAGTGATTTGTTTTCATCTACAAACTTTACACAATAGTTTTACCATAAACACATACGATCTTTTCTTTCAGTGCAGAATTGTGCTACTTTTATGCGTAGCTTGATTTTGTTCAATTAGTTCTATGTGTAAGTCTTATATAGCATTTGATACATCTGTTTATTTAAATGTATCATTGCTTAATGTGGATTTTCAGGTTTGTCTGCTGGGTTTTGGTTTTTTTAGCATTTAGGTGTTTTGTTTTCTTTCTTCCTATATACCACTCAATGATCAGTCTGCAAGTTTTATTTTATAGTAACCAGAATTTTCAGGGCATGGAAATTGTGGGCCCCTGAAAGTTATTCTTCTTTTTGTATTGTTTTATATAAGTATGAACCTGATAAGACTGCACCAAAATTAATAGAAGATCATTGATTGGACATTGGCTTGGACTTTTAGTGAGTTGTCCTGGGTCCGACGTTACTGATTTTAAAGGATTATTTACAAGTAATTATTCAGATTGGAAGAAAGGAACTGAAAACCAACTGTCTACTTTACTTTATCATGTTCCTTCAGTGGTGATTGTCCAGTTGTTAATAAAGTTATCTTATTGTAAACAGTGAAAATCTGTAATAGAGGAAATGACATGAATGCTATTGGCAACTTTTGCATTCTTCTTTACTAAAGCTGCTATTATTATAAATGAATCTCTAAGTGACTATGGGAAGTCATTGCTATGGTAACTATGATCCACAACAGCAGCTGCTTCCTTTTCATTGCTTTTGCATATGTACGTTAAAGATGATAATGTCTCTTCTTTCAGTTTTAATGTGTTTAACCTGAAAAAAGACATCAGCATTTCAAAAGCTACACGTCTAATGTCAAATGAAGCCAATCTATAAGTTAGGTTTATTTAGTCTTTCAGTTTCAGTCTTAGAGTTGTTGAAGATTAGCTAAAGCCTTAGCTTTAATGTGATTTTGTGCCATGAGAAATTACTGCACAAAGGGTAACACATCGAAGTCCCTTACATACTGTTTTGTCAAAATCAAAAGATGAGAAGATTTTCCAGTAATTCAGTCTCAGAAAATGTCTTTATTATCAATACTTATTATTTTTTGTAGTAATTATAGTCAATAGTTATGAAGACATTTTCCTCCCTTGCCAACCTTTCCAGGAGGAATATATAACTGGGGCTTCTGTTCCAGTAGGCCTTTTTTTTTTTCTTTTCTTTTTTTTTTTTTTTTATGTCCCATACTCTAAGAACTAAAATCCAGTCAGGCATCCTCCACTTCTACACTGTACTCTATTTTACATTTTCAGAGATGTCTCTAGATCTAAGCTATGCCATTCTGCTATGCCATTTAGATACTTCCTAAACAGTGTGCCTCTCGGTCCAGCAGGCGGAGGAAGTACAAAGTATATTCCTTATGTCAGTAAGAGTAAAATAATCCCATTAATCTTCTCAGCAATCTTGTGAGAGAAGTATTTTCTGTTATCCCTGCTTTAACGATGAGAAAAATACAACACAGAACGATTACAAGTCAGATTGAAATCTCTAGTATTACTTATAGAAGTAGAATATTACTTGGCATAGAAAAGGGTCAAAAGAATTAAAATCCTGTGTTACAGTTCGCCGTGTTTATCTGCTATATCAAAAAATGTAAACTTGGACTGGAAAAGGTTCAGAGAAGAGCTGAGGGTTAGTCAAAAATATAACTTCCTTACCAAGAGTGATTAAATAAACTAGGACTGTTCAGTTTGAGAAAAAGATATCACAGAGGGATATGATAAAACTACAGGATGGAAAGGCTGGATATGTCTCAGATGTTCATCACCTTTTCTACTGAAAGAACTACAAGAACCAATTAAAAAACCCACAAATTAAGCTAGTGGGATCCTGTTTCAGAGCATTAAAATGAGTACTGGAATGGGTAACAGAGCTGTGGAACTCCTTGCCAAAGGGTGTTGCAGGCACTCAGAGATTATATTGGTTCTAAGGAAGACTGGGCAGGTTCACAGAAGAGAAGCACATTGAGGCTAACTGAGTGCACAGAAACCATGTCTGACTTGGTAAATCCCTGAGCTAAAAATGATTGCTCAGGTGCAAAAAGTCTGCAAAAGTATTAGGCCAAAGTATATGTCCACCCTATTCCTACTTAGGCATCCGCTTCATGGATACAGTTAATGACAGGATATTGGTCGACATGGATATTTGGGTTGACCCAGTAGGCTTGTGCTTAAATGGCCATACCCTGTAAACAGCATTGCCTTTCAAAATATAAAACAACAATAAGGTATTTAGTCTTACTATATTTGGGTTTCAGACATGAAACAAATGCAAGTATTTTAAAGTTGTTGGCAGATCAAGTGTTTGACAGTAGGTCCATTATTATTCTGTGTATAAAACATTGCATTTTTAAAAGCTTGATCTTCAGTGTAAGCTGAAGGGCTCAAACACTTGCTTTCATGTCCATTTATTGACATATTTTTTAAAACCTAATTGAAAGTTTCCTGCCACTGGGATGAATCTTCTAAAGGATGTAGAACTTCTCTTAACTGCATTTTGCAGACATTCAAGAGTAGGGAACATAATATGAAATCACTGAGCTCATTAAAATTAAGTCATACTGGAAGAAACAAAGAAACAGTTGTTGACTCTGAAAGTACTTACCACAGTAATGACATGTAGAACTTGACTTAGAAATTGCTGCCACAAAGGACACTACTTTTTTAATAGTTGAGGTTTTTTTCTATTACGTTATGAATGTAGCTTAAGGTATGTTCATACCACCCTTGCAGCCCCCCTGCTACCAAAACCTTGCCACATAAACCCAATACAGAAATCTTGGAGGAAACTAAATATTTCGAACATGCTATATTTGCCAAACAATCTTAAAGCTCCACCTGGTAGATGAATAAATAACTATTCAAAAGGAAAAGATAAATGAAATAAATTTTACTATTATACAAGTATGTGCTAGAACAGTTTATGACAGCTAATGAGAATGGTAGTAACAAGAAATACAAAACTAAATTCTAACCTATGATAACAGGAATTAAGCTTTAGTAAGGAGAGTAAAATACAAAGAATAAAGACAGAACATACTGTATGGCAATAAATATGTTTAAAAATTACAGTTAGATGTAGAAAAGACAGAACACAGGTAGGAATTGGTAGATAAGTTCAAGCCTTAGCATCTCAAAATCTTAAAATGTTCCAATCCCATCTAACCATGGAGACACATTTTGCTAGCAAAAATACTCATGTGCTTGAAGTTCTGCTGTCTTCAGAAAGGCTGAGCATCTCTTACAAGCTTTAGTCCCTTCAGAACCAAAAACAACCGTAAGCAATCCTTTGCCAGTGTCACCTGAATGGCTTAATTCAATAGGATGAAGGACACATCTACTAGATGTATCACATCTATCAGTTAAAGCTACTTATCTGTCATCCTGTCTTTGCTTTCTATAGGCCCTAACAAAGGATTTTGGATTCCACTTTGAGGGTCAAGAGCTGAAAAGCAGTATGCAGTGTTCCCTGTAGTGATGCCCTTTGTGAATACAGCCACAACAACCCAAAGACCTTCTTCCTTTGGAGTCTGCCAAACGGAAAAATCTGGGAAGTTGGCCCAGCAGGTTTTTTTGGTTTTTCATTTCCTAAATGAAGATTTAACCTAAAGGAATCTCTTAAATCTCAAGGAGTTTATCAAAATAATAAAAAAGCAAGTCTTGAACAAGGTAAAAAAAGGTACCACTTACCTTTTTGTCTTCAATTGGCTTTAATAGGGCTGCCAATATAACTGTGTCTTTAAGTGGAGCTTCTGTAATACATTGCAAACTCTATTGTAAATAATTATAATCAAGGGATTGAATGAATAATTATAATCAAAGGACCACACCATTTTAAGAATTTTTGCTAAGAAAGTAAAGATCTGAAATTGGCTTCTAATTGGAAAAATGTTGCAGTCAAGATTAAGCTTTCTAAGTAAAGGATTAAACACTGAAAGTGTTACCCTGATCCACTAACTGCCTACCTGGCCCCCTGTAACTAAGGATACTTCCCCCCCCCCGTAATCTTTTTTCCCGTACTCTTCCCACCTTGTTTTCTCCCACTTAAGTCAGAATTGAAGTCACAGAGCTCTCAGTTGTTGTCAGAACTACCACTGTTCCAGATGCACCAGCATGAATTCCTTACAGGTTCCAATGTAAATGATAAATGAACCACTCATTTTAAACACAATTCTGTCTGGTAAGTGAGAGCATCAAGGACGTATATGTTGAAGCAACAAACAGTAGAGGGTTTTTTTAAAGGTGTGGAAGGCTCACTGACTCAATGAGAACAGGACTACTAAAGAGAGTTGAGAGATTTTCTTCTGCTTTAACACCAAGTGTTATATAAAGCTTTGATTTTTACAGAATGGAGAAAATCCCTAAAAGATGAAATGAGGCTTTTACATCTTACAATAGTGGATAAAACCAAACTAGTTTCATTACTCGTATATGAAAAAGAGCACTTAGAGACAGAACCTGGAGAATAACAAACCACACCAGGAGATACAGATTTTTAAAAAAATTGTACGGACCATGCTTTCAAAGAAAAGTCTGACCACATAAGAATTTAGCCCACCTCTTCCCCAAAAAATACAATTCAAAAAAGAATGTAAGTTTTTTTTTGTAACTGTTAAAAATGTTATTTAGTCCAGAATCAGCACTATGACCATATAGGAGCTATGAAAAGTTCCAGGTTGTCCAGTGAGAGGGATTAGTTTAGTTTAGGAACAAATCTCTCCTAAAGTTTGTCTAACAAAAGAAAAACTTATTCTTATCTCCAGCAAGGAAATAATTCTCTAGAACAATTTTTACATTGGCTTATGCATTCTTTTCTATCTTCTTAGTCAAGCAACCACTGAGGATTCCTAAAAATTCAATAAAACAACTGGAATATCTTGGAAGCAGAATTCTCTTTCAATGTTGCAGGCTGATTTTCGAAAAAATCTTGCTGAGAGGCAGAATACACTGTGTCACAGTCAGCATCTGGTAACTGTAGCCGAAGGCTGTTCATTCAGAGCGGGCATCAGCTCTGAGCATGGAGGCATAGTTTGTTCCCATCTACCTGTAAAGTCCCACAGAGCCATACCACTGCTGTCCCCAGGTCATATAACAAGTTGATAACAAGCCTAGAAGGGCAGGACCGGGGCCTTGTGAAATTGGCTGAAGGCAGCCCAAGCTGGACATACTTTCATCAGGGAAATGGACTAGATGATCTTCAGACATGCTTTGCAACATAAATTAATCTGTGATTCTGTAATTTTTCCAATTCAGAACTACAGAATAAACTGTTGGTTGATTAAGCAATGGATTTAGCTTAAGAAAGGAGTAACTGACCGAAATTTAGTTGTATGCAATATGTAAGACACCAGATGGGATGATTTAATAGTCCTTTCTGGTCTGGGAAACTATGAAGCTCATGAAAATGCAACCCATTTTTTAACATTACAATATTAGGTGTACCACAAAGTAGAAAAATGGATTTGATATATACTGTCACTTCTACTGAAGCTTTGTTGAGAAATAAAAAATAACAAATTACTGTCTAGTCAGCATAACTTAAAAGCCAGTTCTAGCTAGCTTTTGCTTCAGCCAACAGTTTCGCATATGGAAAAACATACAATGCCTACCCTGCTTTGCAGGTGAACACTGTAACAAGGCCTACATGTTTGCAGACCTCATAATAAAGACAACTAGAATAAGGAACATCATGGTTAATCATACCCCAAACTTTCAGGAAAGTTGTTTATGTCCACACAACTGAGGTTTATAGATATCACAGCCACAGCAAATTCAGCTCAAATAATCCAGAAGGATATGTTTCTTTTATTATAAGAAGCACAACTAAGTAAAAAAGTATGGCTTCAGTGCTTGGCAAGCTGGCTACAGACTAAGTGAGATAAAAATTAATGAATAGGGAGCAGAGGATTAAAACAGGAAAAAAAAAACAGTAGTAAAAAAACTGAGAGAAAAAATAATTAAAAATAATCAGAAAATTCATTAAGAAAAAGAGAAATGGGTTTAACCACTTGGTAATTAAAGAAAAATCCACTGATTCATCTGGTAACTGACAGCTAATTAAAATTTTCTAATCACAGAAAGTTAACAGGCAAAGATACCAAAAAGCGGGCAAGCATTGAATTTGTATCTTTAAAAAACAGGGAGCAAAACCACAACCATTTTTAGAGCGGGAATGGTCAGGAAAAACTTGGGAGATTAACATCCTGAAAGGATGCGTAGAATCCCAATGCAAGATTTCAGCCAAGCTTGAAATTCAGTGATATTAGAAATTATCTTTTTCCTTCTATAAGTGTTGTTATGATGGCGCACGGTACATTTATAACTTTCGACATTTATTTGTCTACAGAAGCAATACTTGGTTTTGGCTTGTATAACTAGAAATATTTTTTAAATGGACCTCAAAAGTGCTACATGGGCTTAGTTTATTCATGGATAACATGGATACAGTAGCATATGCAAAAATAAGCAAGAGTGTTAAGATGTACTCCTATAGAAATAGAAACAGAAGTCTGAAAGTGGAAAAACTGACATATGGCTCAAATTAGAGATCTATCATAGTGGGAGGAACAAGAGAAATGAGTAAGCTTAGATTCACTAATCACAACACAGATCTAAATATAAAAAAAATAGCCACAGATAGAATGACAAAGAAAAAAATGATTTCATTTTAATTCACTTATAGTAAATAGGAACTAACGGATTAGGGATATCACAGACAGAAACGTTAATGACTTTTTAAATATGAGTTTAGGAACATAAATTAGACAAGGGTAAAAAAAGGAAAAGCAAAACAATACACAGAATTTTGGCATCATATCTATTAATCGCCTTAGCGCTATGACGGTAAGCAAAATGTGATCGCCTGTGTTCAAAGAAAGGTTTGTCATGCAAGTGCACCATGTTCAGAACTCCCATTAAAATAATTTTACTTACTACAGTTTAAATATTACAACTAGAAAGTATATAATTAACCCAAAGCTAGTTGAAATTAATATCCTTCAGTCTGGCTTTGCCTGCAGGATATCAGTGCGCAGAGGTGGAGGCTGGTTTCTTTTTTTTCTACTCATTAATTCATTGCATGATCTGGACTTTCATTAACTGGAAAAGGTCTAGAGACCTAAGATAAACAAATATATTTTTAAAAGCCGTTATTCACTTATTGTTTAACTTCTTACTAAAACAAAAATGGAAGGAAAATTGCTTGACAAGGTGAAACATTTGGACAACAATGAAGACAGCATTGCCAATAATATATATTTTGAAGTTTCTGACTATCCTAATAAATACTTTTTCTTGTTTGTACTGGAAAGCACTCAAAAAGATGTAACTTTAAGGCTGGATTTTTTCTATTTACCTGCCTCCTATTCAGGAGACAGCTATACCTCTGGTTCGATTTCATAAATTGTGTTAGCCTTAAACATTTGCCAGGCTCAAAGGCAGCTTAAAAATGTTTGCAGTGTTATTCTAGTCATAAACAGTGAGATTAAAAAAAAAAAAAGTGCCCTATATTTCCTGGAAAGTAACAGTCTGCCTGATTTTTTTTTTAAATTAAAGCACTGGAAGAAATGAGGGGATACAATTAAGGTAGCACTATTTATTTAATTTTCATTTATTTCAAATTTGATTTTCACTTGGTTTGGTCGAAAAAAAAAGAGTAGTTCACAGGAATAAACATTCGTGACTGGTTTGACAGATGGCCCCACGTTTTTTTAACTGGGTTCCATAAAAGACCATTATATGTTGCTGGTTACATAGTTAGAAAACATTGGTTCATTGATTCTGAAGTATTTAATTTTAAATATCTTGGGTTCAACAAACTTTTGCTGAATCCAAGGTAGGGCGTTCTCAGAACTCTACCAGGGTGCAGCCATGATAGTGATGGACAGTCTGAGCATCTTTCCCTGTTATAAAATAAAGTGATAAAGAATATGCACCCAAGCGAGCTGTGCTGGTGGGGAGAGAGCGAGCTGCTTTTTTTCCTCCCTATATATCCAGTTGTGAGAGTTCTCAAACAGTTCCCCTGTGAGCGTACTACCTGATGTTTTGTAATTGACTGAAAGTTAATGAAAGAACCTGAAGGTAACTGAAAGGTTGGTGCTTACTGGCCACACTGCGTTAGGAGACAGTACGCTTTGGGTCTTCAGGCTGAAGTGGTTTATCCAGGCAAGTTTGCAGATCAATTACAGAGCAGCCTGATTTTGTGTCTGAAGTTTGACTTTAAGATCACAATCTGAAAATACATGGTTTCTAGCATGTAACCATGAAAATGAATAGAGCTGTGTTTTGTAATTTGCAGTCTTCTAGGTATCTGAGGTTATGGGACTGAGAAGCAGTATTAGAGTGTTATTTTATTAAAATGGCATGTCTTTCAAGTTCACAAATCATTCACATCTCAGAGCAAGTTTTGCAGCAGTCCTTATCAATCACTGATATATCTTGTATGAGACAAGAAAAAAGGAAATGGCCTTTCCAAGTCAAAACTTCAATAGTTTCATCCTCTGATTCTGAATCAATTCCTACAGAGACAAGGTCAGTTAAATTACATACTTTCTGTACTTTACTCCAGCTGACAATCTGCTGGTTATAATGCAAGAACACAAGGGCCCAAATAGATTTTTCTGACATGGTGTGCCATCTGGCACAAAGCAGTCTCACAAATGCTGCTTCCCTGCTCTCCTTTTGCAGATCTAGTGACGGCATAATTGTAAGCCCTGTCAGTTTTCAGTAGCAAAGTTAGCTTCATGCAATTTATCTGTAGGTATCAAAATCACTGTTGCCAGATGCAATGTTTCATGGTCCCAACTTAAAGATGTAATTATATTTCCATGCAGAAAAAAATCTCTAACATTAGAAGTACATTTGAAAGTGTAGCAGGATTAAAACAAGAAGTAGGGAATTATATCTGTGACTGGCTGGTATATTGGTGCTTAATGGAGTAACACATTAGGTAGCAAATGAGTTATTTCATTGTTATGGGGCCAAATGGTGATCTCATTTCCTCAGATGCAAGATAGATGAGAATCTGCTTTTAATAAGTGAAGCAGTAACAGAATGAACCATCGTGCAGTAGTGCAGCACTATCAGTGCATCTCACTACTGAGGCAAGGATGCGTGTCTTTGCAACTTTGATTTTATAGCATACTGAATGATGCTAGAATGTGTGGTAATGTTGTGATGCTGCACAGAGGGTAACTAGAATAAAATTGCTCTTTCATTTGTGACCCAACTGAGAATTCAACCTTAGGTGTTCAGTAGGGAAAGGACAGTAAACCAACTCACTGTGACAGGTTTTTTTTTTCTTTCAATGACATTTTTAAAGGTCTGGCTAAAGGCTGCTGTTACTGATGAAAGTCTTGTTTCCTAGACATTAATGCTACAAGGAAAAAAAGACTGCAGAGTTTATAGTAAGGGCACTATGTTTTCAGATATGCTGAATAGCCAGGTCTGCAGTTCTGAAAAATATCTTCTAACACAAAGATTCCATCATATTTTTTCCACACTTATTTACATATGGCACTAAATGGTGTTGATTTCATCTTTCTCAGTATACTGTTCAGCGTTCAAGTTAACAGAAGGCTCTCCTTCAACCTATTTATGATATAATAATTGTTCAGTGGAGTCAATATACATTTCATGCTGTAGAGGTACACAAAAAATTGTGTATACTCACATTTAACAACCATAATTTTGTACTCCTACAGTTCAACTGTCAACAAAACACTTCTGAAAAATTAAAGCTATTTCATCTGTTTCTGATTTACCTACTCTGTTTTAAACTGAAGCAAAGGCAGTTGTTACTGCAGATTTACAGGACAAATGAAAACATCACCCAAAGCATTGATTATAGCCTGGGATTTTCCAATTTCCCGGAAGATTCCAAACATATGTCATAGTTTTGCAGAAGTGGCAGGTACCATATCTGAACAGATATTTTTTGGTATGCCACTGCAATACTTCACTGTTTAGGCTGCATGACTGGCAAGATCCCAGCTTTCTGTGATTCTGCAGTTTTAGAAATGCCGTTCTCCCATGGAAACCTCTGTGCACTGTGGAGGTAACCTAAAAATGGAGGCCCATGAGTTCCACTCCATACTTTAGTGCATAGGGAACAGACGTTAGTTTTCTGCAAATGGGATTGAAATGGAGGGCAGGATTGAAAGAAAAGATGCATCTTCTGTATAGGTATTGTCAGCTTTTCTTCAATAGCATATGCTGTTTACAAATAACATTTTTTAGTATTATTTAAGAAATAAATCTCTTTTTTCCCCCATTAAATAACACTGTATTGACTTCTCTTTGCTTTGCAACAGAAGCT
Organism: Nipponia nippon; assembly: GCF_047370975.1. Classification (NCBI taxonomy): domain Eukaryota; kingdom Metazoa; phylum Chordata; class Aves; order Pelecaniformes; family Threskiornithidae; genus Nipponia; species Nipponia nippon. The sequence goes on from NW_028262391.1 coordinate 17,483,764, forward strand.
CAAAGAATGGTATGGCTAGCAACTTTTGCTTACAGATATGAATGCTGGAAAAGAAATCCATTATTTACAGTACTTTTGAAAATGTTATCTCGCTTACATGAAGATGTTTGGACAATTTAAAGTAATTTCAATGCTTCTTTAGGACAAAGTATATACTCTTTTTAATCATTTTAAGCTAGTATTTTCAGAAATAGAGGCCAAAAGTATCTAAATTTATATGTAAAAATCTGAAATGGGATTTATTTTTATAATGAGTCCAGGTAGAATGGCAGAACACAAGTAACAAGTATTGAATTGCTTGTTTTTATGGCAATATCACCTTTATGAACTGCAAAACAACTGTGTCTGCATTGGATTTAGACGGCACAGAGTGAAAAAGCCAAGCTGAAGCAGAACAACAATAATTTATGGCTGAGCAGGTGACTAATCAGGCTAACCCTAGATTTGATTCCAGAGCAAAAGTTCTGTTTAAAATACATTGTTTATCTGGCTAGCTACTCTTGTGGTCCCTCCCATCCATTGCAAATGAGTGATAAATTTGAAAAGGATTGTCTCAAAGGGGTTCTTTCAATATCAAAAATTGTACTATTTTCCTTCACAAAATTATCATTTCAATAGAAATTCTAAAAATATTAAGGAAGGACATATAAATTTACCAGTTCCCATTTGGTATGCAAATATTCCTCTATTTGCCTACTATGACTGCAGTTCAGTTTAAGATGTGCTCTTATCATATCTTTTAAAATGCCATATATCTTTTGAAATATCACATGAAAACTTAGGTGACCCACTTTTTTTAAAAAAGCAGTGCAGTAAAAGGTATTTCTCAGTGTACAATATTCCATTTTGGGGATACGCTGAATGACATATTAGTCAGTAACTTTAAATAATATATTAAAACATTTTTACTGACTTTTTTTCTAAAAAGTCTAGCTCTTATGTGAGATGTGAATTATTAAATTCCATGGAACTTATTTCTATGGGGAATTTAGGAAGAGACTTTGAAATCTGGATTTTCATTGGGAAAATGCAATCCATTGTATTATCAGAATACTAACATACTCTCTCTTTTCTTCTACCATCTTAAGACATGAAAAATATGTATAACTATAAAACATTAAATATTTGGAATGCGGCTACTGTAATGTTATTTTTTTGAAATGCATAATTCCTAGATAAAGGAACAACTCACGAAGCCAGTTAATGGTATTTTCAGTTTTACTTCTTTTAAAATCCCTAAAAATTAATTAGTAAGCAAGATGCATATGTAACCCAAGAAATTACTTACTTTCAGAGCCAATAACTGACCTTTTGCTCACCCATAATGTGTCTTTCAACAAAAGGCCATATTCAAAACCAGACTTAACAAAAATTCAAACAAAATAGCTTGTGCTTTGCTGGCAGAGTCTTCCAGAGTCACAAAGAGAACCTTTAAGCCTGCACATTGACTCAACCTGGCAACCATGTTTCACGATGTAATGTATCGCATTTAATACCCCCAAAAGACCCTCTTTTTTTCCATGTGGAATATATGAAGAACTACACGCAAAGGCTTTTTCTTTATACATTTAGGAGGTGGGAAGAAGATGGAAGCAACAAGAGGAGTGCTGAATCTTTATGACTGTTGTGTCTCCAAGTCCAGTAAAATCCAGCTCATCAGGAAGCTGCAACTTTTCCTCTTTTACAAGACCAGTTCAATTCACTCCACTTTGGAGTGACAGAATATGCAGATGCACAAAAGTTCTGGGTTTTGCTGCTGCTGAAACAAACAAAAAAAGGACTGCTGTGAGACATTGATCTAATAATCCCTTATTTATGGCTCTTCTCATTTTAGAGCATCTTGGTTCTGGTAGGTGAGGATCTATCCTGCTATCTTCTGTACACCTGAGAGGGCTGTACTCAGCAGGTAGAGTGTTGCCAGGTCTAGACAGTCAGACATGGTAGAGAGAACATTCTTCATGGAAGAATTCAAGTTGTGCTCCAGAAGAGAAAAGTCAAGCAACAGCAATATGTAAATCTAAGTTCAACACCCTTTTTCATTCTTTTTGCTTCAAGCTGCCTTGTAAGGAGCAACTGTTTCTCCTGGCTTGCATCCAGTGGAGGTAGAAGACAACTGGCAAGAGGGGAGACAACAAGATTGATAAAGAACACTGTTAATAGCAAGTCAGAGAGCAAAGCAGCAATACCACAAGTGCAGGCTCAGCTTGAATAACTTCCTACCACTTTCTATCTGGAATACTTCGCTGATTTTTCCTAAAATTATTTCCTTTTACTTTTAAGGATGTTGAGAAGATACTCTGTTTTTCCTAAGAAGCGCCTAAGCTGTGAGAGACGTGAACATCCACTGAAGTCTCAGGGTCCTGGAAGTGCAGTGGTTAATCAGTTAAGCACTTAAGGAGTACGTGCCAGAAAAACATGCGTGATTTGAAGACACACAAATTGAGTTTTATTCCAAGCCTTTAGTAAACTGGGATGGTGAGCTCCTGTAGTTCCTCTCCCCACCAGTGTCAGAGAACTGCTGTAAGTTTTAACATGGGCATGGATGGAAAGAACATCCTCAAGCAGGGCATTAGTATGTGTTTGCCCTCAGATAGCAACAGACACAGCTTTAATTTTGTTCGTTGCTTATTTCAGGTAGTGTATTCTTACTAGAAGGATATGAAAAATAATGTATCTCTTTCAAATACCAGAATATAGTTTGTCCATAAATCATACAAGAATGCACTGGGCATCCAAGCAGAGTATGTGAATAATCCAAAATACATTGTACATGTGTGTTAGAAGACAGGACAGAATTCCTCACGTGCCTCAGAAATAGAACAGATTAGTCAGCTTTATGAATTATGTACTTTTTCCTGCAAAGCAGAGTAGGGGAAAATCTCACCAAAATTAGTCATCCCCAGGAATTTTCAGTATTTCAGTCTCCTGTGTCTCCCATAACAGATCAGTGGAAAATGTTCACGTAACGCCTAAGAAAGTGAAACTTCAGCAACAAAAAACAGTAGTTCTAACATTATTGCGTGACCAGATTGACAGAGGAATGAAAATGCAGGAGTCACCTTACAATGCTTTGAGTACGATGGAATTAATGTATAACTTTTGAATTTCAGCTCTACATTATAAATGGGTTTTGTGTATATAACTTCTTCAAACTCCTAACTTAATTTGAATGCAGTACTTGTTTGCTTCCCCTCTTCTCTACCTGCAAGTTAAAGACCTGGAAAAAAACAAACAAACAAACAAACAACCCGCAAGGCATTCAGCAATTTGGAGTCTGTTCTAAGCTGGCTCAGACTTTGGATCAGATGACCCTTCAAACCTGAATTATTCTTTCATTCTGATTTTATGATGCTAAATCAATCAGAAACACCAAAAGATAATTACACAGGATTCATACCAGACAGTTGTTAACGACTCATGAGCCTCTGTTCACAGAAAACCTAGCGTGCATAAATAGCAAGAACAACCAGTTTGCCCAACAGGCTAGTATCAAAACAAAGAAATACCTAATAATGGACTTTGATCATCAGGTGAGACTGATCACCAGAGGAGAGCAGAATTCATAAGAGGATTTTTTTTTTTTTTACATGATTTATTTTAGGAGTCTTCCACAGCTTATCTTTGGAGAGCAGGAGAAGAAAGAGAAATAGAAATGACTGCTGCAACAAGAAGAAATACCCAATTTTGAGGAAATTATATGAAGGGAGAGGAAAGAGAAGCCTGGATTCCCTCAAGAGTCTTGGCCAGGGCCCAAAAAATGCTACAGAGCAGTAAGCACACCAAAAGCATGGGAGTACATACAGAGTTCTAATGTTCTGCATGTATCTGACAGTACCTGGGGAGCGACTTTAGTTGAAATCTATACAAAATATATGCTGATACAAGGTGTGATTTACTAAAGACTTCAGGTTTTCTGTTGTAATGGCAATGTTTCTCCATTCCATACTTTTCCCTTAGCAAATTAAAAACTTCACTGTGATCATTTTGGCCTAGATCTTTAGAAAGGGCTCAATAGTAGTTATTTCAGGTACTTTAATGATTTTCTTTCATCTATTCCTGACTGCTTAAAATGAGCAGATTTTCATACAAAATATGCATGGTAGAAGTCTGTAAGAGGGCTTCCGAGTGTTTTTTAATTTTGCAGCAGCTGTTGAAGTGGGCATGTCAGAGTTCTTATTCTGAGCATGCTAAAAATTAGACATTTTATAATCTTGCCTATAACTTAGACCTTATCAAGGGGATCAAGGAGAAGAACTTCTGTTCTTCTAACACAAACTCACAGGAGATTTCTGCCTAGCTTCACAAACACAGTGGACAGTAATGAGTTCCCGAAAAGGCTGCCAGATGAAGGAACAAATGACTAGAACAGTTATAATATATGATAATTTGGGTATAACCTAACAAAACAAACATAAGTAGAAGGACACACAAATATAGTGCTTTCCAATCTCAACTTGAATTGGATTCCCACAACTTTAAAACTATCTCCAGGATACCTTAAATAGAACAGAAATAGCTCAAAGGCAATGTTGGCTTTAAGACATTCTTCAGAGGTCATTTCCATAGTGTCAGAAAAAATTCAGGGACACTGCCAAGAAATAACGGCCTTTGGAAGAACAGCATTATATCTACCTTCTCAGCAGGCATACCCCTTCTGTAGTATGAAGATATTTCCTTGAAAATGTTTACTCTCTTGTCACTATTTCCACAAAGCAACAATAGCAAAACATTTCTCCTTGAAGAAAAACACATGATCTAAGAATTTTAAAGATGACATTTTCGTTTCATGATTTCTCTCTTTAAAGGGATACACACATACCAAGGACCATGATACTTTTGATCTGAGAATTGACCATTTCTATAATATTCCAAAAGAGATTAGCATTTAAGTCAGTCTTTACTAAAATAGAGTCACAGACGTCCAAGTTTTGTTACCAGGTTCAGATGTTACTAACTGAATGAAGCCAAACTCTGTTTGCCGCTGCACTGAAAGTAGATTTCTTTTGTTATTTATGCACATGGGAGTTTAGGACCAAACTGTGGTCTCACTGAATTTAATGGCAAAACTCCCACTGACTTCAATTAGAACAGAATTTGGCTCACAGTCTCATTACTGAGCATAACAATTAAAAGAAGCTTTTACAAGCTGTGTATTGCTGTGTAAAAGGGCATGAACCATGTAGCAGATTTCATTGAACCCATAGCCAACAGTCATTGCTATAGCAACTGAGGTTCTAACAAAGGTAGTCACTGTCTCTGTAATCATCAGGTGTCTCTATAGCAACTAGAGTTTCCAGAGAACAAGAGAAAAATATTTGAAAACTGTCAGTTGGAAGAAAAGAGGTCTGTGAATAAGAAGGTTGGAACCAAAAGCAACATAAGGGTAAAACATGGCTCAGAGTGAAGAGAAACGATTGTCCGGATCCTACGCAGACAATGGCAAAGGAAGAGAGAGCACAGGCCAAGGGCTAGACTGGAGATGAGAGAGGGAGAGGTTCAGGCTTTCCCTTGGGTAAGGGAAGCAATATGACACTTCAGGCAGATATTCCCAGATCTAAATTGGTTATGTTTTGAACATAATTCTCTTAAAGAAAGACTTGTTACTACAGGAGAGAAACGAGGGTAAACTTTGTCTGCAATAGGAGTTTAAGTCCGCTGGGATTTTCACATCCACTGGGATTTTTCACTTCTTGTGCCTACTTTTCCTTACAAATCATAGCCCTGTTTCTCTTCAGTATGGAAGAACATAACCTGTGTTCTTGAAATGCTGCTGCTGATAGTGCAGTGCAATTACATAGAAATGATGGTTAACCATTCTTAATGTTTCTTATTTACAAGTTTTTAAACAGTGTTCAAGTGAAAAAGGAACAGCTGCTGTTTGCATACTGATAGAGATGAAAATAGCATTGCTCATCATAGGTCTGTTTTAGTAAAATATGTTTTTAGGCTCTCAGGTAGGAAGATAGCAGGGTTACCTTCACATAAGAAAGGCCAGCATATGTAAACATAAACCCTTGCCAAAAAATACTTTAATGATATTGGCAGAACCTATAAAATCATAATTTTGGCCTAATCTGATTCCTGCTGACCTTAGGGAGGTATGAATTTGGGTGAGATGTTTAATTTAATTAGGAAGTTATCCAAAATGTTCATGTTCACAGACTAAAAATAATTCAGTTGGACCAGCATGCTTCCTCTGAAAATGAAGTCACAAAACTAATTATATATTCCAGACAGGGTCTTATCCAGTATACTGATGCACTACAATACATTTCTTACATAAACCAAAATGCCTGTCTTTGACCTGAAGGACTGATAGAGGATCCAGTACTGCTAAAAGTCAGATTTCCATTTCATGTGTAAAGAGAGCCCTCTCGTGGAATATACTTTCAGATTCGACTCATGAAAAAGAACACTCCTTGTCATGTAATAGCCAGTTAAATCAGGTATTTTTCCCACTTTCCTTAGTAGTACACAGTACAATGCAATATAATTTATATCTGAAACAGAAGTCACCAAATTACATACATTTGAACAATCTACTTGAGAAAACCGAAAAGCACTGTAGCAATATACATTGTCAGCATTTTTTTTTTTTTTTTAAGATTTAAATGTCAACCACAGTCAGGATGTTTGCTGCTGCATGGCAGTCATGGATTCAGTTGCATTTCTGTAGTTGCTGTGTACCCAACACAATTGAATCAGTGATGTGGTATCACTGTTCATATGGAAAGGTGGGATATTATTAATGTCAACAGCCCAGGAGAGCTGATTGATTTTCAAAGATAGCTATGTCAAAGCACAAGAACTTCCCAACATGCAGAAAGTCAAGCAAGAATGTGTGGCCAGTGTGGATGAAGAAGGAACACCTGACTGAGCTCAAATGGGAAAAGTAAGCACAAAGAAGGTGGAAGCAGGAACAGGCAACCCAGGAGGAATACAGAGACATTGCCTGTGCATACAGAGAAATGCTTAGACAGTTGGAGTTGGAACTTGTTAGGGATATAAGGAAAAGGGCTTCTATGAGTTCATTGGCAGCAAAAGTGGCTATTGAAAATGCAGACCCACGGCTCAGTGGGGCAGAGAAACTAGTGACAAAGGACATGGAAAAGACAAAGGTATTCAATGACCTTTTTGCCTCAGTTTTTACTGGTAAGGTTTGCCTTCACACCTCCCAGCCTGCAACAGATTCTGTGGGACTGATGCATTACCTCCTTTATAGGTAACTAAACTTAAACCAGTGGATATGCACAAGTCCATGGTTCCACAAGTTGAACATGAGTCAGTGTGCTACAGTCCTTCCAAAAATGGACTGCCTGAGATAAGAAGCAAACAACCTTTATGTGTGCCGAGATTTCGGTGGATTAACGTTACATTTCATAGTGAAGCCCTCTCCCCTTTTTCGCTCCCCATAGTAGAGTCCCACCAGGAAACTATAATTTAAAAATTATCTTTACAATTGGCATCTTTAAGTTAAATCTTGCTATCTAGACTGTTTTTCAGTCTATTAAAATATGAAAAAGAAAATACCACAGGGCAGCAGTTCAAGCTGAAAATGAACATTAAACCCACAGAAGTAAACTTGGGAATATCTCCTTCGTGATCCTGACATTTAACAATGTGGATTAATTTAAACTGTATAAATAGGTAATACCAGTTTCTCAGAATTTCATAAGAATTCATCTTAGTTCTGATCCTATTGGCCAAAACTGTCTAAAGCAGAGCAGATCAACTGTACTTTGATAACTCATAGAAGCAAATTGTTCTCTATTTCAGAGCTTTAATTTCTCCAGAAGCGCTGGCATTTCTGTCTTCTCAGAGAGAAAAATGCACATGAGCGTTTCAGCTCTCTCTTAATTGAAATTGGTCTGTAAAGGTTGGTTCCAGCATGATGATTACAGTGTGTTGAGCTGGTCATTACATCCCAGGGTGCATTGAATTCATTGGTGCTCAAAAGGGAAAAAAGATTTTCCCTTGTTGATACAATGCCTGGAGACAGTGATGTATGAGCAGAAATACCACAACTCTCTTGGGAGATTCAAAGTCCAATTCCACTCAACTCAATGTATATTCATCATAATTAGTATTGTATTTTGATTAGGCAGTAAACCAGGCTCCAAACCACAGAGGGAAAAAAAAAAAAAAAAAGACAAAAAAGACTTCACCTTCTGGATAGAAAGATGTATTCTAGTAAGCAGAGATTATTTTTAAAGCTATTTTTCAGCTAAGAGTAATATTTGTAACATACTAGATATATAGATTATGTGGACTTCTTTCTGTCACTGGAGACTCTGTGACCCGTGTAGATCGAACACCAGCAATACCAAATAAGCAATAGTAAAACCAGAGTCTGACCTTAGAAAAAAAGAGAAGACAAGATCAGTAGCAACCAGCAAATAAACTGATATCATAGGAAGGCTCTTCTAAGCAACAGAACAGATTTTAAAATACATTGAGGCCTGGCAGTTATAAACTGACAGCCCACCACTGTGGGCTTAATGGCCTTAAGTGGCCTTAGCCCACAGTATTTCATAGGCAGTTGTGTATCAGAACAGGAGCTAGCAAGGCAGATCTTCTTGGCTGGAATGGATTAGAGAAGGATAACCAGTTGTGATCCCACTAATCCTGTTCCAGTCTGTCTGAGGATTTTAGGCAAGTGAGATGTGACAGAACATGTGTTATCTGTGCACTGGAAATGTGGTTGATTTCTCAGTTTCAGAGTTGGTTTTGCTTGGGTTTTTTTTTTTTACATACATAGATGCACTTGTTTTCAATGTTTGTTTTTATTTTTGGCTGTACTTCTCCTATGCTTGCGTAATTGCCAGTATTGCTAAAGCGTTGTCTATTTGCTTGGAATTCCCACTAACTATAATTACTATAATTAATTACAGTTTTTACATTGGGCTCCTTTTCTGACTTTATATTTTCCAAGATGAGAATCTCTCTACTGATTTACAAGACTCTTCTTGCTTTCTGTTCAATCTTGATAGTTTCTGTAAGAGCAGACTTCTACATTTGCCAAGCTAAGGGAGGAGAGGATTATTGTTCTGTGAAATTCATAAAGTAGAGTTGATAAGGTGAACATAGAAAATAAACAAGACTACTACCTCTTGTTCATAAAAATGGCACGCCAAGGGAGATGAAGCAAATATTATTTGTAGTAAGAGCATGGTATTATGAGAATTACTTGACATACTACCTTCCAACAGAAACTTTAACTTATTTTGGCCCTGTCTTTGTCCTGTTAAATACTATTCAGAATATCTTCCCTGTGAAAATTTTCTTCATTCACCTGGTAGCCTGTCTGAAAACCAAAACGTAACTTCTTATTTTATCCAGATCCCTTCCTTCTTGATTTATCAAAAACCTGTTATCAATATTGCAAATACAACGCAGCTGCTGCAAAACTTTGTTGTTCTATCTGACCTGCAAATCAACCAAAACTTGGAAAGAAGTTATTTCGGTTCGGAGGGGAAATTGATGAGAGGGCTGGATACCACTGAAAATGTGGTTACATATTAGAACATAGAAAGACCTGAGCACAGAAAGAATCAAACGGATTATCTGGTCACATTGCCAACAATTTTTCAAATAAGATGTTACTTCAAACACTGATAAGGTTTTCTGAGGCCATACTGTGTTTCTGTGTATTTTTCATAGATAGCTCTACTTTTTTAGTAGAGTTGCTTCTCATCTACCCAGACTCATCCTTTTTTCCAGAACTGTACTTAGCAAAACATTCCTGCAGAAACACTGGAGAGGCAATTCAGCTTAATTTAGCTCAAGAGGTATCTGGTTCCATGTACTATATTTCTAATAAAGTACAGACAGAGAACAATAATACAGTTATACCATTCATCACAAAATATAGCAAAACTAACTGGATTGAAAGTTTTAATACCAGCTTTTTTATTACTTACAGGTTTCACATTAGCTGATCTCTGTGCACGACCCTGAACATTTGGGGCATCCTTCCGAGTAGCCTATGCATGCCAAAATGTCATCAGATTATTAAAACCAAAAAGCATTCTTAAGGTCCTGTACCAGTGAGTTCCAATATATTTCCCCCAGTAACGTATATTTAAAATACCCACTTGCAAACATGTTGCATCAGATAGTTACCTTGCGTTAATCATCATATCTTCATATTTTTTGCATATTTCAGATAGCGTATAGCAATAATATAGTCGTGAACTCTTATGTGGATTGCTGTAGCTGAACATCTGGCCCATTTAGAAAATATTAGTAACTTAAAACTCAGATATGAAAATTTTGTTTTTCTATGTTGTTAGCTATTATGATATTTTTCAAATGCCTTATCTGATACAGAAGGAATAGGAAATAAGCACCAGTTCCTATTTTTAAAGGAAACTTAAAATAACTAAGTGAATGCCAAAAGCTGATATTAAGATTACCTTTTATTCAGATAGCACTTTTCACTCAATGATCTCAGACCATTTACAAATATTAATGAATTCCTAAAAAGCCTTGTGAATGATGTAAACATTGCTATTCCTAATCCTAAAATTAGAAGCATTGTACTATCTGTAAGGAATCAAGCTAAGTCAATGGTATTGTACAGATACAAGTAAATTACAGCAGTTGGCTAAAAACAAGTATCTTGTGTTTTGTAGAAAAAAAAACATGCTACCTCTTGTTTTGTAGCACTTCTGCATAGTGAATGAATGATGACATTATATTAGAAAGATTAGAAAGAGAAATGGTCACTTTTGGCAAATGTGTTATCAAATAGGAAATAACCATGTTGTGAGGCAGGTGACATTTTTCAGTTATAAAGACAGACATATTTTTCTCTGTATTTAAAAAAAAAATCAAAGAAAAATATTCTCTTTGAGCCCAGGCCCTTAGCACAGATCACCTGATGAAAAGTATTTATTTGCATGTTTCAGTCTGTATTACTCAGTCACTAGAAAAGTCTGCAACATCAGCTTTCTACTCACTAGCACTGCACAAGAATTTCTTCCAAGACCTACCTATGGATAAGCTTATACTGCTTCAACGTGGCCATTTTAAATACCTGATCCTTCACAAGCTTCATGAATGTTAGTAGTGGTGATAAGTTTACTCATGAGCCTATTTTCTTTCCTTCCCCAAAAATGTAAGATTAACTCAGTATGCAGAAAAGATGTCGACTGATGCAAACCTGCATTAATTTCTTTAGAACAGCACAGTACAAATAGATACTAAGAATGCTAAACTGTTGTGGTTGGAGGGTAACAGAATTTTGTTAAAATCATTAGGACAAAGTCCCTGGAAAATAAATATCTATGATAAATCTTTCATCAAGATAGAATGAATCGACATAAATTATGTATTTCATTTAGAAAGAAAAAAAAACACAACTTAATACATAATTTGGTGTCCTGGTGTCAGGTGGGATAGAGTTAATTTTCTTCCTAGTAGCTGGTATAGCGCTGTGTTTTGGGTTTAGGATGAGAACAATGTTGATAACACACTGATGTTTTGGTTATTGCTGAGCAGTGCTTACACCAGCCAAGGACTTTTCAGCTGCCCATGCTCTGCCCGGTGCCCAAGAAGCTGGGAGGGGGCAGAGCCAGGACAGCTGACCCAGGCTGGCCAAAGTGCTATGCCGTACTGTATGGCATCACGCTCAGTATATAAGCTGGGGGACTTGGCCGGGAGGCGGGGACCACTGCGTCGGGACTGGCTGGGCATCAGTCAGCAGGTGGTGAGCAATTGCATCCTGCATCACTTGTTTGTATATTGTTATTACTACTACTATTTTACTTTATTTCAATTGTTAAACTGTTCTTATCTCAACCCATGAGTTTTCTCACTTTTACTCTTCTGATTCTCTCCCCCATCCCACCAGGGCAGGGGGAGGGGGGAAGTGAGCAAGCAGCTGTGTGGTTCTTAGCTGCTGGCTCGGGTTAAACCACAACATTTGGAGAAATATCTTTGTCCAGGAGTCAGAAATCTTATGTCTTGGTTGGAATTCACAGAGAATGCTCTATGCACCAAATGAAATGGAAGATGAAAAATGTTGACAAAAAAGCCATTTGAAGAAATTTAGAATCTAAATGGGAAAAAAAAAAACCCCACAGAGTTAAAAAAAAAAGTAATTTTATCTTTTTGTGTGGAAGATAAATGCTTAGTTTCAAATAATCAAAATTTATTTTTAAACAAAAAGAAAAGAAAATTATTGTTTGGCATAATGGACATACAAGCTAAAAATTCTATTAGTGCCAGTTGCAGACAAGGATACAGTTACAGGATTAGACAAGTATGCATGGCTCTGTGAAGGATTAATGCAACGTTTGAGAATGCAAAGAAAAACAACAGTTTTGGATGTCATTTCTGGATTCCTCATAAGCAGCAACTATGATGGGTGGCCATGTCTGGAAAGCTGATTTAAAATTGTCTTGCACCTCTGAGAGGAAAGCAATACCTAAAACCCCAGTCCTGTAGCATGATGAATGCTATTTAGAACCAGATCTCCCCAAAATTATATAAGGAGCTGTGCTGAGTCTTTGGCAGAATTTAAGCCCGCTGTCCAACACCTGCAAGCCTAAAACTTCCATTCAGCTAATAGAAAACTGATTACAATGTTTCCCCAGTGTCTAGCTGTGCTTCTGTGCATGACGGAAAACATTCAAAAATCACTTGCCAAACTCAGAGTGTACGTAAGAACAGAACTGTTTAGCCTAGTGTTTAAAGCCATTATCTGCAAGAGGTTAAAAACCTGATGATTTCTCCCAGCCTTTTTGTGGCTATCTCAGATATTCCAAATAGTTTAAAGAAAAGAGAGGTTTGGTCTCAGGATCCAACTGTGGTTATATATCCTCAAAGGCTGCCTTGAAATATTCTCTGTAAAGGTGTGGGTTTTTTCTACTAAAATAATTCACTTCTATGCAACCCAGAACGTGGAAGCAGAAGTGATAAAATACATACTTTATCCCTCATCCATTACAGCAATAAGCTCTTGAAGTATAAGCATCTTTTTATTATGATAACATTAAGGAAACATACACCCCTAATTATCAGTAAAGAGAAAGTTTGGTATGTGTCTAGATTAATTCGTTAAGTCCAAAACCTATTCAGTAAGTGAGGCTTCAGTCAGTGACTTAACTGGGAGCTTTCCCATTCAGAAAGTTAAGGACATGGTCAAAAGTTTGTAGAGCTGGGACGCTTGGTCTTACTTTTCAGATACAGTCTTTCTGTTGTCAAGATTCAAACTTCGGAAACTTACAACCTACCAAAAAAGTAAATCTTGGAACAAGCTTGTGGTTTTTAGTTCAGTAGAAACAAAAGAACAAATAAAACCAATTAAACAAACATAAAACCCCTAACATTTTCCCAATAAGGGCAAGTTTTTGTGATGTCTGAAGCAAGATTAGTAGTGTCTAAATTCTCATTCCTGAGGACAATGTTTTTTTGAGTAAAGCTTTTCCTGACACAGATGATTTTTCTTACATAAAAGAAGTCTGACAATGCCTTCAGCGCTTCTCTAAAAAAAAAAAGAAATGCTCTCTGATGACCTTATAATTCTTTCTAAAACAGTTTCACACACAGAAACATGACTGATCAACCACTACACAATTTAGTTGTTTTCACTGTGTGTCCATTTTTTAGAAAATTCTTCCCGAACAAAGTCCAGTCTTTGGTTATTTAATGACCATGTCAGTTACATTTTTGTTTTTTCCCCTTGAATTGTACTTTTCCATATAAACAAGCAAATAAAAAAAACAACCCACACCATACTTAAAAGCACTATGTCAAATTCTCTACTGGGGAATCAAAGCCAGGGAAACTGTACTACTTTTTGCCCACTACTATATTGCCTAGCAATTTGTACTGTGTATGTGATAGTCAACATATTCTTCTTAATATTTTTCTCAGGATGTTCAATACACTCTAAAATACTTCATATTAAAAAAGAGAGTGTAATAGACTGGGAAATAAAGAATTCAAGTTGTTTATGCAACCTAAATTCTCTCCCCTTTGCTCGTTCTTTCCCCTCTGCTCCTAAGCAATATACCTTTTATTCATATGATCACATACTGGCTTTTTTAATGTAACTGATGTGACCAGTATGCAAATGTATAGGACACAGAACAAATAACTCAGAAATTTCCATCATTTCCACCTCTTGTTATGAGTCAATAAAATATGTTTATTATCCAAATCTGATACAAAATCTAAAAGTATTTGTTTCCATTTAAGCTCTGGCATGGTGCAAATTGCTATAGCATGTGATTGTTTCACTAACATGCATCAGATTATCTTGTAAGACAGGGCAGAATTATAACCCTATTTTGCAAAAGGGGAAATGCAGCTTTGGGAAATTAACACTTAAGCGTTTCAAATAGCTTATACCACAACTGCTCCAGCAGTAAGACTGAGGAACTCATTATTGTCGGGTGAGAAATATAGGTTCAGGTAAGTTCAAATAGAAAAGGGAATTGAACCTGGTCTCCCAAATCTGAGGTGAATAGCCTAATCACTGAGATTCTCGGTATAAAATGACCTCTTTTCACTGTTTTCTGCTTCTTTTCCATTGATTTTATTATAAGCACCTACAAATTACCTATTTGACAAGGGTAGCAAAGAACTCTAGTTTGGGTTTTGGGTTTTGTTTTTTGTTTGGTTTTTTTGGGTTTGTTTTTGTTTTTCTTCATTGTGATAGAGACTGAACGTGGTTATTTTCAAATTATTTTTGGTTTGCTTTTGATACTTCCACATTGAAGACGGATGATCAGCCTCACAACATTAAGGTCACTGTCATTTCTAAACTGTGACTATGAGATCCAAATCAAGTCTTCATTTTTATTTTTCTCCTTTATAAAACTTATAAGCCTTGGCTATGTGACTAACATTTTAAAAAGAGTTGCATCAGTTGTATAATGAAATTGCTACACCTAATCCCCTTATACATTATTTTGTCATTCAAAATACAGTAGCGAATAATTCTCAAAAAATACAGGTTAACATGAAAGTTTTATCCTTACTTGAAATAGAGTTGCATGGTTCATTAATTTGGGAAGTATCAGCTGGTTTTTGCCAGCTTTTCATGTCAGAGACACTCCATTGGTAATCAGTTCAGAAATACAGTTATGACTTAAATAATCCTATGTTTGCAAAGTATTAGATAAAATTACAAAAAGAAAGAGAAAATGAGGAAAACACAAAGGAGAGAAGATAGTGAAACACTTGACAGAGTAAAAGAGTAAAACCAGTGACAGAGAGTGAAAAAAAAATATCTGGTAAGCAAAGAAAAAGCATTAATTAGAAAAGAACTAGAAGGAAACTGCTTTACATACAAAGTGAAAGAAAAAATGAAAACCTGTAAAATATCATTAGTTTACACAGAGGACAGCATTAATTGTTTGCCAAGCAAAAGTTATTTTAAAACATTGTAGATTGAAGCAACAGTGCCTCCTTAGGAATGCTTATGCTATTATGAGCTACAGCCCTGAAATTACTGAGAGTGGGGATATCTAGGTATTTATTTTATTCACCTTTGACAAATACCTGACTAGGAATGGATACTGTACAGATTAGTTTGGCCCAAAGTGTTTTCAAAAAATAAAAAAATTTATGAGATTGTGACAAAAAATAATGAGAAGATTGTCCTTTTTTAATGAGAAGCAGAATCAGGATTTTTTTCTGATGAAAATGAGAGTTTATTTGGAATTCTCCAGTATAATACATGTATTGCAGCTTTGGGCTTGGACGGAAAAGCTTCTATGAGTATTAGCTGTAAATACTAAGATAATTTCTACTGTTTTTCTGGCTTAATCAAGTCATGTAAATGAAAACATGCAAACAGCAGAAATGATGAAAAGTAAATTCCAATGCATTTTATTCAGTTTGATAGCGTTTCTTAGGTGCTTTTAATTCTAGGTAATTGGGCCTTTGCTTTTACAGAGATCTCTCTCAGTCTTCCTGCAGGATCAATACAAGTTCAAGGCCTAAATCTTGAAATCCTTATTCATTGTTTTATTTTCTTCTTCTGTCTTTGCACCGCAGTAAAGTGCCACCTTTATTCTATGTCGCTTACATTTAAAAGTGGGAAAGAGGAAAGATTTTTAGACTTCCAAAATGCAGTGAAAGTTGCTATGCCATTCTTTTAATGTTGGTTTTTTTCATCTTAAACTATCAGGACAAAATATGATTTTTAGGATAGAGATTATGCTGTAAACTGCAGGACCAAACAGTACGAACACAGACTAAGCTTTGCAACAGAATTTTAGAAATTGACAGAGCCTGAGCCTTGGAGGCGATTTGTGCATCTACAGCCGGAGCAAGCGCAGTCCAGCGATGCAACCATAACATTAAAAATGAGACAGGGCAGCTTTAAGAGAGAAACAGGAAGCTGTAACTAGAATCCAGCTGAATTCTGAGCTGGGGCACTTTACCCCGAGGCTGCAAATGAAACAGATGTGCTTGCTGTGAATTTCTGTAGTATCTGGACTTTTTTGTACCAAAGGTGATAACACTTTACTTCCTGTGATTTTTTTTTTTTTTTTTACACATATTTTCCATAAAGGGAATGAAATGGAGAAGTTGAAGAAATATGTATCAGTGAAAGATGAAGATCAGTTTTATCATCAGGGAGCTGTGGAGTTGCTAGTCTTTAACTTTCTGCTCATTCTTACAATATTAACAATCTGGTTGTTTAAAAACCATCGATTCCGCTTTCTGCATGAAACTGGAGGAGCTATGCTTTATGGTGAGTATAAATTCAACTGCCAGCTTAACATGGGACTAGTTGCATATTTATGATCAAGCAGTTGATCTCAAGTGCTGACAAAGCTCTGAAAATGTGCTGAATGAAATGTTACCAGCTCCATAACTGTACAGTAAAATAATAACGTGACAGCATCTCTCATGAAGTAGCTAGAGGCTGACTTGTTAAGGAAGCGACTATCGTAAGCTAGTTATCCTCATGATATGCATGTTATGTTCCTCTATGGGCAGACAGCCACTGCGTGACACTTTGGGAGTTAGGGATTTTACTGTTTTCAAAAAAGTGAAATGCCCACAGTGAAAAAGATTATTTCATTTGCTTATTTTCCATGCTTGTTTTGTATAACATTCAAAGGTGTTAGACTAAGGAGCCTGGTGGATAAAGCCATGTTGTCTAATAAAGTTTAAATGATCTTGAGATTTTTCTTTTGGTTTTTCTCTGTGCCTTTGAAAAACAGACCATGAAGAATGCCTCTCAAGTCTTCTCTGAATGCTGTCATTGTACCGTGATTTCAGTTTGCCTGTCTAGTTCTAATCTTCTTTTATGAACTTCTGCAATATTGTGTATCACTTCAATGTAGAATTTTCTGCATTGTCCACTCCTAAGAAGTACTCACTAGTTTAATGGTATACACCTATATGTACAATGATTTCTCTCGTCATTCTCTTATTGTTGTTTCACTTCGAGAAAAGTGTGTGACTGCCATTTCTGTTACCATAAAACACCTATAGGAGGGTAACAGTGTCAAAACGGAAGATGTAAATCAACAGCTCAGTCATAACGCATCTAAATGCCAGCCGGTTTTGACTCAGACTCATTCTGTGCACATCACATACTCTAGTGTAATACCCAAAACTGGTTTTGTTAAGATTGCATATTCTGAAGACTATTTGTTTATCATGGCACACCGCCTGCAAAAAACTCTATGGAGGTTCAACTGCAAACCTGCAACAGAAAAGGCAACTGACCCCTATGTCTTGAGATAAAGGCTTCATTTGCTCTTTCTATATGAAGCATTTTAAGCTGATCTCAGTTCCATAGGAGGACTGCAGTTGAAGATCACGGTCTTCCTTGTATCTCTTTCAAACTATTTCATTAGATAAATTAACTGTATGAAATTTCAAGAACACAGGCTATTTCATCTTCTTGGCTCACTATCTTCACAAGTGACTTGATACTTTGAAGGAAAGCAAGTAAACAAGAAACTCTTGTATTAAGCCAGCCACTGAGCCCCTAATGCCTGGGTGAGGAAGTCTTTGGGATCCCTTCATCCTCATTGCCTTGCGTTTATTTTAAAGTTGTGAAAAAGTATTTATTTGATAATATGCCCTTTTTCTAATCTTGAAATCTGTCGCACATAGAAAACACACTTCAGTTGAATCCATTGAGACTGAAATACGCATCACACAATACTTAGTTAAATGCATAGGTTTTCATTGTCAGACATCACCTAGATTGTTGTTTAACAGTTGTATGGGGTACAAGCTACATAGCATCACTGAGAATACATTTGCTTATTGCATTTCCGTTACCATCGCTCAAAAGGAAAACCACGAAACACTGCAATATATTCATAATGATCAACTTGTAAATTATGACAATGTTTTTCTAATTACATGGGTGACTCTTCTACAGTAGCTTCCTTTACACTATTGTGCTGTTTCCCATCAGTGGCTGATGACATTTGTTGAAGAGTTAGACAAAAGCCTATCAACGTAGAAACAAAATATGGGAGAATACAGCATTCACAAATAGATCAGTATTTAGAGTTTTATCTGTCTTCTAGTTCTATTTTGCTGGCTGCCCAGAACATAATCTGCACATCGTGAGGACAACCAGCTCATGATATTCTTTTGATCACTTAAGAGATAAGTGCTCCAGCAGGACAGAGCTTTTGAATTATTAAAACATTCATGAACAAAGGAAACATGATTGTAAATAAACTATCTGTTTAGTCTTACATTATTTATGGCAGCCTTCAAAGAAGGAAATAAGCTTATTCATAGGATCCAGAGAGCTGATGATGTCCTTTTTATCCTTAGAAATTTTGGATATGGATTTAGGTATCTTTAGCACTATGGAATAGAAATAATGAAAAGAAAGTGGAATTTCAGAGGTCATGGTAGAGGCGTCAGATCAACAGGCAGCAACTTCGCAGGAAAATCTTCATGGCAGCAAGCACTGACAGTGAGCTAAATCCTGCCCTCACTTATTTTTTGCATTTATTATCAAACAATTCTGCTTTATACCTGTTTTGTACACACCAAAAGTCTCTGCCTTACGGTTTGCTTTACTCCAGCCCATTGAACTGTTTGCTAAATATGTGAATAGCAGCACAAGAAACCGATAATTTTGCTTCAATTGATAGAAGAATATGGCCACTTATTTGCAGACTGTGTCGCAGAGTATGATAGATGGGTCTGTATTCCTTATCAAGACAGTGTGCCGTTAGGGGTATAGCAGTGGAAAGGATGGAGAAAGTGAAATATGAGGAAGACCAGGGAAGAAGAAAAAAAACCCAAAACAAAACAAAAACCAACCAAAAACCAACACAGAAATACAAAAACAGGAAGAAGCTTTGCAGTTACTGCAAAGTGCTGAACAGCCACAAATTCAACACTAGGAATAGCCCAATAGAAAGTTCTATTTAAAGTATAGAACAAACAAAAGGGTTGTTTTGGTTTTTTGGTTTTTTTTTTTTGCATAAGCTTTGTAGGAAAATGCAGTTTTAGGCTCATAGTTCCAGCTAAAGAAAAGCCCACACTAGAAAACTGTCCATTTAGAAACTTTAAAGTCTGAGATATATTAATTTTTTTTTAATCAAAACAATGGTTCAACACTAAATATAGCTATATTTAAGTTAAAAATCTTTCTGCAGTCACAAAGAAAAAAGCCAAACCATTTAGCATAATCCAGAATTAATTCACAAAAGTTAATTCAAGAGGAATTCAACATTATTTCACAAAAAAAATTATGTGTATATGTGTATATGCATTTCAAGGCATTTAGCTTGAAAGTATTTAAACACTCAAATTGTTCTGTTTGTTTTGACACCAAACTGAAAAATCACTCACAAACAATGAAGAATACAGACTTACCTGTTTATTCATTTATTCCTTTGCTTTCCAATATCTCAGAGAACAAGTTTCTGTGCACACTGTAGACTGGTTTGACAAACAGACCCCAAAGAGTAAACTCAACTTACTGCCTGATTTCTGTGTATCAAGGAGGCAGGTGAATATGAAAGAGTAACTCTATGCCACCCAGAAAGGGAAGAGCATCCTTTACATACATTATCAGCACAATTTTCTGTACAACAGCATAGTCAGAATTAGTGTGGTAGATGAGCTACAGAAGCAGTAACGAAACCTGAATGCCACTTCTCTCAGATAAGAGTAGGTGGCCTCTCTTTTAGCACCAGACCCCAGAAGATGTCCTCTTAGTACTAGACCCAATAAAAGGCTTAAGTGCCTATTAGCCAACTCCTACAGAGCCTCATATCTTAAGAAACCTAAGTCATAAAATGTTAGATGCCAAATTCCCCATATAATACACAAGTCATGGCCTTCCACATTAGTAGGGGAATAGCCTAGAGCTAGCACAATGAAAAACTGAGTGTAAGTATCCAAATTTCTCATCCTCCCCAGAATTTAGGTATCAGGGCTACATACAGGTGCCACCAGTTACCTCTGATTAAGAGGCTAAAGCATGCCTGCAGGTAGGCAACCAGAATTAAACTTCAACAAAAAAACTAACAGATAAACAAAAAAACCCCACCACCAACCCACAAATACAATCTGTGCCTTTTCTCTGCTAGGTTAATTAGCAACTTTGGTTGAAATTGTTCTCACCTTGAATAGTTGTCACCCCTAGGGAACATGTGATACCCATTAGGGTGGAGGTGAGGCTGATTGAAGATGTGATGTACCTGCCTTCAAAGTTGTGCTCTGTGGGACTAGTTGATCAGACTGGAAGGAAAAAGGATGAGTGACAGAACACAGTCATTATAGCCCTCACAAGAAATGGCTTTGTGTTGCAGTGGTTAGAGATGCTTCCTGAACTTTTGAGGGGATTGGAGGAGTAGTATTGGAGGTCTACCACTCTTTTTTTTTCCCTTCCCTCAGCTCTTGACAGGCATGCAATGGGAAATCTGACTCACAGTAGCCCTTCCTCAGCCTCTTCTGAGGATCCCAAGCAGCATGTTTGGAAGTGAGGCACATATCAGAGTTCTTGATTCAACTTTGGTGTCTAATGATTAGGTGATACAATTCTTACACCTCCTAAATCCATTATGCCTCTCGTGTGGAATAATTGTAGTATCCTTCTGATTGTGAGTGTGTTCTGAGCACCCCTCATTCTCAAAGGCAGCAATGGATGTAACAAGTCCCAGAAAGAGGAATCTCTAGCCCTCAATAAAATAATGAAGAGTTCTTCTTTGTCTTCCTGACTACAACATTCATAATGAAGAGAGATAGTCGGGATTCAGAGGAAAGCATGGGAAAATCATGATCAAGGCAGAAACTGACATTTTGTAGTGTGTAGATGAAGAGAGGAATAGCATTCTTGAGGCAAACAAAGAAATTTGGAAGAAATTCTAAAATATTTGGGAAAATCAAGTAATGGCCAAAACTGTATCCCTGAGTGTCATTATTAAGGAAGGCATTTAATAGCTGACTAGATAAAATCCTGGGGAAAGAACAGTCCTGTTTAGCTCAGGAGTTTGGCAATGAGTGACTTAAGAAATCCCTTCCAATGCTCTCATCTATGATTAAGGATTTTATCCTGCTTCCACTGAAGAAGTTGGAAAACCTGCATTGCCCTCAGTTGAAACATGACTCAGCTCTAGTTAGAGTGAGATTTTGCTGCAAGATCTTACTTCAAAGAACAATTGACCCTTTTTTAAAGAAATCTGTAACATTAGTTACACCCTTTTCTGTTTCAATCCTGCATTTAAATAACTGTGCTTAAAACATGAATTAAATGAAGCCTTGGTACTAGTTTTGAAGGAAAATGTCTTAAATAAGGGGAAACTGAGATGAAAACATTTATAATTGGATTTGAACTCCTAGAATACAAGATAGGTACTCTACTTTGTGCTAGTACACTCAAGTTTAGCCTTGCATTTACAATTACCTACATCCCTAACTGATGTAATACTATTTTAAACTTTTTCATTCATGCTGACCAGTACCTTAGTATAATACTTACTTGTGATATGAGGTAATGGATGCAGCATCATTCCTGACTCAGCTTCAGGGATTTTTTTTGCCTAATTCCTAGACTTACATGGTAAAGCCAGGCTTTCTGTGCATGCCGCTATGAAATCAGAACTATTTGTACAGAAGATATGTTTTTACATAAATGTTTTTACATACCAATGTCCACAGAATTTTGTGAGAAAATTTTCATGCTTAATTATTCTGCCACAAAACACTGATTGCAAGTAAATTAGAAATTATTAGTCTTTTTTCATAGTAGATACATCCAAATGATATTTCCCCAGTTTTTTTTCTTTAAATGAACTATAAAGAATGTTTCAGAAGATACATTACAAAAGCATGATTTCAGTTGGAAGGGGGAGTAGTGGAGAGTACATTAAACACCTATTTAAAAATCAATTATTTCTGTTAGAATATAATCTGAGTTCCTGAATTCTATCACAAAAGAATTGTTATGTAATGATTTAAAGCAGAAAGTGCATTCCATAAATGATACACCCACTAAAATATTAAATGCTCTCTTCTGAGATTTTTATTTCACTGGGGTTATTATATAGGGTCTTTGGCACATTTATTATTACTGAAGGAAGGATACAATCCCATCACTTATATTGGCTCTGGCAATATAGTGTAGTGATAGAAATTGTCTTTGTCTGAACATTCCATAGAGCATTTGAGAATATCGTGAATCAACCCATCATTATGGATCCTGTCCACATTTTGTTCCAATTTAATACATTATAGAATTTCCTTGAGAGCTACAAGGACCTCAAAGCCCCATTGATGCTCTGAGAATATTGATTGTTAGAATCTTCTCTAATGTAATTTCTCCAATATGTGTATGCTGTTGAATCCTCTCACAATTTCCTTGTTCTTTCATTATCATTTCATTATTTGTGTGGCTCTGTACATTATCTGGATCCGGACTCCATCAGAGGGTAAGATGTAAACCTGGTAGAAGAAAACCTAAAAGGCAAACTTGAATTCCAGTTGTAAATCTCAGTCAGTGTCGATCTTTATTTCTCTACAGCTACTGTGATCATATTTTTTAAATATTCCTTTTCTGCAAATGGATTTATTTGTACTCCAGAGCTGTCTTGCAGGACTAGGATCTACTATATTTGCATTTGTTTCCATTCCAGAAAATTCCTAGAGAGGCAGTTTGGGACTACAGCTGAAGATATCTTCTCAGAATACAGAATAAGAACAGTCCTCCACTCCTAGTCTAAACTTGACACAACCGGTTTAAATAATTTGCCCTTGAACAATTCAATGCAATTGCATTACTGTAATTGAGAACGTTCGTTCTCATTTTTAAAACTATCAAACAGAATTTGGTTCCAAGTATATGCTATATTAACCGATACAACACACATACTAGGAATCTCAAAATGTTGTAGGACGCAGTAGTCCACCTGGCTGTACAATGGAGATTGTAAAGGCAACGTCAGCCAGTCTCCACTGATCTCCCTTGAGCAGTTCCATGTTGCCATTCTGAAAGTTATTATGTGTACAAGCCATGTAAACAGTTAAACTTCAAAGGCTAAAAAATAAATCAGAAGAAGAACTCTGAATAGTAGGATTTAAACTTCTATTTTTAAAATCACTTTCATGTTTGTAGCTCTTCATTCATGATTTTTGAGCTCTCAGTTAAAAATGGTGCTATTTCCTTAAAGTCATGTCTTTTGTATGTAAAACTATCCAGAAAAGGGCAGGTTAATATGACAGATGCTGTAAACAAACAGGTAAATGTTAGAGACCAGGAAATGCAGCATGACAAGAAGTTGGGCAAGCACAGAAGAATTGTGTGGGAAAGATAATGAGGGACATACAGGGAAATTTGGTAAGCAGACAGAGAGAATCCAGAAGGAAAGAAAAGGGAAATGAAGGAGGAGATGATGGGGTTGTAACAGAACATTTGTCTAACCAAACACTGCTTTCTCCTGACTATTTGAAACATATCCCATCTTGTGACCTGATACTGATTCTAGCGAACTGTGTTGCCAGATATTCCTGTTCTTGAGTAGTCTTTCTGCCCGTGTCCTTGCACAGGCATTGGTGGATGTCTGCAAAATGTTTCTGTTTCCTGAGCTGATTAAGTCTATGTAATACCTGATAACAGAAGTGCACCAGAGGCTATAGTTTAAAACATTGAGTGATAGGAACAAAAATGGTAAAGGAAAAACTAAAAGTTTTCTGTTCCAGAGAATGAGAAGGAAACATCAAGTCTTGTCCAAGCATCCATGAAGTTGAATTTTTAATGTATTTGAAATTGAATTTGAAAATGAAGTATATGGTTCTTCTAGAGGAAATCTAATAAAAATTAGATGAAAACCCTGACTGTTTTAACTAATTAATGGTTTCCTGGGTTCTGACTCATGATTTTGGACATCTGGGGCTGACCATTGTAGAAGTGATATTTCACAGTAGCACATGGGGTGCTGCTTCCCTTTTCCCATACATGCTTTCCCCAAAATTTTGAGGAATTTCTGTCTTTTACTACAGCTAGATTTATTAGCTGATTTATTGCACAAATTCTGTATAACTTAAGAAAATGGCCTTGGGATTTTATACTGCTTATCTAAATCCATTTAAAGAAGCTAACCATACTAAACAATAGATACAAACCAAGCATAAATGCATCTGCATACTAAACAAGCAATACAGCTCTCACTCTGTTGTAGCATCAATCCAGGAAGCTACAAACTTGCTTTACATGTATGCTAGAAATCTGCAGTTCAGAGAGTCTCTGTTACGGGAAAATGTGACAATAACAAAGACATCCTATTTATCTCTCTAGGCATTTATGATCATTTTTATCACCATGGCGTCTGATTACTAGATAAAACTTAAACATCATATTTTTCAGATGCCTATCAGCTATTTCCTATAATGTAGTTTCTTTCCTCTCTTTCATTAGTAAGTATATCTATCTACATGTTTAGATGTCTTCTATTAATATTTAATCTGAGTATTCTTAGCATTTTATGAATGTGTTCATAATTAGTCACTGTAAAGCTGTTCATCATATACATGAGTCACATGGTGAGGACAAGGGGTAACAGGTACAAGTTACTCCTGGGGCGATTCCGATTGGACAGAGAAGTAAATTTTTCACAATGAGAACAGTCAATCATTGGCATAACCTCCCCAGGGAAGTGGTTGACTCCGCTACATTGAACACGTTTAAGACTCAGCTGGACATGGTGCTGGGCCGTCTCGTCTAGATTGTGCTAGAAAGGTTGGACCAGATGATCCCTGAGGTCCCTTCCAACCTGGTATTCTATGATTCTATGATACATGGGACATAAAAGAAGCATGGAAATTAAATTTGAAACCAAATCCAAGTCTCTGAGGGTGGAAATAATCTCAGTAATGTTATCTAGCTAAAAGTCACCTCTCCTGAAGTAATCCTGCAGGCTCCCACTAGGGCCAATAGAAAGAAGCATACCTTCCAGAGGACAATTGCAGAAGTACATTTTCCTCTCTGTTAACTGTAAAGGAAGCCAAAATGTCTGTCTTGGATAAGAGTCCTAAATTGTAGATAATCAAATCAATTAATCCCAGTCTTAATCTTCCTTTCCTTATTCCTGCTTTTATTTTCCCATGTTCATACAGTCTCAAAAATACAGTCTTCTACAGAAAGCAGAATGTGCCTGGGGATGCTGTATCAGAGTTTTGCCCCCATGAATGAAGTGTGTAAAATCACCAAAAGCACAGCTCATTTTTACATGCTCAGTACAGCACATTAGTTAGGCAGGCATCCCCCTTCTCTATGTATCTATTGAAAATGCGGTCGTTGAGCAACTTGGTTAATGACTGTATCAGAATGATTCCAGCAACTGGATCACAAAAATAGGAGTACAACTGAGCATATGTCAAACCAACATCTGTATTCTAATGAAATGACCATTTGGGGAGAATATTTTATGGTCATCCATGAAGTGTTGAGTGAGGTGTACCTCTGTGAAGGTGGAAACACTGAGAAAGTCGTGCCCTAGCTTTACTGAATTCATTTTTCTTCAAATCAGTAACTGTGTAGCATCAGATACTTAAAAGTACCTGAATCTCTTTGGTTTTGTTCTTTTTTTTATTCTCCAGGCCTTGTAATGGGATTAATTATACGATATGCAACAAAAGCATCAGATGTTGAAAGTGGAACTGTTTATGAATGTGAAAAGCTGAAATCTGGGCCATCCACTCTACTTATTAATATAACTAACCAGGTCTATGAATATCAATACAAAAGAGAGATCAGCCACCACAACGTCAATGGTCACCAGGGCAATGCAATGCTCCAAAAGGTAAAACCTATCTTATTTTTGTTCTAAACTGTGTAAGATATTTCTTTTATTTACACCCTTGAGAAAGGAAAACAAGTTTCAAGCTAAAATGTGACACACTAAGAGAGAGACTATTCTGAATTTATGGTGAGAAGGGTAAGTGAGGAAGGAGAACAGGAAAGGAAATAAGGTGCGGTAGAAACCTGAGCATCGTGTAGCATACAGCTGGCTGCGTGCTTGCAGCATAGTTGCCTGAACTCTTTTAGATGACAGTCCCACCTCCTGCAGACACTGAGTTCACTTGCAGGTGCAGCTGTTACCTTGGATTCATCGCCACCAAAACTTTATAAACCCCACTGATATCTTTATTTGTCCTCTGTCTTAAAAGTGACTTGCTCTGGCAGCATAATGCAAGGGAGGTTTACCCCCTGTATACAGCAGAGGTAACTACAAACTCTAAACATTTTGCAAAATATAAACTTGTAGATATGTAAACTTCCGTAAATAAGTGGGTTTTTTTTATAACGCTTAAATGCATTCCATGTTCTCATACATTCATTCACTACCGCAGTCGTCCTCAGCGGGGATTTCACTGGCGATCCCCAAGCCTGGGGAGTCAGCATTGTGGCAATTCAGGCTGGATGCAAAAAGGGAAGTGTGGGAGGAAGTTTACAGCCTTTTACGATGTCATGGCCTTTTCTGTTTTCCAGTAGATAACAGTTAAAGTATTTTACATTGTTAGTATATTCTTTCCCCGCCTTGCAATATTTACTTCTTGTAACATTCACATTCTCAAAAAATGACAGCAATTTAAAGAACTCATGAGTGCAGAGGGACTTTTTAAAACCTAAATTTTATGCTCAAAGACATCACATATTCACACGAAGCGTCTAAGCCCTTACCAGTGGTTTTTTACAATATTGCAATATATTATTTTGCTTTTTTCGAAGTATTATTGTTTATGTAGCACAATAATACACGTCCCTCTGTATTGTAGTTGTTATCATTATAAAAACTTTCAAGTTACGCTCAGAATGTACATTGGGGAACTCAGCAGAAGTAGGATTTCACCATCTGCTCAAATTCCCTGCTGATGCAGCACCATTGTGTGCCTGTCTGTCCTCACTGCCAGACTCCTGCCATTCTCAGAAAGAACTAGACTGTCAAGGACTCTTACAGCTGTGGTGGGTGGAGACAGGAAGATGCTGTGGCAGTCAGACTAGTCAGATTTGCTGAATCTTCATCCTTTTTCCTGCTAGTTGGTTGCAAGAGGTTCGTCTTAGTCAAAGCATGTGTTTCGTTTCCAAGGCATACGTACTTGAACATTTGAAGTACATTTGAACATTTACATTTGAACATCTTCATCAAACTTGGTATACTGAAGCTGACTTGTGTTATGAGAACGGAGGAGCACTAACTCACACAGAAGTTTCTGTTGCCCTTACAGGAGGATTGCCCAATCTTCTTTCCATAGTCTCACTTTGCTGGAAGATTCTTAAAAGTCTCAACTGTGAATTGTGGGTTTCTCTGTGTTACTGGAGAGGCCTCAGCCTGCCTGGATTTTCACTCCTTTTTCCTTTAAAATTATCTGGCAAATGTCCTCTTAAAAAGAAAATAAATAAAAAAGGAAAGAGGGAGGAATTCAACAGTATTTAGGAGACAATAACAATGCCTGGCAGCCTTCCCGACTGGCAAAAGCACTAACATAAAAAACAGAAAACATGATCATGCCATGCTCTGCTTTTCGTACAACTCTAATTCCCTTTTGACCACAGTATAAGAGTTTACTAAGTGCATTTATCAGAAAGGATAGACTGTACCATGACTTACAAACCTGTATCCTTTAGAACATGGTTTTAAATAATAAAACATGCAGTCAGGATTTCTGATGCCTATGGAAATATTTTAACATATTTGCTGAGTTAATTCCAAAGTTAACATTTGAGGCTGTTAGTTCATAAGTGAAGAAAATTCTTTTTCTATCATGCTTTCAATGAAGTTACCAGCATAGCTAAAGTTGCTGGCACATTATTTGCCAGCTAGTTTTTTCCAACTTTATAATTCAAAGTAAGCAGAATGGAAAAAAAGGCTGAGCTCTCACTTCCTGTTTATCAAATCAAGCTATCTGTGAGTGAGAAGACAGAATTTTGTAGGCAGGTCTTACTCTTTTGAAGCTAAATAATTCATCTAGAATACTGTAGCCTTAAAATATCACTTTACCTGAACAAAGGAGCTGCAAACCATTGCATTAATTACATCCTGTCTCTTTTAAAAGTATCAGTACAATATAGCTCGCTGACAGAACAGTGAACAGTACAAAGGCTTATTAATTTTTTTTTTTCTCCAGCAATGCTGTGGTTTTAAACAGGATTCTGTTTTATTGAAAGCTACTTGTAATGAATTGCAGTGACTGAATACTGTCCTTGGTCTCTGTGCCTGAATTGGAAGGCAAATATGAACAGTGTAGTGACAACAGCTGGAGTAACAACTTTTTGCTTATTCTAGCATTACTTTAAAAAATTTAGTGGGTATTTTATAAACTGTTTCTGGCTGTTGTAGAAACAAAAATGTATGTTTCACATGAACTGGGCTGACATTACACAGGCATTTGAGTGTAACAAACTGCGAACAGAGGACGAAGTGGTGTCTGCTGCTATGCCAGCCAGTGGCTTGGAACAGGAACCACCAAGAGAGTAACCCAGCAGCATACCTTCAGTTCTGAAAGCAAACAGCACCTTAGCTGTGTCTTAGCAGAAAATCCAGCTAGTCTTTGCAGAATGGCTGAATCTAGTCCTTAGCTTATTGAGGATATAAGGAAACCCCTTTGCCTATAAAACTGATACAAGATATGTAGGCAACAGGACAGCGTCAGTGCCTCCCAGATTTCATAACACAGTGATATGTTGCATCTTCAGTAACACAGAGATCGATAACTGTCACCAGAAGCAAATTACAGTTTCATTGTCACGACAATACAACTTACAATGTCAGCACATATGAGGATGTTACTGGTAAATTAGTTGAGCTGCTAATAATTCAGTCAATCACAAAAATCCGAAATCAAAATCTGGAAGAAAAGGCTTTATGCCATTTGTGAGTTTCACATCTGTGTAGGCAGTCCTTTTACCAAAAAGGAAAATTTGTACTTTGCTAAACTTACATTTTAATAGGAATTAGAAATAGCTAGTTACTGTGGAGAGTCTAGAGCTTGTTTTGTTACAGTCAGGCCCAAACTGATTGACTGGATTGGACAGATTATATTTTACGAGACGTGTTACACTGGAAATGATGCTAGAGAAGCAGTCAGCAGATTTACTGAGAAACTTTAGGACAATAGAAACCTGTGCTGGCAGGTTAGCAGAACTGATCATACAATTACAGTTTAATGAGTTATGTCGCATCTGAGCTACATTACCTACCCACATGAATGTTCCTTGCCTGCTGAAAACGTGAGGTAAAATACATTTTTTGATATATTTTTGATCATTTTTAGGTTATCTCAAGTGAAGTACTGAAGTTGGTCAAAGTGTGCACAGTTTTCATGTGCAGTAGTTCAAGAAACCACATATTAGTGGACAGCCACTGGTTCTTTAAGCAACATTAGCAAGCTCTGTCTGTGCCTAAATAGATATGCTTCAAAGGAAACATTACATTGGCTTTGGTAGTGCAAGTCTTTTCTTTTATCACCACTCTGTATGTGGGGAATTGAGGCACAACACTGATGATGTGTCTTTCCTGAAACGGAAGAGGAAGTCCATGTCTGAACCAGGAATTAGGCCATGGGACTGTCAAGTTGGATGTCTGGTAGTGCAGATCCTTACTGTCACAGGTAACACTGCTTGTATGTGTTCCCTGTAAAATAGTGCTTGACTGATTTCCTTCTTCAAGGAATACTTTTCAAGTAGTATTTTACATATATAAGCAGTAAGGAACTACACATTAATACTTGTAAGAAAACAACTCAGAATAACATTCTTGCCTGCAGACATTGAAGCTGATCCTGAGGTTAATCCTGATAAGAGGTTACAATTAAAACCCATCCTATCAAATTAAATGGTACTTTATTTGTCCTTACCATCTCTTTTGTCCTTTCTGGCAGATGACATTTGATCCTTCCATCTTCTTCAATATTTTGCTGCCACCCATTATATTTCATGCTGGATATAGTTTAAAGAAGGTATGTGTCTCTTATATTACAAAAGTGACTGAATGCGATTGCTACTTTGTAGATCCAACAGGCCAGTGACAGAGAAAAGAGTCTGTTAACAATTATATTGCATGGGAAGAACTTGACAGGAATGGAAGAAAGTGAAAGATGCATGGATCTCATTCTGCTCCCTTTCTGCATCTGTGCAAAGATTTGATTGTGAGGTTTATAACACTTGGGCATTCCTGTTTTCAGAAGAGACCACTTTGAATCTGATGACACTGGATGTAGGCAGCAGCCTATCTGTGTTTTATATACTGCATGATCAGGACTTTGTTCAAGGGATGGGGTTATGATACTGTTTGCATCAGATACTTTCAATGTGAAGTTCTGTTATGAGCCTGAGGCATTTGGCCAGATACATAAAAGAGGGAATTTCAATGGCATTCCACCAGGCAAAAAATGAATCATCTTAAATTGTATTTTCCAAAATAACTGATGGAGCCTATATTGTTTCATCTTATATTGAGATATGGGTTGTAACAAATGGCACTTCTAGATGCAGTGTTTCAACTTGGTCTGAATGTTCTCTTACTGACTGTATTACCAAGAACTTTTTTTCCAACTTTCCTCCCCAGAGACATTTTTTTCGTAACTTAGGATCGATTTTAACTTACGCCTTTTTGGGAACTGCCATCTCCTGCATTGTCATAGGGTAAGTGAATGCCTTCTGCTATTATTGCTTAAGTCATTATTGGTGCCTTGTATTTTTTCAATTAAAAACTAAACTGTAAAAAGAATTGCAGACCCTGCATGGTCAATATACTTCATAACTTGTGTAGCAGATGAAGTAATTCCTTATCAGGGAATGCTGAGATGGAAAAGGCAAAACTCTTGGATAGTAAGAACTGTCTAGGGCATTCAGGAAATTGTGTCCTTCATTTCTGGTCTGTGACTGATGTAAGCATGAACTGCTTTCTACAACCTTGTAGCTTTAAGCATCTGTCCTGAGAAATAGAACCGTTCTTTTGATTGAAATTCCATGCTTCTAACCAGAATTCCTTCTAGAGGAGAGCAGATCTCTAACAGAAAAGGAAGGACTTTAAATCTCAAAAGGGGGAGGAACAGATACCTAGTGGCATATATGTAAAATAACTGGAGTAATTTCAAAGGCTAAGTGAAACTTTTTAGTTGAAGATCATGCGAAAAGCCTCAGTCTGGAACTATGTGTGAATTTAGCCTGGATATGACTAAATGGCTTCTGCAGAAAAACAGGAAGGGAAAAAAGGAGAAGGGCAAAAAATCCTGGTTTATTTCCATACCTCCTTAGTGAAAAGTTTCTAATTTTGTTTCAAGTTTTGCCTAATTAAAGAAAAGATTTGCTAGTCAGAAATTAATTATATATTGCCAGGCTGGAATGATGTGAAACTTTTGTTTGCCTGTTTGTTTAGCTCAGTCAAAATTAAACAAACCATTTAAAAATCCTTTTGGATCTTAAAAGTGCATGTGTTTCACAGTATTTATGAATACCACATAGACACTTCAGCTCTCATGTTCTGGGAAAATTCCTGATGCAGGTGAAAACAGATGACCAGAGTTGGATTCGGCAGTGAGTGGGTATCTGTGCCTGCACAGAGCCTTACTGAGAAAAGCAATGCATTGTTCCCAGTTTAACCTTAGCATCATTAGGCATCCCATGGCATTTCTGTGCTATGGAGTGGTGCTGAGCTAGCTGAGTCTGTATCATCGGTGAAGGTGGTGGAGCGGTGCTGCATGGAAGTCAGTCTTGCTGAAAGGCCTTGATCTTGCTGGGATTGTGCAGAGTCAAAATGGGAAAAAGTCACAGAACTTTCTGGTGTTTGGGTTTTAGACAGGAAGCATGCTGCGTCTTGTAGGATTTACCTGAGGTCCTGGGCTGTGGAACTCTGAAATGTACCATTTAAATCTCTGCATGATATGGAAAGATTTATGGAAACACTTAGGTTTTTGTGAGGGTGCTTGGATTTAAAACTGGTCAAAATTCTGTACCTATGAACAGCACTTTCAAATTATAGAAAAAAATAATTTTTTATTTCTGTCTTTTCTTTTTCTTTATAATGGACTTTTAAGTAAAGATGTATGTGCTGCATCAAGGTATAAGCTCCTTGCTGACATTATTATGAGATGGAACTTTCTCCTTTAATGTCATTTTGATAATAATAAAACACATGAATGACCTATAACTTAGAGTTCAATGATTTTAAAACTGTTCTGCAATGGGTATGTCATAATATCTATCTTGACATCCTAGATTCCTAATAATCAAGTAGCTTAGTAAGTATAATGTACCTGAGGCACTGTGGCTGTTAAATGTTCTGCAAGCTATGGTCACTCCAGATGTCAGGAAATGTTAGACTCCACAATGAAAAATGACAATCAAAGTATGATCACCTTCTGTGCTGAAATACAAAGGAGTGTAAGCTGTGTACGTGGCTGTTTCCTCTTCATGTGAAGGGGAAACTGCTGAAGATCTATGAGCTAAGGAGAAAGGACACCTTCAATTTCAGACACAAATCTGTAACTGCAGGAGTCAGTGTGCCATGTGTCTCACTTATTGGAAAGGAAAAGCTTACTCCTGCTTTTCTTTCTGAAATTTTGCTTTCCTTGAGAAATGGCACCTCATCATCCTCTGATCTCTCCTATTGTTTGTTCTCCTCTGGAGAACGATGTGAGGCAGAAAGCTCTGGATCTTGGGGTCCTTTTCTAATGGTAACAAGGATGGAGTTTTAAAGACCCAGAATATACAGGATTCCACAAAATGACCTAATTAAACAATCAGAACAATTTCCTGCCTGGTTGCTTGATGTCCCTACATTTAAACCACTCTATTCATTTCTTTGTGAGGCTCTACAGCTTGTGATAGAGCTCCAAAAGCACTTATCCACGTGCAAAAGAAATAGCAGTATCGCAGCACTGTCGCTTCAGGGGGTGAATGCCTGCATCATAGATCCATGAAGATCACAGCTTGGACAGCTGCACCACTCATATGTTTCCCCCATCTTTGTTTGCAGCAATACACACCTCAGTAAGACACCAGCTCTTGGAGTTGCTTCTTTTCATATGCATTTATATGGCCAATAGCACCCCTAAGGCTGGAATTATAAATTCAGTAAAATATCTGCATTCTGATAACAGTTTGAGCTGAATACTGGCACATTACTGAGGTAACAGTGGTTATGGATCTCATTAGGACTCTTCCTGTGCTTCCCCTCACTTGTCTTAGCCATTGAACATTTCTCTCCTGTAAACCAGTTGCTAATAGCTCTGTGAGACTGCAGAAAAGCAGTAGGGCTGTCCAGCCCAGTGATGCTCTTAAACATGCATTTGGTTTCTTAGCTCTGACATGCGTCCTTGCCCTTTGCGAATGGAAAATGCCAGAGCAGCTTTGATAAGCTTGTTAAAAGAAACATAATATATTGTTTAGCCTACATTCCAAATACTGTCATTCCTGCGTCCATGTTCTTTTATCTAAAATAGAATAAATGCAGATAGAATCTACTACAGAAAGTTCCTACTACATCCAGCAATTCAAAGTTCAAGGCCATAGTCAGGGACAAAGATCCAAAGGAAACGCTAAGGCAGAGAAGTAAGCACTGAGCAGCACTGGGCCTTGTACTGTGTTCCATACAAACCCACAACCCCCACTGAAATCATTGCAGAGAAGGCAGATAATATATTCAGAATAGGGCTTATGTGAATGTGAAGCATGTTTGCATAATGTACATGTCAGGATAAGAATGAGATAATGAAAGCATGAAGAAGAAAGATGATATAAAAACTTTATTGAAGGGAACTAAAAATAAGTCCTAAAAGAAAAATATATCGTAAGAGAGAGGGGATGAAGAGCTACAGTTGTTACAAAAGAAAGCACAGAACCCTGAGGTACTTCTAGATTGCATTGCTGTAGACAAATATTTTTAATATAGGTATGATTAAACATGTGCTTACTTTTTGTTATATATGCACAACACATATACCTGTACAGTACATCAATATACATAGGCTTAGACTCCGTGTGTTTGCAGCCTCTCATTGGGACTGTGCTCTTCCTGCTGGAGTGAATTACAAAGCCCCCCATTGTGAACTCCTCCTGCGGGGCTTGCTGTAGTGACAGGGTACAGCCTATAACAAAGAAGGACCAGACCTCTCTTTGTAAACCAGAAACAGCTGGGACATATCATTAATAAAGAACAGGAACATCGTTTGGATTGTGCAAACTCTTAGAGTAGTAAAAAGTTGCCATGGAACACACTGATACAATGGTGCCTGTCTCCTCTTTGTAAACCTTTGCTTTTGTATGAAAGGCTGTCTTCTGGCATCAAGAAAGAGGAACTGTGTGGAATTTAAGTGAAAAGGCTATAATCTGATATTCCCACTGGGGGCAGGGGAAGGAGGGGTAAGAGGAATTGTTTGGTTTTTTTTAGTGAAGTCAGTGCTGAAATGTAATTGCTTTCAACTAAATACTGCTCTAATAAATGCCTGCCCATGTTAGCTGTACTGTCCTCAGCCACTTAACACTCATGCAGGTTATAGTGATTCCCAAGCTCCCCCAGCTAGGCCAAATTATGCCCTTTGCACCAAGTCTGACTAGCAAGGATCCATGCAGAGAGATCCCACGAGGGAAAGGAGAAATTCCCTCACTCCAAGCCATATCAACTTTGCAGAATTGCTGAAGTTGTCCCCTTCATGGTGAACAGACTCTGCTGACTCTGGGCCTGCATGATATAAGATCATATAAGATCCAGTCTCTCAACAAATCTTTTCTCTGCCACTGCTTCCAGCTTCCCATCTCCCGAAGAATAGCGTGGAATGATCAGTGAGACAGCTCTTTACTCCTAAGAAAAATCATAAACCTTTTATTAATTTAATCATTAAACCTTTAATTTAATCATTAAACCTTTTAGGAAGAAGCAAGGAGACAGGCCTAACTTCAGCTTCTGCAAGGAATAGTGTTCTCTTCCCTTAGATTTTATTTTTAATAAACTGTACTATCTGATAGGATGCATCTTCCAGAATTGATGCCTGTGATAGATGTTTTCTATTTTGATAATGGAAGAGTACTCAAGTATTTGGAAAAACCTCGACACTATGAGTAACAACCCATCAGAGCAACATATGAAATACTGAGTGGCAGAAGGAGTAGAAAAATTTGCATTTTTTTTTCCCCTCTTGAAATCATCTTCAATTCTTAGATCAGCATTCTCAGGGCCAGCCAGGGCCGAGATGCCTATGTACAGGAGCACTGACTTCATAAAGTTGGCCTTATCTGTGACTTTTGATTCATTTTCACTTAGGTTCTCTTGAATTGCAATGCCAAAACCACATTTTAGATATTCAGAATGCAGCATGTTTGCAGTCACTTACACATATTTTTCCAGCCTGCCTAGTACGTTTGGCAAGGCCTGATCTTTCTGGAATTTAAAGCTCTCTGACTGTGCAACTCAAGTAGCAAATGTATTTGCAGACAACTTAGGCCGTTTGATCTGTCTTTGTGGCTGCAGTAAGAATTTTGCTTGAATAAAGCTGAGATAAAAATAGGGTTTGGATCAGGAAAAAAATAGAGTGACTGTAGTTTCAAGACAGTGAAGTTATGAAACACAAACAGCTGATAATACTGGTGTTAGGAAGAGTCATTCCAAGATTATCACTGCTTTAAGGAGAAAGATGTAGGTGTTTATATTAGCTACTCAGTTTACATAGCCTTCCCTGGCTGGAGAGGTCGGACTTCTCCATATTCCAACTAGAGCCAAAGTTGGTTAGTTTGGCCTGATTAATTCCAGTACAAGTCGGTGAGGGCATGGATGCTTGCTTTAGAATAAGTATATCAGATTGTTTCATGGTAATCAGTGCTTAAAAGTGAACTTCTAATTAAAAAAACACACGGAATCAAAATATTTCCTTTGTGCATCTGTATTTAACTGCAGTGACTAACAGTTTGGACAAAGAAGTCTCTTCTGACATTTAAAGTGAAAGGAATAAGTCATCATACTTGTTTCTCATAAGCAGTCAAGAATCCTTTCCCTTGCCATTCCTCACCATTCTACAAATGAATATTCAAATGCTTGTTGCATATGATCACTAAAAGCTAATATTATAATATAATACAATAATGCAATATAATATAATATAATATAATATAATATAATATAATATAATATAATATAATATAATATAATATAATTTTCTAAATTATGTCTTCCAAAAACTGAATATTAAATGGTTTTTTTTGGAAACCAGAACAATTTTTTGTTTCTATACACACACACACATACATATATATAAATATAAGTTTATAAGAGAGAAGGAAAGAAATATGAAGAAATACCAAATACCACTCCAAAAATTTTTGAGAAAAAAAAAAGACATGAGATTGGGTTTTCCATCATCACCTTTCTAGGAAAGCAGACATTTTCCACTCAAATGTCTGTGGTATCGACATTCCATCATCACATTAAAATGTTTTTTCTTCACTTTTAACAGCCCCTCTTTGTGCCTCCTAAAGAAGGAAGGGATGGGCATACCATTTAAATGGCTATTTACAATTAATCATTTTTAGTAGAAAACAGTCTTTCAAAACAAAAGAAAAAGTGTGACTTGTGTGTGTGTGTGTGTGTGTTGGTGTATTCATTTCCTCCTGCAAAGTTAGTTTAGTTTACAACCTTCTCAACAGCAAGTAGTGTGCTCTGGCCTCATAGTAACATGAGACAGGACTATTGATATATTGCTATACCGATATATTGACAAGTTCTCAGTAGACACAGGTTCCCTCTCTCATTAAGCATGCGGCAGTGCACGCCTGAGAGGTTCAGCATGCAATAGTTACGTTTACTGAGCACTGCACAACTCTGGGGCTTTTTTTTTTTGATAGATATTTTGGTAGTTTGGCAAATGCTAGATGGATGTTTAGTTAGGTTATGGGTGTGTTCTGTAGTAGTTTCTGACTGAAGCTTAATGGAATCTGCAAGTGGGTCTTGCTGATGTGAAATAGTATTGAGCTTATAATCTGACTATTCTTTCCCATCTGAGGGCTATGCATAGACTTTACAACTTGGAAACTAAACACTTGTAGTTACGTGCTTCAGCAGAGCAAAACCAAATGTTGTTTGGCTTGAATCTACTGTACAGTGCTATGGGATTCTTCTGGATTTTGGAAACTGTTTCTGCAAGGAAAAATGGGGCCAGGTTAAGGGTAACAGAAAAAATATCTCTGTTACAGAGCTCTCCATAAACTAAGAAAATATCTTTACAAGGATTTTCTGCTGCTACATCACCTAAGCTCTTGCCTTCCCAGATGATAATTTTTGTATTAATTCAGAATTAGCTCATGTACAAGGAAAGTAGTATTTTTTTTCCTAATTAAAATATTGTTTTCTACCACATGTTCCCACGAAATGACGCAAAAAAAAAACCAGGTCCATCTTCCTCCACACAACACCTGTAAATAGCAAATGCTTCACCTCCCCACAGGCAAGAATAAAAACTTTATTTTTGGTCCAAACAGCAACTGGTGAGGGGGAGTGTTAAAGTATCTTGGTGCTGTAGAGATTAACTGAGGGAGAAAGAGGGAAGAATTATATATAGACCATTTGGCCTCCCCAGTGATAAAACCCCCTGAACATCAGATGTCTGGCTTTAATAATTTCTATTAATCTTATGAAGCCAGATATTCAGCCTATGACTAGAAATAAAGACAAAACTAGTAACCAGACATTCATTTGAATGTAGTATAACTTTTGTAAGAGTATAGTACCTATGTTGGTACCCTTTTGTGGGTTTTTGGCTGCTTTCCTGTCCCATCTTGGAGGGAATGCATGTGTTTTCTTTCAGTCATGAGGCAGTATTGCACCATTGTTGCATTGACTTGAGGAAACTCAAAAGGCATGATTTAACTGAAAAATCAAGCTACGTCTCTCCAGAGTTCTCCAAAGAAGGGAAGCTAACACTGAGCCCCAGCAAGAAAAGAATTGGTGCGTTACCTGTTAACGTGCAGCTCAGTGCCCCAGTGCAGTAGCTTTGATTCTTTGGTCAGTCCAAATCTAAAATAATTCAGTTGCAGTCTGTGGAGTTGCAAACTACAACTCACAGCTGCAGTTGCAAGGGGTAGTTCCTGCTTATCACTTTTGTTTAAGGGTGTTTGGTGAATCCAAAATGGGTTAGTAAAGTATGAGTTCAGAGAAGCTTGAAAATATACGCCTGCTATGATATCTGGGTGTAGGAATTTTGCAAAGGAAGTAAAAAAGAGAAAAGGCTTTCTCTTAGACGTAACTCTCAGAGAGTTCTAGCAATTCTAAGAATTATAAAATAGTAAAAAAAGCCTCTAATTTTCATGACTTGTCGATTTATGAATAAGCTGTGTTAAATCAAGACACTGATATAAAATAGTGTTTCCCAGACCACTAACACCCACACAGAGCTGAAAGTTCTTCCAAGAGTACTTTGATGCATTCAAGTATGTGTGTTGCTGCAAGTTCAGTCAGAATTTGTAGCTATTTCGCAATAAACATCTGACATTGTTTACTGCAGCAGAGTTGATCATGCAGAAAACACAGTTTTTCTTCTCATAAACAGCTGTGGTGAACAGCAGGGTATAATTATTTGTATCTTCCAGAAGAACCCCTCAGCATACTAAGGATATTGAAAGAATTGTATTATAGG
Source organism: Nipponia nippon (assembly GCF_047370975.1). Taxonomy (NCBI): domain Eukaryota; kingdom Metazoa; phylum Chordata; class Aves; order Pelecaniformes; family Threskiornithidae; genus Nipponia; species Nipponia nippon. The sequence goes on from NW_028262391.1 coordinate 17,522,839, forward strand.
GAACACTAAAGGTGTGGCACTGCAGAGACAAACAGAACCTGGAACACGAGAAGACTCATCTAAAATCAAAAGGATGATTGATTTGGTATTTGATGCCCAGTAGGTTCTCCAGGAATCCAGAAAAAAATGTAAATCATGCATTCTTCTGAAAAACATGCAAATAGCATTTGTTGCAAAATAGGAAAAACAGTCAAGTCCAGATATTTCCCAAGAAGAGACCCCACACTGGAGGGAAGAGTTTCTTTGGGTTTTTTTTTGGTTGGTTGGTTTGGGATTTTTTTTACAAAATTTCTTCCCAGTTGCCTTGGAAGTTGAAGTTTTTTACTGCAGGAATGAATACTGGATCTCCTAACGTCTTCTTCCCTGATCTTCATGGATCCTTTTAAGAATTTACACCCAATGTGGTCTCCAAAGACTGCCATCCCTTATTTCTCTGGCTGTAGACCACCTGTACACCTGTGCAACCCAGCTTCCTTAGCTGCAGCAGTCTCAAGTTTGCAAGACTACTCTCGCAGTCTCTATATTAACTTTCAGGGAAAACATCTTTACAGAGTTTGAGAAATGGAAAATGTGCATTCTTTCTGGTCCCACATCCTGACAGTCCACTGCCATTCTCAGAAGTACATACTCTCTTCCTGGAACAATTCCAGGCTACAAAGGAGATGAAAGCAGAGGGAGAAGGAGGTATAATGACTCTAGTGTATTTGTTCATTTTCCATCTTCTACAGATATTCTTCCACACTGCATGAGAAACCTGCACACAAAACATATGACTGAGGAAGGTATCTCTACTTCAACCCATACTCTGCATTGCTTCAGGCCATACATAACTGTATGGCTTTACTAGATAGTGAGTCATGCCACGCTTCCTTCTGAATCAAGATGGGCAATGACGTGACCTCTGTCATGTACACAGCAATTTGTGAATTAGTTGGAAAGTGCTTTGAGCTGCTTCAGGGTGAAAGGTGTAATAGAAATTTAAAACAGAGGAGGAAAATCTTATTCTACTTCAGCAGCATGGAGCTGCCTGCAACTTTTAGTCTCTTCAAACTGACCATTTTACTGTTAGACAGATAAAATACTAATCAACATTTAGAAGCGTACAGACAGTAACTCATTGGTGTGCTTGACTTGGAGCAGAAAGGGAGAGGGTGACACAGATCTCCTACCTGTTACCTTGAAAATTTCATAATAAGCCAACTCAGAGGATGCCTTCTTTGTTCACCCATCCATCACCATTTTACATATCCCTTTTTTGAGCCAGTCAATCAAATAGTACGCTTCCATCTGATAAATCTTTTATGGAGAACAACTGCTATTAGGCTGAAATGTTTTGTAAACACACCAGCTTTCGTGATGGCTCTGGGATAGATGCTACACTCAGCGGAGACAGAACCTACAAGAGCTGGTCTGATCAGATAATCATATTCTCCACAGTGAGAGAGAGATAACATTTAAATAATATACGGAGCTTTTCTTCAGCTCCTGGTTGTTTCTGAGTATTAAGATGATAATGAACCATCTAAGGTGTTTCCCTAGTCTTTGCTCTCCTCTTAATACCTCTGTCTGAGAAGAAACTCTATTACATTTGACTCCATACTCCATACTCCATACATCTGACTATGTTGATAAACTGCAGCAAGTTCAGTGGATAGCCACCAAGATAGAGAGAGGCTAGGACATTTGCCCTATAAGAAGCAGCTGAAGAAGCTGAGCTCGTTTAGCCTAGATAAGAGAGGCTTTGAGGGGAGCTTATCAAGAAGACAAAGCCAGGCTCTTCACAGCAGTGTATGGTGGGAGGACAAATTGACAGACATAAATTGTAATTTAAAAAAGGCCTGACCTGATATAAGCAAAAACTTTTTCACCATGAGGACAGTCAGGCATTGGAACAGGTTGTGCAGAGATGATGTGCAATCTCCATCCTTTGAGGTTTTCAAGACCTAAGTGGCTAAAGCCCTGAGCACTCTGGTTGGATCTCATAGCTGACCCTGCTTTGAGTAGGAATTTGGACTAGAGATGTCCTGTGGTCCCTTCCAGTCTACAATTCTGTGATGCTATAAATAACATACATTACAGCAGAACGTATTCTGCCCCTAGTGCATTCCTTTCAGCCATTTTGTACTTTAAACGTTTCTACCAGTTTTTCTTTTGATTCAATTACCTTAGTCCTCATCATCCCATACCCAACAATTAGCTTCCCAGGCAGTTTTTCTTTTTCCTCACCTTTTTTTTGAAATATGGAGTCTGCAATAAAAAAGTCTTACTGAAGAAAAATGACTAGGATTATTTCACTTCCTGCTGCAGAAAGGACTTTATACATGAAGATGGATCCTAAAATGCTAATTAGCTTCTGCTCATAGCTAGTTCCATACCTTAAAAAGGAAAAATCACTTTCATTTCTGTAATATACTGATTGGGGGGCACTTGCTTGCTCTTTGCACCATCACCTCTCCCCAGCTAACCACCCTCTCTCTGAAGCTTAGGAGCAACCAAAATTGACGTGTTAAAAGACCACAATCTCCACTCCTTTTTGACCTCTCCCTTATTGAGAGCATGGGTGCTTTTATCTGTTATGTGGTATTTATGTGCATGCTGCAAATTTTGAGCAGGATGATGTCACTAGTAAAAAAAAACTTGATCTGTAAAAAGGCAATGACTAATAGTGAAATTCTGCAACAAGAATATAAGGTCTTATGTAGACACACTGACCGACCTAGATACTGCACCATCGATGCCTTTTTGTAGCCTGCTTATGTTGTATGAGAGGATTGCTATTACTTAGACTGAAAACAACAAAAAAATATTTTTCATATTGTTCACCTTCCTTTCACCCATCCTTACAACCTACTCAGTGGTGAAAATAAGGAAAGACTCATTTTGCTGAGGAATAGCCGTTATTTTCAGAGTTCTGTTCGCCTATTTGATTTAATCCAAGGGAGACTGCACATGAAAACATTGGGTGTGTTCCCTGAGAATGATCTTCATTTATTTGATTTTGGGATGGGAAAGAGTGTGTGTTTTTGCAATTTCTATGGAACATAAGTATCATAAAATGAAATTAGGAAAGCAGAGGAACCTATCTGATGTTGTTCAGTCCTCTTGCAAATCATGTCATCTGGTTTCTGCAATTACTCTCTGTTGTTCATTGGGATATAGATACAGCTGATTTCAGTTTCTCTCCCTTCAAACAACATTCTGAATGAGATTGCTCTTCACCACTCTTTTGTCACAGTAATTGAATAATTTAGGGAGGAATTGATCTCGGGTCCAATCCCCTGATGAAAACAAAGCTAACTTCAAAAGTTAGAGCATGTTACTCTGAGCCTTGTCTGGTCAAGTTTTGAATGCATCCCATTATCCATCTCCGAGGACCAAGTGCCAGCTGGATTTCATACCAATGTTCATTACTTTTTGAGCCCAGCAGGAGAGTGGGTTTTCTACCTACAAGTCCTTCTATGGTGAGTGACTTGATTTAACCAGCTTTCAGTAATCTTCCCATTAATCTATCTTATCTGGCCCATACAGAAATCCACAATTTGTGCTACAGCATAGCATTGTTGCATGTCTAACCTGTCTACTGCATAGACCTTCTCATTCAAAGATTTTAAAATACGTTTTAAGTTTGGCTTGATTTCTAGGAAGCAGACTCTTGCTCTCACTTTAAATATGGAAAAGTGCACTTGCTGACAGGTTAAGGGATGTGACTGTTCACACAGTGTCGGCGGCAGAGCTGGGAGACCACCCCGAAGCCGCGTGCCCGGCTCTGGTCGCTGGGCTGTGGTAGGCCATTTGCTGTACAACTGCCAGTCTCTGAAAAGCACTTTTTTGCCATCACCATTCAGGTGGCTCAAAAATTCATGTACAACGGAAGAGAGAGCAGCCTTGGTGAGGGCAGCATCAAAGAGCACTGCCAGAGGCAGAGGCCTTACAGATGTGGCTGGGTTACTCAGGATCTGGTTTCCTGTCCAAATCACAATCCCGTTTTGGCGCCTTTCCCAAACAGCCCTCTGCTGTGCCCAGAAGGAACATTTGTGTTTGATCCTGAGTCAGGCATCCAGTGCAAGAGCCTTACTCATGCTTTTAAGACTCTGAATGGTCCCATTTTGCTGTTGAACTTTGTCGTATGTTTAGCATGCAGCACGTGTGCTTGTAGTGTTTGTAAGCTCTTTTCTCTGTTAAAGATATAGATAGGCCATCGGCATTTCTTTCCACAGGCGTCAAAGAGGAGGAGAGAAAATGCATCTTAACTACTTTTAACATACAAATAAACAATGAGAAAATCAGCAAATGGAAGTATTTAACGATAGCACCCAGTACTGCAGTGAGAAAAAATTAAAATAACGCACACTTTCGTGCCCGGGACGGCTGCCCGGGGAGCCCCGGCTCGCAAGCCCCGGGGGCCGGGGCCCTGTGGCACAGGCGGCGCCGGGGCCTCGCCTCGCCTCGCCTCAGCGCCGGCGGCAGCGCCCGGCGGCAGCCAGCAGGTGGCGCCCGCGCTCCGCCCGCGCCGGCCCCGCTCCGCTCCCCTCCGCGCCCCGCCGAGAGCCGGGCACAGGCGGGACTTTTTAATATGCTGTGCGTCTAGAGAGGGCTCAGATGGGCGGACGCCGCCCGTCCCCATCACTGTTTGTCGTGGTTGTGTGGCGGGGGGGCGGCGGCGTGCTGCCCGGCCTCCCGCCCCGGCTGTCAGGCTGGCGGGAGGAAAGCACGATTGAGCTAAATAAACTTCAGAGCCTGGGTTTCCTCGGCACTGCCTGTGAGCTCCCGTACTGAGCGGGGAAAGTGGGTGGGAGGAATGTCGAGCTGATCCAAAGGCAGATTTGGTGTTAGTTTTTAGACGATTAAAGGAAAATATTAGGAAGGGAAAGAAACATTTCATTTTATCCCAAACCAAACTTTTTGAAGGGCCTGGTGTCTATTTGGAGCTCTTCTCTAGGTTAGTGGTGGGGGCACCTATCCACATGGTGGGCCTAGTTTGGGGGCATCCAGATTCAGGATAAGTGGAGCGAGGCAAGGCTCCAGTTGCAAAGCAGGAAGAGCCAGTGCCAGCTCTCTTGTTTATTGTGTGGCGGGAACAGCTTCCGAAGTCGGCAGGAGCCAGGACGCTCACGTCTCTTTTCTCCAACTTTGAGCGCTGGTTGTAAGGGTATACGCTGAGTTACCAAACAAGCATCGTCCTTTACACATCACTCTTTAAACACTGATCTACCCAAGGACTCTGAATAACACAGTAAATGAAACAATTCTGATGAATTATTAGGAAACTAGGCTTGTCCTGGATATGAGGGAGTCTTTTAGCCAGAATTGTTGTCCAGTATGCCTAAATGTCAGAATGTTAATAATCAGCCTGATTTTCAAATGTTTTCACTTAGTTTTCTAAGTATGGACTTAGTTACTGGAATGATGACACAATGATTTAAGGACATCACTAAAAAAATTACATTAGTTATGGGAACACTTGCAGGATTAGAAGTGACTCAGAAGCCGGAACTAGTTGTTACAATGCACTTCTATTAAAAGGAATAGACTGCAAAACCCATTATAGTTGCAACCTCTCACTGGCAAATTGCAGCCTCATTAGTAATCTTGGCAAGATGACGGGGGTTTTACATTACTGATCCTCTTGTTAGCCCCTCGAGTGTGTGACTGAAGCGCTCTTTCGGGAGTAGTTTGTGGAAGTGAATGTTGTAAATATGTTTCCTTTATAGGCAAACAGATGCTCTCTGTCTTTGGGGCTATCAAACTGGCGCGTTCACGAACAGACAACTCACTTAAAAATAAATGGGAAGAGAAGGTAGTAGTTAAACCTGCCAAAAATTAAGATCTAATGATAATTGTAAGCACATAAATTTTGTCATATTTTCCCAATGAGCCAAGACACATAAAGTAACATAAAGTAACTTCCTCTCCCTGCAAAATTGTCTCTTCAGTGGTGTGGATGTTCTATAGAATTTTCATAGATGACAAGGATGACATATATAATTTTTTTTTTAAATGAAAGAGTAGATTAATCTATTAATGACATTGACGTGCAATGTGTTAACATTACTATAGAGCAATATCAGTTGTTATCAGACAGACAGTAGGTGGTCCTACAAGACAAGAAATTTATATAATTAGGAATAGGTCTGCCACAAGTGTCCACAAGCACTCCCTCGTGTGACCCGCACACCACAGTCTGGCTGAAAGGATATGTGAGGCATGTAGTAAAGGAGCATTATTATGTCTTAACTGTGTCTGGGAGCTAAGGAGGTGGCAAGACTTTTCCCCTGCTGGCGACTGAGTAGGAAAAAAAAAGATTAATAAGAGTAACAAAGCCAGGATAACAAACTGATGTGCTATTTGAGTAGCAAGGAGAGCATCATCAACTGGTGGTCAAAGCTCATTGTGAGGGAAGGGTACCTTCGGTTTCAGCGTTTGCCCTGAGAACGCGTGCCTGTCAGTAAAATCTGTAGGGCTCAAATACATGTCCATGCATGTTAGCGTCTGTCCAGAGAAAACACAGCCTAACAGGACAGCTGGCAATGGTCACCCAAGGTTCATAAGCTATTCAGACTTCATTCCTTCAGAGTATTCACCCTCATTCTCTGGCTGAATTGTCAGTTCATAGGCTTTCAGTGCAGGGTAGAGATAAACAACCATTGGGTTCTAAAGGTAAAAATGTTCAGTATAATGTAAGGACAAATTCCAATTTTTCTCATAGATTCTTTAAACCAGGCCATTCTTTCCTTAGGTTCACTTGGGAAAGCAGTGGAGCACCCAGGCAGGCTGCTTCCACATCAGTAGAGCACACTGGTAGCAGTTTAATACATTTCCCAATAATTGCCCACAAATGCTTTATGAAGGACAAACAGTTCCACAAAGCTTCTCAGATAATATTCCCCCTCATTAAAGAGCCTCAGGAAGGGCTTCTCTTCTAAGGAGAAAAAAACGCCACACCATGAGCTTAGCTTGTCATTGGCTGTAAACAAGGTGTCTGTAGCCACACCATTCCAAACTATTTCTCCTCTGTTCATTAGGTACTGGCCTCTGGGTGGCTTCTGCTTTGAAAGAATTAATTATTCAAACTCTGCCTACATATCTCTTTTCAACAACAACTAACCCCATTGTGTTGCAAGGACAAAAACCTTTGGTAACAGCCAGAACAGATGGCTGAAGCCAGGCAACACATTTCAGAGGTGTGCCACTCCTCTGTGTTACCAAGCCTGGTTTTATCAGCAAACCTCATTATCTTTGATATTTTAATTAAAGTGCCACACTTGAGGATATTCTTGTTGTTCAAAACCCTCATATTCAATTATTTTTTAATGCCTCATTATGAAGAAAAACTGGAAAACATGATCCAACTGCAAACTAAAATCTGAACAATCCAAAGAATACAAACTAAGTCATTCAATAAAAATCTTGTTTGAGGACTTATTATTTGTCTTTTGGTGTTTTTTTAACATGTTGGGGATGGAAACTGCTGTGTTACTCAGCCAGTATCCCTGCTGGAATGCTCTCTTCTTTCCATGGTGACACTATATGAGCCCCTATCTCAAGGGACTGTGTAACACAGCAGTGCCAAGATGCTGTGCCGAGATATTTGTGCTTTCACACTTCCTTTTCTGCAGGGCTTTCTGCCTCTAAAAAGATGTCTGAGTTACTTTCCCCTCTTCTCTCACTTCTTTGATCTGCTTGATCATTATAGTCTAACCTATTCTTAATTTCCTCTTGCTAGCCCATTTTGAAAGCCTCATGTATGATTTCCAGTTGATAAAATTGCCATTGGGATGCCCTTTCTCTTCCTTTAGCATTGATCGTCATCACTCATGAACAGATGCTGGGAAGGCAGATGATCTTTCAAATGTAGCAAGGAAGATTAGGAGGAGAGTGCCTGGAGGCAGATTCAACCACTTAGAAGCATGTAGTCACACACCGTGGTGTTAGCTTGCTTCGGGTAGGGAGGGGAGTGAGAGCTGAACATCAAAGTGCAATGGAAATGTAAAATCCTTAGTGCCGTGATTCCTTCCTTCATCTGTGCTTTTTCTCCTGGCAAGGTGTTGCAGGCAGTTCTGCTTTCTATGCCACCGAATAGATTCAAGCTTCAGTGAATGTAAATGGAGCTCCTGGATCTGTTTTTTATCCTTTAGAAGTTCTAACACTCAGTAAAATTAATTTGAGATTGAAAATATTTTCAAGCAGCAAAAGCAGGTACAAACAGTCTTTCTAGGACAAGCAAGGCTCAGGTATTCTTCAGGCTCAAGCTGCAACAGGATAGGGAAGAGCAGGAAAATTGGGAACAATCCATCCTAGGGGACTCCTTAGGCCAGGACAAAGTCAAACGCTGCATGGTAGCGACAGATGGGCTTCTGGGCCAGAAGCTTTGGTGCAGAATCCTGCCTGTCCTTTTGACGCTGTGTCTCATCCCAACTGCAGTCAGCTGAAGTATTTGAAAAAGATGTGGCAAACAAAATGTACCAAATTTATACTTTATAAGCTATAAAATATAACCCCTGTCTGGGTTTGTACTGGGAGCTGGGAACACCCCAGAACCAAGCTCGTGTAACATTTTGTGAAGTAAAAGGCTACTGGAAGATAATGATACCCACTCTTTTAGTTATGTGCCCCAGAAACCACAGTTTGCTTCAAATAAGGTTTTAAGCCGGTGAGATGACTAACTGCTGCTTGGGTAGGATTTGGACAGCAGAGGGTGGCAAAGCGCAGGTGACGAACGCCCGGGGGTGCTGGTGGGTGCTGGTGGTGGGTGCTGGTGGGCGCTGGCGCTCGCCCCCCTGCAGCCCGGGCGGCTTCGTGCCGCTGGCCGGGTCTTTGACATTCATTCCCAGCCGGGAGCCTTCCTCAGCAGGGGATCCAGATTTATTCCCTGATCTCTTTATGCTAGTACTATTGCTTAAGTGCAGACAGCTCTGCTGTGCTCTTCTGTCTTGTCTTTCATACTCTCTTTGGTTTTTACCGTACGTTAGTTACTAGAAAAAACATTGCCATCATTATTTCCTTGTACAGCCCAAACATCTGTTGACTTCAGGAGGTCTTTGATGAGTGTGAGTAATTCTATAACATCTCTAACCCTTTCAATGCTCCAAAACATAGACCAGTGATTACTGTACAGGAGAAATCGCTATGAAAAAAGAAGACTGCGTGTGTGCATGTGTATAAAACCCGAAATGTAATATAAAAAGTATAATGTACAAGTTAACATAGCAAGAACTCCAAACTGAAGGAAGTAGAAATCTTAGGGCCAATTTTTAAAGTTTTGCCAAGAAATTCCAGGAAGTGCTTACTAACTTAATTACTTGGAGCTATACCAACAGGCAGCCTAAAACAATTAATGTTTACTCATTTCTGAAGCACTTTTTACTTTCGTGAGTAGTCTCAAAAATTTTTCCCATCTGTGGAGGCCCAGCCTGATTTAAGAAAGACTTCTCTAATGTGATATGAACAGGATCTCGTGAACTGTGGTTCAGCCTATGGTAAAAACTGCTACTGGCAAGCGTTTTGAATAATCAATTGCCCATATGAGATTAAAGGGGGAAAAAAAAAAAAGGTTTCTGCAATTTACAGCTTACAGTGAAGTCTAAATAGATACTCTGTAATACAAACTGTGTTTGTGTGTTAATCAAATTTGGCTACAGTTGTATAATATCAAAAGCAAAAGTTACCATAGTTCATAGTGGGCAATGCTTAGTGATGTAATACCAGTTAATTTATATCAGTGTCCTCCCAAGAAAGGAATGTTCTTCAGTCTTGCTCGTTTAGGAATATAATCTTTCTCTGATCTTTGAAGTGATGAAATGAAGGAGTAGATCATGGAGGCACAGAAATTAGAGCAAGAAAAGAGCTATTAGACCATATAGCTCATTATTCCATCCCTAAAAGGCTACTCTGCAGTGCATTCTTAGGTACTTTGACCACTATACATAAAAACCTGGGAGCATGGAAATAACGAAGGAGCAATTCTAGTGTGCTGAAATGTCAGTCCTTTTCTCTCTGCTTTGATCCAGCTATAGGATGAAGCGAAGCAGTAATTGCTGCCATTACAGAGAACAAATCTATTTGCATTTCTACAGTGCTTCAGCTCTAGCTCTGAATGTCTAATCAGTCCTATTGCTGGAAAAATATTTTCCAGCCTCTTGTCAAATCTATGTCTGATTGCAGTGCATTACTACATAGCCATTTAACTCCACCCGTGTCCTGCCCCACATCAGTAGAGGGCTGTGGTGAGAATTTTTGAAGCCAATACTGGTGTGTATGAAACGTAATATAGCAGTGTCAGTGGTTCAGTAAATATTCCTTTCACCTCTAACAGAATACTGCGCAGCATAACATGCAAGGATAACTGTGCTTCTAAAAGAACTGTAAAACTCTGAATAATGCATGTATAAGGACCCCATTGCACACTTTTGCAGGAATAGTGACATTTGCCCCAATGTCCTTACTAGCTTTAGCCATAATAATTATATTGCATTCTTCTCACCCAGACTTCCCCTGCAGTTTTGATTGCAGGCTGTATTTCTCATTCCCTGTTCTACATGCTTTATCAGAGTGATAAGCACTATCGAGCGACTGCTGCATTCTGATGCAAATGTAACTGCACAATGTGACACATATTTATAAATTTACCCTGAATCTGAGTAAGTTGCACCTGCTTTTCTACCAATCAGTAGTGTTGTTCTGCCTTCACAAACCTGGAAATTTAAGGTCAGTTTAAGCTTAATACGCAGTTCTCAGGTCTGATATAGCCTCTTTGTTTCCATTGCCCAGCACAGAAGTGTTGTAACCTGGCCAGGTTAAAGATCCCTGTAGGAAAAGGAGGTGGCTGGAACAGCACCGAACTGGCACACTGTCAAACTGCTCATGTGAGCAATGGACATGCTAGAGGTGAGGACGGATCATTCCTTACTCCTAAGTTCCAGCTCTGGTTGCTCCTTGATAGCCTTTGGTTCAGCTGAAGGAGCCCTACGTAAAGGGAAAATGTCGTTCAATCAGCTGTCACGGACTTGGTGAAAAAAACCAAAAGCGTAACTTGCAATGAAATAATCAGCTTGTTCTTGCAGGGGAAGTTGAGTTTACTTTCCTCCTTTTTATTATCAGTTAATTCATGTTAGTGAACACTGTGTCTTATAAAGCATTGTATCACCTGGATTTGGTTTACTGATTGGCAAATGTTTATATAATTCATCTGGCAGAATTGTTCATGCCTAGAAAAGAAGAAGGGACTCTTTCTCCAAGCTCTTTAAATACTCAAAGATCAATAAAATATACAAAACATGTTCAGGGCAGTGTCAGGGACTGACAGTCATGCCCAGTGAATAGCGATGTAAGTCCGAAGTTATTCGTGCAATTACTCTGCATTTACACCGTATTGACAGGAATCAGTGTCTAGGATCAATATGCAATCTGAGCAAGTGAAGAAAAGGAGACACAACATTTTTTTAGTGTTATTTTCAGCTAAGCAAATCCTATACACTTGCCTTGTTTGTGTTTGTATTTAATTTCATATGTAATTCACAGAAGTTAAGCAAAAATTATTTGTCCCCTGGTTTGATGTTTTTACATGCACATTTAAGAATTATATCCCATGTAATCCACTGTCACTATGTTAGAGCTGTTCCAAAGTCAAAATCTTTTATACAAATATCACAATCTTTTCTCATCAAAACCATTTATTCTTCATATATTTACAAAATAAATTTTACATGTGAAAGCAGCCAATACCTCACAACTGCATTTCCACTTAATCAATTTAATTATCATTCATTTGGCTCACCCAGGAAACATTTAAGGCAATTTTCTAGTTAATCATTTCAACTAAAAGCTACAGTAGTAGCTTTAGATTTTAAAGATTGTCAAACCTCATCCTGTAGAGTGGGAAATTTTATTTGTTAAACAAGACACACAACCATTATGAAGACCCTCTAATGGGAATAGCATGTCCTATAACTAGGCATGTGCAAGCCTTGGAGTTTAGAAAAGTGCCCTTCATGAGATGCATCAATCTGTCCTAAAGGTGTTACTTCCACAAATTATTCAGAAATGCTGTGGTAAAACTCTCTTTTATACATCTGACTCGTGCCTGTTTAAGTCTTCTTAATCGGATCCTAGTGCTAGTAAAATAAAATACAATTTTTTAGAAGGTTGTTCTGCCTTCAGGGGAAAAGAAATGAAAAACTGGAGAGGGAGTGAAGTAGATCTTGATGCATCTGTAGATATATGCTAGAGGTTCAATCATATATCCTACAGGATCCTATAGGTTTATATCCTACAAACCAGAAGGAATAAGCAATAACTTCCACCTACTGCCTTCTACTAGCAATAACTAACCAAATTTCCTGGCAATTCCTAAGCTTAAATGGGACCTGTCCTTGGTTGTTGTCAGTGAGGAGCATGGGTATATTTTAGAACCACAGAATGTACTGCTGCATGGTTGGGGTTCGTGCAGCATGAACTCCATTAAAAGAAAAAAAAAAATTTCTACATAGGGCTTTTTACAGGGTTAAAGCCTGTGAGGAGGAAGTTTATGGATCACTCTGGTATCGTCCAGATCTGATAAAAGGCAGCATGCACTCTGAATATCTAGTATATTCTTGGTAGCGTGGACAGGAGGTTTTCATTTGCATTATCATTCATTACCTTGAATTTGTCAGTTGCTTTTAAACATACTTAAAAGCAGAGGGTTAGGGAATGACTTTTCTAATCCCATCCCTCACACTCTCCACAAAGAACAGTTGCCTAACATGCAATGTGTTTGCTTATTATTAGTCTTTGCCCCAAGGGATTTTCTGTGAAAAGGCTGGAGCAAGTTAGTTTAAAGTCCTGTTGCGGCTGAAGGTAGATATTTTTGGCAACCAATCTGGCAGAAGTTTTGGGGACTTTCTTTCAGGCCAGTCACTGGCACAAACCACTCCCTGAGGCTGCCTGAGGAGTAGGGACTGGAATGGACAAACACAAGTCGTCTTATTTCCAGCTAGTTGCCCAGTATTCACTCTTCCCCATTCCCAGTGCTCCTCAGGTAAGGTAATTAACTGAGCTATCTTTGCCAGAGACGTTTTGTGGCATCAGAGAGAAAAAAGTCAAATCTTCAGCACAACTTTGTCATTAACATAATTAGCCATAATTAAAGAACTGTTTTAACAGATGCATATTTGATGCATTTTGATATAAAAATAACAAAACTACAATGAAGAAAGAGCTGTGTTCTATGGAGCAGAATCAACAACACTGTGAAAAATCTGACTAAAATATTTGTGTACCTACTGAACAATGTAATCTGTATGATACAGTAATATGATCAGGTTGGGGAAGATACAGTTCTCATAATACTGCAGACTCATAACTGCAGACTCAGTTATAGGACTCGAATACGTGTAAAATTTTTTATTATTACAACTTCAGAAGCCACAAACCTACTAGGTAAGAGTGTTTTAAAATAAAAATACAGTAGCACAACAGTGGTCTTCTTTGGGACTCTGCTGCTATATTTAATGTATGAAAAGAATATTTCTATCCAGCACACCAGTTAAGGACAGAAGTATAAGCAGGAGATAACCTGCTTTCCACAAGTTTAAGTAACAGTGTTTTGAAGCTTGTGTCCTGCTGACTCATTCTGAATCTTATCAGGACAAATACTTTCACCCTGAGAAGTTATTTACTGGCCTAGAAGGTTCCTGTTTCTGAGAGTTTATCACACTGTTTTCATGTCACATTAGCCCAATCTGGATGCCTGTCATTCAGTGTATTTTTAAATTTTTTTCCAAGAAAAAAAATATTGCTTTTCACTTGACCAATGAACATCATTGCACCTTAATACTCTTGTATCCCTAGAAACGGGAGCTAGCCGACACACAAGAAATCTTGTCATTCTCCTCCATCCTGGTTTGCTATAGCAAGGATGCTGTTTAAAAAGTGAAACCAAACTTAAAATGCTTGTTAAAGGTTGAATGGGTTTCTTTTCCCATCTACACACAGAGATTCTCAGACTTTTAGAGGTCTAATTTTTGGACTTCAATTACTAAGGAAGAAAATCTGGCACAAGACTGAACCATATCCCAAGAGGTAACCACACCCTAACTGAGAAATGTGAAACTTAGGGTTGATATTCTTAAACGTCCCTTATTTCTATGGGAGATTGAACCAAGCCCAGGTAGATATCTGAAAGCTCTCAAGCCTTAGCAAGGTCCCTGTCTGTCCTAAAAACATTCAATTGTTTAATCAAAAAATATATTTCATGTTTCAAAACTGCACTGTAAATTAAATATCCATCTAGGGGACCTGACAATCTCCACTTGTGGTATGGGTATGAATTCCTCTGTTCTTGAGCACTTGTATCACTATTTGACTGAGCTAATCCAATAAAAATGCTAAAGTGGTTTCAAACAAGTTTCTCTGTAGTTCATTTCATGCCCTATTTTACAGCAGGTTATTCTCTAATCTAATTTACATTATTCTGAAATCACAAACTGACTGTAATTATCTGTAAATGGTAATACAAGCTCATTTAAAAGGAACATCAGGTGCTCCAGTAAAAACCTACTGTAACAGGTCCTTGCAAATATAAGATCATGGGGTTTATATGTTTTGATGGGAAATACTAAATGAAAATATTTTCATATTTTATATGTAAAATTCAATATTTACACTGTATTTTTAAATGTGGGGCAAAAATATTGCTGTTTCAGAATCTTTGGGGGGGTTTCATTCTGAAATTTAGAGAATAGCTGAATTATTCATGAATTATTTCAGAGTGAATAATAACCAGAAGCATGAGTCTGTCTTCCACATAGATTGATAGCAGGTTAGTATCTAGTGATGTTTCTATACTTGGAGGGGGAGTTCAAAACATTATTGGTTCTCACTTTCTTGACTCAAAATACTTTTCTTCTGAAGTTCTGTTGAAACAGACTTTTTTTTCCTGCTAATCATTCAGGTCCGCAAGGTTTGAAGACTTTCCCTAGACGGGTCTTTTATACTAACATTCTCAACTGTCCTGAAACCTATTTCTGGAAGTAGGATTCTGCTGTTACATGGAGCTCTGAAGAAAATGCATATAAAAGGTTTTTTTGACACAAGGAATGTTCTTGAGGTTGAAAAGAAAAGACAAAATGATCCTCGTATATCCCTCTGTCAATATAATAATGAGGTGATACTGAATGATATTAAAGGTTAGCACATTTGAAGCTGATCAAAGGTGAAGAAAACAGATACAAACTTTTGTTCTTGGTCTGTAGCTAATCTGTGATACTTAATGCTATCAGATGCTGTTAAAGCCATGGATTTAGCAGAGTCTTTAATAAAGTCAGACATTTATATTGATAATGAGATGGGATTAGGGGTCTTCATATTTCAGAATACAAAGCACACACTCATGTGAGAACTAGAAAGAAACTTCTCTTAGAGAAGCCAATTTTATAATTGGCTGCAACAGGTTTTCTTGAACTTACAAAAACTCTTGAACATTTTTACCAGGCTAAATTCTTCAGGATATTAACATCTTGTAGGTAGAGAAAGAACCTTCCATGTTATGATTGCTATAATAATGATAATCTTTGAAATAACTCCTTGGCGAACTGAATTCATTGCTGACTGAATGAATTAGTGAATCTGATTTACCTGACACCCTGACTGACTTTATGTTTTAGTTCAGTATGTGACAACAGTTGTGTAATCTGAGGACTCAGAATTATTGACATTTAGTTACAATGGTTTTAACTCCTGTAGGTAATACCCTGTCACTATCTTATTTTCCCTCTGTAAACTAGGTATTTTCAGTTCTTCTCTTTTCATATGGACGTCTCTTAGTGTCACTAATACTTTTCTTAGAATTCCACCAGCTTCTGTACAACGGTGATTTAGGCATTTCTAAATTAATCTACCATTATTGTATCTGGAAAATCTTATACTTACATCTGATTTTTTTTAGATTTTATTTTTACTGTCATGAGGATATCTGTCTCAAAATATACGTGTAAGATTGTCAATTATTCAGTATCTATTGGAGGTTGTCTCAATTAATAATACTGAGTAAAGTAAATCTTGATGTAATGTTTAAATCTTTGTAGTGCAATAAAATTTTCGGTGGCACTGTGATTTGGACACAGTATAGCTGACAGTGTTTCATGGCTCATTTGCCCAAGTAATTATGAGATTTTAGTCATCACTCAAAGACCGAGTGCAGCTTTTTCATTGCAAAGAGATTCAGGTTTTTATGTATATAATGCATAATGTCTCTAATTTAAATGGAGCTCAGGGACACAGGGATCCTAAAGCTGTGTTATACTCATTAGAGGAATACTAAAAATGCATTAAATAATATTGTGCAGTTGTGAGCCGTGGTGAATTGGTTTGCATGTTTTTGATGCAAAATGTAAAACTATAGTACAGTAAGGGCTATTTGAAAGTCAGTCTGAAAAAAGAGTAAATACCATTTATTGACAGTTTCCAGCTATGTTTGGTGACCTCAACTAACCTTTCAGCTCATGTAGGTCCACACCTTACTCCCTCACTTACTTTTGCTATATTGTTAGCACTACTTAGCAAAATCTACAATTGTACCTTGAAAGTTTGAACCTGGGCAAAATGTTTTTTCCGTTTTAAAGGAAAGCATCTCTATAGATATTTTCCATGGTCTAATGTACTACCGAAGACTAACCAAAATAAAATTCACACTGACACATAGCAATTCTTTACTTTCCGGAGCACGACTCCATAGGAGGTTGTTTTTAAGTAAGCAAAGGCTCAGTCAAGCTTTCTGACCACTCGGACATTCTGCATAGTCTCCTTCAAGCCAGTCCTAAAGCATCAGACACAAATATGGTTGGTCTTTCTTAAAGTCAAAGGGCTTAGCTTACTTGGGCATGACAGCCTCGCAGTTGGATAGAGATAAAGCAAAGGGTGCAGATACAGCAAACACAGTAACCTCTGAGCTTGCTTTCAGTGATACGATGACGGCAGACTAGCACAGGCCTCTGCTACCATCTTGCATACGCGCACCTTGCTGAAGCCCATGATTGGATGTTTGTATGTGTTTCCATTGATCTCTCCCAGTTTCAGTGTAAGGACACTCTCCAGCTTTGGTCCTGTACCAATAAAGGTGGGTTGTAGGATGTAAGATAGATATTTTGAAGCATGTTTCAGATCTCTTCACTTTTTCTGTTACCAGTGGCCCCCAAATTGACTGATAGAGAAACCTGGGCTGGCTTTTTTTCATCCATATTCAGTATCTGTTTGCTTGATTGTTTGAATAACTCTGAACAGCCATCACTTTCCCAAAAGTCCAATACCACAGGAATATCTGACAAGCCAAGCTACCTATAATACCATGGTTACTGAAACACAGCCTTTCTTACTCCTACCCACAAACATAATATCTCTGAGGTGTGAAGTGTGTTTCTCTCCATTAAGCCTTCCCTTCAAAGCTTCTGATTTAAGAAGCAAACAGAAGATAATCTGTGACTCCTAAAAAAATGTTGGTGGTAGATCTTTTCCATTGCTCATTGGCAAATGCTACACAAAAGCACTTCTTGTATCACCTAATGTCCTGCCAGGAGCAGAGCTGTGCTCACTTGAACTGCTTGTCAGATCTGTAGATGCTAAAGCCATGCGTATAGTTCTAATACTCAGCTGTTGAACAGTCAGCGTGCCTCAGGTAACTAGGTATGCACTGGATTTGTAAAGCCAGTTTCTTTTCTGTTCTTCCCGTCGTTTCTATAGCCAAAGGGGTTTTCTTCTTGTGCGATTTATACAGAATAGCTTAAGGTAAATTTATTCTGGTTTATTGTTACCTGAGACACTTCGCTGAGGTTTTCTCTTCCTTTCGTTAGTTAGCAAATGATTTACTGAAGAAAAACCCATGATAATACCCTTTCTAGTGACAAAACTGATTTAAAAGACAACAAAAAGAAGAATATACTAGTACACAGAGCACTTTGAAATAATGAGTCACTGTAGCCAAAGCATTTGATGTGAAGCATTCCACTGTATAGAAAAAGTTATAGGAATATATTGGTATGATAGAAATAGAAAGATTGGAATAAAGGAATGACTATTTCATTTTCGCCTCTACTATTTATGTTTTTCAGCATACCTTTTAAATTCTGACTAGTGACTTCTTATTACTGTTGTGATATCAATCAGTCAATCACTATGTTACTTTATACATGAGCAAGAATAAAATCACCTACTTTTCCTATTGTTGGCTTATTAATATTGCTATTCCTTGTGAAAAGAAAGAAACGCAACTCAAGTTTTTTTCATCCTTTGCTTGCATGATTACAGTCTGTAGCTGTGTTCAACTGGCTTCAGGCTACAAGATAATCACGTCTAGATAGAGTAAGAATCTTTAGGGAGTTAAAATATGAGATGAAAAATTCTCTGCAGATTAGAAAACATATTTGGCAAGAAAGATTTAAATTACAAGTCCCATTCATGCTATGTAGCACAACTGCACAAACACTTTAAATCTGGAATTATGCTTTTTAAACCTTTAACACAATAAAGACCCTTGGCAGTGAGATTCAGCAGTGATGTTGCAATGAATAACAAAACTGAAGAAAATATAACTGCTGATAAAATCATCAGGCAGATGGGGCTGTCTGAATTGAGGATATGGTGTGTATATTGTACATCTTCACTTAGCAGTTTCTGTTACATTCTAATTATGTCCCCTACAGCTTTAAATTAAGAGTAGATTCTTTTAGAACTGATAGGTTTTCCCTTTAGCTTGCATATGAGGATGCAGTTACTTATAAAAGAAGCAGCGTCCTATAAACCAACCTGCCAATTTGTAGTTATTGCCATAATTTTCAGTTTGCTCTAATGCAGAGGGATAGGTGCTGTGATGCCAGTTTATGCAAGCCGAGGATTTCGCCAGGATTTTTTAGGAAGCAAAGCACAGCACAAGTTTTCTCACCTGACTGCACCATCCAGGCATATTTTTACCACGAGAGATTTGTAGGATTTCTTTCAACTTGTATTTGTCTTATCTCACACGTACCTAAGCTACGTTATGCAAAGGTAGCCTGCTTGCCATTGTCATCTTGCCCCCCTTTGTTCATGCATATATAGCCCCTCTCAACAGTTCTTTTGGACACCATATTGTCTTGCATTCCCAGAAATGCTGGTACCTTGGGTTGTTTTTTTACCGGCTGCATTTAGGTATAGTACAGCCTTTTATGTGTTTAGATGTTGGGTATGCTGCTTACTGACATGTTTCTTATATGGCCCTTCTAACCTGCCTATATAGCTAAAACTCTTGCTGGACTTTCATCTTTCCTGTCTTGATGACTCCAATATCTTTTTCCTTCAGAGATGTGGTCTGATCCCGTTTGTGGCTATTCACAATGCTTCTGTTAAAATCGTTCTCCCAGTTTGCATCTTTCCTCCAGCCTCCCTATTTTATTCTGCATCAGACATACCCTGCTTGCCTCTACTTTAAAGCTACAAATTATCTCTCTTCTACTAGCAGTATGCTGGCTAGAAGTTTTACTGTTTAGAACTTTCTGACAAGAGCTTCCCAAAAAACCCCAAAGCAATTTCACTATCTCTTTTTAGATCCCTTCTTAAAACCAGCTGTTGCTAAAGGAAACTCTTGCAAGAAATAGGCTGCGTCTAAAGCTCTTCCTGAGCATTTAATTTCTTGTGTAGTAATTACTCTGTAAAGTTCTTAGGAGAGGGCTCTTTTTTTTCTTCTACGTTTAAACAGCAGCTAGTTCAAGAACGTCCCAATCCCAGAGTAGCCTTCCTAGAGAGCAGCTTTATAAATAACTTCACTGGAAACTTCCAGCAGCACCCAGACAGCCAATGTGCCCTCCAAACTCCTTTCCTCAACGCATGGCAATAAAAGGTTAGTAGCAGCAGAACTGTGGTAGTAAAAAACCTGGACCTTTTCCATACGGAGATTCTTCCCCCTGTTTTCACACAGGCAAGCTTTAATTCAGTCCAGCTTCAAAAATGTAAGGACAACCCAGTGCTCAGAATCATTAAAGCCTTGCAGATTTTTTGTTCTGGTTCTTCAGTGTCTGTCATTTACTTTGTTTTTTTGTCAGCCTAAAGTTTATTTTGCGTTGTTGTACTGAGATTTTATCTGGTCTACTTGCTGATTCATACTGGAAATTATAGTAGTTAAAGCTCAGTTTCCCAGAAGATGATTCTTACTTCAGCAAGTCAAATATTTATATGGTATCTCCTCTACTGTGTAATGACAGCATTGTATGTAGCATTTTTTGGAGATGAGGCGCTTGCATAAACTGGAAAATTCTGAATTCTCCTGTGTTTCATTATGTTACTGTATTTTTCTTTTCCTCTTGAAGTGGCAAAATACTTGCTCTAGCTTGATGAGCTCCTCCCCACAGCACCTCAATGTCCTTCTTGTAGTAAAGGGCCCAAAACTGAACACAGTATTTGAGGTGCGGCCTCACCAGTGCCAAGTACAAAGGGACAATCACTGCCCTAGCCCATGACCAAATCAATTATTCACAAATATTATTTGCAGTATCAAACCATCACTAAGTCCAACTGAGAAGTCTTCAGCGACTGTTTAGTACTGATCAGTTTACTTACCATTTTTTTCTAGAGTATAATGTTTCTAATCATCTAGTTTCTGATCACACAAATAAATTGCTGAATTCGTATATTTATTTGTGACAATAAGAAGTTGATAAGGAGGTAGGGCAACCCCAAATCAACTCCCTACTCTCTATTGTTTGTATGTAGCTCCTTGAACAGTCATATATTCCTAGATGCAAAAAAGACATGGTTTGAGACAATTTTGTCACCTAGCAGAATTCACAGCTTCAAGTTACCTGTACAAAGCTGGAGGGACAGAGTGGGAAAAAAAAATTAGAGTTCAGAGCATAGGCTCAAGCTCAGACTTCCATCACCCAGGATGAGGACCCAAATCACCTGATACCATGTCACACTCACATTCATGCACTTTCTGGCTGTTTAGTTTAATGAATAATGGCTAATGATAAGCAAGGTGGAGCACCTTCTAGGCACTAGGAACCTAGAGTCTCTCTTTGGCATGTTCTTAGTATCTAGGAAAAATGAAGGTGAATGAGGTGAAGCAGGGTTTTGAATCCGAGGCTCACATGTCTTGCTCTATGAGAGTTGTGTGAAAAGGGACTGCGAAGTGGAACCACCTCTTTTTCATTCAGCTTTGGGTTTTGTGAGGGCCAGGTCTCAGCATCTCTCTAACAGACCTCACTGGCAAGACAGGTCATTCACTAGTTTGTGAATCCCAAAGGATCTTTAGACAACAGTACATGCATTGCACAGTGCTGGACAAACCCCCCAGAAAAGACCTGTTGGGAGTTAAGAGGCTTTATGGATGAAAATAAAGTGTAGTAGGGCTCTAAAGCAGCAGCTCTGAGGATTCAGATTTTCAACATAAGTCTCCTATCTAAGTCCTTTCATAGACCTGCAACTCATTCTTTTTGTTCCACAGAGTACTACTTGCTACTTCATTTTGGGAAAGTAAAAGAACATTATCTCAAGTGGCTAATACAGTATTCTAAATGATGCACACTCTGCAGTATAAATGCAAAATCCAGACATATACAGAAAATCGCAGTTACTTTATAATGTTTTTTATCAGAGAAGTATTACATAGAACACAGAGATAAAGGTCCTGTAGTTTAAGTGGCAACCACTTTCCCAAAGAACTTACAATATAGATTAAAACTAAGATTTTAAAAGTATATGAAATAAAATTACTTTGTAAGTGTATTTTAAAGTTATGATTTTCAAAGCCACATTGGAAATTAGGGTTACATTGATTTGCAACTCAGCTTCTGTTTCCTTTATGCAGCCTTGAAGATCTCAGTTCTGATATTCTAAAAGAATAAAAAATAAAATTTAGCATTCTAGATTAGTAAAAAAGTAAAGTAAAAAAGATTATTTCAGAGGCAGGAATCAGAAAGATGGAAGTGCTGTCCTACTAAACAGATTCAGAGCTCCTAATATTGTTAACTTGTGTCAATAGCCTACTCTGTGTCAGCAGTGAGCACTGGGTTGGGAATGCGTTCTAGTGGGACAGGAACATTTTGGAGGAAATTCAGAGTCACTGACACTTTGACTTATTTACAACTTTCTAACAGATATTTTTAAAAAAATTTTTGAACATATATATTAAATAGATTGTTGAAGATGAATATAGCAATCAGATTTGATGAAACCTGGTGGGTGTAAGCTTGCTAAAAATAACCTAGATGTACCAAATGAAATGACAGCAGCCCTAAAAATCAATAAGACTATTTTTTTCAATTCTAGTTTATAATAGCAATAGGGACATCAGTGCAGGGTGTTTCCTTGGGATTAATGTCCTGCTGTCATTGGGGTATGCTTTCCTCACTGGATTTCCATTAAGAACAGTTATGTTGTGTAGTACTGGATGATGTTTAATATCACTATCATTGGGAGTTCAAGCATCCAGCTGAGATCCAACTTTTCAATACCTAGTGGAAAAGTCACATGACATCATCAACTAGCACTCTAAAAAGAGTTGTTATTAACATTTCTCATAGATAAATTCCTTTATTGTTTAAATTTGACTATGTATTAGACTGTGTCACCTGAATAATCTCTGTCACTGAAGACAATGATAAAGCCAGAGTGAGACATTTTTGAATACCAAAAAATTACAAGCTGGAACACACAGGGTTAGAGTCTGATCTCATTTTTACCAGTCTAAAATGCAGAGTAACTCCTGTGATTTAGAACTGGAATGTCTCTTAGTTCTAATCTGTAAAACTGAGAACAGGATCTGATGTCATGTGCAGGATAACAAAAGCAATTTTATTTAAAATGTAAATTTAAAAAACACTGAATACATCACATACTCAGCTTGTGATATATCTAGAGAAAGACAATAAGGTAAATTCCCATTTTTTTAGTGGACGTGTGAGTATATCCGGTATTACAATTAATTTATTAAATTATTTTCCTGAGAGCAAGCTCTCGGCTGGTATAAACTGCCATAGTTCTGTTAATTTTACAAACATCAGAGAACTTACCCCAGTTCAGAACTGCCCTTTGATTTCTAGTTTTCAAAATAGCCCCTAGATGAACTTTTTGTGTAGTTTGAAGATGATGACAAGAAACCAAATTTTGGGATGATGAGAAAATTATAATTGAAAATTAAATAAATTATTTCTGGTTTAAAGTTATTTAAAGTTATTGTAAAGTTACTTAAAGTGAAGGGGGTTTACATTTGTGTGGCTGTGTCTAATAAGAAATCACTGATAAATGATGATTAATGACCATTTTAATGTATTACCTTCATTAAGGTTTATACAGAATTTAAAGAAAAGATAAACCAGTGTGTTTTAAAAGTTAATTTACAATGGGAAATTACTTCTGCGCATGTTTTCATATGTGTTAGATGGAGGAGGTACAAGTACAGATTCTTGTGGTTTATTTAAACTGGCAGTTTCTCACATAATCCAAATGTATATCTGCACTTAGTTGGGTTTATGTTTGAAAAATAGGACTTTTGCCGTTTTAGCATTACCAAAATGTATTAAGTAGTTCACGAATTAAAAAATAAAAAAACCATAATGTTCTGAGTTTGCTGTTCTCTTTTCTCTGCTGGATGAGGGTTAACATCTCAGAGATTAAATCAACACCATTGTTTAGTCTGATCTTCAGTTTTATTTCGCTTTCCAATGCAGCCAAGAATTGAATGGTATGTGAACTAAGACCAGGTCTGTAAGTCTTCTACTGTACTAAACTTTATGGCAAACTTAGACATCCTATGTCAATGAAAGAGTCCTGAATCCAATTTTCTCCAGTTCATCTGCAGCTTTATACAGACAGTAAGGAGAGACATACTGCAAATATTTAGTAATGTATAAGAAACAATGCTGAAGACCCGGACAATGCCTACACCAAGTGTTTAAAGAATTATCATGACTAAATTTGCCAGATAGTAAAAACTTAATTTTATTTATTATTTTAAAATATTTTTAACTGAGTCAGAAGAGTATCTCTGGTCAAAATGGCAAGCAGGTTTGGGCAATTATTTCTAAAAGGCACACATACATTCATCTCCATTACCCTTGACTTTTGAGACAATTGCAAATCAGGATAGCAGCAGTACAGTCAGTTTTTTAAGAACTCCTTCCTTAAAGCAATCATATTTGTGCTGGGGATAAAAAGACTAACTTCACTGCGGGGTCTTGAATCATTCTTCTTTGGGAATGGAGAGAAAGTGAGCTCATCAATCAAGGAGATTTTAGAACAACTGGTGGCTAACTGTTTGCTAGGCAGCTTATGTCAATACATACACAAATACTTAGGACCATTGGGGAATTCTGTGGTGACCTGCTTGCTTCCCTCTTAATGTAGCAAGTTAACTATACTTCAGAAAACCTACAGCTTGGTAAAGTATCTGAAAACAATTTGTAATTAACTCTCAGGCTGTTGGTTTAGTAGCACTTTGTCTGCCACTCAGATCTTCTGTACTTATGTGACTTCAGAAACGTCTTAGGGGTATAGCTGAGGGCAAAGTGTAGCTAAGTATGTGAATCCATGTAGCTCTGTTTAAATTATTTTTTTCAAGTCTGTAGTTAGAAGAGCACAGTTGTCAATTTATGTGTTGTGTTTATGGAAAAGGTATTGAATGCAATGGGTTTTTTTATTAACTAGATTGGAAATGTACAAAAATTTAAAAATCTACTACAGGTTCTAACAAGAAGTGAATTCCTTTTTTTAAGACATTTCAAGATTCTTGTTAGAATACACATCTCAGACAGCATTACCTAGTTATATAAACCAATGATAACATTTCCTGTGAAACTAGTAAGGATTTAGCAGTGCATTTTGAAGTGTGACTTTATTGCCTCACTATCACTGTGAGTTGTTAATATCTGTCTCATTTGGAGTCTATCTGGAACTTTGAATACAGCTAACGTTTAAAAGCTGATAGAATAAAACAATTCATTTAGAAATATTAGAGCAAGCCACAGGGCTGACAGTAGAACAGCCTTTATTTAAATGTTCTACAACATTAGACAAATTAGTCTTAATAATGTCTTCTTAAGCTTACATTATCTTTCCTTTTGAAAAATAAACAGCTAAAAGCATTGTCCTCTGCTACCAGCAGATAACAATTATTCAGAAAAGTCTTTGCTTTGGAATTGTCTGTGACGTTTCAATAGAATACTTAAACAGTTGAACAGGAAATAGAATTTTTATATGATAGCAGTTTATGTTCAGTATTCACGTGATATGTTTCTTTAAAAGAAGCTGAAGAGAATAAGAGCCTGCTTAATACTGTAAATTAAGCATAAGTGTTATATACTCTGTCTGAATGCCTGTCTTATCTTTCCCCTGGCAGGTTGATAATGTATGGTTTTGTGAAGGCCATGGTACACATTGGCCAGTTAAAAGGAGGGGAATTCCACTTCACTGACTGTTTATTTTTTGGATCGCTGATGTCTGCCACGGATCCAGGTGACTGTTTAAAGTAAATTACTTTCTCAAAAGTCAGAAGAATAAATAAGAACATAACAACTACATGTACCATAGAAATGTTCAAAGTCTCTGTTCTTGATTCTTTTACTCCCATAGCTGTTAAATGTCTGATATTCTGATAATCAAAAGTCAATCTGGCTCCAGAGATCCCTTGTGTTTGTTTTAGTAACTGGTTTACCTATGTTTAGCTCACAAACTTTATAAATCAAGTTGCGGGGGAGACTGGAAAAATGTTGTTTTCCGTTCTTCAGGACACCTTTCTGTTCACTGCTGATAAAAAAACTGCTGTAACGCTGGAGCCTCATGGTTAAAAATTTAGACATTTCATTCATGTGTGTTCTAAGCCAGTTTAAAGATATGGGGAACATAGCTTTCAGATTTGGCCCTATAAATACTGTTTATAATTTATCAGTTCACAATTTGAATGCAGTGTTTCATGATAAATACAACTCTAAAAAGACAGATACCAACAGGTTGGCTTGAATTTGCAGATGTAAGATTTAAAGCCTAGAGTTAGAGCAAATAGCCAAGTCTGGGAAACAGACTCAGTGAATTTTAGAATCACAGAATTACAGAACGCTTTTAGACTTGAAGGCATGTCTGGAGGTCTTCTAGGCCAACCTCCTAATCAAAACAGGGCTAACCTCAAAGTTAGCCTAGGTTTCACAGATTTGTCCAAGTTTTGTTACGTTGAAAATGTTAATAAGAGTACTCTGATATTAAAAGGAAAGTATTGCTTTTTGCATCTGTGGGGCAATAGTGAAGGAGGAGGTGAAAAAAAAGATTTTTTTGATATGTTATCTACAAAGAGACAAAGTCTGCACGAGTATATTGGATTTTTGCAAAGTTTTCAGTTGAGCTCTTACAGGAAGTAGAACAGAAAGCATTTTGTGATGCACAAGACGTGCTGCATTAGCGTTAACTACCCTTGAGAAGCTTCTCTGGGAAACTTATGAATAAATCTTTCAAATTCATGGCTATTAAAATAAATTACAAAAAGCAACGTTGTTCTACAAATTTGTTCCATTCTTTAAACGAACCCTCAATATTTAATAAAAGTCTTTGAGCTTGTGATTTATCATTCTGATGGCTCAAAATATGGTGTAAAACAATTTATTTCCACAAAACCGGTTGTTGCAAGATTGCTGTAAAAGCTGCACAAATTGTTATTCTCAAATTAATGCAAGCATCCAATATGCTGCCACTTATAAAATCGCCCAAGTTCTTTAACAAGATTCAGCACTTGATTGGAGCCTATCCTCGGAGCAAGAGGAAAACACAGAAACTGAAAGCATAAAGAAAACCTAGGAAAATAAATTGCTTATGGAATAAAAGGTTGCCTTCGGCTTCCAAGTACATTTCTTGATTGTGCTATGAATAGAGTTTTGCAGTTGGCTTAATTTCTTTTCCCATTTTCCAGTCCAATACTACTTAGTTTCACAAATGAACATGTTGACTTATGAGGAGAAATATATAAGACAAATGCACTGATTTTGATTATAATAGTATTAAATCACCACTGATTAATCTGGAACAATCATGAGAAAAAAAAAAAAAGAGAAGCTCCTCTTGCACTGAAAGGAATAAGAAGTGACAAGGATTACTTTTCCCAGATTTTTAAATAGGCTTAAAAAACTAACACATCAGTTGAGAAAACTACTTTTAGTGTGGCAAACTATCATTGATTAATACTGTTTGTAATTACTCTTCTGCTTATATAGAGTGTCTGTGCACATCCAAGAGTTTTTTAAGATGTTCAGTCTTGCTCCCTCTCTTATCTATTCACAATATTCTAAGGTGTTTCATGTTTTTACTAATCTTATCCATAAATTTCAGTCCCTCAAAGACTTAGGGAATTTTGAATGAAATTTTTGCTTAATTAAATGGTAGACATTGCTGAAAATATTTCAGTGTGTTGTAGGATTTGCTAGTGAATTATAATCTCAAGCCATGTAAAGAGCTCACTGGAATTCAAAAAACAGTTAAAATATGGTCCCCTGGAGGACTGATACATACTAGGGCATAAAATAATCAGTGTAATGATTTTATATGTGATATCTAGCTTTAAAAAAAAAAAGAAATCTCTGGTAAAATGTTGTTAGTGTTATAAAGTAGGATAGAATAATAAATTACTCTCCTAAGATGAAATAATAAATTCCTGTCAGATTTGCTGATTTTTCATTTAATTCTTCACTGTGTAGGATTATAAACTCATTTCAAAAACAGATTTAATTTCCCTTGACTGTGGAAAGCAATTAAGTCTGAAAAGATGTTAAAAACTGATCTGTTGACTTGACAGAAGTTGTTTTGATTGAGTTCCTTATTTGTAATAGTAAAGACAACTAGTAGATGTTTACATGTGCAATGAAGAATTTTACTACCAGGGCAGTAAACAAAAGTATGCCAGCTAAAAGTTGCTAATATTGTTAGGAAGAAGGAAATAATGTCATAGCACTCTGTACCTTTTAGTTTTGAAGGGTACTTGAAGGTCTTTAATATAGATTTTTGCATAAAATTAGTTCAGAAGAATTACTTTTATATACTATGGGTTCTCTTATGTAGAAAACTAGCCCTTGAACTAAGATTAAGAAATGAACTTATGACTGGCTATACTTGGGACTGTGTTTTGCATTATAGACTGTGATCCCTCAACATCTGTGATACTTAGGGATGCCTCAAAAAACTCTCACATCTCTAGAAAGAAAAGGTAGAAACGTTAGGGACAAAGCAAGGTTACTTGCAAGTGAATCATTCATTTTACAGGAAATATCTCCTTCCAATAATTTATCATTTTCAGCAGAAAAAGTTTCTCGTTTCAAGACTTCAGGTGAGAGTTTTAATGTCTAAGAAATAGAAGTTTAAAGTTCCCAAATTCTTCCTTCATTAGTCTTTGATTTAAAACATCAGACCAGTACTTATATTTTTCTTTATTCTGATCAATAGGTATCATTTATCATATAGTTGGGGTTATCATCTCTTCTTCTTACTCTGTCTGCATAGAACAGCACAGATTTCACTGTTTCACTGTTGAAAGGGTTTCCCTTGGGTTAGTGTTTTGTTTTGATTTCTAATATAACCCGACTCTGGAATTTTCTTGGTGTGATCCCTTCAAAGGGGATGGAGCAGTTCCTCCCTGTGTTCTGGTACACACGTCACTCATCAAGAGCAGCAAAGAGGCTGTGGAAAAGGTGCTGGTGTGGGGAGTGGAGCCCCCAGTTCTTGGTTCCTGAGCATCAGAGACCTGCAAAGTGAAACCACCTTCCGTGTGAGCACGGATAAGGGTATTTTGACAGCAACTGTCCTCTGTGGTTGAAGAGCAGACACAGCAATAAGCCCGAGCAATGGACTGCTTCAGGATACCAGTGGTTGTATTGGAACAAGGTGAATGACAGAACAAAACTGGCACATGAATGAAAAGATTTGACCTCTGCCTTAGCCACCAAAAAATTACTAAAAAGTACAACTTTGGCAGTTTGTCTTAGGTGTTGTTATTAACACATTCTGTGCAATGACCTTCCAATCCAAAGACATTTCATGTATCTTTAGCACTTCCTTTTTTTTTAACTTTTGACATTTCAAGCACAGAAAACAGATTTACCGTCACAAGGTTTGCTGAAGCACAGCTATTTCTGAGCTATATGAACTCCCTTACCTTTGGTCATATTGATAATCACAAGGCTCTTCTCTATTTGAAGTTACTATGGTTACAGCTGAACTGAAGATGTGAGTTGCATTGCTGTTGTTATTGATAAAATTGGATATTTATCAGAAAGAGCAGTTTCTGTTTCTCATAAAATCAAAGGATTTTGCATTAGGAAGCATAATTTATAAATACAGCAAAATAATACATTTTATACACTGGTTATATAAGACTTTCAAAACATGTTTTTAAATAAAATATTTTTATGCTTTCTTATTCACCACTGAACTAATCTGTGAGTGGCGTGACTGATTACTAGGGAAAGGAGACTATAATTAAAACTGGAATTGTTTTTTTTAGAGAAAAATGGATGGGAAATATAAGTGAGATTTCTCTCCTAAAAGAATTTATGCCCATGAGCTACAAAAGATACTAACAGTTCTGGTCAGAAGATTGAGGTACAATAATACCAGTACTTTATATAATGGTCTCATTTATTTTCTGAGCTTCCTTATTCTGTTCAAACGTAACGGAACAGAAGTATTGGATACAGTTAACTTAGGGATTGTTGTAGTTTGCTGATATTTCAGTTATACATACTTTTTACAGGCAATAATAAGCCAATCTGTTTCTACATATGTCAAAAGATACCTTTCACAAACCAGCTCCACAGACACTTGTTCTGACTTGGGTACAACCAAAATCATGCTAGGCTTAGTATCTAACAGAAGTTATCTCAGTCCATGAAGTCAAGGAAGAAGTGAATCAGATTTCTGTTGGCATAAGTACTGAGATGCTTTATTATTTCAGGCTTCCCATCACTGAATTTTTTAATGAAGCTCACAGCCCTTTCTGAGTCAGGAGCTCTGATACATGTTTTTTCTATTTGTGTCAGTTTTCTACTGCCACAAAAGGTGTTTGCTGTCCCCCAATTACCTGTCCTTCTAGCCATCTAGCTGTTTACGTATCTCTATATCTCTGGCCTCGTATGCTTAGATTGAAATAAGACATGAAGAGATTCTGTGTACTTTAATGAAAAGTAGTTTGATATTTTTATAATACATACTGTAGCTAATGAATTATACAAGTCTTTGAGTAGCTCCACACAAAACCCGAGCCCTACCTACTGCTCCTCAAAAGTGCCTTCAGAAAGCCAGAGAGGCCATACTTACTGCAATGTAGTATCTATGATCTATACTTAGATACGAAAGTTGTCACAGATTAGATGTGTTACTGTTGCATATGGTGGCAAATACTGAATTTTTAAATCAATATTCTTGAGTTTTAAAGTCATCCATAAGACAAAACATGATGTGACTAGTTCGGACAATGATGATTATTCGGAGAGTATTATTCTATCCAGAGAGTAATTTAAATTAACTTTCTTCCGGAGCAGAGTATCATGTCCCTTTTAATATGCCCATTCTGAGCCATATCCATAGATTCTCGTAATTAATGAAGGCAAATGTGATCTTGAGGAAATTACTAGACAGTGGTTGGCAAAACAAGGTAGAGATGTTTTATTGAACTCTTAAATGGGGTGGATGTGCTGAAGATTATGCAGTTCTCTGTTCTTATGCAGATACTATTTAACATTTTCATTTAATGAGTTGGCTAATGTTATATAGGATGCTTCTTTAATGTATAATACTATGCTGAGAGGAGACTGCAAACACTTTGAAGGACACAATTAGAAGTCAGTATGATCCTTGCAATGATTTAAAAACGATAAGGATAAATGCTACACTTAGAAATAAACAACTTCTTAGATAGAAGAAATAAGCATTCACTGCTGCAAAGGATTTCAAGTTTACAACCTGGAAATGAGTCATCAATACCAATACATAGCAAAAAAAGGAAAACAGGATTTATTAACACATGCTCTACAGCACCTTTTCACTCCGTTTCTTGACAGCAAGTGTCAGCTACAGTACTTGGATCTGATTTTGGGGACTGTATTTCAAGAAAGATATGGACTGATTAGAAGTGATTAGAGGGCTAGAAAACATTACTGAAAGGAGAAGATTGAAAGAAGTGAGTCAGTTTACGGAGATGTCTGAAATGAGTCTTTGAATAGGCAAAATGTTGCTGGCAAGAAAAAGGGAATAAACGTGACAAATTATTCGTGTCTCATTAGGCTAGGAATGGAAATTACAGACTTGAAGAGCAGGAGGGGAGATTTAGGTTAGACATTCAGGAATAACTGCATTTATAAATTGTATGAATACTGAAGAGCGGGTTAGTCTCATTTGAGATTTGTGGAACCAGCATCACTTCAGTTCTTTAAAAACAGATCAGGTAAATATCTGTCAGCAGTGGTATGGCTGAACCTTGCTGTGTCTTGGGCCAAGCAAACATAGGGAAAGAGCAGATACTGGTAGTGGTCTTCCTCCAGAGACCAGAGTTCTTCAGTCAGGGACAGGCAATGCTGTAAAGAAGATCCAATAACCTCCATTAGGAATGGGAGAAACATTTGAAATGGAAGATACTTTCTGAGAACTGGGTGAACTGGGGAGTCTCTTCCAGAAGAGGCAATTGATGCATTGGTGTGTTGCTTTCTTTATTATTTTGCTGTCATTTGAAAAGATTTTAAGGCAGATTTTGGGGGTAGAGATGGGAGAAAAAGCAAGAAGAGAAAGCTATTGTTTTCTTAGGAGGCAGGAGGAAGGAGAGGAATGTGTAGGCATCTGTCTAATTGGCTTGGCCTGCTACACATACATACCAACAGTACACTGGACTTTGATTACTGCTTTCTTTCCCTTCTATCCTTATCACAGGGACAATTAACATGAGGCCAAACTAATTAGCTAATAAGCAAAAGCTAGAAGTGGCAAATAGTTTTAGAAAACAAGTCTGTTGTTATGCCAATGACATCAAAGAATGGGAGACTAAATTGAGTCCACATTTAGCATGTTAAGGCAGCCTTGATAATCAAACAAAAACCTAAATATAGATATTGGTGAACCAAGAAAATATCTTTTGCCAATAAAACTTCTTCCTACACCTTTGAGCTGTTCTGGGGAAAGAACTCTTTTCCTAGTTTAAATTATAACTGCACTGGGAGTGGAAGGGTGAGGTTACCAGGATGGTTAAATATAACTACCTAATTTAAATATAGCTATATCAGCAAATGTTCAGCTACACACATCTCCTAGATTGTCTTCTGTAGAATAACACTTCTAAAATTCTTCAGAGATAACACATCATCAGAGATCACTTTGACATAAAATCTCACAGGAGAACTGAGAATCTGTTTTGGGTTTATAAACTGATTTTTAGATTACACAGATATTTAAGTACCATTTAGAAAATTTTATCAGCAATGATTCCAAAGTTCCAAGAAATGTTATTAAGACAAAGCATAATCACCTGTTCATGTTTTTGTGTGAATTATCAGCAGTCATCTCAATGTAAAAGTATATAATTTTAATTTCTGAAATGTCAGATGTTAACATGGCATCCCAGAGGCACTCCTAATCTTTCGGATTCCTGGGCTATGAGGATTGAGTCAATTGCACAATTATGTACTAGAATGAGCACCAGTGAAGCAGTGAGTTATCGTGTAATTTTTAACCATACAAATAACTGGGGGCCTTTACATTAAATTCTGTTTGAAAAGAGAAAGCTCTGCTTCGTCCATGCAAAGAGAGAATAATAATATCAATGTATAACACAGATAGCCTTATTCATTTGGAGATTATGAAGTGCTAGGTAGATCTTGGGAAGGATTGTGATCCTCTGCTTACAGGTAAGGAAGGTGAGGCATAAAACAACTAAGGCGTCCTTTAATACCTATAGGACTTAATTAGCTGAATATCGGCCAAGTGTCTATATGCCCTTGAGGGTGCGTGTCTAAATTATTTGCCCAACTTCAATTTAAATTCAACATACTCTATTTTTTTCTATTGCACTCGTAAGCTAAAAATCAAATATAGCATATAACTCAGGGAGAAGGAAGGGACTTAAATTAACAATACACTGAAGGAACCTTAAAATGGGCTACAAGTATCCTGATCTGGATGAGAGGACTTCATGACTACAGATATGCTACACTTGAGGTGAAAGTGATTATGCTGCTGGTGGGACAGGGTATAAGGTTATTATGCATGTTCTTCAGTGAACATGCATAACAGATGGATAAGTGTTATTCTGTCCTTCTTAAAATAGGTAAGCTGCTACTCTCATCACACACAAAGTCTATGGCAAAACCCAAGCACCCTTATTTCTCCTTGGTCACAAGATAAAAGTCCTTTATGCACAGTAAAATGTGCCGTGATATTTTCATTTATGCATGATTCTCTGCGTGAGAAGGAAAGTTTCTTCTTAACTCAGCTGAAGCACCAAAACTCATTGACTTGCTGGATTCAAGGATCTTATATACTTCAGTTGATCCCTTTTAACATATGGTTATCCACTTAGGTAATAAATAGGACAGGACTTCTCAAAACCCATATTCTAACATTGCTTTATTTCTTGAACTGCCAAAGGAACATGAAAATAACAAACTCACTTTGCTTTGTCTCCATACAGTGACAGTCCTTGCTATTTTCCATGAGCTGCATGTGGATACAGATTTGTACACACTCCTGTTTGGAGAGAGTGTCCTAAATGATGCTGTGGCTATCGTGCTGACATAGTAAGTACAACCACCTCCATTCTTTACTTGGTGACATAATTATAAGCTTTAATTGCTGATATAATTCTCACTGATATAGTTTGTGCAGGTATAGACATAACATTTGAAGATTTCATTACAGAGATGTAGTTCTGGAGTTGTTCTTCATTTGTTAAACACCAGAATTCCAATATTGTTAATGGTAACTGTCTATCCAGAATGCAATTTTAGTCCATTTTCTTCAACCTAGAAAGCAGTATACTCTGTAAAATGTGTAAATTTAATTTAGTATGATTTCTTTTCTCATCTAAACAAGATATCTTGGAAAAAATAATGCTGAATGAGCACCTAGGACATAGGGAAACTGTAAAATTGGAGACAGGGTGTCTTTATTTTTTGCAATCTATTATTTTCCAGGATTAAAAACCACAAAGTGGTACACAGTAGCTCAGTTTATCTACTTCTGCCTATTAAATCTAACAGAACTTCAGCTGGTAATATTATCTTAAATTTATAAATAGCCTTTTTATTCTCAGGAATCCCCAGACAGATCACAAATGATGGGCCAAAGTCACGCAAGTATGTGCTGTCCTAAAAACACAGATGCTAAGTACATGATTAACAGGATCTCAAGTTAACTCCACTCTACATGTATTATATGCTTCCTGGAGCTTTGATAGAAATACAAATAATCCTCTCAGATAATCTTAGAAGTAACAGAACTCTGCAAAATAAAATTCAGTTTTCCAGGATGCTTGAAGATGTTCGTCCTGGTTTCAGAGCGGCTGTGTGGTGCTTAGTTGCCAACTGGGGTTAAACCACAACAATGCTTCACAATAAGCCCCAAGTCAGTGCCACCTTTTTCCTTAAAATACAGTTATTTGAACTAGGTCTTATCCTATCCTTCAGAAAAACAGACTTTTACAGAGTTTACAGTCATTAAAAAATGAGCTTTATATTTTGTCTGAAACCCCATGGAGAAACTTATAATAGCTGAATTGCAAAAAAAAAAAAAACCCAACCAAATTAAATTGTTTCACAATACAAAAAAAAATAGCATTCCTATTTAATTTATCATTCTCAGTCAATTATCAGTCTAGTTACAGTTACCTACACTAAACACCTCGCATTGTTTTTAGAGCAAGAGTAATATTTTCGAATACTGTCAAGTGTCTGAGCACAGCATTTCATGATTAGATACAGCACGGCTGTCACATTCAGTGACTGTGGTTGGAACGTGTCACTTAGCAGAGCATCTAGTACATCAGAGAATAAAATACGCAAATGGAAAACTAAGCAAAGAATAGCAACATCAGTAGACAGAACAGAAAGAAAAGCATTAAAGCCGCTATTAGAACTGGAAAGAAGCATGTAGGTGACAAAGTCTGAGATTTTTTCCTCTCTCACTTGGCTTTGTTTAATGAAGTCCTAGACATTTATAGCTCATTTAGACCCTTCATCCGTTAGTGCAAGGTTCTTATAGACCGTGGAACAATTAGGCTACAAACAACTCAAGGAGACCCAAAATATTTTAAGTGTCTGTAGTTTTCAGTCACTGTGATGTCAAAGCACATGGATCTCTTCAAAGGTGCAAGTCAACTGCAGAGCAAATCTAGAAAGAAAAGTACTATCAGATAGTCGATGATTCATGAGTTTCTAACCTCTACTCTTCCCAGTACTCAAGTCTAGGTTATGAGCCTCAGCCTGCCCATGGATACAGAAATCTATAGGAAGGATGCCAGATGCAAATGCTGGCTATCTGCTTCTCATGTTTTCTTTGCTGTACATGGAAGATTACAACTCTTTTTTACTATAGAATCTCTTGTCACTGGAAAACTAGTGTATTTTTCTATATATTCAGTGTGACTGATACCTTGATTTCTGTAACATATTTAGTCATTGTAGAGACTGAAGATAATATATGACATATCAGTTTCACATTTCATTAATTTCTGGCTTAAATAATCAGCTTCTGCACAAATACAATGTTTCTGCAACCTAACATGATCTTCCTTCCTGTAGCCTTGTAATTAAAGTTATAGTGTTAATAATGTCAGCTTCAGTGCATTAACACCCCACTAAAACAAACTGAGTTTAAAATAAGAATATGATTTTTCTGTCACTGCAAAAGAACTGCTAGTTTTTTTCTCTGTAACACATACTACTTTTCAGGATGGTGCAAACACATGGTCATAATTACAGTATTAGGGGACTATTTAAAAAGGTGTGAGAATAATGTTTACAAATCTGGAAAAACAATAATAAGTCATTTTGCACACTATGTAATGGTAAACAGAATAAGAGAATCCACAGTGTCTTTCATCAGCTAACAGAATAACCAAGTTAATGTCTGCAGGAGTGAGTCGCTGCAGGAAAGGGAAGAAGAGAAAAGAGGGAAGGCCTTTATGGCTGGCTGTGGCAATTCGGCAAGGTGAAGGTAGTATGGCTGTCTGCCAACAAGGCTTTATATTGATATCTCTCTTTTCCTTCAGCTTCTCCCTCCAACCTCTATTTTTTCTGTGATGTTTATCATTTAGTTTAAGAAGGACAGCAGCAGGACCAGCTATCCCTACATTTTTAATAAGTCACATGAGCTGTGTGTTGCTGCAACCATGTGTATAGCCACTGTGGTCAACTGCCCTTGGAAAATACTGATCAAGCACACAAGTTCTCCTGGCCAAATTAACAACTCTCCTATAGGCCATCTTGCCATACCAAACACCTGGGTGTTTGTGATAATTGCAAGATTTCATTTATACTGTGCTATTTTAAGATAATCCATGCAGAAGGGATCACTGTGAATCAAATTGACAGGAGTGGCTGCAGAAATGCTGACAAGCTGTTGTGCATCTGGGAGATCTCATACACACAAGGGCCTCTATAAGCAAGGATATTGTAGATGTAACAATGATTTTCTCCTATATAAGTAACTTGCAGAGTTGCTTACAATTTTTCATTATTAGGACAAAAGTCTCCTTTTAATAAAAAGTCATTGAGAATTCTCACAGAAAATAAACATTTTGGAAGAAAATGAGGATTTAAATATTCAAAATGAGTAATTTTTGAGCCTGTTTTATATCAAGGATTCGAGATATTTAAGAAAAGTAATAACAGAGCTCTACAAGACAATACTTACTAGATGACTAAACATGTTTGCTTTTCCTCAGAAAAACCTATATGACTAATTACGCCACAAATATTTCCTACGTACTTTGTTTTCCAGGAAATTGACTTGGCACCCATGTCTGCTTGCTATGTCTATTTACAGCATAAGCTTTATCTGTAGAAATATTTTATATATGCTAACATTAAAACAAACAAATAAAGCATATGTAGGAAAAGTAAGACATTTGAGCTGCTTCTGAGTGTGTTTAAATATGTTTATAGTCTTTATGATTAGAGATTGTTTCACTATTTGGATATTAATGTTAGACAACAGTTTACGGCAACCTTTTATGAAAAGATCTTTCCAACCATATTTTTATTACAATTTTTAAGAAAGAATTATTCTCAGTTCTTTAGATACGTTGTATTTCATCACCGAGAAGTTTACCTGAGTTTATTCTGTAGCTTCCAGAATGAAAGAATATCATTTAAGATTATGTTTCTTGTATCGCTGTATGATAATATATACTGCATAGAATGACTTCTTTTGTTTTCTTGGTGGTTGGTCTATGATGTAGTGAATATTTTCATAAAAGATTCCAGATTATAGGGTTTTTTACCACTGTTTGTATCCTCTTAACTCCTGGGTTTTCAACTTCTTCAGCTTTTTTGGAAAAATATTAACAACAAAATTTAGCTTACAAATGCTCCAGCACACATAAAGCTGTTCTCTGAGCTATAAATTTAACCTTCTGCCATCCAATTCCCTGAACATCATAAAACAGCAGTTTGTTCAGCTTCAGATATGCATAGGCATTCATGCTACAGGATGCAACATTCAAGCAGATCTATTTCATTCACAGATTTCAGACCCAGGAATGTTTATCATTGCTTAGGTTTGTAGCTAGTACTTTACAGACAAGTACAATGGCCTGTCTGTGTACTTAGGCACTTACTAGCTGTGGACCACATTCTAAAGACCAACATTGAGAAACATCCCAGTAACTTCAGTTGGAGTTGTGTGTGATGAAAACTGTAGAATCTGGCTGAAAATTAATAATTTATGGATATTTTAGAGCAAATAAGGTTAACCTCTAATTTCACTTTCATTTGTTCTGTCTTCATACGATATATCACTTGTTGAAGAAAACATCCACGTATATTTTGAACGCACACGCTGTAGGTTTAGACTTGGCATAGTTTTTGCACATTTGCAGAGAAATTTGATGAAGAAAGTGTAGAAGAAGTTGTAGGGAAAGCATTGAATATCTTGAGATATGACTGAAAAATAGCTGAACAGGTCATTAGCATTAAGACAGTATACTTAGCAGAGCTATTTAGTCTTTCCCATGCTGAGTGCTCAGTGAGCGCGGGATGTGGAAAGCAGTAATCAATACTGATATGTGTTCCCGGCTAACAAATTATCTAAGAGAACATTACACGAGAGATGTTTCCATTGTAGTCAATGTCAGAAGTGTTTGTATCATCATTATGCAAAAGGCCTGAAAATTTCTCTGCTGACTCCGTACCATTGCTCAGTGGGCCTGATGAGTTTCATCCCCTTCCTAGAAGAGGTGACAGTGTGGAAGTCACATGGGCAACAGGGACATCAACATATAGCAGTGTCTTCCACAAGTAATCAAAACAAGTGAGTGGCCCCCAGAGGACGCAGGACATGTGACATTGTGACATGTGGCAAGGAATGGATTTCTAGCTCTGTTATATGCAATCAAGAACAGTTTGATACATGAATGAAGTGGAAATCCTGGAAATAAAAAGCATGGTTGAGGATAACACAGCAGTGAAGCCAGAGAACACAGAAACTAGCTGACGCATGAAATGAGGACCTCCCATTTCAAAATGCTAATTACCCTAGAAGGCTTAGAAGTATAGGTTTTTCTGGGCAGCGGAAAGTAATACTGCAAACACAGTTTTCTTGTGAAGTTTGGTTCGCCATTTTTAAGTAAAGTACCTGGTATGTAAAGGAAGAGATGATAGCCTTGGAGGTTCAGAAGAAGGTGAAGAGGAAAGTAAACAAAAAATACTGGATTGTTTTGAAATGGATATCCTGCCTCTTTTGTAAAGTATCTGTTGGTTGTATAGATTCCACAAAGTTCCTTCATGCTTATTAGCAAAAATTAGGCAATGGAAGGCACAGATTTTCACAGAAAAGAATCATCTAGGTTGGAAAAGACCTCTGAGATCATTGAGTCCAACTGTTAACCTCGCACTGCCAAGTCCACCACTAACCTATGTCCCTAAGCACCACATCTACCTGTCTTTTAAATACCTCCAGGGATGGAGACTCAACCACTTCCCTGGGCAGCCTGTTCCAGTGCCTGACTACCCTTTCGGTGAAGAAATTTTTCCTAATATCCAACCTAAACCTCCCCTGGCACAGCTTGAGGCCGTTTCCTCTCGTCCTATCACTTGTTGCTTAGGAGAAGAGACCGACCCCCACCTCGCTACAACCTCCTTTCAGGTAGTTGTAGAGAGTGATAAGGTCCCCCCTCGGCCTCCTCTTCTCCAGACTAAACAACCCCAGCTCCCTTAGCCGCTCCTCATAAGACTTCTGCTGTAGACCCTTCACCAGCTTCGTTGCCCTTCTTTGGACACGCTCCAGCACCTCGATGTCCTTCTTGTAGTGAGGGGCCCAAAACTGAACACAGTACTCGAGGTACAGCCTCATCACTGCCGAGTACAAGGGGACGATCACTCCCCTAGGCCCGCTGGCCACACTATTTCTGATACAAGCCAGGATGCTATTGGCCTTCTTGGCTCATATTCAGCCGGCTGTTGACCAACACCCCCAGGTCCTTTTCCACCGGGCAGCTCTCTAACCACTCTTGCCCAAGCCTGTAGTGTTGCATGGGGTTGTTGTGACCCAAGTGCAGAACCTGGCACTTAGCCTTGTTGAAACTCCTACAGTCAGGCTGTAAGGCTTCCTTTACAAAAGTCTAGGACCAGCACCGAAAGGCTAAATTCTTAGACCTAGGTAAGAAGTGGAGGTGTAACAGATCCTGGTTTTGTATAACCCCTTGCTGATAAGAACAGTATTTGTTGGTGAGGTGCATATTTCCACTGATGCTGACAGATGCAATATTGTTTCAGGAATTCAGTGTGCCTCTGTTGGCCAGATGAGATGGTCTGGAATAAATAGGTAACTTTCCTTTTTTTCTTTTTTTCTTCTCCCCAAAAATCTGTGCTGGTAGAAGGGTACCGCAACCCCCTTCTAATTAATAAGCTTCTATGGATTGGTTCAAAGATTTACCAAGCAGTTTACCATGATGAAGAAATTTCATTTTCCAAAGTTCTTGGAATATAATTTTTCTCTAACAATAGATATATTTCAATTCCATTTTTCATGATCTAACTACTGCATATGACACCGTATCTGTCCTTGATAAATTAACTGTCCATAGAATCCAGACCCCTTTTTAATAGTTTAAAAGGCTTGAAATTTATGACGAATAGTCTGGAGATTGCCCATTTCATCTTGCTTTTGCCTTTCCTTCTTTAGTATAAACAGAGCTTATCCACTACAGTAGGATAAAGTATAAAGGAGGAACTCTAATTATTCAGTGTGTTTGCGATACATAATAGGGCATAGTATTAAGGGGAAAAGGGGCAGGATAAATTGATAACAGTGATGGTCAGCTTTGCTATGCCCAGTAAGGAAATCCCTTGTAAAAGTAGTTTCTTGGCTCTTAAATATTTCCAGGATGAACATGAACCAACACGTCATAGCATACCTCTTCTCTGCTCAAAAAGTACTTTCATTCTAGTCTAGTAGTACCTTACGCAAGTTAATATGCTCAAACCATTCTTTCCTGGCAGAAGTTCTCCTAGAAGCTTGTACGGGGTTTTCTAAAATAACACAGCAAAGGTAACTGAGACAAATTTATTGAAAAACAGTATCCATTTCCAGGGGAAATAACTCAGAAGCCAGAGTTCAGTTCAGTTTGCGCTGAGCACTCTCTAAGGTTGACATTTCTCAGACAGTGATCCCTGTAATTGCCTTAGGAAGTCAAAAGAATTCCCTCTGTCACACTGGTGATTCTTACTGATACGTACAGTCATGATATTACTAATTTTAGTTCTGTTCAGATCTCTTCAAAATACAAGAAACTCTTTTGATCAAATGGATCTCAAATAAAAAGTTAATAAGAACGTTTGAACCTTTCTGGTTTTAGTTATTTGTTTGCCTGTATTTTTATTACTTCTGTGGTTTTAATTCTGTTATTATGTCATTGAACTCGAAGGTAGTTTACACAGGAGTAAAATGTAATCAGAGACTGAAGAAGCAGACATTTGACAAACACCAAATATAGGTACAAACATTCAGTTTATGTTTCACTTAACTCAGTCATTGGCCTGAATAGGTAACTATCCATTATCTAGAAGTGTTACTTTCCTACTTTTCACAATTTCTAATTGTGATTCCTTGTTTATTATGTATTAAAATCAGCAGTTCTAGAAAGGACATGGAAAGATATTTTAACTATGCTGCTGAATAATGAAATTGGAAGCTGGGATTTGCAGGAAATAATATCAGCTTTGAAAGCTACGATGGGTGTTTCCTTGATGCATATCTCAGTAGATGTGAGGCTCCCTTTATGGTTATTTTAAGCTTTCTTCTTTTGTCATGGACTGTCTCTAATTTGGATCCTTTGTCCTTCCATTTTTGGAGAATTATTCTGTATAGAATTTACCACACTTTGATCCCCGAGCCCATTGAATAACAACTTTTGCAAAGGAAAGACAGCTGAATGTTCTCATATCATATTTTTCCCTTAAACTGCATTTGTAGTCAAAAAGTGACCTTTAAAAGTGACGTCGTGGACTTCCCTATGTACTATCTCAAAACCTTTTGTGTTATGTGTAGTCAATTAAGAAACAAAGACTTTTCTATCAGCCAATACTTTGTCTTTGTTTCAGTTTCCTCCTCGTCTGTAGGTAACTGGGAGTTCATTCAGTCTAAGAATATGGTGAAGTCTGTCAGCCCGTATTCCATACCTCCTGCTGAGATTTATTAGGCACCGTTAGGAAAGAGCAAAAAACATGATTCCTTCAGTATTGAGTCATCACATGAAAAAAGAGTATTTGTTTCTCTATTGCCCTTGTATTTTTAGGCATTTTTTTAACCATGTATTCATGCAATTTCTTAGTGTCTTTTACTATACTATTTCAGGCACTAGAGTGAAAAAGAAACTCATTTAAGTTCTATTTATTTCCAACATGTATCTGAGTGCAGAAAGATGTTATTCACACATCCTAGGCATATCAGTATGTAAGTAATAGTGTTAAAAACCCCTTCTATTCATAAGTGGGCCCTTATGCACACACAATTAATAGCTTTAGCATACCTACACATAAAACTATTCACCGCAGGTACTTCTTTTTCAAAAGCGTATAAGCCTCATTCCTTGCCAACTATTGTAGAAAGTATGCATAGAGACATACTTTCAGCCAAGGAAGAAAAGGGAAATACAAACAGCTGTGCCATCAGACAGATAACAAAAAGGTAAAAAGAATTAACACATGCGACATCTTCCTGCTTAAAGAAAATAGGTGGCATATAGACTTCTAAGGGTGGGAAGAGATGGTGAAATGGGGATGAAAGAGAAAGTAAGAAATTGAACTGATGAAAGCAACAAATGGAGATTGTAAGGCATGGCTAGAAAAAAGAAGCAAGAGTGAGAAAAGACAAGACACAGTGAGAAACCAAGGTACTGCATACTGTATAAATACAGATCATGACAGTGATACATAAACCTGTGGCTAGGACTCTTTAGAGGGAAGACAAGCTTGTTTACTTATAGGGATGCAGAGGAAAACATTATTTTTCTCTGGTGCAATTTTGCAGTTTTATGTTGTTTTCTTAGGAATGTCTATGTTTGAAATCCTCAAGTAGTACATCAAAATGTGCTCCTGAACTGTAAAGAAACTGTGAAAAGTATAGGAATTAGGACAGCCAGTTCTAAAGAGTGGTGCACTGCAATCAGGTAATGAATCTGAATTCAGAAAAGGACAAAGATTCTGCCAGAAAAGCAGGGAGTTGCCCCCAGACCGTTTCTTTGTAGCTGTCTTTACCTAAATTAATTTGGCAGAACTGGAGGAACTGAGGCCTCTATGAGCTCAGTCTGAGCAGTGGCAGGCTTAGATGGGCAGTTGCCTTTGCAAAATCTGACCTAGAACTCGCAGATCAAAGTGAGACCAGCACTGGACCACAACAGGCATAGGAAGAGTTACTCCATGGTCCTGACTTGCATAACCTTGAATCCTTGACAAAGATTTAGGGATTTCAATGCCTGTGAGCTACAGTTCTGGACAAATGACTAACTGGATCTCTGGAGTCACCCATAGCCTCATTCCAGATAAATACTATTTGTGATTTTTTTCCCACAAAGATTCCTAAGAAGGGATGACTGTAACACTGTGGAGGGGAATAAAATAGAATTACCTGAAAACCTGAAAGAAAGCAAAATGCTGGATAGAAGCTTAGCCCAAACATTTCACTTACTGATTCCTCTTAGACAAGATGAATTTGGCTACTATTCCCAATTTTGTTAGAAAGGCTTATGTGCCAAGCAGCCGTTCAACCAGTCAAAAAGAGTAACTTATAAATTAATACAGCAAGGAGTTAATCATGCAACAAGTTAGTGAGTGATTTTAAAAGGTGGATGAGAAATCCTTTCCATCTATTATTTCTATAATAATGAAATTATGGTTGTCCATCTGCTCTTTTTACCTTTGAGGAAGGGTTTAGTCCCAGCTTATTTTGTTGATGATAATTAGAGTTTCACGTCACTGACCATCTGGAACAGGAGATGTGAGCACTGGGAAACTAACCAAACTTGCTATTAGGAGGAACTTTAAAAGAGCTTCTTTCCCAGAACAGAAGAAATCCCACATAAAATGATGGTGTCCTTGCTTAATAAAACTTCCATTCTTTTTTCTCCATGAGCCTTTCTGTACAGACCAGTGTTGTGCTTAAATCAGGGGAGAAAAGGAATTTCTGTAATACTTGTTGTAGCTGGAATTTCAGTATAAAAATGGAGACTTGGAACAGAATATTTTCAGGAGGTAATCCTCATCACTATGGTTTTTTTCACTTTTTAATATTTCATGTCCCTTTTTCCAATATCAGCTCCACATTAAAATTCTACTTAGCTTCTAGTTAATACATGCTAAAGGTCTTTCTAGCTATAGGTTATCTAATTGGCTCTGTTTTGTTTATGCAATTTATTTGAATAGGCAGCCTTCAGTTGCAGTCTGCTAAGCTAGAATAGATTTCAGTGAGTACTGTTATGGAGATTACCCTCAGGGATGTATGAAAATGTAGCTTAGCTCAAATCAGCTGGGAATGTCTGTACTTGTCATATCCAATCAAATCAGACTAGCTGCAGGTATTTCTGCCCACTTATACACAAACAAACTGATAACATTTAAAAATATGAAATGCAAGCTCACAATTAAGAACACTGGTTGCAGTGCTTGCAAATCACATCTAAGAGGCAATTATTTAGCTACATTTTCCGTACAAATGACCGAATTGGCATCAAAGCTTCTTCATTTCAAAGATTTCTGTTGGGAACTCTTCAGAACTGAAGTACACCCTGGTACGAGTCAGCTTGTTTTTT
Organism: Nipponia nippon; assembly: GCF_047370975.1. NCBI lineage: Eukaryota > Metazoa > Chordata > Aves > Pelecaniformes > Threskiornithidae > Nipponia > Nipponia nippon. Next base: position 17,567,315 of record NW_028262391.1, read on the forward strand.
GAGCTCTTCCAGATGTTTTTTCTTATCCAAATAACCTTTCTCTAGTGAAAAAGACAGATTTTATGAGAGCAAGATAATTACATACAGAGTCTAATTTTACTTACAGAGACAACTCCCTTTTAGTTTAAAATGAATGTATTGATACTATTTCCCTTGAAGTGCTCCAAAAGAAAGCTCATTTCATCCTCTCTGGATGAGATACTGTATATAAGAATCTGTCTGGTACTTGCAGTAGATCAACATATTTTTCAAGTCTTCTTGGCAGGGAAGACAGAAGAAGAGTATGTATCAGAAAGGTGAGGGAGAGCTTGCCATTTCATTTACTGGGTACCCACCAATACCTATTCACTGTTCAAATCCTTTCCAGAAATACAGTATTGAAGAGTACAGCTATCTCAAAGAAACAGAGGTTTTGTTACAACAGGATAAGCCCCCATCAAAATTCTTTTATTCTTTGGAGATCAGGTTGCAATTACATGAAAGAAGAACATGTTCACTGTGGGAGAATGGACCATATTTCCAGTGGCTACCCAGGAGCACTAGGAAAGACAAGGCTCTAGTGATCCCTCTGTGAACCCCTCCAGAAACTATGTGCTCTTTATACCATTTAATTTGAATTTCATCATTCTAATCTGCTCTAAGTCTTTTTTTTTTTTTTTTTACTAACGGCAACATGAGGTAAACTGGTTCCCACTGCAAGCCTTGATCTTTTAAGACTCAAATCCTTAAGCTACTGAGTATGTTAGAGTGAACCAACATAACTCTACATGAAATTCTTTTGCATATATACTTATGTTTGCATGGGGAATCATCCATAAAGCACATCAAAATAATACAAAGGTTATTGAGTACTCAAAAGTTACATAATGCCCCAAATACATTTTCATGTCTTACAGAAGAGGAATTGAGAGACACCTACTGTAAACATTTTAATCAAATGTAATGTTTAGGTTTATTTTTTCATAGGCAGAAACCTCCCTCTTTCCATACCCAAGACATTATTTCAGTGTGAACATTTCACCTTTTGGATTAGGAACTTTAATGTTTTCAGAATATACTCTTGTCACTTGAGCAAAGAGAATAATTGATAACAGTAGCATGTGGCTGCCTTCCTTGAGTGCCAGGCACAGCAGGAGGAGAGACTGCATACCTCTACCCACTGCATTTCATAGCTACTTAAATGCTGAGACTCAGCAAGTTTCCATTAGAATTTATTCCAATAGTTATAAAGCTCCACTCTCTCATTTTTTCCACCTGCTTTTGTTTTGGTCTCGATCCTTTTCCTTCTCCCTGCTTTATCTTTTCAATAGACAAGGGTCACTGTCTCACTCTACCCATTCCCCTGAATTGAATGACCTACTCCACCACTTCTGCTGCAGTCACCAGTCCTTTTGTCTCCCATCTGAGGTGGAAGGAAATTATTTCTAAAGATAAGCTAGGACTGTAAACTCTTAACCCAATCTCCTTCATTCCCTAAAGTCAAGAGATACCCTGTCTTTGTTTCTGATACACACCCCTCTTTGTTGTCCTCCTTATTACATTGTGACAAACAGAGGAGATAATAAGGACGAGAGTGATGCTGCGGTCAGTTCTGAAGGCTGGTGAAACAGTAGATGGCAGAGTTTGGGGAGCAGCAATTGCAGGGGAAAAAAGTTTACATTTGAGATGGCACATACCTAATATAAATGAGGTCTTAGAAGATTTTTAGCTGATGAGGTTTATCAGATCTCTGCTGAGATTTGTCAACTAAACATTTCAGAAACCTTAAAAAATTGCTCAATCTTGGCACATTTTCACAAGGGTGAAAGATGCATGAGTAACAGACGGGTAGTTTCCTCTTTCCTCCCCTTAGAAGTGACAAGTCTGAATTTCAAAGTGGTACAAGCGAGAAAGCTTTGTAATTATGTAGTTGTAAGGTTTCTGTCCAAGATAAGCACAAATGTATTCTCTCTATACTGGTTCTACAAAATAGCTAAATTTAAAAAAAAAAAAAAAAAAAAGAAGTCGTCTTCATGAAAAGTGCAAATACGACATGGAAATGTAGTCTAAATGGTGTCATTCTGGCAAAGTCACAAATCATGAAAAAACAACATCCAAATAAAATTAGGCATGCTGCAGGTATGAGCTAGACTGAAAGACAGCAAACACTCAGGGCAGCAGTTGTGCGGTTGGCCCTGAGAGAAGGCAGTGTGACAAAGCTTGTTCTTTCTTACTGCATTTAGGGAAACGGGACTTACAAACATTTTCTGTAAAGACCATTGTTATCAAAGAAAAAAATCTAGTCTTGTTATCGGTTTCCTCTTAATGTGTTTGGTACTTTGATGTTCCCTAACTAATTGCTAATTATAATGATCTACATATTCTGAATGTAATATGCATATGTGTATGTTATTTGGATTCATAATGAAATTTCAGTACATTTCTGGGGAGACCTAGTGACATTAGAATTCGGATTTTGAAGAGGAAGGTTTAAATATGATTAAAACTTTGAACAAAATAGCATCCCAACAATACATTGAATAAACTGATATTCGCAATTTTCCCTTAGTAATTTCTGCATCACAAAACCTCACAAAAGTGAAATCGTTTTTAAACATTCAGCATTTTCATTTTGTATCCCCATTCATTGCATATTTATACTCACTTAAAAGAAATCAAACGGTTCTTTGTTTCTGCCCTGTTCTACTGATCTGTAGGAATCACAGTCAGAAACAATAGTGAGAGAGATGAGAATAATAGAATAGAATAAGAGAATAGAATAAGAGAATTCTCTGCCTCAGACACACTGGGAAAGGGTTATAGCTAGATGAAAGTATTCCTGAAGAAAATATTTCAGCCTCCTGGACCATTTAACAGTGTACATCTACTTTATTACAGTATTTTTATTCCTATAGAGTAACGTTAAAAATATTTCTCAACCATCATTTTAGGATGTTCATAGTTTTACATTCTCTTTCTAGAGTTAGCAGGACTTAGCCCATAGCTAGGAGATTGTTTTCATTGCGCATTGTTAGAGTGAGGTGCATGCAAAGGTTTGTGAGGCAAGACTCCTTCATTCTAGTAATTATGAGGGTAATGAAGCTAGTCAGAATTATTTTCATTTTATTAATAGCTGTGTTTAAGCCTCATGGAACTGCCTGTCTAGGGAAAGTATCTATTTTAAAACAAAATGGTGGAAATTAGTGCATTATACTAAACGTTTACCCATAAATCAATGGAGTCTTCACAAATCCAGAAGGAAAAATTGTCTGTTTGGCTGCCTGGCATTTCTGTGAGATTTTCCACAGTGCATTGGATCTAGGCCACAGGTAGCAGCAGATACTTTAAGTTTAAACAAAGGGAGATCTTACTTAACTCTTTTAATCTTACCATTGGGGAATAGTTCACAACCAACTGCCAGTTATATGTCCAAAAACTTTAGCATATATACTTATGAATAATGCATTCTTATCAAAGCAAGAACTTCCATCCAGTATATTTAGTATAAGGTCTCTTTGATTAAGTGATTTGCAGTATATTTAGGGAACTGTGAAGTTTTTTTAGGATTTTATTATCCAGACTATTTTCAAGATTCCAATTAGCTTTTAGATTGTTCTTCAAGAGTGGCATGTGTTTATGTAGCACTACTTAAAGTTGTCTTATCATTTGAAACTCCTGTACCAGGGATAGGGAAATAAAGACTGTACCACGAGTTTTGAGGAAAATATCCCTGAAGATAGAAGTCAGAAATATGGAATGTGTGTGTTCTGGTATTTCTCTTCTTGCTACAATCTTTAAGGATAAAAAGAATTTTTACCATTGTGATTGCCTTAGAGTTTGGGACTGAAATTCTATCCACATCAACTTCACTGCCTAACTGGTGATTCCTCCTTTTTGTTTTATTTTACCATGAGTGAAGTTGAGTAATCCTCCAAAGTAAAGGCTATTTGCAGGTGTCGTAATCACCACTGACTTAATGCTTGAGCAAAACAATTTCCACAAGGTTGAGCAGCTACATCCCTGTTGTTCTCAGCAGCCCCAAGCTGCTGAAATGAACCATTGAGGCTGTGGATAGCCAGCTACAGCTTACAATGGCTTCAGCCAAAGTAGTCTTTTGCAGCTCCTAGGCAAGGAGAAAAGGTACAAGACGGATGCAAAGCCACCTTTCAATCCATCTGCCATCCTGCCCAAGTCCCCTACTCTGTCAAACCACACAGTCTGTCTCTAAACACCTCTCTTGTTCACGCTTTGGGCAATTGCTTTTCAGTCAGCATTTGCTAGAGATATAACTTCAAGCTCTTTTTTTTCACTTTGAAATAAGTCCAGAGCTATTCCTCTATCACCTTCTCAGAAATTCTCTCCTTAAATAGGTTTTTCTCTAATGTGACTTAAATGGACTATACCTTCCCAACACAGTGCATTTTTCCAATGGATGACTATTAGTACATGTGTTGGGACTTGTTGAATTACACCTTCTTTGTAGAGCACTGCCCAGTAATTTTGTTTTAATGTTCTGTGTCTAAAATTAAAGGTATAGCAGTGATTTTAAAGAACTTCAGGCTACAGAGTGATAAGGCATCAAGCAATAGGTAAGACTGCAATTTTAAAACTTCTACCATGGCTTGGATTTTTCTTTTTATAAGCTGTAAAAAAACCAAAATGTTAGCGTATTATCAGAAAGGTAAATGAGGAGAGCTTCAGGCCTACCTTGCTCCTACAGGAATATTACTGCCATTCTCTATGCAAGGCTGACCAGCTTTTGTAGCAAGTGAAGTGCCTTTCCCTAAGGTGAAATTTCATTCTGTGCATTTGCTATATTTGGATCAGGAACAGAGACCTACAATTCAGAATATCCCTAAATGCCCATCCTCAACTCCAGTATATCAAGAAGACAAAACATATAACGTGTTTTGTTTCTGACATTATTACTGCCAACACTAGAGCATACAATTCACATCTGGATTTATTTTAGACTTTCTCATAACAGCTGCATTTCTTGTCTTCACTTGGATACATTTGTAAAAATGAAAATTGCCATGGCAACAGCTGCAACCATTTATTATAAAGCAACAGAAGTGGAACTAATATTTGTGAGAGAAGCTCTGTTATCAGGATAGTATTTCATTCAGACAATGCCAGAGTCATTTTTTCCCTAGCCTTTCCATTTTTTAAAAGAAAAATATAGAAAATATTTTCAATAATGAAATGTAGGTGGGACTGAACAGCTCAGGAGATTAAAAAGATTTCCTTCTTTAGATTACTAGAGATTACTTTGAGATTACATCTCAAATCCAGATTAGCAAGAGGCAAAAATTATCATCTGTTTGGTGGGCACATGAAAAAAAAAAATGATAGGGGTACCAAGATTTGAAAATCTCATTCCCATACTAGCTATGTTCTCAACTGAAGCACAGAGGCAGCAAACTGAATACATCAGGTGTGTCTTCACTGGGGGAGAGAGATGTGGCCCATCCTTGAAAAGTGCTAATGTCTAATGCAGAAGAAAAATTCATAGGCAGTTTGCAATCTAACACAAAATGGTTCAAAATGAACTATCCTTCCCTTAAAATTTTGCTTCATATCACTTGCAACATACTATGTTACCCGAGATAATAGTGTCCTATTTTCCCTATTAAAATGTAGCTAAAGAGGGCGGTTTTGCACTGACCTCAAGGTCATGTTGTTCCAAGTCAGGACTGAGGTAGGGTCATCCAGTGTATGGTCCAGGTACGTTAGGAATCACGTGGCCTATTTTGTTTGCATCTGTTTCCAATATTTCTCAGAGCATTAAACTTTTTTTTTTTTTTAATCTCTACAAGAATCTAGGTAGAAGATCAACAAACTGTACTCCAGATGTTGAAAATGTACATGAAATGTAAAACTATTTTCCTATTTAAACCCCTTCTGACTACCATAAAATGTGTTTTGCAAACACAGACTGTACAGGGACCACATACCATGTTGCGAACACATACCAAGGATCACATTTCTTCCATCTTTTCCTATCCTTTCTTCCTCACGCTGTCTTTGGGAGTATTCAGCTGTCTACAGACAGGTCTCCTGTGAATTTGCAATGCCATCCGTGAATAGTAATTGGACACACCACCCTTGAACATCTCAGTCTCAGGATCTTCATAAGCAGAGGCCACAGAAGACAAAAGCTCTTTGAATATTAAATAAGAACCTGCTGCATATGTTCTTTCATTGATCAGCTAAGCAATCCAATATTGCCCCTCCACCCCTTCGTTCAGATTCATTTGAGGGAATTTCAGAGAAGATGATAGTGTCCTGTAGCACAGTTTAACCATCTAACTCTCAGGGAGAAGTTGATTTAAACCCCAGAGGAGGGTGATGTGAGTAGGACTATGCATTTGTGAAGGATAAGGACTAGCTATTATTACAAATGGAAGGCTGCTATTCATCCCTCGGTATTTCACACTGCAGACAGGTGTAGTGAGTTCTGCTACAACGTTATGACGATGAATCAAACCCTAAATGAAGCGATTACTGTCTAGCATAAAATATACATCATTTTCTATTATTTCAGTCTTAAGCTTCGCTTCTCCTGAGCAAAATCATGGGCTGTGTGATTCTAAGAAAATTACGATTCAGTAAGGGTTTAGTGCAAACTGTTTCCACTTAATCTCTACTAGTTGCCCATAAGGGCAAAGGACTTTTCATGGCTAGCCAAGCTCCTTGAAATGTTCCTTAAAGTGTTTGGGTCATATTCTACTTTTTTTGTGACACCAGTGTAAATCTGGAACAACTGCATTAAATCAGTGGAGTTACTTCAGATACTCATCATTGTAACGGTAGTTTGAGGCAGTTTCTCATCTGGAGCGCCCAAGCAGAATGACAGTAAATCATAGTCATTTAGTGGTAATCTGCTGCAGCGTTCTAACGTGTATCGCTCAGTGCAGGCAACCATAAGGCTACATCATTTTATCAACAGGGAGGTAGAATTCAATTGACATAGATAAATGTCACATTTATTTACAAGAGTGCTGTCACTGTAAAAGGTGAGGGTAGTTGAAAGGCTTCATTGTCTCATCCTGGAGTTATCCCACAAATTTTTGCAGGAAAAGGGGGTTTAATTAAGACCACCCGTCCTTCCAGTAATCACCTTCCCTACCTCTTATGGACACATCAGTCATCATCTTGTTAGCGTGCTCTGCTGTTTTATTCTTTGCACTCAATTTCTATAGAGTAAATTAAGTCCCATAGTATCACATTTTGCCACTTTTGTATAAATAAACCTGAGCTGTGGATGGAATTAGACCTCTAAGAGCCCGTTAAACTCTTTTGCCTATGCTCATAGAACACTTGCAAATACACAGGAATTCAATTTTTGTCTTTCAAAAGAGATACATCATTTTCACTGAAAATCCTTATTTTAGGGTGTCATCACCCTGGCCTAATGGTAAGAACTGTCACCGAAATGGAAGGTGGTGTAAATATTTCTGATAAATATTTATCAACTCTGCTTTGACTAACTTTGGAGGCTAGTGGCTCACAGACAAGAAATTGAAGGATAATACAAAGGTGAAGAATGACACAACGAAGAAGAATAATGTAAAGGTAATAGGAGATAAAGATCTAGCCATGTATGAAGAAAGTGATGTGCACTATTTTATTATTAGAGAAATACAAATCATTAGATCATTTTACAAGTTCAGATGGTTGGGTCTAGAGGCGAGAGAGCTGGAAGTGGATGATAGCTCTCCTAACTCAGGTATCAGGAGTAGGGAGGCAAAAAGATAGTTCAGGCTCATAGACAAATGTTAGTAATAGTGTTAACGCACGTAGCGCATCTAATTCCCTTAATGGTGCAATATATAAAATTAAATTTTAGGTTCTCTTTTTGGTTTTTACCATTTTCTTTTTGTTCAGGAAACAGTTTTAGCTGACACGTATCTTGAGGATTATTGCAATTCTTGGGTGCCTGAAGATGCCTTCACAAAGTATGAGGTGATATTATTCACTGGATATGCTCTGCCTGGTTGTTCAATTAGCACAATGCAGCAGATTTGGTTCAAATAACACATAGGAATTTATTTCTTTTTCCTCCAGATACTGGTTGGAGAATTTTTTTCCTCATTCATTGTTTCTTGTTAACTCAGAGGGTTGGTGGTTTGATGCATCACTGGTTTGTAACTTTTACAGTCATGTTTTCTATGCAGAAAAACTGCATATTTTTTACAGTACTGTTCTAATTTATAAGTTCTATTTTGCATAGGCATAAGTGATTACAGAAAGATATAAGGCAAAGGAGAAATCCAGCTCTTCATATTAATACAATAATAATTTACTTATATATATATATGTTCCTTGGTGGTTGATTCTTTATTTCTACTTTCTTCACACTATATGCATCTTCACAGTTGATGAAGCCACTAAGAGCTCCCTAACTGGGAGGACAGACTTCAAGCTGCTCTAGCTACACAGGCTGTTTCTCTTTATGCAATGTTTGATAAGAATGGAAATTAATCACTGAGTTGGATTACAGTTCTGATATCCAAATGAGAAAGGATCATAGTTGCAGGCACAGAAATCTGTAAATTATGTGCTTTTTGATATGATCAGCTCATAAGTAAGGACAGTAAGACACTGGTAATAGCATAACACAGAATGCAGCACATGCTGTCACAGACGACCCACTATCGGCCATCTGTTTTCTGCTGATGTGCTTCATTCCTCTCAAAGATATGGGACAGGCTTTTTGGAAAAGAGTTATCACTGGAAAATGACTGTGATATTTTCAACTAGATTTATGAAAATTAGACATTTAGAAGCAATAGCAGTCATTTAAGAATGAAACATTCCCATACCAAACCTCAGATAAATGCTAACATATTTTACTATTAAAGCCTTGGTTTTCTTTTACAAAGAATTTTAAGTTCAGGTTGCTGTTCATCAGGATTTCTTTCCGTCAAAGATAAAAATAGGGTAGTATTTGCCAAGAACAAGGTAATGAAAAGTTAAGATACTTGTACAGATACATTAGGACAGCACATACCATTTCTCAGATGCAAAGGGGTAGAGAAGCTCCACACCAGATCAGATATGACTTTAGACTTGAAATTGTTCAGCCTGAAGGCCCATTAGGGCGTTATTCATTGTCAAAACTGCCATCTCGCATCTGCTTTCTACACGTCTGTAGTGACTACAGGTCTGTAGCGACCGAGTTTTGATCAGGATCAGAGGGAGGGGGTGTTCCCAGCACCTCTGTCAGGAGGGGCTTGCAGAGGTTTTTCCTGGGCACCAGGAGATTGGGTTCAGCCCCATCGAGGTGGGTGAACTACCAGGTCCTTTTAAGGTGAAGGTGGTGGAATTTTCAGGGCAAGTATGGGACCACCGTGATAAAGAGATGGCTTCCAAGGCTCCCTAGGGAGGTAGAGCAGGCTTCCTAAGAGTAATGGCTAGGAAGACAAAGGAGAAGGAGGGAGAATGACAGATTTTCTGCAGTCCCTGGTGTTTGAGGGTAGATGAGAACTAATATCTGCATTAGGGAAAGTCTACCTGGAACAACACGAACTACTCATTATTTTCTCTGGCTGTACTCAAGCTGCTGCTGTGTGTCAGCTCAGGCCTGAACACAGAAGAAAACTGAAATAGTTACCGGTGTGGAAAATATTTATTAGCTGCCCAAAATGACTCCTGATGAGCTAAGCTGATTTCCGACTGCCCAAGTTAAGGGACAGAGTCACTCAAATTCTGCAGCTGCTTTGTAATACCACTGACAACCTTAGTAAGCTATCCAGTTACATCAGGCCTGAGGATGCTTTGTGTCACCTAAAAAGGAGCCTAAGTCTATCCGTAGAACTAGCCTATGATATTTTATATTAAGTGAAAATCTAGCAGAGAGCCTAAATTCCTTTCTTATTTTCATGCATATGTTACTCTTCCTCATAAATGGGAAAAGTTACATTTTCCATAAAGTCTGTGACAGCTTTACTTTTCCAGCATGGCTGGTGCGTTGACATATGCCATCAGCTAGCCACTTTGGAACTGATAACAAATCAATTTTGAGAAAGGTTTCCGCAAACAGTAAAAGCCTTATATATGACAACAAGAAGTGTCAGTTTGGTTTAAAGTAATTAAATAAAATATCCTAAAATAGTTCATAAAGTCTGGAAAAGTCTAGAAAGGAATGAAAGCAGGGACAGAAAAGAGAGGAAGCAAATATGCCATGACACAGAGAAGAAGGAACAGAGTGTAATCCCAGCTAGAAGATAGTTTCTAAAATAACTGCTAGACATTTTTTCTAGAATTAAAACCAACAGCACTACTGGCAGTGTGCTGAAAGCAGGTTGTGAGTGGAATAAAAAACATGATGTGATGTATTACCAAGGAGAATAAAGTTTTGGATATCCAGAAAAATGAAGGTTCAAATGCTAGCCTCTTGAGCAGTAGCTTAGCTACCAGTAACTTTTTTTGCAGTCCTTATACACATATAAATAGAAAGCTTAATGTGTATATTTCTGTGAAATCCATGTTTCTGGAGCCTTAATTCCCTAAACATTTGCAAATATTGTCAAGAATAAAATCCAGGGAGACAGATTTCTTTATACAGAAGGATGTACAAGAGACTCATCTATGTTCTTTTAATGCACCTTCTGTGCATTTGTGTTGCTTACTGATCACTGTTTTAAACATGTCTGAAAAATACAGTGTTTGTTTGTTGTTGGAAATTTTCATCTAGAGGATCTCTGTATATCTGCCTCAAACTACTGTTACAATTGACCGCTTTTGCTAGTCCTAAAGCCTTCCTGCACCGTGTGTCTCTTTGCTCACCCTTAATTGTCTGCAAATGTTTTCTACTTCATATGTGCTTTTGTTGGCTTAGCATACTTACACCCCAATCTTATCTCTTTTGTTTTCATTTTTATAGTTCATCTACTTACTATTACTGTGTGAGGAGCTATTTTATGAGGAAGCCTGGAAGGCTTTACCAACCTGAAACTTGCCAAGAGAAGGTGTAGGTGTCTGGTGCTATGCATGCGCTTTCACATCTAGCTTCTAGTTCAAACACTTATATTGTGGGAAAATTACAGTTCTGTCTTTTTGGCTTTTTTCCAACACTTGCAGGAAAACTATATAGTTAAAAAGTTGTGTGGGAATAGAAATTGTTCAGTTCAACCCACTTCTCTGAAAGCTCCAAGTTTTCTAACACAGTATAGTAACCTGACTTTTTCTGTACAAGTATAGTGTCAGGAAAAAATAACCTTCTTTCTCTCCTAAAAAAAACCCTTGAACTCTAGAATATTTTTTTTTCCTGGCCTGTTTTCTTTTTCTTAATTAGCAGCTAATGAAATCACCATGTAGTTCTATAATTATTTATCACCTGAGGGAGATCCTACTTTATTCAATTAAGGTATTTTAAGGAGTAGCTGACCTTCCTGTATCTTTTTTTTTTTTTTTTTTAGATTGTTCCTGATTCTCTTCTGTGCAGTATTATGTGGCACATGATAGTGCGGCAAATAGGAAGGAGGCTACTGGGCAAGAGGAAGCCCTTTGCCTTAGCAAGTAGAAAGAAATCTTCCTCTCCAAAGATAATAAGCTGTTTGTTTTCATGTTGGTCAAATAGACAGAAGGAGGAAGAAAGGAATAAAACAGTTTGTTTACTGGTCATTTCTAATCATTGATTCCACAAAATTCTATTAGAAATTTTCTGCTGCTTGCACACATTTTCCTTCTGAAGCTCGAGTGTATTTTCTTCAGCATATTGCCTTTTTCTAAAATTCATCCGATACGTGTGTTGCATTACTTTGGCTTTTATCAAAACCAAGCATCTTTGTGCTGTTCCACTAGTTACAACTGATTAACATCTCTTTATTTGATGCTGTCACACTAGCCCTAGGCATGTCAGGCCTTGACAGAAACAAAAGGTAGGATACAAGATTTAACCTCACCTACAGATTTTTCCTCAAAAAATTTCCATGGCTTACTGAAAAATCTTCACTCTAATCCTAAATGCTTTGAGTTGTTTTTTAAAAGGAAAATACATTGTGCTACCTTCACAGGCTGGGAAAACTTACAGGAAGAAAAGGAACTTATGAATAAATGATATTTTCCTTGAGAATAACTGAATATGTAAAAAGTAATCAAGATGTAACTGGAAACATGACTGTACTCTTTCTATTGCAATAGCACTTCTGCTTGTCATTGAGACCTGTAGTATTATATCCCCATATAAGTCCATAGAAAGGAACATTCGTTGTCATGCTGAGCTTTCATCCTAAAATGATCTTAACAGATGAGGGAAGTGGAATGATCAGCATGGTACAAATAGCATAAACTGTTAATCCTTGTTTCTGTTTCAAGCAAAAGCTACCATCCTAACTTGCAATTTATTGTATAAATAAATATTACCCATATTTCCATTTTGAAAGCTGTGAAAGCACTTGACCCTGTCCATTGTTATTTGTTCAAGGAAGCACAGAAGAACTGGAAAGAAAAAGGGATCTGTTAAATAGCTTTCTAGTATAGAAAGTGGTGGCTAATCCTTATAAGAACCAGCAAGGAAGCTAAGTAGTATTCTTAACTCCAACCTGAAGGAGATGCAGAGGTTACTAAACTTACATATAGATAGATAGTATGACTGGGGCAGGTGTTTGTGAGATATGTCTATCAAGCATTCAGAGAAGACCCAACAAAAATTTTTTATTCCTATCCCTCCACTCTATCTCATTATGGGTGGTAGGTAAAGCATATCCTTGCCATTAGTTCTGTTCATTTATCAATCTCTGAAAACAGTTTTCTACTGCATTTATTTTCAGGATTTGCTTAATCCACCTCTGATGCAAATTTACAGAAATAAAACCATTTTTTTTCCTTATACTAGTTCAACAATTAGAAAGCCTCTCATATTTAAAAACTAAACACAATTTCAAATTTAGTATCAAACTCTCACACACTGCTTGTTAATGAGCTGTGATCGACCCTTTTTGTATCAGGCACAGAGAGCAGAAATGGCAAGTCATGCCAGCATGTTTCTTGAATTGCTCTCTGAGGAAAAGGAAGAAGAGTAGAGGCGCTGTCAGTTTAATTATGGTTCTGTGTTAAACTTTGCAATTTTGTTTTTAGGTCAAATAATTGGCTTGGCAGGAAGTACTGGAATAAAAAGGATTAAATCCTGTTCTGCTGAAATACAGCTTATATAAAAAAAAAAATATCAGGTAAATTACTATGTATTTTAAATGCTTGAAAGGGTTAAAAGTTAATGTTAAAGAAGAAATGTATTCAGAAAAAGAAATAATAGCTCTAATACAGAATGATAAAAAATAAAAAAATAGAACTAAATACTCTTTAAGCTGCAGGGAAACCTGAGTTCTGGAAAGATTTAGACCAGAAACCACAGTTAGCATAATGAACATATGTTGTGCTATGGTGCTTTTAAAAAATCATGGGGTTTGGGGGGCACATTGAGTAAAAAAATTTTTCAGTGAGAATGAGTCACTCCACATTTGTTCCTGAAATAACTGCATTAAGAATAGGATGCTTTCTTCTAGTTTTCTCCATACCTGAAAGCTGTTGGTAAAATGGAGGGCAAACTGGAACCCTAACTGGTCTTAACAAAGTCAGTTTTTCTTGCCTTAAGGTTAACATATTTAATAAAAAGTCGGTTAATATCTATAGTTTACATTTGACTACATTTAGCTACTAAACTTTCACTCCATGTCAAGATTTTTTTGTTTTACTTATTACTGATCATCCCTTCTGTGTGCAGAGCCCATCAATATAATAGAAAAATTTTTCTTGATTTTAGGGTGCAGTCAGGTTGACTTCTCCGAATTCACCACTCAATGCTTGCAGCAGCACCAGTGGCACAAAAGATCATTTCCTGATTTATAGTTCACTGAGCAATATAGAACAGCAGCTGCAGTCTCTGTATACTTATTTGGGGCAAATATCAGAGAACCAGGCGGCTGCTTTGCTGTCAAGACACGCCTAAAAGTTTTATATCTAACAGTTCCGGTTACACTACCAAATAGTGTCAACTTTAAATAACTAACTAAACCGAAACCCTCCCTAAGTATACAAAATACACTTAGCAAATTAGACTATAAATGTACAGTATCACAGCTGATAGGATTTCCTTTGATAGAACTATTCCATCAGTTTAGAGAATGTATCTATGGCTTAATATAGTTCTTTATTTCATGTGGGGTCTAAAACAATAAATTTTGAGTAGGCCAGAGATGACAGTTCAATATCTTTACTGATGATCTTGATGAGGGGATTGAGTGCACCCTCAGTAAGTTTGCAGACGACTCCAAGTGGGGTGGAAGTGTTGATCTGCCTGAAGGTAGGAAGGCCCTAGAGAGGGATCTGGACAGGCTGGATCAATGGGCTGAGGCCAATTGCATGAGGTTCAACAAGGCTCAGTGCCGGGTCCTGCACTTGGGTCACAACAACCCCATGCAACACTACAGGCTTGGGGAGGAGTGGCTGGAGGCTGCACCTCGAATACTGTGTTCAGTTTTGGGCCCCTCACTACAAGAAAGACATCGAGGTGCTGGAGCGTGTCCAAAGAAGGGCAAGGAAGCTGGTGAAGGGACTACAGCAGAAGTCTTACGAGGAGTGGCTGAGGCAGCTGGGGTTGTTTAGTCTGGAGAAGAGGAGGCTGAGGGCAGACCTTATCACTCTCTACAGCTACCTGAAAGGAGGTTGTAGCGAGGTGGGGGTCGGTCTCTTCTCCCAGGTAGCAAGCAACAGGATGAAAGGAAGTGGCCTCAAGTTGTGCCAGGGGAGATTTAGATTAGATATTAGGAACAATTTCTTCACAGAAAGAGCGATTAGGCATTGGAACAAACTGCCCAGGGAAGCAGTGCAATCACAGTCCCTGGAAGTGCTCAAAAAATGTGTGGATGTGGTGCTTAGGGACATAGGTTAGTGGTGGACCTGGCAGTTAGGTTAACAGTAGGACTTGATGATCTCACAGGTCTTTTCCAATGTTAAAGATTCTATGATTCTACAATAAACCTTTCAAGAATCATCTGAAGAAAAGAGAAGCAAAGAATTATAACTGGCCCCTAGTCTAAGAGAGTCAAGTTGAAAGAGGACTGAAAATTTAGATAGCAATATGCTGTCGATTAGCATTTCCTCATGGAACAATATTTTGTGTACTTATGTTAATAGCACTTTCCGCTACAAATCATCTCACTAGTTTTGTGGTGGTGCTAATCGGCATAACTGGAGATATCAGATTTTGGTGCTTAGTAACTTCTGTTGTAGTGGGTAAGTATTCACCACTCATATTTAGTGGTGCTCCACCATATGCCTTTTTTACAGACTGAAAGCATGAGATCTGTTTTCACATGTCTTCATGTTATTTGGAGATTCCTAAATGAATGCAACTGTTTAGAAAATCCCCCATACAGAGCTTCATCTCTAAGCCTCATCTCCAGATGGAAGACATCAGACTGCAGGGATCACGTTCTTAATATGCAAGAGCTTAAAATATTCAAAACATTTTAAAAATTCTAAATTTTTAATGCTTAAAATACCAATCATTTTCCAGCAATCCAAGCTGCTTTCTGAAATCCAATGCCAAGCTCAGTACATTTTCTTTGACAACGAACATAAAAGACCTACAGTACTGAAAGCAACAGAACCACAAAGATCTAAAATGTTGCTTAATTAGTGTTTGGGAGGCTTAGGGCTATTTTGTATCTGTCTGATGCATTTAATGTTTCAACAACAAAAAAGGCATAAATACTTGGTGTTACTGGTGTTCTGGGCAGTAACTGAGCAGCAGTGAATAACAACCCTGAAACTCTCAAAAATGCTTTAGTGCATGGCCTTCCCTTTGGTGGCGTTATTTCCCGTTCAGGAATACTTTTGATGGCTGTACTCAGGGGTTGGATACAGGAGATGACTTTTGACAACTGCAGCAGTTTCTTTCTGTGGGACAACATTCATTCCGTCCACAAGGTTTCCTATTGTTGAGCTCTTGATATGCTTTCAGCTCTATTTATGAAGGGTTACATCAGGAAGGGAACTATGGGGTGGTTTATGACGAGATTGCTGCTGCAGATTTGGTACCTACTGTGATTTGTGTCACCCATTTGCGCCTCAGCCATAAAGCTGCCCTTTTTATCAAGAATATTTGTGAATATATAACTGCTCTGAAGACATATGGCCAATAAATAATTCAAAGTTATCTATCTTCCCTGCAGTTTTCTTATACACCTACCACCTTTTAATGTTTAGTTGGCCTGGAAACAATATTCTTTATGGCACTTCTAATATAAAAATGTTTACTGACTGGCAGTAGACTATTGATTTCCAGTATGATACTTTGAAAATAAACTGTTTCCCCCACCGGTCTCCATCTGCTTTGCCTTCCCATCTGCTATCAGCCCAAAGAAGCCTTGTTTTGCATTTTGAGTCCCTAAAAATGTCCATGTTCAATTATTGACAACAGTATCATAACAATGTGATTTAATTCATTATTCCTTTTTCTCTCCCTCTCCCCCATCCCTTTGTTTTCTTTTCAGCTCTATATCCATTTACAGTCCTAAGGAGAATCCTAATGCGTTTGATGCTGCTGCTTTCTTCCAATCAGTGGGAAATTTCCTGGGGATCTTTGCTGGATCATTTGCTATGGGATCCTCGTATGCTGTTGTCACAGCTTTGATATCCTTTATAGTTTGTTTTCAGAGAAAAAATATATATAAGTTGGAAAAAATGTGTGGTATCTGAGACTGACCATCTTAAGTTTGAGCCCAAACCTTTTTACTGTTGATTCAAGACTTTGCAAACAGTGAAATCATAAATTGACAGGAATTTTCACTTGTCAGAATCTACAAGGAACTTAATATGCATATTTATTTTTAACATTAGGCAAGACTCCGGTCTTTATTTTACTATCTGTAAGTAATTACATTTCTAGGAAAGTGTTTTGAGGTATTTTGAGGTTAAAACATGAATTTATGAACTACAGACTAGCAGCATTTATACAAAAATACAAGGCAAACACTAGACTATAAATCAAGTCAGTCAGTTTACCTAAACTAGAAATAAAAGGCATATCTGTTGCCCTGCATTTTTTCTTGTGTTTTACATTTCTTCATGTAAAATACTGTTGTAGAAAGAGCAGCGATTTTCATCTTTCTTGCATTGATGCAAATGTAAACAAATGCCAGTTTGTTTATAAAACTGAACAAAATGACTTTCTTTTCCCATTTTCTGGGAAAAGAATATAAAATGTAACCCATTAGGCATTAGTTCAAAAACCACACAAGTATGTGAAATAGCCGACTTGTAGAATTTACCTGTTTAAAACCTGTGCTGGATTTTTGCTCTTTGTTTAAGATAATTTAGAAGCTGTGCAGTTTTTCCAGAATTCAACTTGTATAGGTCAGTATGGGAGGGGAGCTTTCTTTCTTTCATCCTTTATCAGGTTGGGGGCAATTTTAGCTTACAAAACAGTTGTTTTTTTTATTCTTCCTTAGTAATCTTTTAGCACTTGACAAAATTTACAAAGCTGTGCGAGTTCCCTATGTTGGAGACAGGTCTTTTTTTCCTCCTATCCTGGAGTGCCTTCTTATCAGCAGAAGCTGCTGGTCTTACAGGTAAGTGTTGCATTTTATTGAATAAAAGCAGTTTTATAATATGGCTCTAGTGTGGGAAAATGGCGTGTTTATTTGGAGCATGGCATCATATATAAAGCTTCTAAAAGCCAGTTGCTATATTGGAGATGGTTTCATCTTTAAGAATAAATCTGTAGAGACACTGAATAGTTCTTCCAGACAAAGACTTATTAGATCAGGCTAAAGTCCTCAGTCCTTCCCTACCTTCCCTACATTGTCCCATCCCTATTAGTCCCACTATTAATCCCACTATTTTCTGCCCAGCTATAGGACCAAAGATGACGAAGCAAATATACAGTACCATGTGACTGTCAGAGACTGTGCTCCTCTGCATGCACTGCATGTCCTGGTTCCTCCTCCTTTTCCCCAGCTATCAATGACTAAACAGAGGACAGGGACATCCTCAGCATTGCCAGTGGGTTGCAGCCACCTCTGGATTTAAAAAAAAAATTTCATCTTGTTCAGCGCGCCTCCGTAAACACCTTTTGCAACAGGAGAGGTACAGTCATGTCCCAGTGACAGGTAGAAAGATGTGTGATCTGATTGTTTTTTTGTTAACTCTGAGAAAGAAATTGTGCAATCGCAGTCAAGTACATACTCAGGGACTGCTTTTTACAACATAAAGAGTCCACAGAAGTTTGGGCAAAAATTGTAAATGAGTATAGTTTACCTAGACAGCAACCTACTATGCAGTGTGATTTGAAAGAGCAAAGTTTGTAAGAGCCTGGTCATTTTAGTGTTCTTGATGCTGTCCTCTCTGAAATCTAGTGCTCTAATTAATGTCAGGGAAAGTCAGGGTAAGAAAACTGCTTAATGGAGTGTCAGTGCAGCCCACTGTTTTGTTTGCAAAATCATTCAAAGCCTTTTGAAGTCAACAGTTATATTTCTACTGACTTCTATGGAGACAGCATGTTACTTTTTTAATATTAGCCACACAATCAAACTGTTTCAGAATGGGTATTAACATCTGCATCTTCTCACATCTTTGCCTTATTAAATATATAATTTTGCATCCTGCTTACTACCAAAATCTTAAGGCCCATTAATAAAGAGCGGCACATGAACTGAACAAACGGCTGGTATTCCATCACATGGAGAAAATCAGATACCAGCTGGAATAAAAGTCCATTTTGTGTCTCTAAGCTTAATGGCTTTTAAAAATATGACATGATTACTACATAAAAATGGATGCAAGAAGGATGATTGATAATCACTTGCCTCCTACTGGCGGTAATGATTTCCTAATCCAATGACTCCAAGGAAATACTGTTTTAAAATACATTCCTAGCTGAGAACAAGGCTGCTATGTTCCAGCAAATGCACGACTGATAAGTTATATATTATGCCCAAAAAGTGGATTTGTAAGGGAAACACTAATATCTTTCAAAGCCTCAGGTGCTGCACCAAAGGTAATTTCCATTTCTTGGGTGTAGGAACAGACTGTATGTCCAGATAAAAAATAATTGGCAGCTGTCTTTTTTGCATACTGCAAATGTGATGACAGACAGCACAGTCTCTCCTGGTAGTCACTCTGAAGAGCGTTTCTTTTCTCTTTTCTTTTGCAATATGTGAAATATCTGAAATAAAAGACTTAATTATTGAACACCACAGATGGTTTTTACAGTAGCTGTGGTAAGAAACTTTAAATGAACAGAGGGAGAGACAGAGGAAGACAGTGGAACCAAAGTTCCAATTTAAGGGAAAAAATAGAAAATTGTTGGGAAATTTAGCTATTTCTTATAAATAAAGGAATTGATATAGGCATATAAAAGAGAATTGCTCTGCCAACACACAAATTCCAAGGAAAACATACCAAGCCCTTTTAGGTCTGTCACTAGCCTTTTTTTTCATGGGTGTGTTCCGAGTTTCAGGTGGAAATTGTTTAATCACACTGTTGTGAGGAGGCAAAGTTTAGTTTTGAAATTTTTATCAGTTGAGTCTTTGTCATTTAGTTTCTGTGAAACGCTTTTGTCCAAAGCTGTTAGGATGGAAAAAACTCATGGAGCCTTTCTTGTAGCTTCAGAAGTTCAAAGCTGTGTTTTGTAAATGCATTGACTTTATTGGTACTGTGCTAACATTACACTTTAGAGTGGATATTTTTAGTTGCCTGGTCTAACCAGTTTGATGTTGCTTTCATCTTCTCTCAGTCTCATCTGAAGCAGCTCCAACTCCTCTCCTTTCATAACATGACTTTAAACTTCCAATTCAGCAGGAGAATTACTGTGTTGGTTCAAAAATTTTCAGCTGACTTAGGTTCTGTTGGAGGTATAGATTTCAGACGTGGCTCTGATTTCTTGTATCCAGGCTAAGGAAATCTGTGTAAAATGCAGTTATTGCATGCAGTCTCCTACGTGGGCATGTTATGTTCGAAGCACCTGCTGCAGAAGGTGCGGGGAGCCCAGAGAAAAGCCCATCATCCTTCAGAACGCACTCAGCTCTTGATCCATGCTCTATCACTTGCACTCTTTTCCAGCTTATTTACTTTGCCCTCTGTCTTCCTTAATGCATACATCATCTGGTTTTACAGTCAAGTGTGTCTATCCTCAAAAGCAATCATTAGAATGAAGAGAGCATCATAACCATGCAATGACACTGCTGGACCACTCCATTCAATGAACTAAATTCCTAGTTTGAAGTCTTTGACTTCAGTGAACTTGCTTCAAAAATTAACTCAATCCATTGTACGTCTATGCCTATATTCATCCTCATTTTCCTTGGATATTGTGTTTCCTCTGTTCATTTCTTCTAAATGAACTTCAAAGGATTAACACTAGACATCAGTATTTCTCTGTAGCTATTAAGTAATGTAATTGCAAAATAATTTTATTCTTATAATGCTTTCCACATTAGTTTCTCAATCACTAAGAGCCTTTTGAAGTCCAATACTGAAGCATGTCATAATTTATAAATAATGGGCTACACTTTTTTTGTGTAGGTATAGTAGGTGGTAGAGCGCACTTGTTTTACTTGCAGATTTTTTAAATAAAATGTGAATGGAGAGTAGCACAGGTCAACATTTTATAAAATATTTTATTCCTGTACCTCAAGATATCCCATGATATATAACACACAATATATGGGCCTGACCCTGGTTGAAAAATGGATCTGATCAAACCAGCAAATCAAAATAAAAATCTAGGATGACTACACAATTATTGTTATACTGATAACTGTAGATTATAAATTAATGTTATGGTTATTAATCTTACAGCTATATCATCAAGCTGTGACATATGCATGATAAATTGATTCTTATACAGTAGAATCTAATTTGTGTGCACTTTGTGATTAGCCCCAAAGTATATCATTCCTGACTGCTGAGCAAAGCTGTAATAACAGAGTACTATAGTGAGGTCAGTGTTTATATAGTTGCTTTCATTTTCAAGCTTCATTACAAAATATTTACTAGTAGGCTATGAAAAATAATCATAAATAATTTAAATTAAACACTTCTCAAAATAAATGAGGAAAGTACATCTTGCATTTATTAATTGCTTGTTCTCTTGCTTTATAATTAACAAAATTTCCTAATTTTTAACTGGTCACTCAGTCATTAGTCTGTGAAAGATTCCATGATGCACATGGGCATTTATGTTCACCTCAGTTAGAACCTCTCTATCTACAGCTGTTTGAACTTAAGTAGATAGTAAAATAAAGAGATTAATATACCTGCAAAAATGCACTTAAATATATCCATGTGAATTTATTTGCGTTTATGTATTCAGTTAATGCATACTTCAAAGTCATATAGAATTCATCTCTGTAAAAGCATCAAAAATATGACCAACCACCTCTGATTTTACACGCCAAAGACCTGTGCTATGAAGCTAAAAAAGACAATAGATCTTGAAGGAAAAAATGTTGGAGGGGATCATCTTTGTTCCTTTACTGTTTTTCAAAGCCCAGCCCAAAATGATTTTTTTCTGATCATTATCAAGGAGATAGCTTGTGATAATAAATTACTGCTGCTTCCTCACCCTCAGCAATTCTTGTCTGAACATTTTGTGATATGTCTGACACCTGCCTTCTTATTCAGGGGCTCACAGGAGAGCACAGTCTACTTAGTGAGAAAGCTTTTCCTCCAAAAATAAATAAGCAGCTTATTACGACTGATGTACCCAGGACGAGTCCAAAGATCTGGTCTCTCACTGGGGCAGTTTTGTGCTACCTTTGTATTTAGGACATAGCAAGAACAAATGTCACCAACTTCTATTTCCCTTAGTACTGCTGACAAAGTGCAGTTATTCTCATGGCTGTTCACTGTTCCCATCTGTTTGCTGTAATTCGTCTTGGATCCATCATCTACCTCATCGTTTTGTTTTTTTTTAATGTTGTGACCAGTTCTTCTTCTTGTATCACTCTCAGAAGGGATCTATCAAAAATTTCTGTCTGCATTTGTGAGAATGATGCAGGTTGGTACCTGATTGGCTTTAGTTCACTGGGCTGACATTATTCCATAAAACGAAGTTATTCTGGGCATTAAATTGTCAACTTTGTGGTTTTCTTTCCTTTATTCGTAAGTAATGTGCCATGTTGCATCATACAGAGAAGCAGATAGAGTCCTCCAGTAACGAGGGAAAAGGGATAGTTTGGCTTCTAGGTCAAAAGGAAACAGACCTCAATTCTCTTAAGCTGTAGTTCTGCCACTTCTAGGAGGAAAGGATGAAAGTTGGGACTACTTAGGAAAGCAGGCTCTTCATGGATAAGAAGATGGCATTTGCACTGCTGTGCAGAGACAGATGACAACTGGGCAGGTTTGCCACAAATTACTAATCCATTACTTGCCCACAGGACTTCAGAGATGGCTCTAGATCATCCAGAGATGATGGTATTCTAAGATGGGGAATGTCAGGTGGATCCTGTACTTTAGAGGATGCTCCAGACATATTTTCCTGACATATAAGCTAGACCCAATACTCTGTGCAGTTTCAGTTATCCCATTCTCTCTTTCAACAGCATCACTTGACCAGACTATGCAATCACTTGAGTCAGTGCTTGGGTCTGGCTAACTTAGGTCCTGTTGTAGGTATAGCCTTTTAAGACAGCAAGGGAAGATGAGAAAGGTGTTTGCTTTTAGAGAAAAGTACATATTCTAGCACAGCATTAGGCTGAGCTTGATGATCAGTTGCATAAAATGAGGATAGTGGAATCTTATTGCTAGTGAATAAGTTCAGCATAAACAGGGTAAGCACTCAGCGTGTCTAGAATAAAACCTGATGTGCCTCACCGTAGGAGTTCCAATCTAAATTGAATGCAGCAATTCATTTGGGGTTACAAAAGTACAACACTGAAGCTCAGGTCTCACTTGAAGCAGCCAGATGCAATACCAATGATCATGCCTCAGATGAGGGCCTAAAAAATTCCCTCAGCTCTGTCTTTCATTGCTTTCTGTCACGTCAACATAAAATCAACCTCAGACAACTTCAGAGATGAAAGCTTCATAAACAAAGCACCAGCTTTGGTTCTGCATTGGTGCAGATCTGGTGAAAGAAGCCTTGAATCTTTGCTTCAGTATCAAAAAAATTATTAGTCACACTTCATGTCCTCAGTGAAAACAGACTGAACAGGGATATTGTTGCTACTGGTTTTATAACCCTATTACTGCAGCAATTTGATGCAGAAGGCAGTGCCTCATTTCCTGCCACTCACACATTCAGTCTGCACTGGGATGTGCCCAGTAGGCACTGTGGAGACATTCTGGCATAAATATGACTGCAAAGCAAATGTTATCTGATTTAAATAATTTCTCTGTTACCCAGTCCTCATTGTTCTCTTTTCCCCACATTTCACTGCCTTTGACGAAAGACCAGTTCCTGTTGCTTGTTGTACTGTGGGATCTGCAGTACGTTGTGCATCATTAGAGAGGCATCCCTGAAGCTCTGGAATGCTTCGAAGCTGGGAGTAAAACCAGTCAGTTGACGTATAGGTCTTTTCAAATGAAGTTATACATTTTATCCACTCCCTTGTTTCCCCAGAAGAAAGAGGTTTGGGTTTTTTTCCTAAATTCCTTTTTTTACCAATAAAAGACCTGACAGCTGGAGACATAATGTCAGTTTTATTGTCTCAGTTTAGCAAATTCTGAAGTTTAAATTGTGGACAGTCACTTCCAGGTTTGCATTAAAAGCACACTATACACGCTGCCCTTCTCTGACAAAAGGCAGACTTTTTTCCTGTTTTTCTCTTAGCACCAGATATTGAAAAGCAAGTGTGCATTTCCTTTTGCCTATTTATGAAATGATCCAAAAAAAGGTTTTGTCTTTCAGTGACAATATAGGAATTATTTTTAGATTAACACTTATAAATTAACACTCACACTATAATGTTAATATTCACATGATCAGCAAAACATTTTTAAAGATATGTTACTCCTTTATCCTATATTATCTTTTGATATTACTAGCTTTTGTCCTAGCAACAATTTCAACTACAAGTGTTTGGCAAAACTAATGCAAGAGTAAATTCTCTAATTGTATAAGCAGCTAACAAGCTATCACTTTTTCTCTGTTATGCAAGGAGAAAAAAAATCAAATAAAATGGTAGGCTTCTATTTCTAATAAAACCTCTTCAAAGAGGCTGAGCTGCAGCTGAAACTTTACTAGTGACTATCAACATTTTACTGTGAGGTTTCTCATTTTTTATATTAAGTGAAAAATTTCAGTAACTTTATTTGTAGACACAAGCGGCTGTATTGCACTTAACAACTGACCACCCATTTCAACTGAAAACATTCCCTGTTTTCTTTAGGTTAGCATTTTGTTCAGCAATTGTAGCACTAAGTATCTCAGTAATTGCTAAATTTGTCACTTAAAAATGAAACAAATGTAACGGCACTGAAAAAGTGAGCTGAGTCTCCAACACCGCAAAAATAAAGCACTGAGCACTAAGGACTGGCAAAAGGATCATCTCACTTTATCTGCCTCCCTGCATCTAATAAATACTTTCTGTTTACAATTCCAGTATTATCATGGTCTTATCTGTTTCTCTGTGAAAGAAAGCCTGCAAAAAATTAACAACCTAATTTATGTGCCATACACAGTTCATACAGTATTTTGCTACCCAGCTAACTTCAAAATCCAGCTTTAATAGTCTTAGAAAGAAATCCAGATTGCTTTTTCCTTCTCACTAAAAAGTTCTCTGTTTGCCTCTTTAGGTACTTCTCTTTCCTTTGTAGTTGCATTAACATGTAATTGGTCATTACTCTTAAGTAATCATTTTTATGGAAATGCATTACAAACAATTTTCACCAAGCTTTTTTATTAAGCATTCATTACAAGAGGCATGGCTAGTACATATTATGCCTTCAGTTGTAGCAATTGAACTATTCCACTGCATTCCCCCAGTCTTCCCTGGAAACAGGGTATCTAGTTGCTACACTTGCATAATTGCATGGTTCAGATCGTTTATTCCTATTGTAAAATCAGATTTAGGCCATTTTATTCCTCACGTCACTCTCTCAGTTCTTTCACTACCCATAATTAACAGTTTCTTAGCAGTCAAAAAACATTTTATAATCATACTTGAATTTAATAGTCAATTTTAAAAATGCAAGACAGCACAATGATGATTCATGTAAAAAAGTGAATCAGAAACTCTTATCTCCATTTCTGTTACTGAGCCTGGAGCTAGTGATACTTAGCAACATTACTGATTGGCTATATTTTTTAACTGAAATTTCATTGTTTGAGCATCCCGTTGCATATTATTAATGCCTTGAGAATTTTTAAACTCCCCAAATCAGTTCTGCACAATCAAATACAGGTACTGAGAAAAAAGACTTAGACTCATTTAAGAGAACAATTAGACCTCACAAAAACATGAACTTCCTGGAATGTATTTAGGGAGTGACAATCTCACCAGTACCCACATTATTTACTGCAAATAGAAGTCTTGGGGGGGGGGGGGGGGGAGAAAAACAAAAGCAAAACAGACATAAGAAAATAAATATTAAAAAACAAAGACACAGCAGCTAAAGCTCAGTGGAATTTCTCTTGTCTGCAGAGACTGTGTTCTGTAGAAGTAGTACAGGTACATTTACAATATAAAGAGAACCCAGAAGCAAAGTAAACGTCTACAGTGGTTTGTGGGGAAAAAAAAAGATTTGCTTTCTCATTTTCTTTCGATGGCAGTTATCCCTTGTACCAAATTCATCTCAGAAATTTTTACTCCATACTTTTTTCTTCCATCAAAGGCATATTAATGCCAGGCCTCAGTTCTTCCCTGAAACAAGAGAGGCTTGCAAGTAAAGAAGGTTGGATTTTGTTGGACAACATTTTCACAGTTAGCAATCCAAAGAGAGTCAGAAACTTGAGAAAGACACACTAAGGTAATAATTACTTTCACAGGTATGTGGCAATGTGCTGTTCCCCCCCACACATGCTCCTCCAAATGAAATAGTTTCAGCATTGTCTAAATTTTTACTTTAGCATGTTTCCTCATCTACACCTGGCTTTAGGGGAGGAGGATATTTCACTTACCTCCAGGGCCCTCGTGCTGCTAAAATTCAAACATTCAGAGGTTTGGATAAGCCTATTAAAGAACCTATCGAGGCACCAGCACTTTTAGCTGATGCTTGTTCAGTACATTACTGTCCATTTTTTTCTGTGACTGTGTGAAGCCTGGCCTGCTTCTATTAATCCTTTTGAAGTAGCAGATTGTTTTATATTGGGTTTGCTGTGCTAAAGCCTGCAGCACTGTAGATTCTGCTCCCTTACTGAGCCTCTTCTTGCCAGCCTTTGTAAATTCAGGAGGGTCACCATCCTGGAGAAGCTGGAAGAAGCCTTATCCAGTTTCAAGTCCAGGACTGAAGGTACAGGCTGGGATTATTTTGCTTCCAGTAGAACTGGTTTATATGTTTCAGTTCATAGTATTTTAACCCAATAAATGCCTAGAAAGCTACTGCACAGTCACATTGCAAGGATGGATAATTCCTAAACCTGGACAGGTATCTTTTTGCCTGCTTTGTTGCCTCAGTGTGTTTCCTTGGATTCATCAGTGTCATTTCAATACGTCAGCAACCTATAAGCTAAAAATTACCCAACAATTTGCAGAGCAGCCCATGAGGAAGCAGAACTAAAATGCTAATTAGGGCACGTTGTAGCTCTTAGATAGGAGGCAGCGGGTAGAAGGGCTGAAAGGCACAAGAACTAAAGCACTGTGGGGTGGACGGTGGAAAACTGCCTGTGTGTGAACCCCCGAGATCACAGGCGTGCAGTGATCACACTGCAGGCTGGCTTTGTGCAAAACTAGTTGTTGCTCATGTGGTGTGCGTCTAGAAACTGAGCAGAACTTGCATGCTCCGCGTGCTTCGGGAAATGTGTGTGGAGGTTTTCAGGGGAATGATGATTGGAATGGATGTGAACAAGCCCTGAGCTGTTACATAAATAATTATCTATGTAGACATGCCCCAAGTTTAAGAAAAGCACAGAGCTCTCTTCCTCCATGGGCATTTACATATGGTTACTGGTGGACACTTATTTTTGGTTTTCTATTTTCTCCCTGTGTGGGTTCCTTCTGCCTTATCTGTGTCCAGGGCTGACGAGATATTACAGTTACAATATTATCAGCTACTTTAATTATAATACTGCATTACAGTGACGTTACTCAATGATCCTAGTGAGTTAGGACCAGGGCCAGGGAGGAAGTATTCAAACTAAGAAATATCTCTATAATACAAATTTATTATTATTCCTGACAAACCTGCTGCCCTGCTCCTCAAGACCTTCCACAGGCTGGGAAGTATAATTACGGCCACATGACTACGGTCACGGACCTCGTCATTCTGGGCAATGCAGTTTGCACCTGCCAGAGCATCATCTTTAAGCAATATGTTGTCGTCCACCTTGCACATTGTTACGCTCTGCTTATGATAAGGCTAACATTCAGGGACAGATTGAAATGACTGTCCCCTGTTGCAGTCATTCAGTACCAAGTGCTCTCAAACCATTTAAATGTAATAAAATTATTTTTTCTTTTCCTATTCAGTCTCTGCCAAAATAGTCAAAATAGTCTGAAGTCCTTCATATTACAAGTATGTTAATCTTGCCTAACTGTCAGTCAGATTATGGTCAGATGTTACCATGTATTAATTCAAACAAATTTTCTACAGTTTTGGGCCAAATACACAACAGTGGAAATGCTACGGATGTGTGACGGACCAAGCAGAAGATTCAAGACCTTCATGATTTTTAGCAAAGAAACAAAATTCTAGTTTGTTTGAAAGATGCTCTTATAAAACATATCTTAAAGTTCTTTTGTTATAAAATGCTGTTAACAGTCTAATTAGCTTTTTTATGCAGCCCTTTGACAAACCTAAGAAAGAAAACAGAAGCAGCTAACTCTGATTTTTCTCTGAATTTCAGGTATTGTTGCAGTCCTTTTCTGTGGAGTCACACAGGCCCATTATACCTACAGCAATCTGTCACCAGATTCCAAAATGAGAACTAAACAGGTAGGGCATGGAAATAACTGACTTTGTGTCTTCAACTAGTATAAGGAATAGACAGAGGTACTGGAATGTAGCTGGATGGGATTTCATTAATGCAAAGGTAGAAGCTTATGTCTTCACTAGAGGAAAACTGGAGATTTTGACAGGAAAACAGTAACAATTCTCTGGATAAGCAAAAAATATAAGAATGTGTTCTTCCCAAGAGACCCGAAATGTCAGTCAATGAGATGAAGGGTAAGGAGATAACAGTTTACACTAGCTTCCATACAAGAATGCTACGAAGTTAAGGAAATCAAAGAACTCTGGTAAATAAGAGAGAAGTCGTCTGAGAGATTGGATCCATGTGGATTTTTGCAAAGGGACTGTATAAACTGCAGTCTGGCACACAGACTTGAGCAATGACATCGTTTCATTTCTGCCTCATTAAAAATCTGACATAATTAGAAAGATAGTGATTTTTTTCCATTGTGTTGTTCAGAGTTTAGAGAAATTTGGCCATCTGGTTTTTGTTTGAACAGGTGACTAGCACAATTGTAATTATTTTTTAAAACTTGGGGCTGTTCTCAGTACTAGATATATGGCATTGCAATATTCAAAATACTTTCCAGCACAAGGAGTAATTTTAGACTACCTCGCCACTACCTAGATCCTGTGAGAAGTCATTAAAATGCAGTTTTCTTCCTTTTTAATGTTGACTCTTATGTCCCAAGAGCCCCAGGTTGTAGAAAATCTATCTCCTAGAACAAAATGGAAACATATAGTCCAAGACTATATTTTTCATGATGCAATCTGGTACCTTTTTCAGCAATTCCTCTGTTTTAAGCATCGGAAAATTTACGTAGAAAATTTCATCATTTCTTGCACATCTCAATTTAATCTAAAATCCAATTTTCTATCAAAAACAGTTTGATGGAAAAAATACTGGCCACACTGTCAGTTCAACTGTCAGACTCTCTCAGATTTTAAATTACAGAAAAGTTTCTGATCAGTACTTCCAGAATAAAATGTTAGCTATTGAACAGGATAAGTCTTCTCAATTGCATTTCTTCATACCAGCAGAGGATGATGTTTTCAAAAAGTATTCCAGCAGAGAAGAGAACCTTTCTCTGATAACTGTATCGTAAGGGAATAACATTTATATCTGCTATAGAATTGTTTCTATTTTGCAGAAATACTGAATTGCATATGCCATTACTACCCTTGCATATAACTGTTAAGATTTGAATACAAGGATTTTTCAGGGATTCATCCACGTGATTTAGTGATGCACAGCCTCAGAGAGAGAAAGAGAAAAAGAAAGGCCATGGTGTTTTTAATTACATATGAATGTTTTCAGCTACAGAATTCACTAACATTTAGTTTAAATGCATACTGGTTTTGTCCATGTTTACTCTTTCATTCCCTCTCATTCAACAGTGCAAAACAAAATAGTGAAAATAAACTGAATCTACCCTTGAACACACAGAAAAGGGATTATGTGTTTCTCTATGGCGCTATGAGTTTTATGCACCCCTTCTATTCTGTTTTCTCTTCTCCCATAAGCTCTTAATCCTCAGCCTCCCTTACGATATGGTTCAAAAATTGTTGTTAAATTCCTTTGAATTCTTCTAATTTATTTTCTAATCCAAAGATTACCCTTTCATATGTAGCTGTTTTCAGCAAGACCTGCATGCCTCTTTCTTTCTCTCCCCCCAAGAATTCTCTTCCAGAGAATTTACTAAGCCACACACTTGGCATTCTCATAATCATATATGACTTCAGTGCATTTTAAATGAATATTGTTGCTCAGACAGATGGCTTCGCTCCCAATCTAAGTCATTTTTATTGCTCATTACTGGCCAAAAGCAAGGGCTTTTCAGTTCATTTATAGAATTATTCCAAGGCAGTCTCTCTCTTTTGTTACAATATGATAGACCTTT
This sequence comes from Nipponia nippon, assembly GCF_047370975.1. NCBI lineage: Eukaryota > Metazoa > Chordata > Aves > Pelecaniformes > Threskiornithidae > Nipponia > Nipponia nippon. Next base: position 17,597,254 of record NW_028262391.1, read on the forward strand.
CAGTAAGGACTGGTGAACTGTAATGTACACTGACAAAACAGTGAGTTAAGGCTAAAGCTAACAAAAAACATGGAAATTAGATTTAAAACTGTAAATCAGATTGTGAAATTGTGTTAGCTGTTTTTAAACAAATGCTTTTTTCTCTACTGCTTTGCATAATTTTCTTTACATTTTTTACTAACTGTTAAAATTTCATAGCTTGATGGTAAAATTCAGTATACAATGATAGAGGTGGTGTTTCTGGCCACGATGCCGAGTTCTGCATTTCTCATAATACCTCATCATTTGCTGTAAAAGAATACATAAGAAAAAAAAAAAGGCTGTATGATTTTCTTCAGATATTGATATAAAATGAAAACTTATCTACAGTTCTTAAATGAGAATTTAAGAACCTCTATTAAGAATGCCTGTTTAAAGATGCCATGTATCCTTTATTATCCAGTCAATCACCGTTTAACATTCTATGAAAGACAAAATATTAGATTTCAAGCATCTGAAGCTTACAGAATCTGAAAGTGTAAATTAACACAAATCTTGTCACAAACAATGGATTATTTTAACACGTAAGAAAAGTGAGATAACAAAGATTTAGTGAAAATGCAGGCTTTGGAGAGTTTTCATAATCCCGGTTCTCATGAAGTATTTATAAACATTCTCTCTGTGTGTTTTTATTGTTTGTTTTTAACATCAGTGATGTTTTATGGCAGTATTTTTAAGTTATCATCATTGGCCTGACTATGGTCATGGTGATTTTAACATTAAAATTGGCACTGCCATCCGTGGCAACAAGGCTAGGTCAAACAGAGTGCTCCTGAGTTTCATACATTTAAAGTTTAATTTATCCAATACATCTTTAGTGAAGGAGAAGATGAAACTGCTAGGACCTGATCGAAAGCTATTTGATTCTGTGAAGCTTTCGCTAGAATTATTTACAGCTGCTAGTATAACCTCACGTTATGCTGCAGGCAAACAACAGTTGCTTCTAAATCTTGGGACGCTATAGTTCAGGTTTTACATTAGGTTCTTCTGATGTACCGTTCGGTTGGGTTGATTTGCTCAGCTACAAGTAAATCCATGACTGGGCAGGGTGTTGCTAGATAAATAGAAATTACTGGTTTGTTGAAAGTGGACAGACTGTAAATCCCTACACGTCAGCTCTAGAAAGGGATGCGCGGACAATGCTGTGTTTTCTACGGAAGAGATGATGTTCCTTGCTATTTTTTTCTCTCTGCTCTCTATCAGTTTCACTCAAATACCAAGCTAAGACCACCACAGTTTCCTAGTGGTGGAGTATTAAGAGAAGCTTCTCACTTTCTCTGATGGCTATAAATGTTATCCATCGTATTTATGAGTTATAGCATTTTCTGGGTATGTTCTTTTAACTCCAGGGAACAGCCACAACAAAGAGACCAGGGAACAGGGCAATACCTCTCTTTGGTTAAGTGTGCAAGGGTATGGAGAATTCTGCTTTCAGACAAAATACAGTGCCAGCAAGTTATAAATTCTGAAAAGGGAATTCTGAAATGCATCTCCTATGGAAGCAGAGTCAGGGAATTACTAGAAGGCACAGGAAAGCATGTCCAGCCAGCAAGGGGTTATGTCACATGCTGCCCTGCCCATCTCCATTCATTCCACCAGTCTAACCCTTCTTTGCATAGTCACCTCTGAAATAGTTGTCTAACAAGCTCGTGAAGGTTGCTTTCCCAAATCAGATGTAATAGCCTTTTTAACCACGTTACTAGTTAAACAGCTACTCACATTTTTTGCTGGTTCTGATAGCAAACTCATTGGAGAACACCTGCCTTATAGACAAAAGCTTCCAGCCTGCTTGTTCAGCTGCACTGTATGCACAAGATGCCACATTAAGATTTCAGCAGCCCTTCACCTCCAAGGCTTTACACAAGCTTGAGAATGGGGTAAAGGTAAAACAAGAGAACTCAGTGCCGCATAACTTCTGAGTGACTTTACCAAAGCATGTAGTCTTACTAGGACTGCTTGAGCAAATTAACTTACACTGAAGAACTGAAAGTTCAGACTAGTCTTTGGGCTTTGCTCACTGATGGGCATAGTACTGATTGCTTCAAATTTGAATCCCCACACTATGAAGCAGACTTGATTATCTCTGATTATTGAAAGTCATCACTTTGCAGAGAAGCAACTAATACCTCCTGGAAATCCCTTGAAAATACATTACATTTTCATAATGTGCTTAGGTCATTTATGATATACATTTTCCAACAATGAAACAGGCTAGGGATCAATCAGCTGATTGCTGGATCATAAATTGAGTTTGGTGTAAAAGTGTTGTGTTTATAAGCATACTAATTTAATGCTAATTAATCATATTAATTGAAACAGGCTGACAAAACAGTCATGAAACGTATTTTTTTTTAATTCCTCAAAAACTGTAAATCAAATCATTATAGTCTCTTGACCCTGATATGTCATCGAATAGCCTCAGTACGGACTTTAGACTTGATGCTGTTCCATCCATAATTATAGACTCACTTCTGAAGCAAATCGGAACTGAAGAGCATAACTTAAAAAGTAAAGTACGGCAGTGGAGATGTCCAAATCTACTGAAGGGGGGGGGGGAGTGGAATTAATCAAAGGAGTGATTCCTGAACAGCAATCAGACAGCGTTTAGTAAAAAGAGCATTGTTGGACTAAAGGCAAAGAGGTGGCTGAAGTCAGGTTTTGGCTCACTATATCCAAATGAAGCACCATCACTGTGATCTAGTCATTCTACTGCTTTTCTGCCGGCCTAACTACCGTATAAACAAGTTACAAGCAGACCTACACTCAGAACTGAAACAACAGATCTCCTTTCTCTACATACATGATACAACAACTATCTTATAGGATTCTTTCATCAGCTCCTTTTGTAAGAAAAGAAATAATATGCTGCAAATTCTGCTCCAGTAGCAGAATGTTTTCTCCTGAGTTTGCTGCCAGGAACTGCAGCTACTGTTTTTATCTTTCTGTGAGAGAAGGGGAGCAGCTGAGTAGAGATGGCTATGTACTAGTACTGCCAAAACTGCATCAATCTGCTGGTTGCGAGGGGTCCCACTCCAGATACCTAGCTCTGATATTGTATTTGGGAGAAGCAGCCCTCTGAAATCATAGAGAGCATCAGCACAAACAGAAATGGGTTTAGTGCCCCTATCTTAAACCCTCCACAGTCACACAGGACATGTGTGTGTCCTGTAGCTTTGGTCCTGCTATTTGTATGAGTGTTTAAGAGACCAAACAATTAGAGCTGTGCTTACTTCTAAAGCACACAGCCTATGTTAATTTATCTCTGGTTAATGCCTACTATTTTCTGTTATCAGACACTGGATTCTTTATAGATAATTAGTTTACACTTCTAGGAAGAAAAGGCCACACAAATGTCAGGATATAATGGCTCTTACAATTCAATCTTGACTTTTAAAAAATTCAAGAGTATTTCTAGACTGAGGAAAACCCTACTTACAGCAAAATGTCCTCAATAATTAGCAAAGCAGCAACCACCACAAAACATAATTCTCATCCTTTTGAAATGAGCAGCCTAATTGGCAGCTGTTGTTGTGATTTGTTCAGGAACTCTACTTAGGAAAAAATGACCTTTAAGGCACTGCAAGAGGTGTTTCCACATAAATGATTGACAGAGAAAAAGACTGAGGGGAAAAAAGTTATCTTTTAAATAAGATTACAACCAGTACCAGATTCTAATCAGTCTTTGCATATGTGCTGTGCAGGAGGAATCTGTTCTTTCAGCATACCACAGTCACAGTGCCTGCAGGAAAATTTCATACTAGAATGTTTTTTTCATTATCTTCTGAGGTATATAGTACCATTGGCTGTCTGGTATAAGACGACATGTTTGATGGCTAATACTCTATCTGAGGGTAAACTGGAAATTCGTTTTAATTAATACATGGCACTCAGATCTGGTACTCTTCAAAAAGTATACAAGAGGTCCTTGCCTAAAGGATTCGATAAAGTCCAAAGTCTTAGTTAGAATTAAACAGGTTGCCTGCATGAAGTACTTTCTTCCATTTAAGTGGTGACTGAGCATCTAACTTAGCTCTGATGGGCACTATCTTCTCTCTCATGGTTCCCTTTCTGCAGCTGAAGAAAAAAAACCCTGATTTCCAACCTCCTTGAACCCCTGCAAGTTCAGACTCAAAAGCAATAGACTGGGGCTTCAGGCAGTGCTGCTCAGGAAAGAGTCCAGGTGACCAACTTACAGTGGTCAGCAGAAAGGGCTGAAGAAGGAGCTACTTCTGATAACAGGAATAAGAAAAGAAAATAGCATTTGGGGAGTTTTATTTGTATTGGAATATTATTGCCCTTGTTTTAGCCAGTTTTGCTTAAAGTAAACACTGGAAGTGAGTTACATTAGGGAAAAACCTTGCTCTTATTTTCTTATATTTTACCCAGATTTCTTTTTTCTTTTTTTTTTTTTTTTTGAGACAAGGCCTATAGCAAAATCTTAGTTTTGCAGCTGTTCAAAACGATCAGGGAGGACATAGAAATACCCCTGTTCTTTTTCTTTCTGAGAGAAGAAAATGATACAGACATAAAAAGGTTATAAGCACAGGGTTACAAGAAGAATGGCTTATGCTGCATTTAGCATATAGCTGTTAAGAGTACATACCTGAAATTGTAGGTAGAACTTTCTGCTAACTTTGAGACATCTAACTTATATTGAAAACAACAGAATTCACAGTTTAGACCCTTCTAAAAGTCCAAAAGCTCACGTCTCCAGATATGAGCTATCATTACAGCTCTAGCCTAAGTGCCCTAAAGAGAAGCAACCCCTCATTCTTGTCCTGCACTTCTGCTTATAACTTCCATGTTTCCCTCCTGAGGCACTAATGAGCTCCAGCTGCGTCACAGGCATGCTGGCCAAGCCATGTATTCCCGAGCTGGACCGTCATAGCTTGCTAACTCAATGCATCTCTACAGAGCCACTGGGTCTGTTACGAACAGGCTGCCCTCGTTTATAAATTGCCTTCTTATTTCTAATTGAATATGCACCACATGCATAATGCTTATAATAATTATTACCTTTAAAATGGATTGCAATTGACAGGAAGTGTACAATGAATTCCAGTTCTCTACACAGCTATTTTCTGTGTTTAGCAGAAAAAGCTGAAGATTGGAAATGTGCCAGATGCATTGTTTGACCAGATGTACCATGAGATCTTATGGAACCCTGTAGAATAGTATAATGCTATAAAGAAAGCTAAAGCTGCTTACTGTAAGGGTTTAACAAGAAGAATCATAACAACACAAGAAAATCTTGATTTCTGCAAGAGGAATTATAGTACCATGTCTTTCAATCTGAATTTCTTAACAAAATCCCTCATTATCTGACTGATGTTCCTGATTACTTAACCATACTAAAAGAATGTTAATCGGCAGTCTCTTTACGTGCAGCTCCCCTTAAATTTATGCGGAAATGCTGTAATTGTTTCCTCTCTTTTAGCTGTGAGCTGCTTGATGGATGGTAAACAGCTAGGAAACATTGCTACAAGTAAACTGATAACGGTAGACTTTATAACTACAGTATATCAGTAATTAGCTGCATAATTTATGATTTATATCATAAATTAGCTGCTATCCTATCCATAATACTGAATATATTGGGTATCTACAAACAGAAATCTCATTAGAATATTCAGTTCTATCCTTCATTCTTTAATCTCCATTTTTCCTCTGTTTTTGTATACCTGCTTTAGGGATTCCTTAACTGAGAATGTGCAGATTTACTCTGGCCTCATTAGTTCCCATCAAGCATGTGCCCCTTTATCATCAGCTTTTTGTAAAAAATACCATATTCTAGTATCTTACACACCCCTGAATAAAAATAGTATTTTGGACCTATGAAAAAGAGATCTTCTCTTGAAAAACAAAGGAAAACAATTTTCCTTCATTTTGCTTAAGCACAGGAACTGGCAAATATACATGCTCAAATATAATTCATACCCTGAAGAAACCCAGAACGGTAGTGAAAGCACTATTTCTAGAGAGAAGCCCATCTTTTTGAAAAATGATGTCATTTCTGATGCTGGTAGGCTAAGGAGCATAATGCCATATGCAAACTAGTTACCAAATAGCTTCATTAAAGTTTTTATAATCTGTTTAAACATTAAACATTTTCTTTAAATATTAATAAAGTTCTTTGATTGTTAAGGTTATAGTTTACTCTCTGCAGCACAGTAGCAGATGCCAGCAGTTAGCTAACATATACCAATTGGAATTAAAACCTATAGGCCAAAATCTCATCGGCATATGGAGAAATATGTAATGAAATTCCAAACTGAAACACATGCTGTAGTTTCTTTGAAAGGTGCCCTGAATCACAAATGAGACTCTCACATGTCTTCATCTGTGCAGTGGAGTCAAACTGTATGGGGCTATGTAAGCTCCTGCAGAATCAAAAAGCTGGTTTATACAACTATCCGGATCATGTTATTGTGTATCTCTCAGTCTTCTCACAAGAGGTTTCAAGAGTGACCTCTGAAACGTTTCTCCTTACTGTGGGTAGCTAGCACTTATCCCTAGTTTTTAAGTCTGCGTCCATGTAAATATCCAGCCTCGTACTCCACCTCTGTAAAGCGCATCTAGTTTTGTGAAGAGAATTTCCTCTAAGTATGTAGGCTGTTAAATCCAATCCCTTCCTAATTATTGCCACCCTCCTCATCACTGCAACTGCGGAATGCATAGGGAGAAAAAGCAAACAAAAGCCAATCTAATCCTGGGCTGTGAATATATTCTTGCATCAACATGTAGCGCTGAAACAGAGCAGAGTGCAGTTTAACATCACATACTTAGACTATATATGGTTACCTTTAGTTTAAATTATATCTTATTCAATTTTGTGTTTTGTAAATGTTGACAGTTACAACATTCCCTTAAACATGTAGTCAGTCACAACTCTCATCTGAGAATTTGTGACAGAGATAAAAAATAAAGGTAGGATTCTTCATTTAAGCCTTTCTTCATTTTTCATACAGGTAAAGTAATTTAATAGAGTTTTATGTCATGAACCAAAGCCCTTTGACTTTAATGAGATTTGGCTTATGCTATAAATGAAGAGGTTCCAAATATAATGATAATATAAGTAAAAACACTCAGATTCTTTCTTAAAATATAGTTATGTCCTAATAGTAACAATTTTCTCTGACTTCTTTGTCTGAAACACTGACACTTCACATTATTGTGTTAAGTGATTTTAGTACAGGACTTATCAATAAATTCTCCAGTTATGGAACGAACCTCTAGAAAACATCATCTGTTTTGTATTTTTATGCATAGGACATTATACTGCTAAATCGGAATGCAATTAAATTGCAACGCAGTAAAATTATTAAGCACATAGGTTTACATAGTTTTTAATGTTGAGGGTATTATTAATAGGTTCTGTTGTTATAACCCTCTATCGCCTTACACTTGCATGAGTATGTATCAATATGTTCATAATTGCTCTGACTGTGGGGACACTGTGTTTGGTGAAGAAATTAAGATAGCCGTTTCTTGCATGGTTAGGTAGGTTACATGGTGGTCTTTATAGAGCATCAAGCATTTTGTCACAGATGTGTGCTGACCTCGCCGAAAGAAGTCCGCATGGTTTTGGAGCTAGCAGCTTTATTCATGTTTTGAGGCCCCTGCTTCCCCTGCAAACGGCAATGCTTTTGCCCCTGCCCAGAGAGACTTGGGGCAACGGGAGGCCTTAAGGAATCTGAGCTGTTATGTGATTTCTGACATTACCAAACCGCTGCTTACAGAGATCCGTTCTTGCAATCTGAAACATGTTTTATATATCTCTCCTTTTTAACTTACATGATTCTTGCATGACTGCTGATCCCTCACAATTCTCTTTCTAGGGATATCATCTGCAAAATTCCATATCAGCTAAAAAAATTCACAAAAGCCTTGGTCAAAACTTTTTATAAGTATGTAACTAACACTAAAATTCTCGCACAATAAGCTGCAAGAAGAAAATAAATACATGTAAATAAGGCACTATAATATTCTAAAGCTCTTGCCAGCATCCCATCTTTTTAGTGACTGCACAGCTGTGTTTCCATTACACGATTAATGGATTTTCTACCTTCAAAAGAGACATTTGTACAAAATGGTCGCACAGTGCAAGAAATACTAAACAACTGACTAGAGCTCATCTCTTTCTCATGGTGTCATCTGTGGAAATAATTAAGGGCTTAAAAGCCCTTTGTCAAAATCTTCCAGATTAAATGTCTAAATCATGACTAGGATTCAAATAAATGCCCTGTATTTCCACATGTTTTGGTACCTATCTACTTTCATTCACCTAAAATAATGAAAAAAGCATGCAAGTTTGAGCATCTATTTCAAGCTTTTGACTTCTAATTCTGCTTCAGTCACACTAATCTAGGGGGGTGTTGACCACCCTTTGCCTCCAGTGAACTTGAGAACAGTTCCAAGCGTTTGAGAATTCCAGACAGACGCTCAGCACCCTCAGAAGCACACACTCATGTGGCAACTAATACTTTTCTTGAAAAAACATTTCTCTGTATGAGGTGCCAGATGATACTTCCCTAGAACACCCACCTCCTGCTTTCCTGCAGATTCTTATCAGAAGTTATTTTTAAGGTGCATTAAAGAATGACTAGATATATCTTTTCACTACAGATACTTAATTTTATGTAAAATAAAGTGACCTGAGCTCTCACATTCAAGTGCAGTTGAAGGTGTATCTTCGTTTAGGATTTTTAATTTCTGCTTGGTTTACTGTGCTTTTTTTTTTTTTTGGGGGGGGGGGGGGAGTTGGGGGTTTTTTTTGGCTGATATCAATTGTGGGATTAGTAAAACATCACCAAGGAGACCACTAGTAATTTAGTAGACCTGAAAACGCTGGAGATCTTTACAATACTTTTTCCAACAGCTTCTATTCTGTTGGTTTCAGCCAGAGTCACATTATAGCCAGATGCAAACCTGCCCGTTGAAATTAATTATGAAACTATCATTCAAATTCAAATAGCCATGGGCTCACTTTGGGTTTGTGTACACTTACTTTGAGGGCAAGATTTCACTTTTCAGTCTTTACAGCCTAACATCCAACTGATGTAGCTTTTGTAGTTTGGACATTATTAATCTCTGCCCTACTTGTGCTTAATACTACGTATTCATCTCCATTGGCCTTTACACATACTATTAGCGTATGCAGACACGTACACACATGTGCACACATACACTCTGTGCTATGTAAAAGGCACATATAAACAGCACTGATAATTTCCTCTAAGTTTGTTTTCTTCAATTATCTTTCATCTGCAATTTTTTGATGTATTTCACAGATACATGTAGAGGGTGTTAGACAGCCCTTCACCACAGGCAATTATTTACTCACAGTGGAAGTACCAAGGTTGCAGTCACTTCGAAGCCAACTTGAGGACAGCTTTCTTGTGCTTTATCCACAAGATGGTCCTTTGTACTCTTTTCAAAAAGTATGCCACCAACAAGTATCTGACATTTTCTGTATTTAAGACACTGGGCCTTTCACACTTAATGTTCAAGCAAAACCCCTTCACATTCTATGTCTCATTTATCTCATCTCCATACAGTCTGCACTCTAGATTATATCGTTAAGCGTAGAGGACTGTTAGATGAGAAAAGTCATGTACTCCAATACTTAAGAAAAAAACGCGACACACAAAAAGGTAGCTGCTATTCACATTTCTCAGTCTTGTTGTCCAAATGAATCATCAATTCTTGAATAGTAGCCTACCTCAAGAGGCAGGGAAGCTGTTTAAAGATGATTGTAGAAATGAAACAAAAGAATTCGCCAAATTCCCACCCTAAACATATAAGAACAGATCAGTGGACCTACCAATCCAGTATCCTGCTTCAGAAACTGGTACTAGAATCTGCAGAGTAATTGTAAACAATACTGCCAAATATAACTATAGGGTAGCATTCTGCCAAGGTAATGTAGTTAAAAGTTGGCTCATCAGTAATAGGTCTTTAAGAATAATAACTGGAGCTTAATATCATCAGCATCTCACGCTATTCAACACCAGTTAAAGCAAGAACAGTTCTCAGAGGGAAGATGCTCTTCCTAGGTTAGAAAGAGGTAAGGTCTTGTGTCTGTTCCCCTCCAGCCTCTATAAACAGACATATAACAAAACAGTATATATATGGAAAACCCCAAACAAATAACTGTGGCACAGAAAGTAGAGAAACTGTTTAGTAAACACTCTTTTATCTTAGATTAGGCACTGAATAAAAACAAAACAGCATGTCATCAGAAAAACACATGCGAATACTGCTACTGTTTTCTGGATTAAGGTAAAATAGACTCTTTCCTGATTTACAGTTCTACAGCATTTTTCCACAGAATTAGTTTTACAGACTGTAAAGGGAAGCATCAATATGGGTAGATAGAAGCTGCAATATACGTTCTATAGAACAGGTGCAAAGAAAAGTATTTGTCCTGTAGCACATTGGATTTGCAGTGAAATGGAAATCTTATACTCATGAGCATCAGATAATTTTTTGCAGTCTTGATTCTTGCTGGAAAGCATGAAGAAAAGACACCACAGACTTCATAAGAATCCTTTCTTGTTTTCTTCCTGATAGGTTAAAGGCCTTCATATTGGTTACTAGTTCCTAATATGTCAGAGACTAACTGAATTTCTTTCCAACACCCAAAACTTGGCAAGGAAGGAAATTGTTTTTATGAACTCACTTCAGGAATTAACATTAGAGAATATTTCCTCTCAGCAAATTGAAATGGAATAAATTGCATTTGTCGTCCTTAGAAATTGAATTGATCGCTTGAGGTTAGGACTGCGATGGCAAGTCACAGAAAAAAAAAAAAGAAAAAAAACACGTGAGGGGGTGAAAAGAGGAAGATGAGGAAGATGAGATTGATTTTGTGTTTTACTTTTGAAAAATCAGCAGCAGTTCCTCTAATTCTAACATAAATGCAGAAACACAAAAGACGTATTAGTTCATTGCAATTTTAAAGACAACTAGATTACATTGATAACATTACTCTCTTTCTTTGACCAGAAGAAGAACAGTCATGTTTTAAAGCATCTAAGTCTCCTTTGTTAGCTGAAATTGGCTTTGGCAAAGCCACAAAAGGTTTCTTTCTTTTGCTTATTTTTTTAACCAATGTTCCATATAGCTCTTGATGTCCCTGCTTCCACCTGACTGGTGATTTACCGCCACAGAAAAATGCCTTTCTAGAAAGTATCTTTCAAGGTGTTCAGAATAGGTCATAAATTTAAGCTTCATTTTTATTGATGTTATTATTATTTTGTAGCTTTTCAAATTCTTTTTCTTCTACACACAGTTTATTCTCTGATTTCAGCTTTATAAGAATACTAGCTTAATGCTAGACAGCGCAGGCTGTTCCTGGCCTCTTCATTTTCCATTACCATAATTATTCCTCTATCAGTGAATGGAACAGCCATCAATGTTCCCCAAAATTTCCAAATTCATCCCTAAACACAGTGATTCTAGTACCACCATTAATTGCTGACCAGTCAAAAGTTCTTTCTATCCCTTCAAACAAGTTTCCAGCTACACTCTGTAATGCCCCATCTTGAGCAGAACCCTTCCTTAATACTTGCAGAATAATACAGTATTGCCAAAGTAAATGTAGACAGCTTTAACTGCAGTAATCCCCAAGCATATTATCTTGATACAACAGAGCACTGATGATTCCTCCTTCCTTTGTGCCTGCAACATCTCAGTTCAGGAATTTAAGATAAATAAGCACTTTGAAAACGGTTGTTTCTAGTTTGTGAACCAAATAATAACTTAGATGACAAGCTGTAGAAGCAACAGCATCATCCTCTCTGTTTTGCTGATACCTTCTATTAAGGTGTCATTCTTAGGTTATTTTTAGGTACAACTTAATGCCTGATGTACAATACCGAAAGTTGGTTGTGCTGCAGGAAAGGGAAATAGTGATGTAAAAAGGTTCCCTCTCTTACAAACTGATCCACGTTTGAAAAAAAACAACAAAGCTTGCAGAAACCCCCTTTCCTAGGCAACTTAGCAAGCCTAACGATAAAATAATTAATTTTTCTCCAGCTAGATCCAAAGTCTGTTGAAGACAACATATAAATTCTCATGAGGCTCTGAATCTGGCTATGCCACAAGCACACACCAAAGTTTCTACTGCTCTCCATGCCTTACACATATAAGAAATGAGTATATTGAATCTCAGATTTTGAACAGTCACTTACTTGTCAATTAATTGATAAAATCGAATAACAGAGCTCTTTCTGAGAGTTAATTTGAATCCTGTAATTAATGATGTTGACAGATTCATTGTAAATACAAACCAAACCAAGCTTCCATTCACCCCTGAGGTCAAACCTTTTTAGAAGTTCTGAATGTTTCACTTTTAAGTCATTCTCCTTCTGATTTTCATTGTTCCAAGTAGCTTAGAACAAGAAAAAGATTCTAATGTAGCAACCTAATTTTCAACATTTTTGGTTTAAACTTCTTTTGTCCAGTAAAGCAGTTCAAGACCTGTGGCATTTTTAATAATAGAAATTATTTCTCTTGATGTCTGGGGCCAACATTTTTTCTTTACTGTTGCTAGTCAGAAGTGTGTTCTGTGCCAGTAGTTTATCCACCTTCTCCCAAGCTGAACTTTGGTGGTGGTGTGTAGGTTATGCCAGAAAGAACAAGCCATGCCATGTAAATGCAAAATATTGCTGGCCTTTCCTCTCCCTTGGTGCTGCTGTTTTCTCTGTTTCTTTTTCCTTTTACTTTCCTAGTTCTTCCTCAGGCCTTACAAATATTTTAAACCTCCCAGCTCTATAGGGAAATAGAAAGTTATTGTGTGCCTTCCATAAATCTGTTGGGGTGAAATTCACTGAATCCAGTAGCAAAGCCTACTGATAAAAGAGGCCAGAATTTTGCCCCCGGACATAAAAGATCTTGTAAGAATCTCTCTCTGCTAGTGTGTTTGTAAGTTTACAGTCAAATATGCTCGGATATCAAAATTAGCACCATAAACAAGTTTATATTCTTTCATGAATTTGAGTTACTTCTGCTGATTCTTTCATCTAAACATGTTATTCTAGAAATGAGCATTATATCACTATGCTGTGAAGATTCATTGTAGCTGTATAAAGAATTTCAGGCAAGAGGTTCAAATTGAAACCTTCTTTTTCTGATTTTGAAACCTCTAATCAAAAGAAAAAAATAAATAAAGCAATTAGGCTATAATAAAGGCTTCTACAATCTCAGAAAAATTATGGTAGTCTCAATTCTCAGTGCATTTTAATTCAAAATAGTTAGGGAAAAGCAATTTTCATCAACTATTGATTTATCAATATCCTTGACTTCATGGGACATTTTTGATAGCTGTGTTCTAATTAAATAGGATTATTCAAATATAATAAATTTTATAACCATCGCTTAACATTGACTGCTTGGGATTTTAATAGCTCTCTGTCACCTTCAAATCTCTCTTAAAAAGTATAATCAATTTTACATCCTAGCTTCCTAGCTGCTGTTGGACTATTGAAACTCTCCCTATTTTGATGTCCTGCAAGAATATATCACTGTAAGATGTAACCCCTAGACAGGTGGCATTCCCCCATGTTGCTAGCAAAATCAATGCAACTAGAGAAGGCTTGCAGGCACCTGCAAGAGGTGGATGACATTGTTTCAGCAGGTATTAAATCAAGTGAAAGAATGTAATATTGCCATCAGTGAGTCAAATTCACTGAATTTTGCTGGAAATAAGTTGTGGATGTAATTCAGCTTTTACCGGATACCCTCATAACTAACATTATTCCCTTGAGATGAAAGAATGCTGTTCGTAATTCTGCTCTTACCCAGTACTCTCATACTAACTTTATTCCCCTGAGATGAAAAATGCTGTTTAAAATATTAAGATTTGAGAAATCTAACATTTTCCATCTCCCCAACTACAAGGGACTGTGCCATAGAATATGTTCATTTTCTCCTTTCGATGCTCCTTTAAAGAACTCTATTTTTATTGCAGCTGAGTTTGGAACTTAGTGTGTCCCGTCTCCCAGGTGCACTAGTTACTTACCTAGATAATCTCTCTAACACTCAGTGAAAATTTAAGCAGTTCTATAACATGGATTAAGCTGCAAAACCCATTTTGGCATAGCTCGTTTCTCTAATTGGCTTAAACTTAACTGTGGGGGTGGAGGGAAGGAAGGAGAAGAAAAAAGACGGCGCTTTCCTCATCTTGCTCAAAAGATAAAACTAACACAGCTTTTATATCATACAAATTTTTCCACTTGAGTTAAAATAAAACATCGGTATAAAATAAACTTAGTGGTTACAGCAAGGCTTAAGGTGTAGATAACCTGGATTGATCCCTTCCTCTGCCAGTGAGAACTGAACTGCAAGTGGTACTTTCCAGAAGAATGTCCCAAATTAAAACTGATTTTTTGCACACCCCTCTTAGTGCTTACAATGGCTGAGAGTAATAGAAAAACTAAGTATACTTGGTGAATGATGTGTTTTTAAATACATAAATATTATGTCAATTTAATAGACATTTTTAATATAAATCTTTTGTAATATCCACTTTTTACAGAGAAAATAAGCAAAGCAAATATCAGTTTCAGTAACTCACTGAGCTAAACACATAAACCAAGTGCCTGGATTGGTTCTGAACCAGTGTTTTTGTAATTAATACTCTACTCTGCAATGTGTTGACACTGGTGATTTATTACAACTCTTACTTTAAAGCTATAAGCAGATTTATAGACTTCATGGAGAGGTAGAAATGGCACATTACAAATGAGGTTTTTTAGTTTAATACAGAAAAAATGTCTTATTACTATGTGTGTATTAAAATGGTTTCTAGTATAATTTTCTGGTAGCCTTGGGGAAACTAATGGCAGCATATGAGCACTTTAATGACAATTTCATTTAGAGTAGAAAGAGGTTAGTTGTCTAGTGCAGGAGGCAAGGGAAGGGAATTTATGGTTATAGACAAAATACTTCAAGGATCTAATATCTAGGGTTTTAATCCTAACTTTTTTTTTTTCTTTTTTTTTTTAATGCAAGTAATCCCACTTGCAAGTACATCTATTCAAAATAAAGGAAATTTTTGAGTGGCATTTAAGCAGACCATGAACCCTAGCATGGACCTGGCTTATGGCCACTCACAGAAAAAAGGATGTTTTTTGACGCTAATGTATATGGTGCAACTCTTCTTGGAACGCCTTGGGTGTCCCAGGAAATAATAAATTCCCAATGAAAACCTATTCCTCCTATTCTTCTGCTTCTCATCAAAAGGTCTTGACATCTCATCTTTAAAATAGTGACAAACATTTGTGTGAAAGGTATGACAATTTGGGAAAATGCTTCTATGGGAGCTGTTTCTTAACATGGTTTTCAGAAGATCTCTTTAGAATAAATTGTTTTGTTCTGAGGGGATTTATGCTGCACAGCACTGACAGTTAAGTGCTTAATGGACTATCTCCATGGCCTCTGTATTACTGTTGAACAAAACACAGACACTGAAGAAACACTAAAAACACTATGCTGAACACAGGAATAAAACTGAAGTCTGGAGGACAGTGGATAAGTTTTACGTTATATCCACAACCGTCGTGTTCCAGGAAAAGGCATTCAGATATCACTTCTTTTATGACAATAACGAGTTCTGAAGCACTTGATATTTTCAAATCTTATTTTTTTTGTTAACTCAAAGTGAGAAATTTGAATAGGTTGCACTCCATGAATAAATGTGTTATATGAGTGATATACTTCTAAAAAGAGAGAGCAAACTATATGGGGAATACAGAAGACTGAATGAAGCTAACGAGGTAGTTTTACCATTCTAAGGAGCTGAATCTTTCATAAGAGACCGTATCATGGCTGTGCCTGGAATAGGAAGGAGCCTACTCTAAAGTAGCTATTGAAATACCACCTGGATTTTTGCTATACAAAGGCAGGAAACTAGTCTGGATTTAATCTTCTAGCAAGCAAGCAGTGCTATGATAGTAGAAGATCAAAATACAAGGAAACTAGAGATAAGAAGGGAAAAAAACCCAGCACAGTTCAGCAACAAAATTCACAAAATAAAAAGTATTTGGATCATATTTGGTCTTGCAAACAAACCAGTTGATGTCCAGCAATATGATTCAAGAACTGCAATAGATTACAGTGTTGCATGTATCTGACATGGATGACGTGGCTAAAAAGTGTTACATACACTGTAAATATAGGCTGAGAAGACTAATAGGCCTATGCTGGCAGCACGGGAAACATTGGCCTGGTGAGCAAAGGAAGTATATATTGTTCATGTTGATTGGAAACACACAGTCAAGAGCTCGGGATTTTGCTTTTTAAGAATCACATACTGAAATGATTCTGGAGGTTTGATGCTGCACTGAAGTAGGAAGAAAGAGGACGCATGTAGCCAGAAAAGGTGGTAGAGTTATAGGGAAATGTAAAAGGTGCACTAAACTGAATTTACAAGAAACCCATAAAGACTGCATCTTGACCAGATTGCTAGGAGACAAGGGGTGAGAAGTTTAAAAGCAGTAATGTCACAAAAGCACTTCAGGCAAGAGTAAAACCTTGAATTTACTCTTGAAGATTATTGAGAAAGAGTATACAGCAAAAGCAATGATATAGCAAAATCTGTTTTCCTTCAAAAAATGCATGTCAACAAAAAGTTTGGAGAATACAAGAGAGAAACTTTAGTTTCAGAATCTGTTTCTAAAATGCATCAATAGTAATCTACTTTACATTTCTTTAAGACTTGAATGAGATTTTGTAAATGAAGAGTGAAATATCATTCAGCTTTAAAACCTCTGGAGCACCTTTATCTTATCCCAACAACTAAAGTACATGGTTGTGGCTCCTCATAGCAGCCCCCTTCCCTCAGAAGATTTTTATATATATGCAAATATATATATATATTATATATATATATACGTAGATCCTGTCATGACACTCCTGATACATTATGTAAAGCATTAGAAAAATGTGTCAGATAACATTCCACAGAGAAGTGGGATCATGTTTGCTCCCAAAATGGAAATACAAAGATTTATCATAATAATTTCTATGGGTCACAAGATACCATACTTTGAGGTTTTTTGCCAACTGGTTTCTCTCATTTAAGTTTAATTTAAATAATTTAAGTCTACTAACTTGCAAACATTTCTTGTGTTTGTTTTCTTGTTGTTCACCATTGCAGCACAAAGTGAGGGCTATGGAATGTGTGCTTGAGGTAATTGATGGTGCTGCCATGGGGTCCAAAATATCTTCCCATATGCTACTGGGTTTTATGCCATTTTGCCTCTGAAATTTGTTTTAAATAATGATTCTGACAGCTCTCATTTTTCCTTTGTTAGATCTTAGTGACTGTTATTGGATATTTATTTTTAGAAGCAAAAACATATTACAAAAAATACATAAGCCCGCTGAGGATGAATAAAATATCTCCATAGTAACATTCCAGATAGTGATGTATGACTGGTTGTAGACAGATTGACAATCTTCGGCCCTAATTCTGCATCAGGATTTGTTAGCATAGTCTCCTGAGCCCAAAAGTGACTTCAGAAGTGAAAAGACCTCTTTTTCTCTCCTCTGTAGTTATTTGGCAGCAATGATCGATTTTTTCCAGATGTGGATAAATATGAAAATTTATTTTATTAGTTTTTATATAATCATCTGCAAATGCAATCAAGAACATCCCCTCAAGGCAAATGAATATTTTGGCTTTGCTTGTTTTTTCACAGAAGAAATCCTACCATAATCATGTACTTTAGGCTTATTTTATAATACATTTAAATGATATCTTAAATAGTTTGGTTTGAAATGAGTAATTGATATTGATGTCCATAGCGTGCAATAAAAGTTTTCACGTGCAGGATAATATTCATGGTAACAAAAAGATCATGTTATATTTTACAGGCACAGGTTTCTTAAAAGTCCATTTAGGATTCTTTTTTTCTCTCTTGGCGTTAGTATACCCATACCCAGTACTGTATTATGGATAGCCACTTGTGTAAGCAGGAGCCATTTCCCAGGCTCACCTGTGTAAACATGAGTGAAGCTAAATTCCCTCCGCTTCCTTGCAGTTTGCATTGAAGCTTGGATAACTTACTTGCTGTTTATGTATTTTATCAGTTGCCTACGTCAAGCTTTCATACACAAATCAGAAAAATATGCAAGCAACTATGATTTTTAAAGCTAAAAGACACCAAGTGTACTGTATAATAAATTAGATTATTTTAAAATCCACCCTTAAAATAGGTGCAATTTCTGTTCCTTTCATCTAAACAGTTCTGTATTCTAAGAGAACCTGGCGATAAACAGTAGTTAGTTACAGACATGAGTCGTAATGATGTTCTTTCTCTCCCGTTTAAGTTGTTCGAGTTCATGAATTTTTTGGCGGAGAATGTCATCTTCTGTTACATGGGACTCGCACTATTCACGTTTCAAAATCATATCTTCAATCCTCTTTTTATATTTGGTGCATTTGTATCCTTTGCTTTAAAGTATATACCTATGTACATGTATACGTATATTTTATATATATATATATATATAAAGAATGTGTGCTCCATGTGGAAAAAAGTTAACAAGCAAACCAATCGGTTCCTTAAATACTAAAAATCAGGTTTTTGTCAAGTCCAAAGCCAATCATCTTTATTACATGTATCTCAGTAACTGGCTCAATGCATGTAAGCGCATAGTCTTTTGACAGTTGCTGTTTTGCAGATCTGCTACAAGGCAAATAGCTTTAAATCAGCTGGGGAACTTTTGCCACTGGTTTACAAGCGGGGTGGGAAACTGAGATGCGTATTGGGACACATCTGTGGGGACAGGTACAGGCACACAAAATCTTTTCTCTTGTCCAGAGCCAGTGCAGATCCACAAACTGTAGAGCTGCCTCCAGACGGATATGTGCCATAAGCAGAACTTCCCCAAAGCTACTTAAATGATAGTAAGTCCTTAAAAAGCAAACAGTTCTGCATTCCTCAGATCTTTCCTTCTTTGAATTTGATATCTCTAGTGTACGTAGATTTATTTACACCATCACATGCCTAAGAGACTGGTAAAAAAAAGAATCTGTGTCTCTAATTCTGCCATGGTTTCTCAACAAATCTGTTGCTTACTTGTACAGTGGTATCGATTCTTTTCACACTGACAGTTTACACAATGATTTTTTTGGCTCAGAGCAACAGCCCTTTGCTTATCACTTTTTGATGAACTGTAATAGCTTTGCAAGTTGGGATCATACTGTTTACTTGCAGTAATTTTTATATCTAATTTCCAAATGAATAATAAGAACTGCATCACAGCTCCCTTGGCCACAGGTTGGGTTAGATGGCAGAGAGGACCCCAAGAGCCTATTGCGCCCCACCACCACCACAAGGCAAGTGCAATACTGCGCCCAGCACTCCTAGCATGAGAAGACAGTTGAATGCAAGAGCAGCGCTCAGCACCCCAGATGGGAACTATGCTGCAGAGCACTGCAGGGACCAACAGACTGCAACAGGGTTGCACTGGACGGCTGAGCACAGGGCTTGTGAAGCAACCACTGCTAATGCATGTTCTCCCAAGCCCATAGGGGCTTCAAGCAGCTCTTGGCCCAGCAGATGTGATGCATACAGACATTGCCACTTAAGTACTTCATCTGTCCACAGTCCACAGCATGTCTCAGGCTGAGTACCATAATTGAGCCCTAAACGTCACAAGACAAGGGGAGGATGGAACCTGCTAAAAGCATGTATAAGGAGCTCCGTCTTTTTTTTTTTTTAATTGGAAATAGCCTCACGTTTCTAATTAAGGCAACTTTTGTGATCATTCCACAGAGGAGTAATAAAGAGCTCCTTTCAAAAAATCTCCAAAGAAAAAAAAAAAAAAAAAAAGCAAAGAATGATGGATATAGACAATACAAATTGTCCGGAAATAAGAAAGTAATCAAGTCCAAAAGCACACTTATTCTTTGCAAATTGCAGCTCAAGGAGATAATGCCATCTCTGCAATTGATGATGGGCATTTTACTGAAGGACTGAAGATGAAGTCACATGTAATATAAATGTGATGAGTACAAGTAGAGTGATTGAAGTGGGATATATAATGATGAATATAAAACCAGGATGTCTGGGGAAGACAATCTCTGCCACTGCACAGTTGCATAATGAAATTGGAACCAGAAGGATCTGACATGTAAAATATGAAGGAAGATAATCTCATGTTCATTTTAATTACACTTTTAAAATAACTTTGGAGAAATATTGAGTTTAAGTTAACTCTGTTTTTGTCAGTAGTTCCTCCACCATTTTCCTCAACATCTTACATTTTAGGTGGCAGTTTTTGTAGCAAGAGCTTGCAACATATACCCACTTACTTTCCTTTTGAATTTGGGTAGAAAACAAAAGATTCCCAGGAACTTTCAGCACATGATGATGTTTTCAGGTAAGTGCTATTTTGGTATTTTTCCTGTCCACATTTAACAACTGACAAAGTCATCTATCCCTAGAAAAAGCCACATCTATCACAAAGAAGTCATTATCTTAAAACTCAAGATAATCTCTTCAAAGCTGATGAAGCAAATGGATGTATTCTCATCAATTTCACTGTGCTCTGGACCTATTCTAATTAACTTGGACCTATTCTAATAAACCTACCACCCAGGAAGCCAGTCTTTCGACACATAGTCCCCCATCTGTCTGCACCTCCATAACAATTTAGGAATACCATGGTTTATCTTGTGTTGTTTTAGAGGCACCTATAGTATTCCTGACAGTATGCTTACATACCAGCAAATAAATATCCAACTTTGAAGGCGTTAGTACTGACACTCAAATCAGACATGGTCTTTGGCAATTCCTTTAACTTCAGGAACAGTTTTACTTCGAAATGTGAGACTAAGGAGACTTTAATTCCACAAACCTTTTCATATGTATTCCAGCCTGATATTTGAGTACTTTATTTTCCAAATTCAGATTTTATTGATTTTTAACTCTGGTTAACATTGTAGAATTAAAAAAAAAAAAAATCCAGAAGAGGGAGTAATGTTCTACTCTGATTTGTGCATCATACCCTGAACTGTTAAAATCTCAGCTGGATTCTGTATTTTTGGACTCGCACAAGCTAGAAATACCTCCACTTGACTTTCTGATGCTAGTTAGTAAAAACTCACTTATAAGCTAAGAATATTTGTTCAGTAAAAGAAACACAGAACCCCAATGCCAATTATGAAATAGTTTTCTAAAATTAGAAAGTCAGCATATTTTTTTCCCTTCATTTTCCTGCTTTTTATACAAAAACCTATTCCAAATTTTTATGGATAAAAGTTCTTGATTGACAGCCTTGGTGGACACTGATCTATTTAGCCAGATAACAAGTAAAATACAGTGTGCCACATTTCAAGCTTTCTCATCAGGAGTACTCCACATCAGGGTGCCTCATTTATGCCTATATAATTCCATCTCTCTAGAGAGCAACACAGTAGTTCATTTCTATATCCATTCAATCCTTCTGCTAAAAGCTGCCATTGAAAATGTCAGTTAATACCAGCTAAATTGTAGTGAGAGATGATGACATACATCCATTAGAAACTGGCTTTCAGACCGCCTGCTCACCTACAATCGTTAGTCATGTACAACGTATATGTAGATCACTCCAGCAAAGCTAGCAGGTGGCCAACTAGATAACAGCATGAAAAATAGCTTCGTATCATTAGTTATCTAGTTTCTGGGCTCCATTTTTGCTTTTATTTTTCATCATATAAAGTATAGAATTAAAAATCTTCTAAAATGTATCTTATTCTTCAACTTTTCTGTCCTCGTTTTCTCCAGTCAAATTTCATTCTCCACAGAACTAGGAGCAGAAAGTAGCCTGCAGCCAACAACTGAACGTGAGAACTCACACATTAGCTTTCCAGTACAATCTGGCAGCAGAGAACTGAAAATAGTAGTATTGAAAACTTCTAAAATGCAAATGTTAAAATACTCAGAAAAGTAATTTTTAACTGTTTTCAAAAAAACACTGTATTTTGTAGAGAAAAACATCTTTAAAACATTATAAAAAAGTAAATGGCATCATCTGCAAGTAGAGCAATAAAGACTGACAGCCTCTCACACTGCCAGCAGCTTCACACTTCACAGAACACTTAGGATATGTGGATTTTCTGTGTAATTGTACTTTTTAACATGCACTAAGATTTGTGCTCAGTTACCAATAACATTCGTATTTACTATAAACTGATCATACTGTACGTAGTGATAAACAGAAAAGACAATGACTACCAGAAGAGAGGCACGTTTCTGATATGAGTAAGCACGGCACTAAATTTGAGTTTGGAGGAAGATGTTTATTGCCTACACAAGATCAGCAGCAATATTCTGGTATAGCATCAGGTTCTAGTCGATCATGGGGAAAACCGGGCTTCACTCACCACAGCATCCCACACTCAGATGTGGAAAACAACAAATTTGGGGTTAGTTTTGTTTTCTATCTTACCATTACCAAATGCACCAAACATTTACTGCTTTCTTTACTGAGTTTTACTGACATAATCACCATGAATTTCAAAGTCTGAAAAAAGCAATTAAGGTCAGGCAAGCACATTGTCGATTAGCATTTGAGTATACCTTACTCTGCAAAGAATTCTACCGAAGTCATTAAGTTCTACTTTTTCAGGAGTATTAATACATTTGAGAAAAGATAGAAGAGTTAGGCTTGGAAGTGAATTATGTAGCATTTTGATTTATTATATTCTTCATCTGCTTCTGCCACTCCTCTAACAACATATTACAGAGGGTAGATTCACTTTTACAACTATGATTAATCATGATTCCTGATAATATTCCATTGTAAATCAAAACTAGATTAGTCCTTGTGTAATTAAGCCTGAGCTTCTCAAATTAAGTTCAACATCAGCTAAAATGAGCAGGCCAGCAGTCTCTGCTCATGTGAAAAAAGAAATATTTTAATGTTTTAAATTGTAAGGGAGCTATCGCTATACACTAGTAGTCTATGCGGCACGAAAAATGCCTCATTTCAGTTCAGACCCTGCTACGATGCCTTTAACTGGTAATAAAATTATAAGGGAAGGAAACTAAATAGATCCAGATGGACTTATTAATGGTAATAACATGTTTGATATTTGGGCATCACTGCCACATGACCAGGAGGGGACTATTTCACAGGTACAGTACTGCACCTTCCACTCTTCTTCCAATATCTCTATTTACTTTTTACTGTGCTTTCCTCTTCTCTACAGCATATAAATCAGCAAGAGAGAGGCTTGTGGGACACGGTGCTACAGGGTTGGTTGCTGTTAATATAAGACATTACAGCAGCAGTGAGTCTGAAAGGATGGAACACAAACGCAGAAGAAAAACGAAAAAGAATGCCTGTGTACAGGCAGCTGTTGTGCAGGCATTTACATCTGCACACTCATACATACACGGTGGTAGGAAGTGTCAAAGTGAACTTTTCCAAGAAGACAGATATGAAAAGAAATCAGCTAAAGAGAAAAGAAAGTAAGGAAGAAAAGAGCAGAGAACTACTGTTGAAACTAAAACACCAGATCTACATACAGCAAGTCTCCCTTCCTGGCAGATTCTCTCCACACTACCCACAAACACTACTGCCCTCAAAGGCTCTTCAGAGGGATGGGCTTGGAGTGATGAGTGTTTGTGGAGCGTGAGCAAAGGATAGGTAACAGCCCAATAGGACACACCTTTTCTATTCTGTGGGCCTCTGAAGCTTAACCCTGGGAGTGGTTTTCTTTGGAGGCCCTGATACATTAAAGACTATCTCTTAAAGATGAATCCCTAAAGGCTGGCACAGCTAGCAGAAAAACCTGGTAGGAAATCTGTGATAAAGCCCAAAAGATCAATGGATCCCAGCACAGATGAGGAGCTGCTGTCAGTGCGGCATCTCTGAAAGATGAGGGGAGAGAATTTTTGCTAATGGTTCATCAGAGCATTTTCCTTCTGTCACGCCACTCTCTCCAGGTGTAGCTGAGGTACCAGTGTCCACTGGAGCCAGTCATTCCATTGTGCTTTGTTGGTATTTTTCCCTGAGATGTTACAGAAAACCTAACCTTCCTTATCTTCAGTCTATTTCAGTATCTTACCATCTTCTGAGGTTGTTAAAATTCCCTTCTTTCATTTGTGTTGTTACCTAGAATGTATTTTGATATACATAATAGTGTTCCTTACTTCTCATTGAGTCTTTACATTTTAGGTTATATTCATCTGCTTCCCACTGCTTTAGTTGGAAGCAAATACTTTGTTTGATTATTTATTTTACTTTAGACATGTTTTCAGTTGAAACTGAATTAGCTCTTATAGACCATGTTGAGCCTTTTATAAATGAAAAATGCAGTGAAGGCACTCACTGTTTCTCTAAACTGAAGAAATACTCAGTCCAGCACTCAAAAAGTAGAGTCTTAATGACATATTAATTAACATTTTTTTTAGTGTTCCTTCTTATCAAAAGAGATGTTCTAGTTTTAATATTGCGCGTACCACTGCGATGAAGTTGTGGAAAGCAGCATTGTTTTCCACCAAAATGTAGTCACCAATGATTTAAGCATTTAGTCTGGAGTAGTCATCTAGATTACCACTATAACTACAGGAAAAAGACCATTTCAGTAGTGGTTCATCCCGTCCTCAGATACATGTTTAAAATGAGATTATATTTTTTTCCCCATAAGAAAATAGTAAAGCATGTGCATCCGTAGAGGTGTCTTTTACATAAAAGAAAAGTCAAGGACAAGCCCACTTGTTGACTGCAGTGTTATTTTCATAAAAGCAGAGATTTTAAACCTGCTGTCACTGACCATTTTCAGCTAGTGTAACTACAGTCTGGTATTTCCTTGCAGAAATAGCTTCATGTTGTTCTCTGGATAAACTGTCCATCTTCTATACCAAAAAATTCACATTCTAGCTATGTAATCTTAAAGAGCTTTAGAGTTCTACTCCAAAAATAGCTGCATTTAGCAGTTGATTAAATGATTCTGCATATACCATCAGTGCCTTACAAGAGGTTTAATTATTAGATTTAATCTCTCAGTACTTGCAAAGTACTTTTTGGATTCAGTGTGTATTGTATACATGCCATGGCTTTGCTCTCTACACTTATTTTGTGGAATTTTTTTTAGAAAACAATATAGTAAATTTAAATAGATAAATGAAAAGCATTGGAAAATGTAGAGCATTATTTGTATTGTGCATCCTGAGGGCTGGAGGCACTAGCAGGCTTTTTTCCCCCCTCTTTTTTTAAATGTGTCACTCTGA
This sequence comes from Nipponia nippon, assembly GCF_047370975.1. Lineage (NCBI taxonomy): Eukaryota > Metazoa > Chordata > Aves > Pelecaniformes > Threskiornithidae > Nipponia > Nipponia nippon. Next base: position 17,622,525 of record NW_028262391.1, read on the forward strand.
GGACCTATTTAGTTAGCTTATTACTACCTATGGGGCTTTTTTTAAGCTCACTGTTAGCTGTTTTCTCCACACTTGTAAGTTTTTGTTTATTCAGTCTCTGTAGGTGTATAATTTTACAACTGTTATAATATTTCTAGTACACTAAGAGCTAATAATCTATATTTATTCTGTATCCCCTTTTTAGATAATTAAAATCATCTTTTAGAAACTATTAATTGTTTTTAAGTCATAATTTTTCTGATTGTTCTTAGCACATTGAAAGATTTTAAAGAAATTTTCTATTTTTACAAGCAAGAAATGGGTAGTCTATTTGGGTACAGATTTTAATGCCAACCCTCTTTCTCACTCACACCCGATTTCATGAGTAGTCCCACTGAAGTCAGTAAAATAACGCAGGGAATAGATTTCTTTTTTAACATGCATAAAGTCCAGATCACTATTTAATTTGCAATTATTCAAGACAAAGAATTCAGTGGATGTAAAACTGTGTTATTATGTGTTATTATTATGGGAATGTGAGAGTAGTTTCATTGTCCACTTTTGCGAAGTTGCTTACATTGCATTAAACACCATCCTTTCAGTTAGCACAATTCAGCATTTTATAAGTATGATCATGGTCTGAAAATTTCCTCTGTCCTTGGAATTGGGTGTGGGCTGAAGAGAGTAAAATTCTGTTTCTCCATCACATTAAGGTCATCATTCTTGTCTTTTTTTTTTTTTTTAGGTTTACGTGGTGCAATAGCATTTGCATTGGCTATTCGAGACACAGAATCCCAACCCAAACAAATGATGTTTACAACAGCACTGCTTATTGTGTTTTTCACAGTCTGGGTATTTGGTGGGGGCACAACACCAATGCTCACGTGGCTTCAGATCAGGTTAGTACTCTCTTTACGTATTAACCATCAAAATAGAATGCAATCACTATGAATCAATCACTAAATTCCTACAGCTTTCTAAGGCTTACTTATATGCTTTTTAACAGAGTTTTACAAGGACAAAGAAAGTATTTGGCTACCTGGTAGAGGCTCCAGATCATAAGGAACAGGTTCTTCCCAAGTTTGTTATAGGTTTGGACCTAGGTCAGACCCATCCTTGTTTCCTAAGAGTTTGTTTCACTACTGTTCCTTTTAAACACCATGAATAAATGTTAGCAGTGTCCTCCTCACTGTTGAAGAAAGAGCTACAAAGGCAGATTTTGCCCTCCTCTAAAAATGTGTATTTATTACACAAACATATCATAAATAATGTATTTCTGATTATAATATGATTATACTAGAAATTCTACCTGCATTGGTGCATCATATGAAGGGCAGTTGAGGGAGCTGGGGTTGTTTAGCCTGGAGAAGAGGGGGCTGAGGGGAGACCTCATCTCTCTCCACAACTACCTGAAAAGAGGTTGTAGCGAGGTGGGGGTCAGTCTCTTCTCCCAATTAACAAACAATAGGACAAGAGGAAATGGCCTTAAGTTGTGCCACATCAGACTTAAGTTGGATATTAGGAAAAACTTCTTCACTGAAAGAGTAGTCAGGCATTGGAACAGGCTGCCCAGGGAAGTGGTTGAGTCTCCATCCCTGGAGGTATTTAAAAGATGGGTAGACGTAGTGCTTGAGGACATGGTTTAGTGGTGGACTTGGCAGTACGAGGTTAACAGTTGGACTTGATGATCTTAAAGTTCTTTTCCAACCTAAACGATTCTATGATCCTATGATCATTCAGCCATTAATTTATTACTCATTGGTTTATATATGCTCCTTCACTATATTATTTTTTAAATTACTTCATAGTCACTTGTATTCACAGACAGCAATGAATAACAAGGGAGGTTAAATGAGAAAAGAGAGGGAAACAGGAAGCTAGAATAAAGAGTATCTAATTTAAATGTAGTGTCCTGCCAAGTGTGCTTTTTTGAAACCTCACTTCTAACAATAAGAGTGTAATGCTATTGCTGAGTTCTGGTTACTTCATAATCCATTTAGAACTCTGCCACAGTTCGTAAGGTCACCAAAGAAAACCTCAGTATCAAGGTAGGCTTGTAATTCACAATTCCTTATCATTAATTCTATACATAGCATATGCTTTCCTTGTTTACAAAATTAGGTCTGATTAACAAGCCTTCGTATCAGACTGTTGCTATAAAACACCAGCTGAAGATAACTAAATTGGAGCTTTAACAAAGAGCATAGATAAAAGCTTGCAGACAAAATAAGGACTAGAGTACAAGTGTACTGTATAAACATAAAATGGAGGCATCCATATGCAATGTGGAGGCTTTCTATTTCTGTGACAGTTTGATTCTTTTTCGTGACATCTCTCTTATGTCCCATAATGTCAATCAAGTTCATTACAGTTTGGATATACTCCACCACTATCAGTCATCTTTCTGAGATTTACCACTTTTTCATTGTCAGTCAGCAATAGAGTTGCTCTATATGGCAGCAGCAATGTGGGTGAGAAGCAATATACTCATTAGATCTTGTGGACCCAATCGGTTTGGATTACTATAATAGAAGATTAAGGAATAATTTTGAGATTACAGTAAGGGAAAAAGGAGGTGGGCAGTAGTTGTGTCTAGTCTAAGGACTTAGGTCACTAGATGCCTGTCCTGGTCTAGCTCTAGGCAATTTTTAAATGAACATTGTCAAGTGCTTTCACTAACACAAGCAATTTAATTGGATGCAATGGCATTTCTTCTGCTACTTAGTACTGCCCAGAGGTGGGAAGGTCCACATGACCACAAGTGAGGGGCTGACTATCATATTAACTATTTATACCATTCAATGCAAGCATGTGCTTCTTTCTTTACCCACCTGTACAATAGATTTTTCTGAAGACACTGAAAGTAGACAGTCATTATTGGTCTAAAATGCTCATCTCTTTGGGGATCTCCTCTGAATCCCAGCAGATCTGCCAGACAGATTTACCAATCAAATAATTTGGTTTTGTAACTGGGATATAGATTTTCTTACTGTAAAGCTATTAGGTTCACAATTCCCACTTAATTTCTTGACATCAGAACGTACAGCTTCATAAATTATGAGTGTGTGGTCAAACTGATGTAAAACTTTAAATAGACATCTTTAATTACAAATGTATCTTGAGGCTCTGATTTCTCTTTCTAGCAAGTATATTTAACTGGTTTTATAATTTATTACACCTTGATAAGGAATTTTGTCCTTAGCTACCGGTATTTGTCATTTTAGTCTTAAATAATTTTGCTAAGTAATTGTATCTAAAAGTGGTGGTAATTCATGCCAGTTGATACTTGTATGGATTCTAGCAGACTTGGGTTTGGTGGGAGTTGTGGGACTGCTCCAAATTACACCACCTTGCTTGGTGTACTACCCCCAGTATGCTTGCAGCTGTGCCTGAATGGCAATTCCAAGCTGCAGCTATCTCCACGTATTTTTTTTATAAAATTAGAAGAAAGAGATGGCATTTTTCATGCTAGTTTGGAGGGTTCAGCTCACAAAGCCAAGGGAAACTGTATTATGAGTACAAAAATTATATGATTGTCTGTGAAAAGACTCATTGGAATGGGTTGATATGTCATCAATTACAGAAAAAAGGGATGAATCCAGTGAAATGCTGCAGCTATGTCTGTGTACAGAAGTAGGAGACTGGTCTCACACTAGCCCTTACATGTTCAATTGATGTGAACTTACATCAGGCACCATCCCAGGGCAGTTTGAAATCACTTCTGTGCAATTCTCCAGTGCTTTAGGGAACCAGATTTACCACTATTTTTCAAATCCAAAGTACAGTGCTAGATCAGTTAATCTAAACAACTAGAAATAAAGTTATTCACATTATCAAAATTAAGTACTTACAGGAAATAAAAAATACATGAATGGCTGCTTTAAGGTCACAGTGACTACACTGGATTTCCCTACATAACCTACAAGGAGTTGCTGTACAGGTAAGCCTTCTCAGGAGACAGGAGCGGTCAAAAAAACAGTGATCAAGCGAATTACAATCCAAAGCTGAGTGTGCTTTTTTTGCCAATTAACCATTTAATCATAAAATTATTATCCAGCAGGTGATATATTTAATTGAACAGGAAGCATTCAGAGGATAATAAAGAGGAACATGTGATTTCTGAATCTATTTGGATGAATTGAATCTTATTCACAGATATTTTAATTGGTGCCCACTCTAGCTATGTGGAATAGGCTACAGTTCCTATCAGTAGTTCAGGAGATGCAACTCAACTCCTCAAGGTTGATCAAGTTAGTCTTATCCTAGAAATAAGTGCTTGAGTTTATATGTTAAAGACCAACTCATCCACATTTTGATTTTAAACTATAAATAATTCTATCATCCATTAAGTTGAAGATATGTAAAAACCCATAAATTACAAAAAACTAATATATTTACCATTTGCTCTACTATAATGCATTACGGTGTTAGTCAAGGTAAAAGGCAGTATTCCAGATCCGTACAGCCTTCTTATTGTATATTATTATCTACATATTATACTAGGTTTCAATGATTTATTGCACTTTCCGTAATTTACATTGTGAAATTCTCATAATGGTGACCAAGACTCCTCGTATATCAACAGAGTATAAGGGAATAGAACAACGGCAATTTTTAAATAATAGTAGTAATAGTCTTCTGAAAAAATCAATCTTTGTTTCCATAATAACTGAAATTTCCATAATCTTCCACCTCTCCTCACAGCAATAGCATCAGATCCGTTTCTCTTTTTTTTCAGTGAAAATTCAACTTAATGTAAATATAATCTGTCACTATATTTTTAGAGAAAAGATGAAGATGTGTCCTCAGAGATAACTACCAGCTGATTTATTCCAGGAATACGTATGGCTTATACAACACTTGCAAATTGTTGCCAAAACATATAGTAAGATATATTATCAAAACTAACCATGTGCTGCTGAAAAAGGCTCCATTTTTCATCTCCCATTTAATGCAGCAATATCACTCAGCTATCTCACAAGGTTGCAGAGGCCAGCTGTGCTGAGAGCTTTTGGAAAAAAGAAGCTTAAACGGATTCCAGGACTTCACCTAAGTTTGTTAAGGTTCAGAATTCTAGGTCCCTTCATTTAACAAATGAATTATATTGAAACACACGCTCCTACATAAACTATAGCTTGAATCTAAGAAAGGTTTTTAAAGCCTTGGAAATCTGACCTGCTAATGGCAGAATTTATGTCTACGTGTCATTATATGTCAAAATACAGTTTTAAAAGAAATCCATACCAATCGTTCTCATTATTTTAGTAGTATATTTACCTCTACAGAGTAGCCTTCAAAATGAGTCTTAAAATCCTTGGCAAAGTCTGAATATTTTTTAACTTTGTTCTAAAAAAATGAGACATACATTTTCAGAAATGTCTTTTTTAGCTGTCTCCTTTTTTAGATACCTGAAACTCTGAGTTTCAGGAAGTATTGAGTGTTCACTTTCTGAAAATTGGGTCCTATTTAAATGTTCCCAGTTGTCTGGCGCAGTAACATAACATTTCTGAGCAGAGAGGCATACGCACAGTCTGTTACAGTGTTATCAGCCGGCATTCTGAGAGCAGAATTGGTTGCACCATATTCCTAAATAATACATTGTCTTTTGGCTTATCTGAGAGTTATAACTAGACAAAAATTGCCTTTAGTCCCTGTGTGAAAGGACTACAATATACTGCTCTTGGCAGACAATGAATAAACCTGCATCAGTGTATGAGAATAATATCATGATACATCAACAGCAAAACAAAGATAGCCATTTAAGCATGAGTTCACAGTCAAATTGAAGTATTCAATAAATGTGCCTTCAGAGATGTTGAGTATTACCTGCTAATGCTTTTGGATATATGTCTCCCTTCATTCCCCATACTCTGATTAAAAATAGAGAGCTACGTTTTACAGTAAATCTGCAATGAGAGGTTTGGGGATAAAGGATTCTCCTGACAGGCAGAGCAAAAATACAAAGCTGTTAATAAAACGTCCTATAAAAGCATTGTGCTAGGTATTAGGTCCTGTTTGTTTATCATCACCTCCTATGTAAATGTTTGTCAAGGGATTTCCAGACTCTTTGTGCATCTCTTTGCAGCAGTTCTTCAGTGAATAAGGAGGCTTTTATTCCACTTTCTAAATAAATACTAAGCAGCATTGAACAGTAACTTTTAATACTGTGCTTATCTGGCCATTGCCTTTGGTATGTATTTTAGAAACTGGCTCTGTCTATGTGCCTGGCTGCCCTTAAAAACATGCTATCTCTAGTTCACCTAAAACTTCAGTTCCAAACCTCCAATTTTCTCTAAATACTAATGCCAGAGGCCTGGCATACCACATTTTTTGGGGATCACCAAGGCTGTCCAAACTCACAGTCTCAGGAGGAGCATCTCCTCATTGCACTCTTCTATGAGAAAGCACCAACCCAGGAAGGGAAATTAATCAAAACAAACTGTTCTAATATTCAGCTATTGTCTTTCCTAACTTCTAATTGACCCAAACTTTCAGATTCACTTCCAGAGGTTTCCCAGAACTCTACTTATTCTTTTCACCGTTCAGATTCCAGCTTTATAGCTACAGACAGCTAATTCTCTTTGCCCATCTAGGCAAAACTAAACTTAAAAATGTCAAGGTTATATACATGCAAAACTTTCTTTGCATCGAGGGAGCCAGAAGGTCTCTGATGGTGAGCAGCAGCTGGTCATTCATTCACACTACACTGGCATAAACACAGCATACCTTAATATAGTCAGTGATCTCTGACAACACGAAACACAGAAACGCATCAAGTGTAAAAAATATAACTGAAAAAACAATCTAATCCATGTAACAAGAATAAGAGGAGAGGATTCACATCCTATAAATTAAGAGTTCTCAGATCTGTCTGAAATGAGTACATAGGCAAAAGGAATATAATTGCTGTGGATACTCTTTTCTGTTTTGTATGGGAAACGATGCTGACTGGCTAGGAATAGAGTACAGATAAAGTGGGAGAAATATTGTTATCAGCATAAAAAAAAAAAAAATCTTCCATTTGCGAGGGTCAAGCATACAGTAACCCCCCGTCCAGATCTACAGCAATGAAGGGAAAAGTCATTTACAGATTACACGTAGACATCTCTATCACTGATATGAAGCCACCAAAGTCAAAAGAGTTGTCTCAAGGGTCCTTCTATTTATTCTTCATAGATTGAATCATTCAACCAACCCAAATATAGACTCCTTATAGGAGTTTACCAGTATCTATTTTGACGGTAAATCTGCATTGAACAACACTGACAGAAAATAAGAACTCAGACTAAAAGTTGCAGAAAAACCTATTGGAGGACTTCTTACTGACTCGTATAATATATTGGTATTTTGGCAAAGTAAATTTTTTAAAGTAAGTTTTTAAAGTTTTATTCTGAGTTTTTGTTGTTCCACTTTTAGAAGTTCCACCGTAAAATATAAATAGACCGGATTCTTTTCGGGGGGTTTCCTTGTGGTATGGCTACAGCACTGTTTTCTAAAAGAAAAAGGAAAAAACATGATAGGGCTGTATACACAACACTTTTGAGAATCTGGCTTAGCTGTTAATGCTTTTGAAATAAGGCCAATTATTTGACTGTATCACATCTGAAAACAAAATTATAACATTATTCAGTGTTACAGTGTAAAAGTTGGAAGATCAAAACACTGCTAACTCCTAAACTCCCACCTATTTCCATATTGCAAATCCACTGAATACAATAAGAAATGAGCGTTCAGCAGACATCAGCACCCAAAAGTCATGAGCCAGCAGAGTACAATGTCATTGAGAATGCTAGTATATCCCTTTACAATAAAAATGTTTCATGGATAAGCTATTGATTCAAGAAGTCAAGGTTTTCGTCCCTTCAGTATCCAATACTTTAATCATTGCTCCAGTATCAAAGGCTAAGGTAGTGTGTATGTTTACCAGAATATTGCATTAGGGATGCAGGTGGGCAGTGAGGCTAAATGCTGCGGCTTGACTGCTTGTGACCATGGCTGTCTACCAAAAAAAAACCTGGTTGGTAGAGTAAGATCCTGTGCTTATCCCAGCCTTTCATCAACTAGTTATAGACTGCTGAAAGACAGAACTTTATGATAGAGCAACTAGAGTAACAACATGACCTTGGCTACTGTTTCAGTAACAAAAATATTCTTTTCGTTATTCCCAAACTCTATAATAGTATTCCCTGAGTTCAGCTGCGTTCAAAGAGATGCTGCAGAAACACAGTTTACAATGCCACAGTGGTAGCGCTCATCGCTGCCAAGTAGGAGGCTTTGATCAGATTTAGTCTATACTTTAAGCTTCCAAAGTTGTTCTTTCTGCTTCCCAGAAGAGGCCCTTCAAATTAAAAAAAAAAAAAAAAAAAAAAAAAAAACCAACCAAAAAACAACACACCACCAATATCATGGACTTTGGAAAGAGTTCTGCCTTATGTAGAAAGGCAACAGTTGTGGTAAGAAATCTCAAGGGCTGAAATGGTGGTAAAAATATGACTGAGCCTCAGGACTCCAGAACAGGAGGAGCTGAGCAGGAACCTTCCTTTTCCACGGCCTAAGAAAAAAGAAGGATGCACTTTAGATCAAAGGATTAACAGATTGTTTTAGACTATGTTTTTCCAGTTATGTGGAAAGACAGATATTTTCTTCCTTTTTTTATAATGACATAAAAGTCTTTTTTATTAAAAATGTACCTATTTCTCAGTTCTGCCAGAGTTAAGTTCTGATTTGCCATCATATAGTTGTAGCATCTGGATAGCTTTATTCACTCTCCTTGGTCAAATCAGTTATAAGAGAAAATTATCTTCTTCAAGACCACATTTGTAGAGATCTGTATGAATGGGATCTATATGGTGATATAACTAGACTCTTATGTTACCATGCTTAATCCCACAGTGTTTGCTAAACAGAAGTCTTTAGACAATAACAAACTAGCTTAAAAGTGATCTAAACAAGACATAAGCGATGTTAAAACTCATGATTTTCATATCAGCCTCTATTTGCAGCATCTGCTGCGTGGTGGGCACAAGGCTAGAATTGTGTGTTGCTCAACACTGTACTCAGTGATCAAGCCATAACCAGAAACTGCGCACCTTTAACTTGACAGGAAATTCCTCTCATGTAAGACTTCCTCCCTCACTATCCAGGTTGAGGTTCTGCATCTTTACCTGATAATGAGGAAGAAACCTTTCAGATACTGAGGACGGACACAACCTGCAATATTCTGCTGTGTGGGTAAAGGACAGGCAGCTCCAGTCTTTGGTATTTGGAGCTTTAAGAAGATGGTCAAACACAGCAAACTCAGGCAGAGGTCACACAGGTCTCAACCTTCAACTGACCTGAAAGCATTTGCATATGTTTGACAAGCTCCTGCCCCAGAGCTTTATGTGCAAACTGTACTGGGCCCTTTTTATTGCTTCCCAGCAGGTAGCTAAGCCCCCCCAGCTCCTGAGACACCCTCTCTCACTGTAAATACAAGTAGTGAGAATCTTGAGACTAACTGTATTAAAACTTCTAGAGTGACAAAGTAACTATTTCTTGTAAATTCCCAAACCGTAAAACAAATAATAGTAAGTCTTAAACACGTTCTATGCCATATTGCAAAGTCTTTAAGTGAAAAGCGGCTTAGAAACTTCAAGTACACTGAAATTCAATGGAGCTGAAGCTCCTATGTCACTTTCAAAAGTTTGATTTAGACAGCTTCATGTAATGCTAAGTGGAGAAATACCTTCTCTAATTTTACTGGGATGAGACATGACCACAGCATTGAAAAGAATGGTGTCCTGACAGCTGATCCAGGCAAAGAGGATGCAGTCAGCTGAGGTGAGGAGGAGCGATCCTGTTGCCTGGTTAAGAGCAGCCTCATCAGAATATTGTATTCCATTACTGAATTCTGCTCTGCTCATAGAAAAGAGCATAAAATAGTACCTCTCCTTACAGTCATTTGTTATGAACTACATTCATGTAGGAGTTTGATCTCTACTGCTCCTCATTTATTCCT